>NC_045599.1:37394607-38024593 GCF_009762305.2 Zalophus californianus | reverse complement strand
GTAAGTTAATGATTTTCTCACCTGCACATGGTGTCCTATAGCTATTTTGGTTCATCATTAGTTGGAAAGAGTAACAACCTGTAGGCTGAATCAGTCTTTGACATACAGTTTGAAGATGAAAAGGACAAGGAAGGGAAAAGATGTTGCCTTTGAAATACACAGTTGCAGCATACTTGATAGTGTAGAACGAAGACTCTGATGATTCTTGTAGGTTTTAACTTTACAGTGAGCTTTAGCAAACTCTTAACTGTTCCATGAAGAAGTTGCCTCTGTCATTTCCTGTCATTTAACCCAAGTTGTTTCCTTCCTTAACCACAGGTTACAATTATACTTTACTTTTTCTCCTTCTTCTTTATCTCTCTCATTAGAATGTAGCTATCTGAGACAATAGATAGTGTCTGTTTAGTTCCACCTTTGAATCCCCATAGCCTAGAAATGTTGAACACAGTGCTTGTTAAATATTTGTTGAATAAATGAAATGCTGAAGTGCTTCAACAGTGGTGGGATGCTGAATGTCTACTGCAAAAAATCCAAATTCATAGCAAATGTACTCATTCTTTTATTTCACTTCATAAGTAATCTCCTTTGACATCTTTGGGGTGCCATTTAATACTTATATTTTAGTTACCTCCTTTGTTAAGGCAAAGAAAGCATCTCTTAACTGGCTTCTGATAGTCTCTGCTTGCAACCCATCCTAAATGTGGCTACTAGACCACTTTTTCTAGAACATATTTTCCTGTCAGGCCTCTCTTGAAAGCATTCCATAGCATCTGATTATTTAGAGAATACTATAGAATATTCATTGGACTGCTTCCTCTACTTTAATTTTAGCTTTCTTATCCAATGTTACTCCTCTTCTCCCTTGGTGAAATTTCTACCTCATTCACGTTTACAGATCTGTCTTCTCCCACAGCCTTTTGCTTCCTTCATATATATCATGGATGATCTCACTTGATGGCATGGCTGATTCCAGTTCGTATGCTACTTATCTTTCATCTATTTGTTAAAATCCTATCCGTTAAAAGACTCAACTGTAAATGAAGGCTTCCACATTAGTCTTACCCGTGGAATTATTTCTTCTTCCTTATTGTACCAAAGCCCAAATATCCCTTTATTTTCCCTGATAACATCATATGCTTATTATCTGATTTTCACATATAAATTTTCTTGTGTGTGTAGTCTACATATCCAAGTATCTTATAAATCCCCCTGTTTATATGGCTAGGTATTTCCCTACATCTTTACTCAGTACCATGAATAGGGTAGACACTCAAAAACCAACTGCTGAACAAATAAATAAATTAATAAATAACTTTTGGAAGAGCAGTATGTTAAGAGAGGGAACTAGATCTGGTATGTTGGATAATTTTGGTCTCCTCTTTTGATAGTGACTGGTCGATACTGGATACCTTGTGCAGAGTTGAGCATTCTTGGCTGAGCAAGAATACCATAATCACTGGAGATAGAGGAAGTGGCATATGGTATGCAATAAGTTCAATTGAAGTGTATAAAATTGACTTGTTTGTAGGTAGAAAATGGTCAGATATTGATAGGTTAATATTGTTCAACCTAATATTTTCTGATCTTAAATTTTAGATTATTTCAAACTTACTCTTTTTTACCTTGTGAAAATCTTGATACTCCTCTCAGAATTTGTGCCAATGAATTAGTTCATGTGTGAGTCTATCATCAAACAGTTGGCATATATGCAGATCATTTAGGTGTGGTGTAACTATGGTTAGGCTGGCTTGAAATCTATAGATGGATAAGACTGACTACTGCCCTTTCTAAGGAGAATAGATGAAAATCAATATTCTGGTACTAAATGGCAGAGTTATCACATTCCTTGTTAATACACAGCTAATTTGTCTATTTATTTAAATGTTATATATAGGAGCCTTGTAAAGTAATATGTCATGAATTTCCTTAGAACTAGGAATCTTTAAATATTTTTTTGTTGTTGTTTATCTGAGAGAGAGAATGAGAGAGAGAACACGAGGCGGGGAGGGTCAGAGGCAGAAGCAGACTCCCTGCTGAGCAGGGAGCCCAACGTGGGACTCGATCCTGAGACTCCAGGATCATGACCTGAGCTGAAGGCAGTCGCTTAACCAACTGAGCCACCCAGGCACCTGAACTAGGAATCTTTGATCAAAATTCAGCTCTCTAATTTTCATATCAATATTGGGTCTTGTATTAGTAACAGTTTCTAATTATGTTCAGCAAGGTTAACTCTACTAATGTGCTTATGTTTCCTGCCATGTAGTATTTTTTGACCATATGGAGTCTTTAATTTGCATTTAGTGTTTGCTCTCCATCTTCTCAATGGACTACAGAACAACGACAAATGACTAATCACTGAGGGAAGAAATTTGGGGGCTCAAACCAGGGCAATCCAGTAATGAGCAGCTTTCTTGGCATGAAATATTTTACTTCTGCTTCTCAAGCTATACTTAAGATGTGCAAACAAATCCATAAGTTGTTCACATTATACTCTCTCTCTCTCTCTCTCTCTTTTTTTTTGAATCTCCACTTGGAAAACATAAAGTCAGGACTTCATGTCATGTGCTAAGTCTGATATTGAGATCCTGACTGCCTAGAGGTCCTTCGCTGGAAGAAATCTGGGATGTTGTCTAGAGGAGGTGCCCTGCATTTTGTGAGCCTTATGTATAGTCAGTGACTTACTGTAGGGAGATTAAGTGTGATGCTAGAGTTTGAACAGAAACAAAAACAATAATTTAGTTTTCAAATTAAAACAGTTGGATTTCTGAGTTGGAACAAGACTCTTGCAATATTTCAGCTTATTTTTGACCTTCTGGAACCACTCCTAAACTGTAGTTCTGACACCTTACTTGGACAATAAATGCCAACTCTAATTAGTATGTCCTTATGCCTCCTGTCTGTAAAACAGAGATAAAACTCTATTACCTTTTTCATTGTGGACTAATAACCTCTTGTCAGGTAAACTTAACCAAAGAGGAAAGTCAGAGCCACCTAAATAAAATAACTAAGTAATTTTGACAGAGGGAAGTGTATTTATAATCTTTCTTTATGTTTTAATGTGAGTTGTCTTCTTCCTTCACTCCTTCCATTTCTTTCTTCATTCTTTTCTCCTTTTTTTCTTTATTCTGTTGTCCTCAGAGCCCAGTTAGACTTTCCAATAGAGACTGAGGGAAAGAGTGTTTGGAAAGGGTAACTGTCAGTTGCATTTAGCTGAATTAATGTTTTAGGTATATGGAAAACCCAGGGTGCTATGATGGACATAAATTGAGAAAATTCATTTGTGAGGATTAGAAAATTGGCAGGGGAACTAAAAAAAAAAAGCTAAAATATAAATTTATCTTGAAAGAGGAACACAACGTTGATGACACCAGTTTTCTAGAGAGGGTGGCAGCACTAGATGAAGGTGATAAACAGTCTGTTCTCGAGGGGTTGGGACAGTAACATGTAAAACCTTAAGATCTAAGCAGGGTTCAGTAATTGGAAGTCTTCTTTGTTAGACTCTGAATTCATTAAGGGCCAAGATGTGTCATGTATTATAATACTTGCTTCTATTCCAGATTCTGGCACATTGAGGTGGTGAGAGTTTTTTAAAGTAATGGATAGATGGATGAATTAGGGATCTGGCCAAGATGAAACTCTGGCAGCTTCTGCAATATGATTTCTATAGTCTATGATGATTTCCAGCTCTTGGATTTCCTGCTTCCATCCTGTAACTCACATTTACCTCTTCATTTTGAACACGAAGCCTTGAAATACTGCTTTCTCTCCTGGTGTCACTGTCAATTAACCTGTCACAGCAAGGCTGTGCCTAAGGAATAAATGGTGTAGGGTGACAGTGATGTGCCATTTACTGACTGTGATTTTGAATTTGGTGTGTGTGTGTGTGTGTGTGTGTGTGTGTGTGTGTGTGTGTGTGTCTTATGACTCTTAAATTTTACTCCTTGCTAAACTAATATATGTTCATTGTTTAAAAAATAGAAAATAAGTAAAACCTCAGATTACTCATAATCCTATCACCTAGAGACAATCACTCTTAATATTTTGAGTCCTATTCTTATAGGATTTTTATTCATTTATTCCTATTCTTCCTAGTCATTGAAGTGTAAGGATATATATATATATTAACATATATATATACACTTAAATGATTATATACATAAATTCAAATGAGTATATCAGTATCATTGAACATGTTACAGAATAATTCCTTCATAGATTTTTTGAAGTGAGCACAGTTCTTCAAAGGAAATGAGGATCAGGAAAAAAAATGAAATGTAAGCCACATTTCTATAAATAGTAAGAAAAATGTTAATGTATTTATTATTAAAACATCATGGACTAGATAGTGACTGACTCAAAATCAGCATAGATCACTGCTTTCCAATTGATACAGACACAAAAAGATAGACTCACTGTTAGTGAGGATATGGGGAAATGGGCATGCCCATATTCAGTTTGTGGAACTATACACTAGTGCTATTTTTATGGAAATCACTATTGTATATTTACTATTTGTATATTTTGTATTTGTGCTTTGAAATTACTCTTTGTATATTTAACTTCGATTATGGAAAATTTAAAACATATACAAAGGTAGAGAAAATATCATAGTAAGCCTTCTATCTCCATCACCCAGTTAGAAAAATGAAAAAGTCAAATTTTGTTTCATCTACACCCTAATCATTAGTCAACAGTGCCCATTATTTTAAAGCAAATCTAATATGCAATTTTATTCTTAATTTATAGTATTGTATCCAAAAGGCAAGGATTGCTTAAAAAATCACAACACCAATATCAAATCTAAAAAATTTAACAGTAATTTCTTAATATCCTTAATGTTCAAGTTTCCCAGGTTCTCATTTTCTTTTCTAATTTGTTTGAGTCAGGCTCCAAATAGGGTCATTAGTTGTAATTAGATGACATGTCTCAAGTCTTTTTTAAACAGTGAGTTCATATGCCACCTCTTTTTTTCTTGTAGTTTTTTGGTTCAGGAAACCAGATGTTTTTGCTTAGAAGGTTTCCATATTTTGAATTTTGCTGATTTCATCCCAAGTTGTTGTTTACCTATTTGATTTCTTTGAGGTACATGCAGTTCATATGGTAAGGGCAGAAGAGATATTTTCTCTCTACCTTTTCTCTTCCTCTATTTTTTTTTCTTTTTAATTAATTTTCAGTCTAACAAGTTGGTTCCTTAGCATCTGAAAGTGGTCAGTGATTTTTTTTCTTAGTGTCCTTATAAATTCATGGATTGAAAGTACTACATGTTTGAGAGAATTGTACTTAATGACTCTTTTTTAAAAATATTTTATTGTTATGTTAATCACCATACATTACATCATTAGTTTTTAAAAAAAATTTTTTATTGCTATGTTAATCAGCATACATTACATCATTAGTTCTTGATGTAGAGTTCCATGATTCATTGTTTGTGCATAACACCCAGGGCTCCACGCAGAATGTGCCCTCTTTAATACCCATCACCAGGCTAACCCATTCCCCCAGCCCCCTTCCCTCAAGAACCCTCAGTTTGTTTTTCAGAGTCCATCGTCTCTCATGGTTCATCTCCCCCTCCAACTTACTCCCCTTCATTCTTCCCCTCCTGCTATATTCTTCTTCTTTTTTTTTCATAACATATATTGCATTATTGGTTTCAGAAGTACAGATCTGTGATTCAACAGTCTTGCACAATTCACAGTGCTCACCATAGCACATACCCTCCCCAATGTCTATCACCCAGCCACCCCATCCCTCCCAGCCCCACCACTCCAGCAACCCTCAGTTTGTTTCCTGAGATTAAGAATTCCTCATATCAGTGAGGTCATATGATACATGTCTTTCTCTGATTGACTTATTTCACTCAGCATAACACCCTACAGTTCTATTCATGTCTTTGCAAATGGCAAGATTTCATTCCTTTTGATGGCTGCATAATATTCCATTGTGTATATATACCACTTCTTTATCCATTCATCTGTCGAAGGACATCTTGGCTCTTTCCACAGTTTGGCTATTGTGGACATTGCTGCTATAAACATTGGGGTGCACATACCCCTTCGGAACCCTACATTTGTATCTTTGTGGTAAATAAACAGTAGTGCAATTGCTGGATCATATGGTACCTCGATTTTCAAACGTTTGAGGAACCTCCATACTGTTTTCCAGAGTGGTTGCACCAGCTTGCATTCCCACCAACAGTGTAGGAGGGTTCCCCTTTCTCCACATCCCCGCCAACATCTGTCGTTCCCTGACTTGTTAATTTTAGCCATTCTGACTGGTGTGAGGTGGTATCTCATTGAGGTTTTGATTTGGATTTCCTTGATGCCGAGCGATGTTGAGCACTTTTTCATGTGTCTGTTGGCCATTTGGATGTCTTCTTTGGAAAAATGTCTGTTCATGTCTTCTGCCCATTTCTTGATTGGATTATTTGTTCTTTGGGTGTTGAGTTTGATAAGTTCTTTATAGATTTTGGATAGTAGCCCTTTATCTGATATGTCATTTGCAAATATTTTCTCCCATTCTGTCGGCTGTCTTTTGGTTTTGTGGACTGTTTCTTTTGCTGTGCAAAAGCTTTTTATCTTGATGAAATCCCAATAGTTCATTTTTGCCCTTGCTTCCCTTGCCTTTGGCGATGTTTCTAGGAGGAAATTGCTGCAGCTGAGGTCGAAGAGGTTGCTACCTGTGTTCTCCTTTAGGATTTTGCTGGACTCCTGTCTCAGGTTTAGGTCTTTCAACCATTTGGAGTCTATTTTTATGTGTGGTGTAAGGAAATGGTCCAGTTTCATTCTTCTGCATGTGGCTGTCCAATTTTCCCAACACCATTTGTTGAAGAGACGGTCTTTTTTCCATTGGACATTCTTTCCTGCTTTGTCAAAGATGAGTTGACCATAGAGTTGAGGGTCAATTTCTGGGCTCTCTTTCTGTTCCACTGATCAATGTGTCTGTTTTTGTGCCAGTACCATACTGTCTTGATGATGACAGCTTTGTAATAGAGCTGGAAGTCCGGAATTGTGATGCCGCCAGCTTTGCTTTTCTTTTTCAACATTCCTCTGGCTATGCGGGGTCTCTTCTGGTTCCATACAAATTTTAGGAATATTTGTTCCATTTCTTTGAAAAAAGTGGATGGTATTTTGTTGGGGATTGCACTGAATGTGTAGATTGCTCTACGTAGCATTGACATCTTCACAATGTTTGTTCTTCCAATCCATGAGCATGGAACATTTTTCCATTTCTTTGTGTCTTCCTCAATTTCTTTCAAGAGTATTTTATAGTTTTCTGAGTACAGATCCTTTGCCTATTTGGTTAAATTTATTCCTAGGTTACTTATGGTTTTGGGTGCAATTGTAAATGGGATCGACTCCTTGATTTGTCTCTCTTCTGTCTTGTTGTTGGTGTATAGGAATGCCTCTGATTTCTCTGCATTGATTTTATATCCTGCTACTTTACTGAATTCCTGTATGAGTTCTACAGGTTTTGGGGTGGTCTTTTGGGTTTTCCACATACAGTATCATATCTGCAAGGAGTGAGAGTTTGACTTCCTCTTGGCCCATTTGGATGCCTTTGATTTCTTTTTGTTGTCTGATTGCTGTGGCTAGGACTTCTAATACTATGTTGAATAGCAGTGGTGATAGTGGACATCCCTGCCGTGTTCCTGACCTTAGGGGAAAAGCTCTCAGCTTTTCCCCATTGAGAATGATATTCGCTGTAGGTTTTTCATAGATGGCTTTTATGATATTGAGGTATGTACCTTCTGTCCCTATACTCTGAAGAGTTTTGATCAAGAAAGATGCTGTACTTTGTCAAATGCTTTTTCTGCATCTATTGAGAGGATCATATGATTCTTGTTCTTTCTTTTATTAATATATTGTATCACGTTGATTGATTTGCAGATGTTGAACCAACCTTGCAGCCCAGGAATAAATCCCACTTGGTCATGGTGAATAATCCTTTTTATGTACTGTTGGATCCTATTGGCTAGTATTTTGGTGAGAATTTTTACATCCATGTTCATCAAGGATATTGGTCTGTAATTCTCCTTTTTGATGGGGTCTTTGTCTGGTTTGGGATCAAGGTAATGGTGGCCTCATAAAAATAGTTTGGAAGTTTTCCTTCCATTTCTATTTTTTGGAACAATTTCAGGACAGTAGGTATTAATTCTTCTTTAAATGTTTGGTAGAATTCCCCTGAGAAGCCATCTGGCCTGGGCTTGTTTGTTGGGAGATTTTTTGATGAGTGCTTCAATTTCCTTAGTGGTTATAGGTCTGTTCAGGTTTTCTATTTCTTCCTGGTTCAATTTTGGTAGTTGATACATCTCTAGGAATGCACCCATTTCTTCCAGGTTATCTAATTTGCTGGCATAGAGTTGCTCATAAAATGTTCTTAGAAATGTTTTTGTTTCTTTGGTGTTCGTTGTGATCTCTCCTCTTTCGTTCATGAGTCTGTTGATTTGGGTCATTTCTCTTTTCTATTTGATAAGTCTGGCCAGGGGTTTATCAATCTTGTTAATTCTTTCAAAGAGCCAGCTCCTAGTTTCGTTGATCTGTTCTACTATTCTTTTGGTTTCTATTTCATTGATTTCTGCTCTGATCTTTATGATTCTCTTCTCCTCCTGGGTTTAGGCTTTATTTGTTGTTTTTTCTCTAGCTCCTTTAGGTGTAGGGTTAGGTTGTGTATTTGAGACCTTTCTTGTTTCTTGAGAAAGGCTTGTATTGCCATACACTTTCCTCTCAGGACTGCCTTTGCTGTATCCCAAAGATTTTGATCAGTTGTGTTTTCATTTTCGTTGGTTTCCATGAATTTTTTAAATTCTTCTTTAATTTCCTGGTTGACCCATTTATTCTTTAGTAGGATACTCTTTAGCCTCCATGTATTTGTGTTTTTTCCGACTTTCCTCTTGTGATTGAGTTCTAGTTTCAAAGCATTGTGGTCTGAAGATATGCGGGGAATAATCTTAGTCTTTTGGTACTGGTTGAGACCTGATTTGTGACCTAGGATGTGGTCAATTCTGGAGAATGTTCCATGGGCACTGGAGAAGAATGTGTATTCTGTTGCTTTGGGATGCAATGTTCTGACTATGTCTGTGAAGTGCATTTGGTCCAGTGAGTCATTTAAAGTCTTTATTTCCTTGTTGGTCTTTTGCTTAGATGATCTGTCCATTTCAGTCAGGGGGTGTTAAAATCCCCCACTATTATTGTATTGTTGTCAATGTGTTTCTTTGCTTTTGTTATTAATTGCCTTATATAATTGGCTGCTCCCATGTTAGGGGCATAGATATTTACAATTTTTCGATCTTCTTGTTGGATAGACCCTTTAAGTAGGATATAGTTTCCTTCCTCATCTCTTACTACAGTCTTTGTTTTATAATCTAATTTGTCTGATATAAGGATTGCCACCTCAGCTTTCTTTTGGTGTCCATTAGCATGGTAAATGGTTTTCCACCCCCTCACTTTCAATCTGGGGTTGTCTTTGGGTCTAAAATGAGTCTCTTGCAGACAATATGGATGGGTCTTGTTTTTTAATCCAGTCTGATAGCCTGTGTCTTTTGATTGGGGCATTGAGCCCATTTACATTCAGGGTAACTATTGGAAGATATGAATTTAGGGCCATTGTATTGCCTGTGAGGTGACTGTTCCTGTATATTGTCTGTGTTCCTTTCTGGTCTATGCTGCTTTTAAGCTCTCTTTTTGCTTAGAGGACCCCTTCCAATATTTCTTGGATGGCTGGTTTCGTGTTTGCAAATTCCTTTAGTTTTTGTTTGTGCTGGAAGCTTTTTATCCCTCCTTCTATTTTCAATGACAGCCTAGCTGGATATAGTATTCTTGGCTGCATATTTTTCTCATTTAGTGCTCTGAAGATATCATGCCAGTCCTTTCTGGCCTGCCAGGTCTCTGTGGGTAGGTCTGTTGCCAGTCTAATGTTTCTACCATTGTAGGTTAAATATCTCTTCTCCCAAGCTGCTTTCAGGATTTTCTCTTTGTCTCTGAGACTCGTAAGTTTTACTATTAGATGTCGGGGTGTTGACCTATTTTTCTTGATTTTGAGAGGGGTTCTCTGTGCCTCCTGGATTTTGATGCCTGCTCCCTTACCCACATTAGGGAAGTTCTCTGCTATAATTTGCTCCAATATAGCTTCTGCCCCCCTTTCTCTTTCTTCTTCTTCTGGGATCCCAATTATTCTAATGTTGTTTCATCTTATCATATCACTTAGCTCTCGAATTCTGCCCTTGTGATCCTTTAGTTGTTTATCTCTCTTTTTCTCAGCCTCTTTATTGTCCATCATTTGGTCTTCAATATTGCTGATTCTCTCTTCTGCCTCATTTATCCTAGCAGTTAGTGCCCCCATTTTTGATTGGACCTCATCAATAGCCTTTTTGATTTCGACTTGTTTAGATTTTAGTTCTTTTATTTCTCCAGAAAGCGTTTCTCTAATAACTTCCACACTTTTTTCAAGCCCAGCTAGTATCTTTAAAGTCATGATTCTGAACTCTAGGTCCGACATTGTACCAATATCTGTATTGAGTAGGTCTCTGGCCGACGGTACTACCTCTTGTTCTTTTTGCTGAGGTGATTTTTTTCGTCTTGTCATTTTGTCCAGAAGAGAATAGATGAATGAAAGAAAAAATGCTAACAGGTTAACAACATCCCCAGGAAATATATTGTTTACAAATCAGAAAAGACCTGAAACCAGGGGAAAAGAAAGGGAAGGAAAGAAAAAAGAAAGAGAAAAAAAAAGAGAGATAGAGAAAAAGATAAAAAGAAACAAAAACAGAACAAAAAAAACAGAATATGATCAAATATGATCAAACTAGTGTATAGATCAGTGCCACACACTAGATTTTGGGCATATTTTGGTCTGTTAGAAGAAAATGCCTCCTAAAATTTTAAAGGAAGAAAGACTTATATGTACAAAATAAGGGTTGATACAATGAATGAATGGAAGATGAGTGTAAAGATGAAAAGTATAAAAGATTTTATAAAAGAAATTGATAAGATAAGAAGTTGTTTGAAAAAAGAAAGAAGAAGATTAAAAAGAAGAAGAAAAGAAAAAAAAAGGGAGAGAATGTGATCAGGCAGGAGACTAGAACAAAGCCATACACTAGTGATTTAGGGTATATTTTGATCTGTTAGAAGAAACTGTATCTCAAAATTTTAAAGAGAGAACAACTTATATATATATGTCAAAAATAAGGGTCACTACTATGAAGGGATAAAATATGACTCTAAAAATGAAAAATAAAGAAAATTTTTTAAAAAGGGATTGATAAGATATTGGTTGAAAAAGGGAAAAATAATAATTCAAAAAAAGAAAAAAACAGTTAAAAAATTAACTTTGAAAAGCTAATGAATTATGGTAAAAAAGCCATGAATTCTATGTGCAGTATTCCGCTACCACTGGAGTTCTCCCGTTCTCCTTTATCGGTAAACTTGGTCTTGGCTTGCTGGCTGTTTGTGCTGATCTTCTGGGGGATGGGGCGCTGTTGCCGTGGTTCCCAAATGTCTTTGCTGGAGGCAGAATTGCCCTGCCCTTGTCGGTCCGGGCTAAGCAAGCTGCTCAGGTTTGCTCTCAGGAGCTTTTGTTCCCTGCAAGCTCTCAGTACAGCTTTGGAGGATCAGGGTGAAAATGGTGGCCTCCCAATCTCCGCCTGGAGAAGCTGAGAAGTCAGGCCCCCGCTCCCCAGTGCGCCCCCAGAGAAGGGCAGTCGGTCACTCCTGTGTCCCCGGTCTCCAGGCGCACTCCGGGCTCACCCGACCTGTGACCGAGTGTTTCTGTCTCTGGCACCCGACCCCATGTGGAGTCTCCAAACCCAGCAGATCCCTGCAGTGCGCTCCCATGCCGCTCCTCCAGGGGAGGAAGGGGAGTCTCCCCGGATCTGCCGCTTGTTGGGCCCTGCTGGAGGAGCAGTGGCCCGACTGGGCTGCGGATCACAGTTTATGGCAACCCTGAGCTGAGAGCCCGCGCCTTGGCTCCGTCTCTGCAGCCGGCTTCCCCGCTCCAATCCCTGGAAGCTCTGCTGCACTCACGCACCCCCCATCTTTCATGACCCCGAGGGTCCTGAGACTACACTGTTCAGTGAGGGTTCCACCCCCTGCTTAGCCACTGGAGCGAAGTCCCTCAGCGGAGCCGACTTCTAAAAGTTCTGATTTTGTACTCTGCGGCTCTAGCACTTGCCAGAAGCGGCCGATGGAGGCCCCCTCCCCCGCTGTCTATTCTCCCGAATATCTCCTCGGAGTCACTTCTTCACACGTCGTACCTTCCAGTAAGTGGTCACTTTTCTGTTCAGAGAGTTGTTGCTATTCTTCTCTTCGATCTCCTGTTGAGTTTGTACGTGTTCAGAATGGTTTGATCCCTATTCAGCTGAATTCCTGAGACCAAATGAAACCCAGGTCTCCTACCTCTCTGCCATCTTGCTCTGCCCTGCCTGTACTTAATGATTCTTACTGCATTTATGACCCAAGTTGCCCCAATTTTGGCCAGTGTTGTCTTTTCCAGTTGGCTCATGGGTGCTTTTGAAATGACACTTGAAGTCTTTAATAGATTTCCTGATGATAAGATATTCCAAGCTAATCTTAGAGTTTCTGCCCCAGACTTGTATTTACCATTTCTTCAAGGACCTCTGCTCTCTTTAAATGGGCAGTGGTGTTTAGAGGCCACGATTTGGATAACAGGGGTGCTCTTTACTGCCTAGTCCTTCTTTCTTTTTAATACACAAGCTAGGGATATGATTTTTTTAGATGAAATATATCATGAATTACACTCCTACTTCTAATCCGTATTCAGGAATACAGGCTTTTTAGTTTATCAATCTTGTATCTGTTTCCTTTGTTCATTGCTCAACATCTCAACTCTCAAGAACATCAACATACTTTCTGCTTAATCATGCAGTGCATGAACAATAGTCTCAGAATAATGATACCAACAACTATTGCCAATAACATGATTACTAAAAATTGTATGTTTTCAATTCTTTCTTACTGTATATCACACTTGGAAGTTATACTCAAACCCCTGGTTTTCATGGGCCACTTGAACAGGCATTTCATCTCTTCTTAGGCCATTACTCCAAACCTAATCAGCTTAATTTTTTTCATTATGATTTCAGTATTCACATGTTGTATTTTTATTTTTTATTTTATTTTTTTATTTTTATTTTTTTAAAGATTTTATTTATTTGAGAGAGAGAAAATGAAAGCTAGAGAGCATGAGAGGGAAGAGGGTCAGAGGGAGGAGGGTCAGATGGAGAAGCAGACTCCCCTCCAAGCAGGGAGCCCGATGTGGGACTCAATCCTGGGACTCCAGGATCATGACCTGAGCTGAAGGCAGTTGCTTAACCAACTGAGCCACCCAGGCGCCCACATGTTGTATTTTTAGATAGAATTTTATAATTATCCAAGTACATTTTTTGTGTCAAAGCTATAAAATTCAGATGTCTGGTTTCAGTTCTTATCCCTTACTCTGTTTACTTTCTCTTATAAGAACCAATTAAAAAACTTTAAGGTTTCATTTTTCAATTTTTTAAAAAAATACAGTAACTGTAGGTTCATTTATGCTTGCTTTTTTGCACTTTGGATTTTATTGTGGCAATCATTCTGTATTAGTGTATATGGATATTCCCCTTTCCTTTTATACAGCTGCATACTCTTCTGTGTTGGATTTAATGAGTCCTCTGATGGATATGGTTTCCAGTTTTCTGTTATTACAAATCATACTACATTTCATATATATGAAATATAAGCCAGTTTTGGGCCAGCTTAAATATCTATTTCTCCACATAGCATTGTTGGCTCTGGAGAAATTACCCTCTCTGAGCACATTTTTGTGTATCATGTAGAATTTAGGATGGGGTAGAAATAAGGTGTGTGTATCAGACAGTGAGACTTGGTGGAGTAGATCTAGAGAGCAGCACAATGACATTCAAGACCAAATGGTCTTTAATGTGAAGCTGAGAAATTTTCGCTTTTATATTTGAGGCAAAGGAAAATGAGGGAAGGTTTTGAGTATGGGAATAAAGAGCTCCTGTAAGCAATCATAAGGTAAGTCTGTGGCTTGAGCCAAATGACTGGTAAGGAGCCAGTTTCCTAGGTGGGTTCTTCACTTAGCAGGCTCAGTATGTTGAGCTTCTCTTTCATAGAGGCTTTGATTCAGTGATATTTGTGACTTTTCTGTGGAAAAAAATTCTGAAGAGCTTTTGAGTAATCAGTGAGGCCTGAGCACTTTGTCAGCTAAAGTGCCCTGAAATCAATGCCACGGTGCTGCCATGAACATACTAATTTCTTTCCAACATTCAAATTACATAGTTACTACTCTCCACAGTCCACTTCACCTGGAAATTGCAGAATTTCCACTTCCTTCTTCAAACTATGAAATGGTCTCTTTTCCAATGTAGGAAAATAATTGAAATTTTCCTTTATTATTTTCATCACTATATTTTGATACTGTTTTTTTTTCTTTTTTTGGACAGAGCCAGTGCTAGCTGTGATTTTATGGCCAAATCAGTGTAGGTCTCAAATTCATATTTGGAAAGGCAGCAAATTGATCTTTTCAGATTTAGGAATCCATGTTTCTACGAGCTTGAGCATCATGTATTTTCCTGTAGTCTTATGAGAACCATGAACAATGCTGACCACTGAACTGAGCAGCATCAGTTCTTCCCTAATGTATTCATGGTTTGATTTGATGTCAGTGTTTTCCTCAGGATGTGGGTACTGAGTCAGGTAAAGGTGAAGAAAGGAATCGGAAAAACTCATTCTAAAGATTTTCTGGACTAATAAACAAAGGTAATTGGAAAAAGAATGGAGTGAAGAGAATTTACCTCTAAAAAAGTAAGATGATTTTTAGAGTTGCAATAGTTGAGCAAGTCTGATATAAGTTCAAATGTAGACTAACCTGTTGATGAAATTCTTGAAAGTCTCTATTCTTGCAATAGGTGTTTTGCTGATTATCTACTATTTTCTAGGCTCTGAGAATATAGAAGTGACCAAAATGGGCACGGTCACCACTTTCCTAAGGTTTTCATACTAGTGGGAGAAATAATAAATAAGTAAACACATAAATAAATAAAATAAGCAAATATTATGATAAGTACTATTAAGAAAATGAAGTAGTGTGAGAGGATAGAGAATACTTGCATACTGCAGGGGTGATTTTCATTGGGTGATGTGAAGAAACCTCTTATGAAAGTGACTTTTAGAACAGAGACCAAAACTATAAGAATAAATACCCAATAATCTGTAGAGTTTTAGAAGTTTATTAAGTGTAATTCAAAATAGCACTTAGTTCGTTTATAGTACATGTAAGAATTTCATATATATTAAAGAATGCACCTCAAACAATGAGGAGCTGTTGACCATTCAAACAGTGGTGTTAGATAAATGTGTATATTACAAGTGGATGATAAATTTAAACACAAAAAAATGAAACCATGAAGTGCTAGAAGGAAACATGGATAAATATGTATGTGATCTTGGAGTGGGAAAGGAATTCATAAAAACAGTCAAGAAAATCACAAAGGAAAACACTAGAAAAATGAAGGAAATGTGGCAATGCACATAAACCTTACAAAATACACCAAGAAAATGCTAACAACTCAACTAATAAGGCAGCAAGCAACATGGGCAAGTAATTCACGTAAGAGTACATACAGATTCTGAACTTACACTGCAGAAAGAGTCAGCCTTAATAAAATAAATTTTATAGAAAACAAGAGGAATGATGTGATTTTTGTGATGGTGGCCAAGAAAAAATGATGATATTCACTGATTCTGATAGTGGTTGCTCTTCACAAATTCAAGTACTTTTCATGTCAGTGGTACTCTTTCAACCTTTAATCTTTACATTTTAGGAATGTGTATCAAAAAATTAAGATTAAAATTCACCTTGGACAGAGTAATTTCACATCCATTACTCCCTTTTCAAAGGGAGTAATACGAGATGGAGATAAAGATATAAATGCAAGAACATTGGCCAAAGCATGGTTTAAAAGAGAATAAGATGGGTAGCAACCTAAATGTAGGAGAAGGTACAACAGTAGGATTTTGCAACCATGAAAATTGATCTTTTGCAGATTTTTAAAGGATAAAGGGAGATACTTGTGAAATAATGATAGGCATAAAAACAGAATTTTAAACTGTGCAGTAGGTATTTCATGCAAAAAATGTGAATTTTGTGTTTAGACAGCCATCCACAGATCAGTGTCTTTGGATTTCTCTTTCACCATCTTTCCTGAAGAAAAACCAGCAGTTGATATGGTAACAAACTGGAGGTAAGATTGTAGATGGATTTTATTATTTTCTGTATCTTTCACCTTTTATGAAGAGCATATATTACATAGCTAATCAGGAAAAAATGATTGTTATCTAAAAAATGACCTTAAAACACAGGTATGTAGACTGGAAACTCTCAGTGTGGAACATTGACAACAGGACTCTTTCCTCTCTACACCTGGCTCCTGTGGGAGCAGCCTTGTATGCAAGGATGGGAAGGAGTCATTATTACTACTTTTTAGAGGACCCAGGAGTTCCAGATAGGGCAAAGGAGTGAAAATCAGTAAGAGAAAATACTTCAGAGGAGTATGCGGCAGGACTGGCTGCCAGGTGGTCACCTGCCAAGTAGTTCATTTCTAAAACACGTCTACCCTTACTCCTTGAATTGTTTCAATGCCACCTTATCACATTATTTAAACTCCTATCAGAGATTAACTTGGGATAATAACCTCCTATATATGAGTGTAAGAATGATAATATGTGGGTAGATTAAGCGTCTGTCCAATCCTCCACACTTGAGTATGATTTAGGACAAAAGCAGTTGGATTGAAAACACTGGAGAGACAAGGAGTTGTCCTCATGGGAAGGGAAATGCAGGGCTTTTTGGGGTAGGGTGCTCTTTGTCAGGTAGGAGCCTGTTTGAAGTTGAGCTGTGGGGAGGGCCTTTCACCAACATGAACACTCTGTGAACCTGGGTAGCAGGAGAGAGGGCAGTATGGAGTAGCAGTTAGGATCTAAGGTTGTAGGTTCAGATAGACCTGGGTTTAAATTCTGGATCAATGAGAGAATTATTTGGAGAGTTTTTTAATTATCTCCAAGCTTCACTGTCTTACTTCTATCATGGGAAAAATACCTACTTCGTAGGATAAGGTAGAGGAAGTACCTGCTTCATAGGGCAAGATAGAGTAAGGTAATGCATGGCCCATTGCATCATTCAGTAAATGTCAGTAATGTAGATAATGATGTCATTAATGGAGATTGGTAGAGTCATTCCATAGTCATTCCATCCCCATTCCATAGGGAAAGGTACTAAACATCGTGCTGGAGGGCAAACAAATTTTTTCTTTCTCTTCTGGCTTTTGGAAGCTTCTTGTACGTAAAACCCAGAAACCAGACAAGAATATCAGTATAAAAAATTTCTACCTCTCTTTTCCTAAGTTGGTGGCTGCTGGTATGGCAGAAATGAAGTTTTCCTTGTTACTCCTTTGCTATCATACTTCAAAGTAAATGACTCAGTGGTACCTCAGCAACCTGAAAAATTTAACTTATCTTCAAAGCTTGTTTTCATCCAAGGAGAATCTGAGTCAGTTACTAGGGAACCAAGGAAATGGAAATGACATTTTACTGTTAAGTTGAACTTGAATATGGAGGGCATGATTGGGTTGTTTGTGAAGTTTGCCTGGTGTACCTTATTATAATGTAATAAGGCCCAACAGGAATAGCAAAAAAAAAAATTGAGTATGAAGTATTAGGCTTTCTCTAAGTGGTACCAAAAAGCCAAATTTTTGTATTTATGCTTCTATGTAAACATCATTAAGACGAGGTTCTGTATTGCCCCAAAAGCTACATTTTAGTAACTCCTACAAAATTAAAGCTGAATTTTATGAGTCTTTTCATGGGTAAATGCTCTGTCAGCAGATGTTAACTGAAGATGCATGAAGAGGAGAAAGTGAAGTTGACATTGGCCTCTCATGCTTGCTGATGGTGTAAAACTTCCCAGCCACCAGAGCCCAAAGGCAGGCGGTAAACTGCACTGCCCCAAAGAACAACATAAGTCTCTGTGTTCTCTTTGGGTAGAATGGTTTTCACAAAAAACATGATGTAACAAATAGCGAACTGTTTCAAAGACCTTTCCCAGCTCCATGACATCAGGGCCAGGCCAAGCTGAAACAGACATATGTAGTCCTCTTTGCTGGTGATAATGAAATGTGATGTAGCTGGATCTCTATGTTTCCCGGGGTTCCTGCCTCCATGCTATATCTTCATTTTATTGACCACAGTTACCCAGTTGTGGGTAATGAGTCACATTAGTCATTCACAGCATTGACCTGGTGCCAGGCTAGATCACACCTTGGACTATTGGTCCTTTACAATAACCAGTGACTTTGACTGAATGGTGTGTGTGTGTTTTATATTTAGTTCCTCCTTTCTTTCTCTGTCATAGTTTGTTTCCTTGAGATTAGAGTCAGCAAGAATTATTGAGGAACACTGCATAGTGGATCAAAAGATTATGGTTACAGCTGTGGTTCTGTAATCATCTGTATCTTTGAACTTGAGCAAGTTACTTAAATTCTCTGGGCTGGGATTTGTCATCAGTAATGTTAGAGGATTAGATGTAACATTCTTACCTTCTTTTACTAAAATGTGGTGAGTTTGCTCTATCATATGCTCAGTGATGTGCAATATATAGGGACTTAGAAGGGATGGAAGAGAGCATAAGACATACTCCACACCCATGAGGAATATATATTCTTCTTGAGGGAAGGAGGGAATAATTAAATGACAAAATGAACTGTTTGGGGATTATAATGAGTGGTCAGCAGATGTGTGGTTAGTGGATATGAAACTTTGAGTTAAGCACTCATTTAAGGTCTCTTCAGATGATGATGTTAATGAATATGGAGTAGTGAGGGTAGGGCTGTGGTAAGCTGTACTGATGGGAAAAGCTGTGTGCAGAAAGCAGGATTTGTGCAGGTGGAGATATGGAGGGTAGGCATGCAAGACACAGTGACAAAATCTATTCTTGGTAAGGAATCAGCAGAAGCAGAGAAGAGGACATTGGAAGAACACCTGGGGTTTGGCTTCTGCATGCTCTCTGTCCCCTGCATTTTTTCAATACGACTTTGCTTATATGAAATCTGTTTTTGTGGGTCAAATCTCATTTTTCCCTTCTCCTACTTCATAATTCTAAGGAAGGGTTATCAAAAGTCTGCAATGACATACTCAGAAGCTCTGGATGAGCATGGCATCTCTTTAGGTCCCAAGAGCACAGAAGTTGTATTGCATGATCACAGCAGTGATTCATGGGCTCACAACCTTTCATGTGTGATGACACTTGGTGGGTGGGTGGTGGGGAGTTCACACTTGTGGCATACTCCTCTCATGGGTCTACTCAGTCTTGGTGGTAGTCCTAGCTGCCGTGCTGGCAACCCCCCACCCTTTTCCACAGAAGAAAGTATACCAGACTGCATGCAAGCACAGGTGATAATGCATAGCAACTATCTTAGTTCACACCATTAAAGTATTCCCTTACAAATTTGGGTAATATAATGGCAATGATAGATGTCATTTATCATGTGTGTAGTATGTGCTAGGTATTATGCTAAGCCCTCGAGGAAGATTATATCATTTAAGCATTGTAATAACTTCATAGGATAGGGAGAATTACACTCTTCTTTTCCATGTACCTGACTCTGTATCAGGTGTTTTGAATGTATTTATTACCTTATTTAATTCTAACCACGGCATTGTAAAATGTTCACTCTTGTTACCACCATTTTACAGACAAGGAAACAGACTCTGAGAAAGAAAGGGACTTGTACTGGCAAATGCTTTCCTGGCAGTTTTAAGTAATAGAGTTGGGATCCAAACTAAGTTTCTATAAATCCAGAAACTATGTTCTTAAGCACAATAATATAACTTAAAAAATTATGTGGAGCACTTTTCACACCTGATAACCTGAAAGGATGTCTGACCCTGGAGTCCAGAAACACTGATGTGCAGGATTGTGTTCTGTGATTTTAAGTTGCACTGAATACTGCTAATTTGAAATCAGGCAGTTGGAGGAGGAAAATGATAACTGGTAACATTAGGACACTCCAGCCTTGCTGAGCAATAGCATTTGCTGTTTGGAATAATGATTAGAATAAAGATGTTTTCCCCTGACGATGTGGTGTGTGACTGGCCCTCAGTTTATTTTGTGCAGAACACAGGTGATGTGCTCAAGTTTGCTGGTAACTCACAGGTTAATGTAAAATCACAGGAATATCACTCTCATGTGACTTCCAGGCTCCTCCATCTGGTTAGAGATCCTGAATAATTAATGCATCTTTTGATTAAACACTTTTATCCTAAATGTTGGGGCATGATGGTCACATGGATAGAATTAGGATTTCAACACCTACCAATGTGTGAACTGAGGGAGGAGAACGGATGGGACATGGCAGGCACCAAGTATCCATTGTGCAATAGAGGGGGTCAAAGAATGGATGTTAGGGAATTAAAAAATGTAAGAGGCTTGTCTGACTGCATTAACACAAATCTGTACCTGTGCATGGAAATGGAATCCTCCTTCCCACTTCCCTGCTTAAAGGCAATGCCAATTTGGGACAAAACTGACCTGCACATCTATGTTAAGTACCAAATAAATAATTATGTGTATCTATACAGTGCAAGACATCATGCTCAGCACTAGGAAAATAGGGGAAGAAGACATAAAGAGATTCCTAGCCACTTTCAACTTATGGTATGGCTTAGATAAATGTGTGATGACATTGACCATGTATGCTGGCTCCTTGAAAGGAACAGGCTAGGGTATTAGAACAGCACTTCGTAGGAAGTGGAAATGAGGATCAGGGAAGGCAGCCACAGGAAGGGATATCTCAGTTCAGATTGAAACCTGAGTAGGAGTTGGCTAAACAAGGGAGAGTTGGTTTGGGTAAGTGGCAGAGCAGAGAGGTGTTGTTTGGTGTTGCCTTGGTGGTGGAGGTGGTTGGTAGGAAGGTAGAGGGGGAGTAGGAGGGACAAGAAATGAAGCAGGAGAGATAGGCAGAGTTGACATAGAGGGTTTTGTCATTGCCAAGAATATTGAGGTTTTATTCTAAGGGCAATCATTGGAAGATTTCAAGCAGGCATCTTGTAAAGCAAGTTTCAGCTGGTGATAGGAGACCATGGTAATGCTGATAGTTAGCTTTAGTAATTCAAGTCCAGAATGAATTATTTTTGGATGGATTTCCTGGATTGTCTGCCTGAATTAGCTTCCTTCTTTAATTGCAGAACACGCCATGATTCAGATGCCACCTGGGTTCATGGGACGTTTTAGAACACAGGGACCTGGCTAGTTGAGATGATGGGAATGTGACAAGAGTAAGACTGAACTCAGCAGTCTTACAAATGCATTCTGTATTCTAGACAGAGGAGGGATGAGTGTGGAATGGCTCAACTGAGCAGCAAAGAAGGATCAGTGGCATAGTATGTGGCCTGAAAAGTGTAGCCTAGGCCTCTGAGTCATGTTTTAGGGAGCTGTGTATGGATATTAGCTAACCAGAACTGGGAATATGAGTCAAGCCAGACTGACTTCTTGTCTGAGTATCTTGCATTAACCTTTATAGACCAGTGGGCAGTGGAGTATGGGGTTCAGTCTGCTTTTATTTTTTATTTATTTATTTGACAGAGAGAGACACAGAGAAGGAACACAAGCAGGGGCAGAGGGAGAGGGAGAAGCAGGCTTCCCGCTGGGCAGGGAACCTGATGTGGGGCTCCATCCCAGGACCCTGGGACCATGACCTGAGCTGAAGGCAGACGCTTAACATCTGAGCCACCCAGGTGCCCCTTCAGTCTGCTTTTAAATAAACCAGTTTAATGCTGGCTTTAAGATCAGGGGGTTGGATGTTTGTCTTATAACTCTTCTCCTGACAGAAGATCTTGTAATTTGGCCTTCTTGTTCTCTGTTTGCTTCTGGTTATCTGTAGTCTATTGTGACTTCATGTAAAATTGTGAAGTCTTGCTACTTACGTGAGTTAAGACATCACCAGGTGCTGTAATAGATTCTCGAAATGCTGCAGTCTTGGTCTGAAGTTTATCAGTGTCAAAATGACTCTGGGCTGACCACAAAATATTTGGGAATTGCCCATACATTCAGTACTATAGAGGTTCTATAGTTCACAGTTACTATTTGGAAAATTATTCTTTCAATTTAGTTAATTATTAATGTTTTAACAATTACCTATTTTATAGAGGGCTGTCTTCTAGGTGCAAGGTAAAATTAGATAGAAACCAGGTAAGGTTCTGCCTTTGAACCCAGAGGAGAAAGGGGGAGAGAAGCAAGAGAGATAACATGTTGCTACAATGTGAAGGATTTTCCCTTGAGAGTGGATGAGTGGTAAGAGTCATGAAACTTGGTCAGCACCCGTCCTTAGACAAAGGAAAATTGGTCTCTGCTTCTTTCCTGTGTGCTTCTGTATGAGATGTTAAGATTTAGCCTCAAGAGATAGGTAGGTGAGTCAGTAATTTGCTGTAACCAGTGTCCATATACAGCTCTCCGCTTTTTCTGATTTTAAATGGATGAAGACCGTATGGTTAAATTATATATTTAATACATCCAGTACTTGACTCCTCTTGTCATTGTTTGACAGTATCTTTAGACTTCAGTGGACCAAAAAATTCAATTGCACAATTACTGCTCTGACCAAGAGCAATTAAATTGGTGGATGAAATAAGGATTAGTTAGGACGACATAACTAGGACCACATAGCACTCTAAGAAAGGGTACTCTCTTTCTTAGTAAAATTTAACTACTCTATACCCTCCCCATCCAAAGTAGTAATTTCTAGGGATCATACATATGGATATTGATCCCCCCAACCTCTGCCCAGGAACTTTACAAATTATACCTAGTGACAACTATAGGCATGATAATAATCATATTATATACATTTCCTTTTTTTTTTTTTTTGGTGTTTTCACACTTCTCGTAACACTCTGAAATGCACTTATGGCATCTTGATCTTCCCATTCCTGTAAGACTGATTAGATACTAATTCTCCAATTTTGCAAATGAGAAGGTCAGGACAGAGGAAGGAGATGAGTCACTTCTGGTCCACACAGCTGGTAAGTTTTAGTACTAGGGCTAGAAGCAGGTCTTCTGACTAGCACGTTTTTAGCATGGTGATTAAAAACATGGCACTTATCTGGGATCAAGTCCTAGCCCTGCCAGTACAAACTACACACTTGCTCAAAGCTTATAAGCCCTAGAACTCTCAGTTTTCTCAGTGAGACAGTGGAGTTAATGATAAACTCTACTTGGCACATTTGTGGGATGCAGCAAGTTGATGGGTGGGCAGTGTTTACTGTTGTGTCCATCACATACTAAGCACTCAAGCACGGTTAGGTAACACTTGGGCTAGATCCTGGTCTGCATTCCACATGGTTTTGTCCTGTGGTCTGTACTTAGAAGTATGGCATATTGAAACCTCAGCAAATAAATAGGAAAACAAAAAGGGATACAGCACCATCTTAAAACTGTGTCTGCACTGAACAGCAGGCTACTCTCATTCACCAGAACTATTTTCCCCAGCAGGGACTGCTGAGTCTGTTTCCTTTTTTCCCTTTGCTGGCAAAGGTTTAGCTTTTCACACATCTTATATGGCAAGCTGTGGTGATTCTTACAAGTTGGCCCCATTTACCTTTGACTCCAGAGGGGGGGAAAAAGCTAGACTTTTCTGAGCATGCTTGAAAAGCTGGCAGTCTGAGACTTGGATTGCCCTTACTTCACGTTTGTATCACATGCAGCTCCATCAAGCTGTTACTTAAAAGGGCTTGGATGTTCTCTGAGTAAAGTTAGCAGGTAACTGTGGTCAGTATACATGGGGTAGACACTTGAATTTAGCACATGACAAGCGTGGGACATGTCTTCATTAAAAGTCTGTTCGCCCAGAGGAGACGTTATTTTTTCACATTTTTAAAATTTTATTGTGTTAATCACCATACATTGCATCATTAGTTTTTGATGTAGTGTTCCATGATTCATTGTTTGTGAATAACACCCAGGGCTCCATTCGATACGTGCCCTCTTCAACACCCATCACCAGGCTAACCCATCCCCCCACCCCCTCCCCTCTAGAACCCACAGTTTGTTTCTCAGAGTCCATAGTCTCTCATGGTTCGTCTCCCCCTCTGATTTCCCCCAACTTCATTTTTCCCTTCCTACTCTCTTCTTTTTTTTTTTTTAACATATAATGTATTATTTATTTCAGAGGTACAGGTCTGTGATTCAACAGTCTTGCACAATTCACAGCGCTCACGATAGCACATACCCTCCCCAATGTCTTTCACCCAGCCACCCCAACCCTCCCATCCCCCAGCACTCCAGCAACCCTCATTTCCTTTCCTGAGATTAAGAATTCCTCATATCAGTGAGGTCATATGATACATATCTTTCTCTGATTGACTTATTTCACTCAGCATAACACCCTCCAGTTCCATCCACGTCGTTGCAAATGGCAAGATCTCATTCCTTTTGATGGCTGCATAATATTCCATTGTGTATATATACCACTTCTTCTTTATCCATTCATCTGTCGAAGGACATCTTGGCTCTTTCCACAATTTGGCTATTGTGGACATTGCTGCTATAAACATTGGGGTGCACGTACCCCTTCAGATCCCTACATTTGTATCTTTGTGGTAAATACCCAGTAGTGCAATGGCTGGATCATACGGTAGCTCTATTTTCAAATGTTTGAGAAACCTCCATACTGTTTTCCACAGTGGTTGCACCAGCTTGCATTCCCACCAACAGTGTAGGAGGGTTCCCCTTTCTCCGCAACCCCACCAACATCTGTCGTTTCCTGACTTGTTAATTTTAGCCATTCTGACTGGTGTGAGGTGGTATCTCATTGAGGTTTTGATTTGGATTTCCTTGATGCCGAGCGATGTTGAGCACTTTTTCATGGGTCTGTTGGCCATTTGGATGTCTTCTTTGGAAAAATGTCTGTTCATGTCTTCTGCCCATTTCTTGATTGGATTATTTGTTCTTTGGGTGTTGAGATTGATAAGTTCTTTATAGATTTTGGATACTAGCCCTTTATCTGATATGTCATTTGCAAATATTTTCTCCCATTCTGTCAGATGTCTTTTGGTTTTGGGGACTGTTTCTTTTGCTGTGCAAAAGCTTTTTATCTTGATGAAATCCCAATAGTTCATTTTTGCCCTTGCTTCCCTTGCCTTTGGCAATGTTTCTAGGAAGAAGTTGCTGCGGCTGAGGTCAAAGAGGTTGCTGCCTGTGTTCTCCTTTAGGATGTTCATGGACTCCTGTCTCACATTTAGGTCTTTCAACCATTTGGAGTCTATTTTTGTGTGTGGTGTAAGAAAATAGTCCAGTTTCATTCTTCTGCATGTGGCTGTCCAATTTTCCCAACACCATTTGTTGAAGAGACTGTCTTTTTTCCATTGGACATTCTTTCCTGCTTTGTCGAAGAATAGTTAACCATAGAGTTGAGGGGCCATTTCTGGGCTCTCGATTCTGTTCCATTGACCGATGTGTCTGTTTTTGTGCCAGTACCATACTGTCTTGATGATGACAGCTTTGTAATAGAGCTTGAACTCTGGAATTGTGATGCCACCAGCTTTGCTTTTCTTTTTCAACATTCCTCTGGCTATTTGGGGTCTCTTCTGGTTCCATACCAATTTTAGGATTATTTGTTCCATTTCTTTGAAAAAAGTGGATGGTATTTTGATGGGGGATTGCATTGGACGTGTAGATTGCTCTAGGTAGCAGTGACATCTTCACAATGTTTGTTCTTCCAATCCATGAGCATGAAACGTTTTTCCATTTCTTTGTGTCTTCCTCAATTTCTTTCATGAGTATTTTATAGTTTTCTGAGTACAGATCCTTTGCTTCTTTGGTTGGATATATACCTAGGTATCTTATGGTTTTGGGTGCAATTGTAAATGGGATAGACTCCTTGATTTGTCTCTCTTCTGTCTTGTTGTTGGTGTATAGGAATGCCACTGATTTCTGTGCGTTGATTTTATATCCTGCCACTTTACTGAATTCCTGTGTGAGTTCTAGCAGTTTTGGGGTGGAGTCTTTTGGGTTTTCCACATACAGTATCATATCATCTGCAAAGAGTGAGAGTTTGACTTCCTCTTTGCTGATTCGGATGCCTTTGGTTTCTTTTTGTTGTTTGATTGCTGTGGCTAGGACTTCTAATACTATGTTGAATAGCAGTGGTGATAGTGGACATCCCTGCCGCGTTCCTGACCTTAGAGGGAAAGCTCTCAGCTTTTCCCCATTGAGAATGATATTTGCTGTAGGTTTTTCATAGATAGCTTTTATGATATTGAGGTATACACCCTCTATCCCTATACTCTGAAGAGTTTTGATCAAGAAAGGATGCTGTACTTTGTCAAATGCGTTTTCTGCATCTATTGAGAGGATCATATGATTCTTGTTCTTTCCTTTGTTAATATATTGTATCACGTTGATTGATTTGCGGATGTTGAACCAGCCTTGTAGCCCAGGGATAAATCCCACTTGGTCATGGTGAATAATCCTTTTAATGTACTATTGGATCCTATTGGCTAGTATTTTGGTGAGAATTTTTGCATCCATGTTCATCAAGGTTATTGGTCTGTAATTCTCCTTTTTGATGGGGTCTTTGTCTGGTTTTGGGATCGAGGTAATATTGGCCTCATAAAATGAGTTTGGAAGTTTTCCTTCCATTTCTATTTTTTGGAACAGTTTCAGAAGGATAGGTATTAATTCTTTAAATGTTTGGTAGAATTCCCCTGGGAAGCCATCTGGCCCTGGGCTTTTGTTTGTCGGGAGATTTTTGATGACTGCTTCAATTTCCTTAGTGGTTATAGTTCTCTTCAGGTTTTCTATTTCTTCCTGGTTCAGTTTTGGTAGTTGATACATCTCTAGGAATGCATCCATTTCTTCCAGATTATCTAATTTGCTGGCATATAGTTGCTCATAATATATTCTTTTAACTGTCTTTATTTCTTTGGTGTTAGTTGTGGTCTCTTCCCCTTCACTCATGATTTTATTTATTTGGGTCATTTCTCTTTTCTTTTTGATAAGTCTGGCCAGGGGTTTATCAATCTTGTTAATTCTTTCAAAGAACAAGCTCCTAGTTTCGTTGATCTGTTCTACTGTTCTTTTGGTTTCTAGTTCATTGATTTCTGCTCTGATCTTTATTATTTCTCTTCTCCTGTCGGGTTTAGGCTTTATTTGTTGTTCTTTCTCCAGCTCCTTTAGGTGTAGGGTTAGTTTGTGTATTTGAGACATTTCCCTTTTCTTGAGAAAGGCTTGTATTGCTATATACTTTCCTCTTAGGACTGCCTTTGCTGCATCCCAAAGTTTTGACCAGTTGTGTTTTCATATTCATTGGTTTCCATGAATTTTTTAAATTCTTCTTTAATTTCCTGGTTGACCCATTTATTCTTTAGTAGGATGCTCTTTAGCCTCCATGTATGTGATTTCCTTCCAACTTTCCTCTTGTGAGTGAGTTCTAGTTTCAAAGCATGTGGTCTGAAAATATGCAGGGAATGATCCCAGTCTTTTGGTATCAGTTGAGACCTGATTTGTGACCTAGGATGTGATCTATTCTGGAGAACCTTCCATGGGCCCTAGAGAAGAATGTGTATTCTGTTGCTTTGGGATGGAATGTTCTGAATATATCTCTGAAGTCCGTTTGGTCCAGTGTGTCATTTACAGCCTTTATTTCCTTGTTGATCTTTTGTTTAGATGATCTGTCCGTTTCAGTCAGGGGGGGTGTTAATGTCCCCGACTATTATTGTATTGTTGTCAATGTGTTTCTTTGCTTTTGTTATTAATTGGCTTATGTAATTGGCTGCTCCCATGTTAGGGGCATAGATATTTACAATTGTTAGATCTTCTTGTTGGATAGATCCTTTAAGTAGGATAGAGTGTCCTTCCTCATCTCTTATTATAGTCTTTCTTTTAAAATTTAATTTGTCTGATATAAGGATTGCCACCCCAGCTTTCTTTTGGTGTCCATTAGCATGGTAAATGGTTTTCCACCCCCTCACTTTCAATGTGGGGGTGTCTTTGGGTCTAAAATGAGTTTCTTGCAGACAGCATATGGATGGGTCTTGTTTTTTAATCCAGTCTGATAGCCTGTGTCTTTTGATTGGGGCATTTAGCCCATTTACATTCAGGGTAACTATTGAAAATATGAATTTAGTGCCATTGTATTGCCTGTAAGGTGACTGTTCCTGTATATTGTCTGTGTTCCTTTCTGGTCTATGTTACTTTTAAGCTCTCTCTTCGCTTAGAGGGTCCCTTTCAATATTTCTTGCAGGGCTGGTTTCGTGTTTGCCAATTCCTTTAGTTTTTGTTTGTCCTGGAAGCTTTTGATCTCTCCTTCTATTTTCAATGACAGCCTAATTGGGTATAGTATTCTTGGCTGCCTATTTTTCTCATTTAGTGCTCTGAAGATATCATGCCAGTCTTTTCTGTCTTGCCAGGTCTCTGTGGAGATGTCTGTTGGCAATCTAGTGTTCCTACCATTGTAGTTTCCAGATCTCTTGTCCTGAGCTGCTTTCAGGATTTTCTCTTTGTCTCTGAGACTAAACATAAGTTTTACTCTTACATGTCTGTTTTTATTGATTTTGAGGTGGGTTCTCTTTGCCTCCTGGATTTTGATGCCTGTTTCCTTCCCAAATTAGGGAAGTTCTCTGCTATAATTTTCTTCAATATACGTTCTTCCCCTCTCTTTCTTCTTCTTCTGGGATCCCCGTTATTCTAATGTTGTTTTGTCTTATGGTATCACTTAACTCTCGAATTCTGCCCTCGTGATCTAGTTGTTGTGCATCTTTTTTTTTCTCAGCTTCTTTATTTTCCATCATTTGGTCTTCTATATCACTATCTCTCTTCTGCCTCATTTATCTCAGTAGTTAGAGCCTCCATTTTTTATTAAACCTCATTAATAGCCTTTTTTATTTTGACTAGGTTAGATTTTAGTTCTTTTATTTCTCCACAAAGCGATTCTCTTGTATCTTCCATGCTTTTTTCAAGCCCAGGTAGTATCTTTATAATCATCATTCTGAACTCTAGTGACATCTTACTAATGTCCGTATTGATTAGGTCCCTGGCAGTCAGTACTGCCTCCTGTTCTTTTTTTTTTTTTTTGAGGTGATTTTTTCCATCTTGTCATTTTGTCCAGAGGAGAATAGATGAATTAGAGAACAAAATACTAACAGGGTAACAATAACCCCAGAAAAAAATACTCTAAACCAATCAGAAGAGACCTTCCAGAAAGTGTTCGCTTTTCTGTTCAGAGAGTTGCTGCTATTCTTTTCTTCAGTCTCCTGTTGAGTTCGTAGGTGTTCAGAATGGTTTGAACCCTATCTAGCTGAATTCCTGGGAGCAGACGAAAGTTAGGTCTTCTACTCTTCTGACATCTTGCTCCTCCCTCCTAGAGGAGATTTTTAATGGCAGCAAAGTCAAATTGTCCAGATTTTGGTTAAGGTGACAGAGTGCCTGGCATGTGTTATATCCAAAGTTGAATTTCATAAAATTGAGGAATTTAGTGAGAAAAATTCCTGGGCAAATTGAGATGAGGATCCTTATATTGAGAATAAAAGTTAGCCTTCTTTGGTTACTCCCGTGTTTTTCTGAGTTTCCTATAATTCATTCATGGATATTTATGTTTGTTTATTCTTAAATTCGACTAACAGTTGTTGATGGAAACCCAATGGTGAGCAGAAAGCAATGTCAATTCTTGTCAATATTTGCAATGTGAGAGACAGATAGTAAAGAAATAATCACATAATTATATAGTTATTGTCTGTTAAATTCAAAGGTCTATTAAAAAGAATCAAAATACCTATCAACAGATGAATGCTGGTATATCCATACATGAGAATACTATTCATCAGTAACTTGAAATGAAATACTGATACATTCTATAATATGAATAGCCTTTGAACACATGTTTTTAAGTTGAAGAAGTCAGACACAAAGACCATATATTGTATTTATTTATATGCAGTAGCCAGAATAGGGAAATTCATTAAGACAGAAGTGCATTGGTGGTTGCCTAGGATTAGAGTGGTTGGGGGAAATGGAGACTGACTGTTAATGAGTATAGCATTTCTTTTTGAAGTGATGAAGGTGTTTTAAAATTAAATGTGTTAATGTTTTCAAGATTCTGTGAATGAATTAAAAACTATTAAACTGTACACTTTAAATGGGTGAATTGAATGGTATGCAAATTATATCCTAATAAAGCTGTTATTGATATAATAGTTACCAGAAGACCAGTGATGTTTTGTTTAGTCCTTCTCATGCTGTAATCTCTTTGTTTCTCTCTTCCACTATTCCACTATTAAGAACCCCCATGATTACATTAGACCCATTTGGATAATCCAGAATAATCTTCCTATTTTAAGGTCAGCTGTTTAACAACCTTAATTCCATCTGCAACCTTAATTCCATCTTACTGTGTAGCATAGCATATTTAAAGTTTCCAGAGATAGGACATGGACATCTTTGGGGCTTATAATTCTGCATACCACAGAGGGAATGAGGAGTTTATGGGATGGCCATCATGTCTACCCACTCTCCTCGTCTTGGAGGTAGGAATTTGACATGGACCCTTATACTCCCCTTTTAAAAGATCGAAGGTGCCTGAAACATTCTCTTCAATTATTTGAGGATTGGTTGTTATCTTCTCTTTGAATGTTGCCAGAGGCAGAGTACTGGAGGCTGCAGATATATGGAGAAAGGAGTGGTAGAAAGATGGAGTAATAGAGGTATGTGTGTTGTGGGAGAGGTAAAAGAAAGGCAGTCTCTTTTTGTACTATGAGGTCTGGAAGAATGTGTGAATTTCACTTGGGAGGAGTAGAGGCCTCAGAAGGTGGCCTGCTGCTCCCTTTATGCGCTCTTGCCCAAAGGAGGGAAATATGTTGGGCTATCGGTACCTGAATAGCAGGAGGTTGTGGGTTGGGTTACCCAGGAGAGAGCTGGTGATGGAGTAAAGAGTTTGAGCTGGGTCTCCTGTGCTAGAGGAATATTCCTAAAGTGTACCCCCACAAGAATTTGAATCTCCTCTACAGAGGGAAGCCTGACTTGTAGAAAGCCTCAGAGAAGATCAACAACCAGCTTGGAGGAGAGGGAATCTTACTCAGAGCAATGACATGGGGGATAAGATCTACTTTCTACCCAACACCACAGGGTATAGGCCCCAGTAAAGAGGCAAGTGATGAATAGAGTACACCCTTCCCCTGCAAGTTACACCAAAAGAACCAGGAATGTTTATTCAGCCCTGGGAATGGTAAGAGGAGGTGGGGGAAGTTATTAGAAAAAAATAAGATCATTTATTGTTTGAATCAATCCAAAGTTGAAATTTACTGTGGTTAAAATAATTACCATAATGATAGCTAATACTTAAATAGCCCTCAGATGCTATACATTGTAAGTGCTTTTTTGTGTATTCAGTTATTTCTAAGAAATCCTATCAGCTAGGTGACTTCATTGTATGAGTTTGACACATGTGGAAGTCAAGGCACAGAGAGAGTGAGTACTATGCCCCACATCACACACATGTAAGTGGTAGAACTGGGAATTGAACCCAGGAAAGGAGGCTGAAATATTAACATTTTCAAAGATTTTGTTTTAAACATTGGAGTGCATTTATGGGTAATTAGTTTAAAAATGTTTTCTTCAGTCACTTGAGTTCATTTCTGTCTTTTTGATTCATTTATTCAACAAATATTTATTAAGAGCCCAGCATTTTTAAGGAATGGCTGAAGCAGGATAAGCAAGGGAGAGAGTGGTAGCTGATAAAGAGAGCTAATGGGCCAGCCTATGTCATGTTCTGGAACTTCTGTCCGGACTTCAGTTTTACTTACAGTAAGATGGGGGAGCCTTGGGAAGGTGTGTAGCAGAGGAGTGGTGTGATTTAACTTCTGTTTCAAAAACATTACTGTGGGTGTTGTGTTTAAAATTGCCTGCCTGGGGGTGGGGAGGGTGAAGAAGGCCATGCAAGTAAGCCCAGTTAGGAAACTGTTGTAATCGTCCATGAAAGAAATGGTAATAGTTGGACCCCTGAGTAGCTGAGGAAGGAATGAGACGTGGACTGATTCTGGATATATTTTGAAGGTAGGGCTAATATGGTTCATTAATAGATTGATTTTGAGATCTGAGATAAAAGAATGGAGTTATTACTAACTCTTTTTTAAAGATTTATTTATTTGAGAGAGAGAGAGAGAGAGAGACTGAGAGCGGGGGGGGAGGTGCATGGGGGGGAGAGAATCCCCAACAGGCTCCCTGCTGAGTATGGAGCTGGACATGGGGCTCGATCTCATGACACTGAGCTTTTAACCTGAGCCAAAATGGCCAGTTGGATGCTCAGCTGAATGAGCCACGAAGGGGCCCCTGGGGTTACTACTAATTCTAAGAATAACCTAAAACTTCAAGTGCATCTCATCAGCATCAGAGCCTTTAATAGTTGGGGTTGTACTCAAGATAGTGCTTGTAAAGTATAATTTTATAGTATCTGAAAAAAATGACTCCTGCAAAATTTTTTGATAAGGGAGAGGGCAAAAATTAAGTGAAAAGGGATTTTGTTAAAACATACCCATAGGAGTGTGCTCCTCATGTGAATGTCATGTTCACGTGCCATCCTGGAAAAAGGACGAGAACCTCTGTTCTGTAGCACTGTTAGGGTTGAGGTGTGTTTCCTAAAAAACAACAAAACAAAACACATTTTGGAGTCTGAACTGCCAGTATCTAAGAACTGATCTTATTTGGAGATAGGATCTCTACAGAGGTAATCAAGTTAAAATGAGGTCATTAAGGTGGGCCCTAATTTAATATGACTTGTGTCCTTATAAAAAGGGGAAATATGGACACAGACAAGCACACAGGGAGAATGCCAAGTGAACATGATGGCAGAGATCTGGGTGAGAATTGTGTAGGCTAAGGAGTACCACAGACGGCCAGTCAACCACCAGAAACCAGGAGAGAGTCATGGGCCAGATACTCAAGGCCCTCAGAAGGAATCAATCCTGCCAAAACCTTGATCTTGGACTTCTGTCCTCTGGAACTGTAAGACAACAAATTTTTGTTTAAGCCACCCAGTCTGGGCCACTTGAGTCTGAAAGCCCTAGCCAATGAGTACAGAGCCTCTGAATGAAGATGTTCAAAAGTCACAGTTGAGCTGTGATGGAAGACTGGAGGAAGAAGTGGTAGCTGCCAATGACTTATCATGCTGAGATTGATGCTGAGCTGCCTTCTTATGACCAAATAGGTACTGTCACTAGAGCACCTAGTGTAGGGTCAAGCAAATGGTAAACCCTCAGCAAACATCTGTTGCCTGATGAGGAGGTCCAATGTATATGAACACCCAATATATTGCAGGTACCCTGTCAGCAAGTTTGGGCCCTGAAAACTATTGCAAGTTATACTGGATTTTTGAGATCTTCCAGAGCAAGGCAGAATTGGAAGCAGATGTTCCAGTGTCACCCAGGCAGATCTTGTTGCCAACAGGGCCTCTGGTCTTCTCTTATGCCATGTCACTATATCAAGATGCTGTAATTCAGCACAAAAGTAGTAGCTTTTAGGAAATCTTAAAGTTAAGCCTCCACTCGAGGGGCGGAGCAAGATGGCGGAGGAGTAGGAGACCTAGATTTTGTCTGGTCTCAGGAATTCAGCTGAATAGGGATCAAACCATTCTGAACACCTACGAACTCAACAGGAGATCGAACAGGAGAGTAGCAACAACTCTCTGAACAGAGAAGCGACCACTTACTGGAAGGTAGGGCGTGCGGAGAAGTGAATCCGAGGCGATATTCGGGAGGATAGACGGCGGGGGAGGGGCCTCCGCCGGCCGCTTCTGGCAAGTGCTAGAGCCGCGGAGCACAAAATCGGACCTTTTAAAAGTTGGCTCGGTGGAGGGACGTCGCTGCAGTGGCTAAGCGGGGGGTGGAATCCTCCCGGGACAGTGTGGTCTCAGGACCCTTGGGGTCACAGAGAGACCGGGGGTGCCTGAGTGTGGCAGAGCTCCCAGGTATCAGAGCAGGGAAGCCGGCTGCAGAGACGGAGCAGAGTCGTGGGCTCTCAGCTCTGGGTTGCCACAAACTGTGATCTGCGGCCCAGTCGGGGCACGGCTCCCCCAGCAGGGACCCAACAAGCAGCAGATCCGGGGAGACTCCCCTTCCTTCCCGGGGAGGAGCGGTGCGGGAACACACTGCAGGGATCTGCTGGGTTTGGAGACTCCGAGCGGGGTCGGGTGCCAGAGATAGCAACGCTCGGTCACAGGCCGGGTGAGCACGGAGTGCGGCCAGAGACCGGGGACACGGGAGTGACTGCTTTTCTCTGGGGGCGCACTGAGGAGTGGGGCCCCGAGTTCTCGGCTCCTCCGGGCGGAGACTGGGAGGCCGCCATTTTCGCCCTGGTCCTCCAAAGCTGTACCGAGAGCTTGCAGGGAACAAAAGCTCCTGAGAGCAAACTGGAGCAGCTTCCTTAGCCCGGACCGACAAGGGCGGGGCAATTCCGCCTCCGGCAAAGACATTTGGAAACCACAGCAACAGGCCCCTCCCCCAGAAGATCAGCACAAACAGCCAGCAAGCCAAGACCAAGTTGATCGATCAAGGAGAATAGGAGAACTCCAGCGCTAGGGGAATACTGCACATAGATTCATGGCTTCTTTTTTTTTTTTTTTTTTTACCATGATTCATTATTTCATCAAAGTTAATTTTTGTTGACTTTTTTTATTTTTCTTTTTCCCTTTTTCAACCAACATCTTATAAATCCCTTTTTTTAAAAAAAAAAACATTTTTTATTTTTTTTTCATTTTTAGAGTCATATTTTATCCCTTCATAGTAGTTATCCTTGTTTTTGGCATATATATATAAGTTGTTCTCTCTTTAAAATTTTGAGGTACAGTTTCTTCTAACAGATCAAAATATACCCTAAACCACTAGTGTATGGCTTTGTTCTAGTCTCCTGCCTGATCACATTCTCTCCCTTTTTCCTTTTTTTTTTTCCTTAAATCTTCTTTCTTTTTTCAAACAACTTATCTTACCAAGTCCTTTTATTAAATCTTTTATAATTTTCATCTTTACAGTCATCTTCCATCCCTTCATTGTATCAACCCTTATTTTGTACATATATGTCTTTCTTCCTTTAAAATTTTAGGAGGCACTTTTTTCTAACAGACCAAAATACGCCCAAAATCTAGTGTGTGGCACTGATCTATGCACTAGCCTGATCATATTTGATCATATTCTGCCTTTTTTGAATTGTTTTGTTTTTGTTTTTATCTTTTTTTCTTTTTTTTTTCTTTTTCTCTTTCTTTTTTCTTTCTTTCCCTTTCCTTTCCCCTGGTTTCAGGTCTTTTCTGATTTGTATACAGTATATTTGCTGGGGACGTTGTAAACCTGTTAGCCTTTTGTTCTCTCATTCATCTATTCTCCTCTGGACAAAATGACAAGACGAAAGAAATCACCTCAGCAAAAAGAACAAGAGGTAGTACCGTCTGCCAGGGACCTACTCAATACGGACATTAGTACGATGTCAGACCTAGAGTTCAGAATCATGACTTTAAAGATACTAGCTGGGCTTGAAAAAAGCGTGGAAGTTATTAGAGAAACCCTTTCTGGAGAAATAAAAGAACTAAAATCTAACCAAATCGAAATCAAAAAGGCTATTGATGAGGTGCAATCAAAAATGGGGGCACTGAATGCTAGGATAAATGAGGCAGAAGAGAGAATCAGCGATATAGAAGACCAAATGATGGAAAATAAAGAGGCTGAGAAAAAGAGAGAGAAACAACTACAGGATCACGAGGGCAGAATTCGAGAGATAAGCGATACGATAAGACGAAACAACATTAGAATAATTGGGATCCCAGAAGAAGAAGAGAGAGAGAGAGGGGCAGAAGGTATATTGGAGCAAATTATAGCAGAGAACTTCCCTAATGTGAGGAAGGAAACAGGCATCAAAATCCAGGAGGCACAGAGAACCCCTCTCAAAATCAATAAAAATAGGTCAACACCCCGACATCTAATAGTAAAACTTACGAGTCTCAGAGACAAAGAGAAAATCCTGAAAGCAGCTCGGGAGAAGAGATATGTAACCTACAATGGTAGAAACATTAGATTGGCAACAGACCTATCCACAGAGACCTGGCAGGCCAGAAAGGACTGGCAAGATATCTTCAGAGCACTAAACGAGAAAAATATGCAGCCAAGAATACTATATCCAGCTAGGCTATCATTGAAAATAGAAGGAGAGATAAAAAGCTTCCAGAACAAACAAAAACTAAAGGAATTTGCAAACACGAAACCAGCCCTCCAAGAAATATTGAGAGGGGTCCTCTAAGCAAAGAGAGAACCTAAAAGCAGCAAAGAGCAGAAACGAACACAGACAACAGACAGTTAACAGTCACCTTACAGGTAATACAATGGCACTAAATTCATACCTTTCAATAGTTACCCTGAATGTAAATGGGCTCAATGCCCCAATCAAAAGACACAGGCTATCAGATTGGATTAAAAAACAAGACCCATCCATATGCTGTCTGCAAGAGACTCATTTTACACCCAAAGACACCCCCAGATTGAAAGTGAGGGGGTGGAAAACCATTTACCATGCTAATGGACACCAAAAGAAAGCTGGGGTGGCAATCCTTATATCAGACAAACTAGATTTTAAAACAAAGACTGTAATAAGAGATGAGGAAGGACACTATATCCTACTTAAAGGGTCTATCCAACAAGAAGATCTAACAATTGTAAATATCTATGCCCCTAACATGGGAGCAGCCAATTATATAAGGCAATTAATAACAAAAGCAAAGAAACACATTGACAACAATACAATAATAGTGGGGGACTTTAACACCCCCCTGACTGAAATGGACAGATCATCTAAGCAAAAGATCAACAAGGAAATAAAGACTTTAAATGACACACTGGACCAAATGGACTTCACAGACATATTCAGAACATTCCATCCCAAAGCAACGGAATACACATTCTTCTCTAGTGCCCATGGAACATTCTCCAGAATTGATCACATCCTAGGTCACAAATCAGGTCTCAACCGGTACCAAAAGATTGGGATCATTCCCTGCATATTTTCAGACCACAATGCTTTGAAACTAGAACTCAACCACAAGAGGAAAGTTGGAAAGAACTCAAATACATGGAGGCTAAAGAGCATCCTACTAAAGAATGAATGGGTCAACCAAGAAATTAAAGAAGAATTAAAAAAATTCATGGAAACCAATGAAAATGAAAACACAACTGTTCAAAATCTTTGGGATACAGCAAAGGCAGTCCTGAGAGGAAAGTATATAGCAATACAAGCCTTTCTCAAGAAACAAGAAAGGTCTCAAATACACAACCTAACCCTACACCTAAAGGAGCTGGAGAAAGAACAACAAAGAAAGCCTAAACCCAGCAGGAGAAGAGAAATCATAAAGATCAGAGCAGAAATCAATGAACTAGAAACCAAAAGAACAGTAGAACAGATCAACGAAACTAGGAGCTGGTTCTTTGAAAGAATTAACAAGATTGATAAACCCCTGGCCAGACTGATCAAAAAGAAAAGAGAAATGACCCAAATCAACAAAATCATGAATGAAAGAGGAGAGATCACAAGCAACACCAAAGAAATACAAACAATTATAAGAACATATTATGAGCAACTCTATGCCAGCAAATTAGATAACCTGGAAGAAATGGGTGCATTCCTAGAGAAGTATCAACTACCAAAATTGAACCAGGAAGAAATAGAAAACCTGAACAGACCTATAACCACTAAGGAAATTGAAACAGTCATAAAAAATCTCCCAAGAAACAAAAGCCCAGGGCCAGATGGCTTCTCAGGGGAATTCTATCAGACATTTCAAGAAGAATTAATACCTATTCTCCTGAAACTGTTCCAAAAAATAGAAATGGAAGGGAAACTTCCAAACTCATTTTATGAGGCCAGCATTACCTTGATCCCAAAACCAGACAAAGACCCCATCAAAAAAGAGAATTACAGACCAATATCCTTGATGAACATGGATGCAAAAATTCTCACCAAAATACTAGCCAATAGGATCCAACAGTACATTAAAAGGATTATTCACCACGACCAAGTGGGATTTATCCCTGGGCTGCAAGGCTGGTTCAACATCCGCAAATCAATCAACGTGATACAATACATTAACAAAAGAAAGAACAAGAATCATATGATCCTCTCAATAGATGCAGAAAAAGCATTTGACAAAGTGCAACATCCTTTCTTGATCAAAACTCTTCAGAGTATAGGGATAGAGGGTACATACCTCAATATCATAAAAGCCATCTACGAAAAACCTACAGCGAATATCATTCTCAATGGGGAAAGGCTGAGAGCTTTTCCCCTAAGGTCAGGAACGCGGCAGGGATGTCCACTCTCACCACTGCTATTCAACATAGTATTAGAAGTCCTAGCCACAGCAAGCAGACAACAAAAAGAAATCAAAGGCATCCAAATCGGCAAAGAGGAAGTCAAACTCTCACTCTTTGCAGATGATATGATACTGTATGTGGAAAACCCAAAAGACTCCACCCCAAAACTGCTAGAACTCATACAGGAATTCAGTAAAGTAGCAGGATATAAAATCAATGCACAGAAATCAGTGGCATTCCTATACACCAACAACAAGACAGAAGAGAGACAAATCAAGGAGTCGATCCCATTTACAATTGCACCCAAAACCATTAGATACCTAGGAATAAATCTAACCAAAGAGGCAAAGGATCTGTACTCAGAAAACTATAAAATACTCAGGAAAGAAATTGAAGAAGACACAAAGAAATGGAAAAACGTTCCATGCTCATGGATTGGGAGAATCAACATTGTGAAGATGTCAATGCTACCTAGAGCAATCTACACATTCAATGCAATCCCCATCAAAATACCATCCACTTTTTTCAAAGAAATGGAACAAATAATCCTAAAATTTGTATGGAACCAGAAGAGACCCAGAATAGCCAGAGGAAAACTGAAAAAGAAAAGCAAAGCTGGCGGCATCACAATTCCGGACTTCCAGCTCTATTACAAAGCTGTCATCATCAAGACAGTATGGTACTGGCACAAAAACAGACACATAGATCAATGGAACAGAATTGAGAGCCCAGAAATGGACCCTCAACTCTATGGTCAACTTATTTTTGACAAAGCAGGAAAGAATGTCCAATGGCAAAAAGACAGTCTCTTCAACAAATGGTGTTGGGAAAATTGGACAGCCACATGCAGAAGAATGAAACTGGACCATTTCCTTACACCACACACAAAAATAGACTCCAAATGGTTGAAAGACCTAAACGTGAGACAGGAGTCCATCCAAATCCTAAAGGAGAACACAGGTAGCAACCTTTTCGACCTTAGCCGCAGCAACTTCTTCCTAGAAACATCGCCAAAGGCACGGGAAGCCAGGGCAAAAATGAACTATTGGGATTTCATCAAGATAAAAAGCTTCTGCACAGCAAAAGAAACAGTCCACAAAACCAAAAGACAACCGACAGAATGGGAGAAAATATTTGCAAATGACATATCAGATAAAGGGCTGGTATCCAAAATCTATAAAGAACTTATCAAACTCAACACCCAAAGAACAAATAATCCAATCAAGAAATGGGCAGAAGACATGAACAGACATTTCTCCAAAGAAGACATCCAAATGGCCAACAGGCACATGAAAAAGTGCTCAACATCGCTTGGCATCAGGGAAATCCAAATCAAAACCTCAATGAGATACCACCTCACACCCGTCAGAATGGCTAAAATTAACAAGTCAGGGAACGACAGATGTTGGCGGGGATGTGGAGAAAGGGGAACCCTCCTACACTGTTGGTGGGAATGCAAGCTGGTGCAACCCCTCTGGAAAACAGTATGGAGGTTCCTCAAACAGTTGAAATTAGAGCTACCGTTCGATCCAGCAATTGCACTACTGGGTATTTACCACAAAGATACAAATGTAGGGACCCGAAGGGGTACGTGTACCCCAATGTTTATAGCAGCAATGTCCACCATAGCCAAACTGTGGAAAGAGCCAAGATGCCCATCGACAGATGAATGGATAAAGAAGAAGTGGTATATATACACAATGGAATATTATGCAGCCATCAAAAGGAATGAGATCTTGCCATTTGCAACGACGTGGATGGAACTGGAGGGTGTTATGCTGAGTGAAATAAGTCAATCAGAGAAAGACATGTATCACATGACCTCACTGATATGAGGAATTCTTAATCTCAGGAAACAAACTGAGTGTTACTGGAGTGGTCGGGGGTGGGAGGGATGGGGTGGCTGGGTGATAGATATTGGGGAGGGTATGTGCTACGGTGAGCGCTGTGAATTGTGCAAGACTGTTGAATCACAGATCTGTACTTCTGAAACAAATAACGCAACATATTTTAAGAAAAAAGAAAAGAAGATAATAGAAGAGGAAGAAAAGGGGAGTATGTCAGAGGGGGAGACGAACCATGAGAGATGATGGACTCTGAAAAACAAACTGAGGGTTCTAGAGGGGAGGGGGGTAGGGGGATGGGTTAGCCTGGTGATGGGTATTGAGGAGGGCACGTTCTGCATGGAGCACTGGGTGTTATGAACAAACAATGAATCATGGAACACTGCACCAAAAACTAATGATGTAATATATGGTGATTAACATAACAATAAAAAATGAAAAAAAAATGAAAAAAAAAAAAAAGTTAAGCCTCCACTCTATGGACCATGGTAATGGGGAGAACAGAGAATATAGAAATGGGAAATAAAAATCTTAGCAACATAGTTATAGTCCTTTAAAAATGATAATTAAGGGATGGATCTACCTGGACATGTTCTATTAAAAAGTTTAAGTTTAGAATTCCTGCCTTCATAAACCCAGATTTTCTTACAACCTCCAGTCAATTAGTACATTCCCTCTTTGTTAACTCATCTGTAAGAATGAGGAATATTTTAGCCACCTTGATTTTCTTGGTCCTGTATTAAAGTTATTTTGAATTTAATTTTACTGAAATAAATGTCTTAGGTACAAACTGTTCTTGACAGTTTTTCAGTTTGCACCTTTTGTCCCTCGGTGGGTCATAACTGTTGAGGATGCTGTGTGATGCTCTAGGTGGTGATAATGTAATTGATAACCTTTGTAAAATCTTGATAGTCTTTCTTTGAAGCTTCATGAAGGAAGCAAGAAATGGGGAAAAGTTTCAGATAGCAATAGACCAGAAGGAGCAGACTGCCATGTTTCTTTATGATAGCAGCAATAAAATATATGCCAATTCCAGTGGGCTGAATAAATCTCTGCTCTGAGATGGTGGTGGGGTGGCAGGCACAGTGCAATAGACTGTGCCAGGTTTCCCAGTGACCCAAGGCCTCCTGTTTGAGAGTAATAGTGTGCTAACATGCAGACAACGATTGGCTGCCCACATTGTTCATAAATAAAAGCAGCTGGCTGCAACAAAAGTCTAAGTAGCTGAGGCTTCATCATTATTTATGAGGCTAGCCTGGGACAAGTGCAATAGGAAAACCCATCTTTCCCCAAAGAAAACAGTGGACTGGAGGGACAATCCTAAAAGAGAAAAGAAGCCAATGTCACACTCATTTTGATGTTATCATCTTAATCTTACAGATGGTAAAGTCATTATCATAGTGCAGGCATTGCACATTCTCCCTGGAGCAAGTTTATTTGTCATGATTGTGGGCTAATTGGTTGGTTAGTTTAGAAAAAAGCTTCTCATTATTGACTTCTAGTCATTGAGGATAGACATGAATAACCAAATAACATCTTTTCCCCTTAATTTCACTGACAGAGCTAATAGTTGATACATGATGACTAGCTTGCAACAGACCATCCTGTCTGCTGGGGCAAGGGGAGGGGGGTGAGCTTCCTGTTTTTTGGCTGTGTGTTCCATGTGGACAAATCTCCACTGGAGGGTAACTGGTCTCTTCCTTGATCCATTGCTCACTCTCTCCCAGGGGATTGAGTAGTTTGGTTGGTGAGTTTGGGAGCTGCATCTAAGCATTTGTGGCTCAACACTTTCTTGTATTCTTTGTCTTTGGGAAGAACTTTGCCAGCTGGAAGTAATCTTTCTGTGCTTCTCCTTTCTGCCCTAAGTATTACAGGAGCAGACCTCTGGAGGGAAGGCCCAGTGTTGTCCAGAATTACTAGTAGCTATGAGTCGACAAGTCTGCCTTAAATGAGGGAGTGAAGTATCACTAAACCCAATTGTCTTCCAAACTTAGCAATTTCTTCACTGTCATGGTTATTGGTCATAATGCTAATATTTTAATCTTAGTTATCTTGACTCCTGTGATTATCTCCCAAATGGTTCTGATTTTTGATTAAGGAAACAGAGATTTATTATTACTATCAAAACTCTAATCTCCTATAAAAGTGATATATATGTTCTGGCCATAAAAGGAGATAACTTGAAACAAATTCCATAATTAAATCCACATCTGATGTAAATAATACATGTTTATGACAGAAAATTAGAAAACAAAGATGAAGTAAATAGAAAACTCTTTTTTAACTTTTTAAAACTTTTTAAAATGCGATGACTCTCCTTTTTCTAACTTCTTTAACTCCTCTATACTTTTTCCTCTTTTCATTTTGTGTTGTCTCAATTGCTTCCCAGAGGAGTACATGAATGGAGTGGCAAAGGGCTGATGTTGGGGACATTCCCCTTGTGCCTCTGTCCAAGCCCTTGATCAGCTGTTTCTTCTGATGGAGTTGGAAGAGTGGGTGTGTGGCTTGTCTGACAAGAAAGACATACATAGGAAGCATTTGTAGTGTGTAAAGCATTAAGAATATGTCACTTACAAGGTCCTCTGTATCCCATAGTCTCTTGCCTCTTTTGGCCCCAGGTTTTTGGGGATACTGGGTTATTTGCAGTAGTTGTCACCATTGTCAGAATATTTGGAGACCTTGGTGTCTTGAGCTGTATAACAGAAATCTGTTGGATTTTGTTGTCCAGCTTCATTTGACCTTTCTTCTTTTAACAGCGTCCTAATTGCCCTAGAGGAATTATCTGTTTCCTATTCTTTGACTTCGTCTTCAAATAGAGTTGATAACATTCTAAAGCTCCAGGGTGGCCATATGATCATGCCTGGTCTTTAGAGCATTATCTTCCCCTAGCCACAGTGATTATTTCAGAGATTGACATGTGACCTAGGAAGAGCCAGTGAGACTTGGAGAAACTTGTGCTCAGAGTTAGATCCATTAGCATATAGGTACGGAACGGCTGTCAGCCATCTTGCTGCCATAAGGAGCCTGCATATGAAGCATGTGAATTCTGAGTTGGGGATGACATCATCTGAAATCCTGAGTCCAGGCACAGATATATGCCTGGATTTTTTTAGTTAAGTGACCCAGTAAATTGCTATTTCTGCTTGAACCATTTATTTTTTTCTCTTAAAACCAAAAAGGTCCTAACAAGGTCTGTGTGAGCTAAAGAATTGATATATCTGCCAGATGACTAGAAGTGACCAAACTTTGTGGCTTATAGTTGCCTGCATTACTGGTTTAGCAATTGTCTGCAAAACATGAGAGGTTAAATACACCTTTTCTGAAGGCTTAGCTTTCAAAAGCTAAGATTCAATTGGACTAAAATATAATATTTAACAATTCAAGCTGGCAGCAAAGACACTTGGTTTGATGCAGCAAGCAGTGCTAATGTCAGAATTAATATAATGATTCCATGTCAAAACAATAACAGGGCAAATCACCTGGAAGAGCAATTCAATCACTTCGGCCTTACCTCCACTGGCAAGTGATGTGCTGAGCCACCTGCCCTCCTTTGCTAGACACAGTTCTGGGTAAAGCTGAGCTGGCAACTAATTTGAATTTAGAAAATGGCTTTTGGAAATCAGTGCTGTCTTAATGGCAAAAATGCTCTTGTAATGGTTTTCTGAAAGGTAATGGAAGCACTGTGAAGATTTTGGGTGTTGGGGATAAAAAAGATGAAGGCCTTACAGGAAGGAAGTGGTGAGTTCAGATTAGGAAAGGGGAACTTCTTTTATTTATTTCCTCCTTCAATTTGATTATTTATTCAATGCATTCTAAGTGCCAGGCATTGGGTTTTAACAGTGTCTGTACTGCTGCATTTCTGCTCACATGAAGTCCAGGAGGGAGAAGATGTAAACAAGTGAATCAAGTAATAATAGAATACAGCTAAAATTTAAATAAAGAGTCCTAAGTTAAGAGTTAAAGGCAGAGGGATCTGTTTTGATGGAAGCTCTGCCTGATGGAGTGACAACAAAGTTGAGGCCAGGAGGAGACAGCTATGCCGAGAGTGCAGGACAAGCATCTTAGCCAGGGGGAAAGAATACATGCAAAGGCTGTGGTCAGATAAGAGGGAGAGACATTGGCCTGAAAGAAAGCCAGGGTGGCTGTAGTATAGTGACAGAAGGGGAACATTCTGTGACCTGAGGTTGCAAGACAGTTGAAGGCACGGTCAGGTATGTGAAGACTATAGAAAGGAGGTTGAATTTCATTCTAATAAAATGGGTAGCCATTGGAGGTTTGCTTTTGGCTGCTCTGAGAGCAAATGCATAGTTGTTTTTTTTAAAGATTTTTATTTATTGAGAGAGAGAGAGAGAATGGTAGAGAGAGAGCATGAGAGGGAGGAAAGTCAGAGGGAGAAGCAGACTCCCTGCTGAGCAGGGAGCCCGATGCGGGACTTGGTCCTGGGACTCCAGGATCATGACCTGAGATGAAGGCAGTCGCTTAACCAACTGAGCCACCCAGGCGCCCAAATGAGTAGTTTTTTGAGGTGGAAAAACCAGTGCTATTGTTGAACAGCTTTGGCTTGTAGGTGACATCTCAACTTTGGACATCTGATTGTTTCCAAATTGAATCTTCCGTGACAGCATAGGGAAAAGACCTTAGACTAAGATCCAAGTTGTCTTCATTTGTGACCAAATTCTGCTACTGATTACTGTGCAAACTTAGCAAGTTTATATTCCTCTCTGGACCTCAGTTCCTTATCTGGAAATTATAAGGTTGGAATGGATGCTGTATTCATTACTTTTGAAAGTGATAGAAACCCAGTGCAAAATGATTTAAGCAGAAAGGAATATATTTGTTTATTTATTTGAACAATCCAAGGGCAATGGCTTCAGATATGCTTGGATCCAGGAACTTAGATGAAGTCACAAGGAATCTGATTCTCCATCTCTTATATCCATAGGCTTTATTTTCTACAAGGTCTTTTCTATGGATAATGCCCAGTAGCTCCAGGCTAAAGTCTTTTGTAGAGCTAAGAATCCTTATGCAAGAGGATATTCTCCCAAAGTGTGTTACCAAAAGTTCCATGATGGCATCCTGGCTTGGGGCATGAGATTGTGGCTGAACTGTGGCCAAGATGTGGGAAATAAGATCTTGGTTGAAACCTGGATCATATGCCCACCTCTGCAGTCATTGTGAACCCCCATGAACCTAGAGCAGGGGAGGGGTGGTTTTTCACATGAAAATAGAAGATGGAATGGTTTTTGAGTAGGCAAACTAGACATGTTCATGAATGCTCTTTTTGGCTTGAACAATTCCATGAATCCTGTATTGGAGAATCAGTACATTCTACTCTCATTCTAGTTGAAATTAGCCATTGTTTCCACAAGAAACCTCCACTTTGGCATTAAATGTCAGGATTGCACGTTTATATTGTATGAATTGTGTAGTTACCAGTCGACTTTTTTTTATGTTAATACCATACATTACATCATTAGTTTTTGATATAGTGTTCCATGATTCATTGTTTGCATATAACACCCAGTGCTCCGTGCAGAACGTGCCCTCCTTAATACCCATCACCAGGCTAACCCATCCCCCACCCTGCTTCCCTCTAGAACCCTCAGTTTGTTTTTCAGAGTCCATAGTCTCTCATGGTTCATCTCCCCCTCCGATTTCCCCCCATTCATTCTTCCCTCCTGCAAACATTTTTTTTAAACATATAATGTATTATTTGTTTCAGAGGTACAACTCTATGATTCAACAGTATTACACAATTCACATCACTCACCATAGCACATACCCTCTCCAGTGCCTATCACCCAGGCACCCTATCCCTCCCACCCCCCACCACTCCAGCAACCCTCAGTTTGTTTACTGAGATTAAGAATTCCTTGTATCAGTGAGGTCATATGATACATGTCTTTCTCTGATTGACTTATTTCGCTCAGCATAATAGCCTCCAGTTCCATCCATGACGTTGTCAGTGGCAAGATTTCATTCCTTTTGATGGCTGCATAATATTCCATTGTGTGCGTGTGTGTGTGTGTGTGTGTGTGTGTGTGTGTGTGTATACCACATCTTCTTTATCCATTCATCTGTCGATGGACATCTTGCCTCTTTCCACAGTTTGGCTATTGTGGACATTGCTGAATAAACATCACGGTGCATGTACCCCTTTGGATCCCTACATTTGTATCTTTGGGGTAAATACCCAGTAGTGCAATTGCTGGATCATATGGTAGCTCTATTTTCAAATTTTTAAGGAACCTCCATACTGTTTTCCACAGTGGCTGCACCAGCTTACATTCCTACCAACAGTGTAGGAGGGTTCCCCTTTCTCCGCATCACCGCCAACATCTGTCATTTCCTGACTTGTTAATTTTAGCCATTATGACTGGTGTGAGGTGATATCTCACTGAGGTTTTGAATTGGATTTCCTTGATGCCAAGCGATGTTGAACACTTTTTCATGGGTCTGTTGGCCATTTGGATGTCTTCTTTGGAAAAATATCTGTTCATGTCTTCTGCCCATTTCTTTTTTGGGTACTTTGTACTTTTTTTTTTTTTTTTTTAATTTTTTATTGTTATGTTAATCACCATACATTACATCATTACTTTTTGATGTAGTGTTCCATGATTCATTGTTTGTGCATAACACCCAGTGCTCCAGGCAGAATGTGCCCTCTTTAATACCCATCAACAGGCTAACCCACCTCACCACGACCCTCCCTCTAGAACCCTCACTTTGTGTTTCAGAGTTCATCGTCTCTCATGGTTCTTCTCCCCCTCTGACTTACTCCCCTTCTTTCTTCCCCTCCTGCTATCTTCTTCACTTCTTTTATTTTTTTAATATATTGCATTATTTGTTTCAGAAGTAGAGATCTGTGATTCAACAGTCTTGCACAATTCACAGCACTCACCATAGTACATACCCTCCCCAATGTCTATCACCCAGCCACCCCATCCCTCCCACCCTCCACCATTTCAGCAACCCTCATTTTGTTTCCTGAGATTAAGAATTCCTCATATCAGTGAGGTCATATGATACATGTCTTTCTCTGATTGACTTATTTCACTCAGCATTATACCCTCCAGTTCCATCCACGTCCTTGCAAATGGCAAGATCTCATTCCTTTTGATGGCTGCATAATATTCCATTGTGTATATATACCACTTCTTCTTTCTCCATTCATTTGTCGATGTACATCTTGGCTCTTCCCACAGTTTGGCTATTGTGGACATTGCTGCTATAAACATTGAGGTGCACGTACCTCTTTGGATCCCTACATTTATATCTTTGTGGTAAATACCCAGTAGTGCAATTGCTGGATCGTATGGTAGCTCTATTTTCAAATGTTTGAGGAACCTCCATACTGTTTTCCAGGGTAGTTGCAACAGCTTGCATTCCCACCAACAGTGTAGGAGGGTTCCCCTTTCTCCGCAACCCCGCCAACATCTGTTGTTTCCTGACTTGTTAATTTTAGCCATTCTGACTGGTGTGAGGTGGTATCTCATTGAGGTTTTGATTTGGATTTCCCTGATGCCGATGATGCTGAGCACTTTTCCATGTGTCTGTTGGCCATTTGGATGTCTTCCTTGGAAAAATGTCTGTTCATGTCTTCTGCCCATTTCTTGATTGGATTATTTGTTCTTTGGGTGTTGAGTTTGATGAGTTCTTTATAGATTTTGGATACTAGCACTTTATCTGATACGTCATTGCAACTAATTTCTCCCATTCTGTTGGTTGTCTTTTGGTTTTGTAGACTGTTTCTTTTGCTGTGCAAAAGCTTTTTATCTTGATGAAATCCCAATAGTCCATTTTTGCCCTTGCTTCCCTTGCCTTTGGCGATGTTTCTAGGAAGAAGTTGCTGCAGCTGAGGTCGAAGAGGTTGCTGCCTGTGTTCTCCTTTAGGATTTTGCTGGACTCCTGTCTCAGGTTTAGGTCTTTCAACCATTTGAAGTCTATTTTTGTGTGTGGTGTAAGGAAATGGTCCAGTTTCATTCTTCTGCATGTGGCTGTCCAATTCTCCCAAAACCATTTGTTGAAGAGAATGTCTTTTTTCCATTGGTCATTCTCTCCTGCTTTGTCAAAGATTAGTTGACCATAGAGTTGAGGGTCCATTTCTGGGCTCTCTATTCTGTTCCATTGATCTATGTGTCTGTTTTTGTGCCAGTACCATACTGTCTTGATGATGACAGCTTTGTAATAGAGCTGGAAGTCCGGCATTGTGATGCCGCCAGCTTTGCTTTTCTTTGTCAATATTCCTCTCGCTATTCAGGGTCTTTTCTGGTTCCATACAAATTTTAGGAATATTTGTTCCATTTCTTTGAAAAAAGTGGATGGTATTTTGAGGGGGATTGCATTGAATGTGTAGATTGCTCTAGGTAGCATTGACATAATCACAAAGCTTGTTCTTCCAATCCATGAGCATGAAACGTTTTTCCATTTCTTTGTGTCTTCTTCAATTTCTTTCATGAGAATTTTATAGTTTTCTGAGTACAGATCCTTTGCCTCTTTGGTTAAATTTATTCCTAGGTATCTTATGGTTTTGGGTGCAATTGTAAATGGGATAGACTCCTTGATTTGTCTCTCTTCTGTCTTGTTGTTGGTGTATAGGAATGCCACTGATTCCTGTGCATTGATTTTATATCCTGCTACTTTACTGAATTCCTGTATGAGTTCTAGCAGTTTTGGGGTGGAGTCTTTTGGGTTTTCCACATACAGTATCCTATCATCTGCAAAGAGTGAGAGTTTGACTTCCTCTTTGCCGATTCGGATGCCTTTGATTTCTTTTTGTTGTCTGATTGCTGTGGCTAGGACTTCTAGTACTATGTTGAATAGCAGTGGTGAGAGTGGACATCCCTGCCGCATTCCTGACCTTAGGGGGAAAGTTCTCAGCTTTTCCCGTTGAGAATGATGTTTGCTATCTGTTTTTCATAGATGGCCTTTATGATATTGAGGTATGTACCCTCTATCCCTGTACTCTGAACAGTTTTGATCAAGAAAGGATGCTGTACTTTGTCAAATGCTTTTTCTGCATCTATTGAGAGGATCATATGATTCTTGTTCTTTCTTTTGTTAATGTATCGTATCACGTTGATTGATTTGCGGATGTTGTACCAGCCTTGCAGCCCAGGGATAAATCCTACTTGGTCAGGTGAATAATCCTTCTAATGTACTGTTGGATGCTATTGGCTAGTATTTTGGTGAGAATTTTCACATCCATGTTCATCAAGGATATTGTTCTGTAATTCTCCTTTTTGATGGGGTCTTTGTCTGGTTTTGGGATCAAGGTAATGGTGGCCTCATAAAATGAGTTTGGAAGTTTTCCTTCCATTTCCATTTTTTGGAACAGTTTCAGGAGAATAGGTATTAATTCTTCTTTAAATGTTTGATAGAATTCCCCTGGGAAGCCATCTGGCCCTGAGCTTTTGTTTCTTGGGAGATTTTTGATGACTGCTTCAATTTCTTAGTGTTTATAGGTCGGTTCAGGTTTTCTATTTCTTCCTGGTTCAATTTTGGTAGTTGATACATCTCTAAGAATGCACCCATTTCTTCCAGGTTATCTAATTTGCTGGCATAGTGTTGCTCATAGTATGTTCTTATAACTGTTTGTATTTCTTTGGTGTTGGTTGTGATGTCTCCTCTTTCATTCATGATTTTGTTGATTTCGGTCATTTCTCTTTCCTTTTTCATAAATCTGGCCAGGGGTTTATCAATCTTGTTAATTCTTTCAAAGAGCCAGCTCCTAGTTTCGTTGATCTGTTCTACTGTTCTTTTGGTTTCTAGTTCATTGATTTCGGCTCATCTTTATTATTTCTCTTCTCCTGCTGAGTTAGGCTTTATTTGCTGTTTTTTCTCTAGCTCCTTTAGGTGTAGGGTTAGGTTGTGTATTTGAGACCTTTCTTGTTTCTTAGGAAAGGCTTGTATTGCTATATATATCTTAAGTTGGCCTTTGCTGTATCCCAAAGAATTTGAACAGTTGTGTTTTCATTTTCATTGGTTTCCATGAATTTTTAAAATTCTTCCTTAATTTCCTGGTTGACCCATTCATTCTTTAGTAGGATGCTCTTTAGCCTCCATGTATTTGAGTTCTTTCCAACTTTCCTCTTGTGATTGAGTTCTAGTTTCAAAGCATTCTGTTCTGAAAATATGCAGGGAATAATCCCAATCTTTTGGTACCGGTTGAGACCTGATTTGTGACCTAGGATGTGATCAATTCTGGAGAATGTTCCATGGACACTGGAGAAGAATGTGTATTCCGTTGCTTTGGGTTGGAATGTTCTGACTATGTCTGTGAAGTCCATTTGGTCCAGTGTTTCATTTAAAATCTTTATTTCCTTGTTGATCTTTTGCTTAGATGATCTGTCCTTTTCAGTCAGGGGGTTGTTAAATTATTGTATTGTTGTCAATGTGTTCCTTTGCTTTTGTTATTAATTGACTTATATAACTGGCTACTCCCATGTTAGGGGCATAGATATTTACAATTGTTAGATCTTCATTTTGGATAGACCCTTTAAGTAGGATATAGTGTCCTTCTTCATCTGTTATTACAGTCTTTGTTTTAAAATCTAATTTGTCTGATATAAAGATTGCCACCCCAGCTTTCTTTCGGTGTCCATTAGCATGGTAAATGGTTTTCCACCCTCTCACTTTCAATCTGGGGGTGTCTTTGGGTCTAAAATGAGTCTCTTGCAGACAGTATATTGATGGGCCTTGTTTTTTAAATCCAATGTGATAGCCTGTGTCTTTTGATTGGGGCATTTAGCCCATTTACATTCAGGGTAACTATTGAAAGGTGTGAATTCAGTGCCATTGTATTGCCTGTAAGGTCGCTTCTCCTGTATATTGTCTGTGTTCCTTTCTGGTCTATGCTGCTTTTAGGCTCCTCTTTGCTTAGAGGACCCCTTTCAATATTTCTTGTAGGGCTGGTTTCATGTTTGTAAATTCCTAATTTTTTGTTTGTCCTGGAAACTTTTAATCTCTCCTTCAATTTTCAATGAGAGCCTAGCTGGATATAATATTCTTGGCTGCATATTTTTCTCGTTTAGTGCTCTGAAGAAATCATGCCAGTCCTTTCTGGCCTGCCAGGTCTCTGTGGATAGGTCTGTTGCCAATCTTATGTTTATACCATTGTAGGTTACATATCTCTTCTCCCGAGCTGCTTTCAGGATTTTCTCTTTGTCTCTGAGACTCGTAAGTTTTACTATTAGATGTCGGGTTGTTGACGTATTTTTATTGATTTTGAGAGGGGTTCTCTGTGCCTCCTGGATTTTGATGCCTGTGTCCTTCCCCACTTTAGGGAAGTTCTCTGCTATTATTTGCTCCAGTATACCTTCTGCCCCTCTCTCTCTTTCTTCTTCTTCTGGGATCCCAATTATTCTAATGTTGTTTCATCTTATCGTATCACTTATCTCTCGAATTCTGCCCTCGTGATCCTGTAGTTGTTTCTCTCTCTTTTTCTCAGTCTCTTTATTTTCCATTATTTGGTCTTCTATATCGCTGATTCTCTTTTCTGCCTCATTTATCTTAGCAGTTAGTGCCCCCATTTTTGATTGCACCTCATTAATAGCCTTTTTGATTTCGACTTGGTTAGATTTTATTTCTTTCATTGCTCCAGAAAGGGTTTCTCTAATAACTTCCACGCTTTTTTCAAGCCCAGCTAGTATCTTTAAAGTCATGATTCTGAACTCTACGTCTGACATAGTACTAATGTCCATATTGAGTAGGTCCCTGGCAGACTGTACTATCTCTTGTTCTTTTTGCTGAGGTGATTTTTTTCGTCTTGTCATTTTGTCCAGAGGAGAATAGATGAATGAGAGAACAAAAGGCTAACAGGTTAACAATGTCCCCAGGAAATATACTGTAAACAAATCAGAAAAGACCTGAAACCAGGGGAAAAGAAAGGGAAAGAAAGATAAAAGAAAGAGGAAAAAGAAAAAGATAAAAACGAACAAAAACAGAACAAAAGAAAAAAAAAACAGAATATGATCAAATATGATCAGGCTAGTGCATAGATCAGTGCCACACACTAGATTTTGGGCGTAATTTTGGTCTGTTAGAAGAAAGTGCCTCCTAAAATTTTAAAGGAAGAAAGATTTGTATATGTACAAAATAAGGGTTGATACAATGAAGGGATCTAAAATGACTGTAAAGATGAAAATTATGAAAGATTTTGTAAAAGGAATTGATAAGATAAGAAGTTGTTTGAAAAAAGAAAGAAGATTTAAAAAAAAGATAAAAAAGGGAGACAGTGTGATCAGGCAGGAGACTTAGAATAAAGCCATATACTAGTGATTCAGGGTATATTTTGATCTCCTGGAAGAAAGTGTATCTCAAAATTTTAAGGAGAGAACAACCTATATATATATATGTCAAAAATAATGGTAACTACTATGAAGGGATAAAATATGACTCTAAAAATGAAAAATAAAAAATATTTTTTTAAAAAAAGGGATTGATGTTGGTTGGAAAAGGGAGAAAGAAAAATTAAAAAAAAAACAGTTAAAAAATTAACTTTGAAAAACTAATGAATCATGGTAAAAAAGCCCTGAATTCTATGTGCAATATTCCCCTAGCACTGGAGTTCTCCTGTTCTCCTTGATCGGTAAACTTGGTCTTGGCTGGCTGTTCTGCTGATCTTCTGGGGGAGAGGCCTGCTGCCGTGGTTCCCAAATGTCTTTGCTGGAGGCGGTATTACCCCACCCTTAGCCCCCGTCCGGGCTAAGCCAGCTGCTCGGGTTTGCTCTCAGGAGTTTTTGTTCCCTGCAAGCTCTCGGCAAAGCTTTGGAGGACGAGAGTGAAAATGGTGGCCTCCCAATCTCTGCCTGGAGGAGGTGAAAATTTGGGTCCCTGCTCCTCAGTGCTCCCCCAGAGAAAAGCAGTCACTCCCGTCTCCCCGGTCTCTGGCCTCACTCTGTGCTCACCTGGTCTGTGACTGAGCGTTTCTATCTCTGGCACCCGACCCCGTGTGGAGTCTCCAAACTCAGCAGATCCCTGTGGTGCGCTCTCGCGCCGCTCCTCCTGGGGGAGGAAGGGGAGTCTCCCCGGCTCTGCCTCTTGTTGGGTCCCTGCTGGAGGAGCAGTGGCCCGACTGGGCCACGGATCACAGTTTATGGCAACCCCGAGGTGAGAGCCTGCGCCTCGGCTCTGTCTCTGCAGCCGGCTTCCCCGCTCCAATACCTGGGAGCTCTGCCGCACTCAGTCACCCCCAGTCTTTCTGTGACCCTGAGGGTCCTGAGACCACACTGTCCTGGGAGGGTTCCACCCCCTGCTTAGCCACTGGAGCGACGTCCCTCAGCGGAGCTGACTTCTAAAAGTTCCGATTTTGTGCTCTGCGGCTCTAGCACTTGGCAGAAGCAGCCGACGGAGGCCCCCTCCCCCGCCCTCTGTCCTCCTGAATATCGCCTTGGATTCACTTCTCCGCACATCCTACATTCCAGTAAGTGGTCACTTCTCTATGCAGAGAGTTGTTGCTACTCCCTTCTTTGATCTCCTGTTGAGTTTGTAGGTGTTCAGAATGGTTTGATCGCTATTCAGCTGAATTCCTGAGACAATGACGAAATCCAGGTCTCCTTCTCCTCTGCCATCTTGCTCCGCCCCTCTTCTGCCCATTTCTTGATAGGATCATTTCTTCTTTAGGTGTTGAGTTTGATAAGTTCTTTATAGATTTTGGATACTAGCCCTTTATCTGATATGTCATTTGCAAACATCTTCTCCCATTCTCTCAGTTGTCTTTTGGTTTTGTTGACTATTTTCTTTTGCTGTGCAAAAGCTTTTTATCTTGATGAAATCCCAATAGTTCATTTTTGCCCTTGCTTCCCTTGCCTTTGGCAGTGTTTCTAGGAAGAAGTTGCTGTGGCTTAGGTCAAAGAGGTTGCTGCCTTTGTTCTTCTTTAGGATTTTGATGGACTCCTGTCTCACATTTAGATATCTCAACCATTTTGAGTCTATTTTAGTGTGTGGTGTAAGGAAATGGTCCAGTTTCATTCTTCTGCATGTGGCTGTCCAATTTTCCCAACACCATTTGTTGAAGAGACCATCTTTTTTCCTTTAGACATTCTTTCCTGCTTTGTCGAAATTAGTTGACCATAAAGTTGAGGGTCCTTTTCTGGCCTCTCGATTCTGTTCCATTGATCGATGTGTCTGTTTTTGTGCCAGTACCATGCTGTCTTGATGATGACAGCTTTTAATAGTGCTTGAAGTCCGGGATTGTGATGCCGCCAGCTTTGCTTTTCTTTTTCAACATTCCTGTGGCTATTCGGGGTCTTTTCTGGTTTCATACAAATTTTAGGATTATTTGTTTCATTTCTTTGAAAAAGGTGATAGTATTTTGATAGGGATTGCATTGAATGTGTAGATTGCTCTGGGTAGCATTGACATCTTTACCATGTTTGTTCTTCCAATCCATGAGCATGGAACGTTTTTCCATTTCTTTGTGTCTTCCTCAATTTCTTTCATGAGTATTTTATAGTTTTCTGAGTACAGATTCTTTGCCTCTTTGGTTAGATTTATTCCTAGGTATCTTATGGTTTTGGATGCAATTGTAAATGGGATCGACTCCTTAATTTCTCTTTCTTCTGTCTTGTTGTTGGTGTATTAGAAATGCCACTGATTTCTTTGCATTGATTTTATATCCTGCCACTTTACCAAATTCCTGTATGAGTTCTAAGAGTTTTGGTTGGATTCTTTTGGGTTTTCCACATAAAGTATCATATCATCTGCAAAGAGTGAGAGTTTGACTTCTTTGCTGATTTGGATGCCTTTTATTTCTTTTTTGTTGTCTGATTGCTTTGGCTATGACTTCTAATACTATGTTGAATAGCAGTGGTGAGAGTGGACATCCCTGCCGTGTTCCTGACCTTAGGGGGAAAGCTCTCCATATTTTCCCCATTAAGAATGATATTCTCTGTAGGTTTTTCATAGATGGCTTTTATGATATTGAGGTATGTACTCTCTATCCCTATACTCTGAAGAGTTTTGATCAAGAAAGGATGATGTACTTTGTCAAATGCTTTTTCTGCATCTATTGAGAGGATCATATGTTTCTTGTTCTTTCTTTTATTAATATATTGTATCACCTTGATTGATTTGCGGATGTTGAACCAACCTTGTAGCCCAGGGATAAATCCTACTTGGTCGTGGTGAATAATCCTTTTAATGTACCGTTGGATCCTATTGGCGAGTATTTTGGTGAGAATTTTTGCATCCATGTGCATCAAGGATGTTGGTCTGTAATTCTCCTTTTTGATGGGCTCTTTGTCTCTTTGGGGGATCAAGGTAATGGTGGCCTCATAAAACGAGTTTGGAAGTTTTCCTTCCATTTCTATTTTTTGGAACAGTTTCATAATAGGTATTAATTCTTTAAATGTTTGGTAGAATTCCCCTGGAAAGCCATCTGGCCCTGGGCTTTTGTTTTTTGGGAGATTTTTGATGACAGCTTCAGTATCCTTAGTGGTTATAGGTCTGTTCAGGTTTTCTATTTCTTCCTGGTTCAGTTTTGGTAGTTGATACGTCTCTAGGAATGCATCCATTTCTTCCAGATTATCTAATTTTCTCGCATAGAGTTGCTTATAATATGTTCTTATAACTGTATTTCTTTGGTTTTTGTTGTGATCTCTCCTCTTTCATTCATGATTTTATTTATTTGGGTCATTTCTCTTTTCTTTTTGATAAGTCCGCCCAGGGGTTTATCAATCTTTTTAATTCTTTCAAAGAACTAGCTCCTAGTTTTGTTGATCTGTTCTACTGTTCTTTTGGTTTGTATTTCTGTGATCTTTATTATTTCTCTTCTCCTGCTGGGTTTAGGCTTTATCTGCTGTTTTATCTCCAGCTCCTTTAGTTGTAGTGTTAGGTTGTATATTTGAGACCTTTCTTGTTTCTTGAGAAAGGCTTGTATTGCTGTATACTTTCCTCTTAGAACTGCCTTTGCTGCATCCCAAAGTTTTGAACAGTTGTGTTTCATTTTCATTTGTTTGCATGAATTTTTTTAAATTCTTCTTTAATTTTCTGGTTGACCCATTCATTCTTTAGTAGGATGCTCTTTAGCCTACATGTACTTGAGTTCTTTCTGACTTTCTTCCTTTCTTTTTTTTTTTAAGATTGTATTTATTTATTTGACAGAGAGAGAGCTAGCGACAGCAGGAACACAAGCAGGGGGAGTTGGGGAGAAAGAAGCTGGCTTCCTGCTGAGCAGGGAGCCTGATGCGGGGCTCAGTCCTAGGACACTGGGATCATGACCTGAGCTGAAGGCAGATGCTTAACAACAGCCGCCCATGCGCCCCTCTTTCTGACTTTCCTCTTGTGATTGAGTTCGAGTTTCAAAGCACTGTGGTCTGAAAATATGCAAGGAATGATCCCAATCTTTTGGTACCAGTTGAGACCTGATTTGTGACTTAGGATGTGATCCATTCTGGAGAATCTTCAATGGGTATTAGAGAAGAATGTGTATTCTGTTGCTTTGGGATGAAATGTTCTGAATATATCTGTGAAGTCCATTTGGTCCAGTGTGTCATTTAAAGCCTTTATTTCCGTGTTGATCTTTTGCTTAGATGATCTGTCTGTTTCAGTCAGGGGGTTGTTAAAGTCCCCGACTATTATTGTTTGTATTTTCTTTGCTTTTGTTATTAATTGGCTTATATAACTGGCTGCTCCCATGTTAGGGGCATAGATATTTATAATTGTTAGATCTTCTTGTTGGATAGACCCTTTAATTAGGATTCAGTGTCTTTCCTCATCTCTTATTATAGTCTTTGGTTTAAAATCTAATTTGTCTTAGATAAGGATTGCCACCCCAGCTTTCTTTTGGTGTCCATTAGCATGGTAAATGGTTTTCCACCCCCTCACTTTCAATGTGGGGGTGTCTTTGGGTCTAAAATGAGTTTCTTGCAGACAACATATGGATGGCTCTTCTTTTTTTATCCAATCTGATAACCTGTGTCTTTTGATTGGGGCATTTAGCCCCTTTACATTCAGGCTAACTATTGAAAGATATGAATTTAGTGCCATTGTATTGCCTGTAAGGTGACTGTTCCTGTGTATTGTCTGTGTTCCTTTCTGGTCTATGTTACTTTTAAGCTCTCTCTTTGCTTAGAGGGTCCCTTGCAATATTTCTTGTAGGGCTGGTGTTGTGTTTGCAAATTCCTTTAGTTTTTGTTTGTCCTGGAAGCTTTTTATCTCTCCTTCAATTTTCAATGAGAGCCTAGCTGGATATAATATTCTTGGCTGCATATTTTTCTCACTTAGTGCTCTGAAGACATCATACCAGTCCTTTCTGTCCTGCCAGGTCTCTGTGGAGATGTCTGTTGCCAATCTAATGTTTTGCCATTGTAGGTTCCGGGTCTCTTGTCCTGAGCTGCTTTCAAGGTTTTCTCTTTGTCTCTGAGACTAAACGTAAGTATTACTATTAGATGTTGGGGTGTTGACCTATTTTTATTGATTTTGAGGCGGGTTCTCTGTGCCTCCTGGATTTTGATGCCTGTTTCCTTCCCCACATTAGGGAAGTTCTCTGCTATAATTTGCTCCAATATACCTTCTGTCCCTCTCTCTCTCTTTCTTCTTCTTCTGGGATCCCAATTATCCTAATGTTATTTTGTCTTATGGTATCACTTATCTCTCGAATTCTGCCCTCATGTTCCAGTAGTTGTTTATCTTTTTTTTCTCATCTTCCTTATTTTCCATCATTTGTTCTTCTATATCACTAATTCTCTCTTCTGCCTCATTTTTTTCTAGCAGTTAGAGCATCCATTTTTTATTGCACCTCATTAATATCTTTTTTGTCAACTTGGTTAGATTTTAGTTATTTAGTTCTCCAGAAAGGTTTACTCTATTAACTTCCATGCTTTTTTCATGCCCAGCTAGTGTCTTTTTTTTTTTAAGATTTTATTTATTTATTTGACAGAGAGAGACACAGCCAGAGAGGGAACAGAAGGAGGGGGAGAGGGAGAAGCAGCCTTCCTGTGGAGCAAGGAGCCCAATGTGGGACTCGATCCCAGGACCCTGGGATCATGACCTGAGCCGAATGCAGATGCTTAAATACTGAGCCACCCAGGCGCCCCCAGCTAGTATGTTTAAAATCATCATTCTCAACTCTAGTTCTGACATCTTACTAATTTCCATAACGATTAGGTCCCTGACAGTCAATACTGCCTCTTGTTCTTTTTTTTTTTTTTGAGGTGATTTTTTCTGTCTTGTCATTTTGTCCAGAGGAGAATAGATGAATGAGAGAACAAAATGCTAACAGGGTAACAACATCCCCAGATAATATATACTAAACAAATCAGAAAAGACCTGCAACCAGGGGAAAAGAAAGGGAAAGAAAGATAAAAGAGAAAAAAAGAAAAAGATAAAAAGAAACAAAACAAAACAAAAACCCAAAATATGATCAGATATGATCAGGGTGGTGCATAGATCAGTGCCACACACTAGATTTTGGGTGTATTTTGGTCTGTTAGAAGAAGCTGCCTCCCAAAATTTTAAAGAAAGGAAAACTTATATATGTACAAAAATAAAGGTTTATATGATGAAGGGATGGAATATGATTGTAAAGGTGAAAATTATAAAAGATTTTATTAAAGGAATTGATAAGATAAGAAGTTTGTTGTAAAAAGAAAGGATTAAAAAAAGAAGGGAGAGAACGTGATCAGGCAGGAGACTAGACAAAGCCATACTCTAGAGATTTAAGGTATATTTTGATCTGTTAGAAGAACTGTATCCCAAAATTTTAAAGAGAGTACAACTTATATATATATGTACCAAATATAATTTTAAGTACTATGAAGGGATAGAATATGACTCTAAAAATGAAAAATAAAAAATTTTTAAAAAATTGATAAGATGTTGCTTGAAAAAAGGAAAAAGAAAAATTTTAGAAAAAGTTACAAAAATTAACTTTGAAAGACCAAAGGGTCATGGGAAAAAAGCAATGAATTCTATGTGCGGTAGTCCCCCAGTGAAGGAGTTCTGCCGTTCTCATAGATTGGTAAACTTGGTCTTGGCTGGCTGTTCTTTTTTTTTTTATTGTTATGTTAATCACCATATATTATATCATTAGTTTTTGATGTAGTGTTCCATGATTCATTGTTTGTGCATAACACCCAGTGCTCCAGGCAGAATGTGCCCTCTTTAATACCCATCACCAGGCCAACCCATCCCCCCACCCTCCTCCCCTCTGGAACCCTCAGTTTGTTTTTCAGAGTCCATCGTCTCTCATGGTTCATCTCCCCCTCCTACTTACTCCCCTTCATTCTTCCCCTCCTGCTATCTTCTTTTTCTTTTTTCTTAACATATGTTGCATTATTTGTTTCAGAAGTACAGATCTGTGATTCAACAGTCTTGCACAATTCACAATTGGCTGGCTGTTCTTGCTGATCTTCTGGGGGAGGGGCCTGTTGCCGTGGTTCCCAAATGTCTTTGCCGGAGGCGGAATTGCCCCGCCCTTGCCCGGTTGGGCTAAGTTATCTGCTTGGGTTTGCTCTTGGGAGCTTTTGTTCCCTGCAAGCTCTCGGTACAGCTTTGGAGGACGAGAGTGGAAATAGCGGCCTCCCAGTCTCCGCCCTGGAGGAGCCGAGAACTCGGGGCCCCGGTCCTCAGTGCGCCCCCAGGGAAAAGCAGTCAGTCACTCCCGCCTCCCTGGTCTCTGGCCGCACTCCGTGCTCACCTGGCCTGTGACCGAGTGTTTCTTTCTCTGGCACCCAAACCTGTGTGGAGTCTCCAAACCCAGCAGATCCTTGTGGTGTGCTCCCGCGCCGCTCCTCCCCGGGGAGGAAGGGGAGTCTCCCTGGATCTGCCACTTGTTGGGTCCCTGCTGGAGGAGCAGTGGCCCGACTGTGCCATGGATCACAGTTTATGGCAACCCCGAGCTGAGGGCCCGCGCCTGGGGTCCGTCTCTGAGGCTGGCTTCCCCACTCTGATACCTGGGAGCTCTGCCGCACTCAGTCACCCCCAGTCTTTCTGTGACCCCCAGGGTCCTGAGACCACACTGTCCCGCAAGGATTCCACCCCCTGCTTAGCCACTGGAGTGACGTCCCTCAGCGGAGCTGACTTCTAAAAGTTCCGATTTTGTGCTCCGTGCCTCTATCACTTGCCCTAGCGGTCTACGGAGGCCCCCTCTCCTGCCGTCTATCCTCCCGAATAGCGCCTCGGATTTACTTCTCCACATGCCCTATCTTCCAGAAAGTGGTCGCTTTTCTGTTCAGAGAGTTGTTGCTATTCTTTTCTTCGATCTCCTGTTGAGTTCATAGGTGTTCAGAATGGTTTGATCCCTATCCAGCTGAATTCCTGGGATCAGATGAAATCCAGTTCTCCTACTCCTCTGCCATCTTGCTCCTCCTACCGCCAGTTCACTTCTATAATATGTGCTCTTTTTCTCTAAACTTAGCATCAACCTAGACTACCTGCTACCTCCACGATTCATAATGCTTTCAGAAGAGTTTGCTTTGGTGTACCCATCAACTTGCTGGCTGTGCAAATATGCAGAGTCAGAATTTGCTTCCTCATTTATATTGTTCATATTGAATTGTTTGTTAAATTGCTAGAAAAATTACTTACTGGCTTATTGGTCAGCATTATTCTGGAGTTACTTGGTTTTAACAGAACTTGGAAAATGCTTTAAAAAAATCACCATATACCCCACTGTATTATCATTTTCCCATAGAGAACATGAAGAAAGCTTTTGAACATAAGCCATCTTTCTCCTCAAAGTATCTCCATTTTTCCTGTCTATATTCCTACCCACTCCAATGCCACCTATCGTTAAGTTCTTGATTTTCCATGAAGTATTGGCATCTTCTCGACTGCCTTTCTGATTTCCCTTTAGTAGAAAATATCTTTGCTATTAAATTCTGGTCTATTATTAATTACTTGAAATGCATGACTTTTTAAGAATAAGCTGTAATTCCTATACCATAACATTTGCCCTTTCAAAGTATACAATTCATCTATTTTTAATATACTTGCAAAGTTATACAACCATTAGCATTGTCTAATTCCAGAACATATTCATTACTGTAAAAAGAAAACCTATACTCATTAGCAGTCACTCCTCATTCACCCCTCAGAAAAGCAGGACCTCTATCTCTGGAGTTAGCTCCTTGAGGGCAATGGCAGAGACCTATCCTATTTTTTTTGTGTGTCTCTCTCAGAAGCCTAGCCCATTTCTGGGGCCATAGGAAGCATTAATAGAAATGTATTGAATTGATAACTCATTATGTTGATTGCTGTTTCAATTCAAGGCAAGACTAAAAGGCCATGTCCTATAGTGGAAAGAATACCAAGCAGGGAAGCTGTTACATTTTTCCTTTCTGCTCTGTTATCAACTGTACTCTTAGGCAACTCTCTCCCATTCTTCAGGCCCAATTTTCTCCTCTGTAAATAAAGGCATAGGCTCAGTGATTTCTGTGGTGCCTTCCAGTCCAAACTGACACCAGGCAGTACTAATTTGGAAATCAAGATTGACTTCCAGCATAAGCAATTTGTTGAATGGAAACAGCAGGATTTCTTTCCATTTTCACTGGGGTCCTAGAGAGTATGTGAAACAACAGAGCTCCCTTCTGGGGACTGTGTTTGGGAATGCAGTGTGGTCTGGCTCCATAATGTCTGCACTCAGCTGGACCAGGAAGGAATGCACCAGGAAAAGTGAACGTGTGTTGGTCCAGGTCTCATCCTTAGCCTGTGCCATTTTGTGGGGAAGTTTACATCTTTTTGCATTCAGGGCTTCTCTTTGGAAATGATGAACCAAAATACGATGTGGAAGTAAAAAAAGACACAGACAAAGATACACAGATTGTACACTATACGTTATTCCTAATTTGAAGTCTGAGCATCTTTCCATTTCCACCTAAGGAACACTTGTGGCCATACACTTTCAGTCATCCTTCAGCTCACCAAGGGTCTAGTGTCTTCAAAAACATCTTACAAAAAGAAAAAGTGAATCCTCTTTTTCATGTTTCCCAAATGAGTGTTTCAACATCATGGAAATGAGATCAGAATGGTAAACAGACAGCTGTCTTGTATTTCTCCTTCCAGGGAGAGGAAGGTCAGAGACACCTTCCTTCTGCGTAACAGATCCCTCCCAAATGGGTTGTAAACAAGAGTGCAGTGCAGCTCCTCCTTCACTGGGAAAGAATAAAGGCATTTTGGAACAGCCTTTAGAGGTGTCGAACATACATATCTTTGATTCTGTTTTCTCATCTTTTTGCGGTGTCTTTCTTTCACAACATGAAGCCATTGATTGAATGAAGTTAGAATAACTTTTGACATAGCTAACCAAAATAGATAGCAAAGGGACTGGTTGCTAAGCACAGCTCTGCTGGGTTCCCTGGCTGACAGCCTGTATTTGCAGAAGCAAATCCTTAGTTATTGCCAGCTGGTCGTTTAAAGCTGCTACTGCCTCTCAGGTACTAGTGAGTCAGAAGCACATATAATATTAGAAGGAAATTACTGAAATTACATGCCTCCTTAACAGGATATAAGCTACTTGAGGGCATGACTTATTCAAGCATATATTCAACCACCTCGGGGTGGGTGGTAGAGTCTGGAGACAGAATAATGAAGTTGTAGTTTCTTTTTCCTGGGACTCAAACTTGAGGCGAGCGAGGGGAAGGTGAGAGAAAGATAGAGGTATAATGGGACAAGACTTATTAGTGTATCAATTTCTTCAGCCTTTTTTCTCCTCCTGTTCAGTAAAGAGGTTTTTGACTTTATTTTACCAGTGTAAAAGTATTAGTTATCTTTTTTTCCCACTTTTCCCTCTGAGAGGTGTCTTGCATTGATGGCCTGTTTGTTTGTTTGGGGGGGGTTTGGAGATGAGAGTTGGGAAAAAGGGAAGAAATAGGCAAAAACAGGAGCACAGGGGATAGGTTGGGAAAGACAAGAGGTGCTCATGCTGGGTACCTGTGCTAGAGCAAAAGGAGTTTGCCTAAAAATGTGGGGGAAGAGGAAAGGCAGGGCAGAAGCCATGGAATGAACCAAGATGCCAATGGAAAGATTTTAAAATATATTGTGGGTTTTGTTGCTTATTTATGGTTTTCAAGAAAAATAATTTTGTTAAAAGCAAAAGTTGTAACTGTTAAAAATTCAGACAGTACCAAAAATGATCCAATGATAAGTAAAAGCTGTCTATCACCCTACCCCATTACCTCATGCCATCTGCCACTGCCCTTGTTCAAGACTGTCTTAAAACAAGTGTTTTTGCAGATCAGATGACATAGAAATATTAATATATATGTACACATATATATGCACACACATGACATATTTCAGACAAAAGAGAATATATTACATGTTTTTGACATTCTGCAACTTTTTAAAAATGTACTATTCTAGCTTATTTTCAGGGCAGTAGACCTATATCTTTCTCATTGTTAAAAATTAACCCTATGGTATTTTATTTCATGGAGATACTCAAGTTTGTAAAACTATTTCTCTAATTGCTGGATATTCATTACAGTATTTCCCAGAATATCTTCTAACCTATGTCTTTCCATGTTTGCGTAAATGTTTTTGTGGAAAAGATTCTTAGAAGTTTGTTTGCTTAATCATAAAGAAAGTACATTAATTTTTTTCTTAGACTTTGCCAAATTGTAATCTAAAAATGTGTCACATTACTATATAGAGGGTTTAAAAATGCATATTTTTTTACATCTTCACTAGCTCCCTCTTTTGAGGCAAGAACTTTGGTGCCATTGGTGAATATGGCTCAAAGTAATCAAATTCTTTTCCTTCTTCTTCTCTCTCTCTCTCTCTCTGTCTCTCTCTCTTTTTTTTTTTTTTTAAATGGGCACAATAGTCTTAGAAAACCAGCTTCTCTGCTTTGTAGAAGAGCAACCCTTACGGGTATGCTCCAAGTCATGTCTTGAATGTGGAAGTGTTAAAGCTTTTGACTTTTAGGAATACTTGTAAAGCCAGCTCTAAAGCTGCTGGGAGGGTTCTGAGTGGCATAGAAGTTGAGTTCACTTTAGTTGTCAGTCTTAGAGCAAAACATACCTACAGTTATCAGTTTCATTCAACAGCCTTCACTGGGGGATTTTCAATCTTCCCATAGTGGATATTAAGCTAATAAGAAAGCTCTCCAAGTACATAGGTTTATCTGTCAAGTCAGTGGTAATGGACCATGTGGTCCCCAGGTCTTATAACAAGAACAACAACAAAGTTCTGTGTTCCCCCTTCTTCAGTGTGATATATTAGCTCTGCAAAATACCTTTTCTGATTAATTATTGAGTGCATACGTTAGTTTGGTGCTAAGGACTTTCAAATACATTACCTTTTTTAGCCTTCAAATAATTATAGGAGCTAAGTGTCAGTATTCCCATTAAGAACAGAAAGTAAGGGTCAGAGAGTTTATGTAAGAGCCACACAGCTAGGCTGTGGCAGAGCCAGTATTTGAAACTATATTCATTTGATTGCAAATTCCATATTGTTAACCTCTGTGGCTTGCTGCTCTTTAAACCATGTGACATTAAATAATGTCATTTAAAAAATCTATTTAGGGGCATCTGATACCTTTTGATAAGATGCTTTTCCCATCTTATTTGATCCTAATTTATCCCTTTTATGCTCTCATGTTGTGGCTAAGACAAGAAGAGGCCAACTCATTACCATTTTGGTCCTCATCTAATAAAGAAATAGTACACTATTGTGTTTAAAGGTATACACTCAGTTTCTCTGGGTTCAAACCCTGGTGCTGCCATTTACCAATTGCTGACTTTGGGCAAGTTACTGAGGGTCAGGTTTCCCATTTGTAAAATTGGTACAATAAGTTTGCTTACCTCACTGGATTATTTTGAGAATTAAAATGAAGTAATGTGGCAAAGCATTTAGGAGACTACCTGGCATATACTAAGTATAAATTAAGAGCATTGTATGGCTATCGTTACCAAGTTGACACCCATGTGGCCAGTCCTTTCTACAGTTTCTCATCCTGTGCCACCAGTACCATCTCTTCTTGTTGCTCTTTCTGGCCCTTGGACAAAACAGTTCATCTGCTTTGTGGTTACTCAGTTATCTATATCCTTGTCTGGAGTGTTTCTCTCAGATGGAAATATTTCTAATTTCTGTTTTGGCTCCTGATCCATATTTCTTGTTCTCCTATTTCAAGTTCAATTAACCAATAACTTTTTAAAAAGATTTTATTTATTTATTTGAGAGAGAGAGAATGAGATAGAGAGAGAAAGCACGAGAGGGAAGAGGGTCAGAGGGAGAAGCAGACTCCCCGCTGAGCAGGAAGCCCGATGTGGGACTCGATCCTGGGACTCCAGGATCATGACCTGAGCCAAAGGCGGTCAGTTAACAAACTGAGGCACCCAGGCGCCCAATTAACCAATGATTTTGGTCTACTATCTAACCAAGCCCCAGATAGACAAGTGCTCTGTTGTCTCAATCTGCTTTGAATCAGTGTTTTTCATAATCATGTCTGAATACTCCAATTTCTTCTTTCCCCATCTGGTCCTCAGCTTGGGCAAACCTGTGCTTTGCCAATTAAAAATCTGGTTCTCATGCACTGTTTCTGATTTATTCCTTGCTTTTTCCAGTTTTTTAACCTTTATTCAGCAAGTATTTCAGAGACCTTATTGTGTATCAGGCACAGTGTGAGGTACTAGGGTAAGGTGTGAACAACACAAACACAGAACTTATAGTGTAGTCTATAATTATCAGATTGTCAAATAGTCACACAAATTTAAAGGTGCAATTGTGGTCACTATTATAAAGGTGAGCCACACAGTATTAGGAGACTCCATACTAGAGGTATTTGACCTTGTCAGGGAGATCAGAAAAGGCTTTGTTGGGGGAATGATACCTGAGATGAGGTCCAGAGGATGGTTGGGAATTAATTAGGCAAGTAGGGAGAATGGTATGGGCTGGGAGAAGAGCTGTGGTGAAAGGGAGCGTGGTAAGTGTCCGTGACTGAAAGAAGGCCAGTGAGGTTCAAATACAGAATTCCTATTCCTTGCATAGGAATACAAAGTGCAAGATGAGATGAGGTTGGGTAAGACCACTCTGGGGCTTGTAGGTTATGCTAGAGATTTTGGTCTTGATATCAAGTATAAATGGGAAGACATTGGATGGTGGTAAACATGGCAGTGGGGCAGTAGGGACATTATCAGATGTCATTTTGCTCAGGTCTGTCTGGACAGGACAGAGTGGATAATGGGTAGACTGTTAAAACATGCCTGAGTAGGCAATATTGGTAGCCTTGACTAGAACAGCAGTTGTAGAGGGAAAGAAATAAATGGTATTAGAGATAGTGGAGATGAAATTAGCAATTTTGGTGAAAGAGATATGATAGATAAGGGAAAGGGATGACCTCAAGTTTCCTGGGGACAACTGCTTGGAAAGTGATTGTCTTCACTGCAATGGGAGAAGAATGAAATTGAGTTGACTGGACTTAATGATAAATTATTTGCTCTAGGTAAAGCTTATAATCTCTGGGAGTAGAAACTTACTCATACTAGTTTGAGTAAAAAGTTTTTATGTAAAGATACAGGGAACAGTATGGAAACTGTAGCAGCATGGCCTTAGGGAAACTGGAAGGTTTTCAGGAACTAAGATCTCTTTGGCCAAAGAAAAGTGAATTTGCAGGCTAATAAGATAACTTTGGAAATAAGCTTTGACCTTTCTTTCCTAGTGCCATAAATATGAAAGATGGTGTTAATATGTATCTGGACAGCTTCTGTATTGATTGAACATCAGATTCATCTTTGCTACTCACTCTTTCCTGATGATGACCCTAAAATGAATAAGACTTATCAGTGTTTTATTGTCAGCTTTCAGGAACTGTAAATGTAACTCTTAAATCATTGCTACTTAGAAGAAAGTTCTTACAGAGGGAATAGAGGAAAGTTCTTGGGAAGCTGAACAGAATGCTATTTGTAACTGCCTGGTTTTACAAAAACAAACTTTTCTGATTATAAAAGATCCATTTTGAGGATTGCCGGATAACAAGACAGCCTCATTACATGCACTGTTTAGTTACAACAGAGTCTGACTCTAAGGTCAGAGACCCTGAGAGTGGGGAAATCCAGGGAGAGTTGCCAAACGGCTCCTTGAAAGAGGGGTCTTCAAACTGGTTCCATGTTCCTTTTCCAACCTTTCTCTTTGCCCTCAGCTATTGATGTCTGGTTCTGCTCCTATCACCTCTCTGAAACTTCTATTTATAGGGTTGGAAATGATTCCTGTTTGCCAAGTGCAGGGATGTCTTTTGGACTGTTATTAAGTGCTACTTCTCTGTAGCCTTTGTTTCTACAGACTGCTCCTGGAAGCTTTCTTCCTCTTGCTTTTGGGATCCCTCTTCATTTCTTCCTCAACCTTCACCACACTAGCAGTTACTGCAAAGTAACCTTGGCTGGTTCTTCCTCCTTTTTGCTTTACTGTTTTTCCACGGTTTTAGCCTTGTTGTTGGTCAGGCCCATCTTGTGCCTTTCTTTAGCTGGAATATATTTGTAGTTGATTCTTACATATCTACCTCCTGCCTGGAATTTGAGTTCAAGAGAGGGTTCCAATAACTTCTACGATGTAGCATATAGACTGCTCACATTTAGCAGGCCCCAAACTAGAGCTTTTTCTTTTCTCCCCCAAACCTATTATTCATTTTTAAAACCTTTATTTTTGCAAGCACCAGCATCCACCAGACACTTTGCAATCATCCTCGATCCCTTGTGCATTTGTGTCACTTTTCCTCCATCCCTCTTGTTACTGGCCTAGTTAAGGCCTCATGCTTTTATCATCTCTTGTAAAGATACTGTCATATCCTAGTTTCTTTGCTTTTAATCTCTTCTCACGCCAGTGCAAGAGTCATACTTCTCTTACAAAATATAAACTTGTTTGTGTCTATGTAAAATTTTTAACGTTTGCTGTATATTGGCTATATTATATAAACCCAATTATTTGATAGAGCTTATAAGGTTTTTCACAATCTGGCACCAGTCTGCCTTTCCAGGTTCGTCAGTTATCTCTCTCCTAATATTTTTTTGAGTGATAGACCTTTTTCATGTAATGCCACTTTTAATATGAACAAGGTATTATTTATTGGTCTTGTATTAGGAAACAGGTACCAAGGTAAGTAACTTGTTCAAGACTACTTAAGTAGCAAAGGACAAAGAACCAGGTTGGAACCAAACTTTGTACCCTACTACTCTGAAACCACACTGAACATTTACATGTGAATGTGCCTGCCTTTCTGCTGCCTCTTCAGCCTGCATTGTCCAACTTGCTTGTCTTCCTTTTCCAAATCCTGTGTATTGCAAGGCCCTGCTTAAAAGGCTATAAAGCTTATCAGACTTCTTGCATCATAGTAGAATTAATAGCTCCTTAGTTTGAGTTCTCTCAACATCTTGTGTATTTTTAAATTATGTCACTCTGTGTAAGATGAGCTTCTTGATATAACTCTGCTAAATTCAAGTGAACTGTGAGGACACTGTGTCAGTCGTTCTTAAGTTCCCAATGTCTAGTACATAGTAAGTCCTCAGGAAATATCTTCAGAATGTAGAGGGAGGAGTATTTTCATAATCCATGAAATTGTTATTGTCAAATCTAAACATTTCTAATTAAAACAGGTTTGGTTGTCAACATAGAAATCACAGCTTCTTACTATGCTGCTCAAAGTTTATTAACAACGTGCTGTGAGCAGGCATTTTCAAGAACACTAAGTAAGACTACCTAGAAAGTTATTTCTGTTTGAAGTACCCAGGAGCCTTGATAGAATCAATTGCCTGAAGCAGTCACCTGTACTGATGATACATGTCTCTGTTATAAACAACAGAAAACCTGAGGTATTTATTGCCTTATGTTATAGAAAGGATGAGGCTTGTTCTGATGATAATAAGATGTAGTATTTTTCTCTTTTTTGGTGGTGTTTCCATTTTCACCCAGCATCTCCTCTTGTGGCTCTAAGGTTACATACCTGCTCATACATTCTAGGAGAAAGGAGTACGTTTCTTTACCGATTAATCAACATGATTCAGTTTGTTTTGTATCAGTTTAGGTCACACCTATCCCTGGTAGTGAACTGTAGTGGAGGAATGTGATTCCTCCACATGGATCAGATAGTCCTGTGCCACACCCTATCCTCAAGTCTGGAGTGGTACCAGCTATTTTCCAGCAAATGGGTTGTAGGGGCAACGGTGGACACTTTAAGAAGAGCCTGAATGCTGACCCAAGTGGAGGGCAAGTAAATGCTGGACAGCCAAAACCAGTAAAATGACCTCCAAATACCATTAAGATAATGGATCAAAAAGGGAAAATGTGATCTTGAGGTGATTGCCATGCTTTCCACAAATGACTCACACTCAGTCCCGTTTCTATGGAGGAGTAAGACCCAGCATTTAATGGATCACTTTTCTATATCATTTTGATATTTGAAAAGGGAGATGTTCTGATATTGTCTGCTCTTTGCCATGGAAGGATGACCTCCCTATATGGTCAGCTTCATGCAAGCTATCCAGATTCAGGATTGGTTTGGGCAACGGGGAGACCAGAAGGCAGGAGGAGGGTGAGATTGGGGAACTTATTCCTCTGGCTCTCTCCCCACTGGGCCGTGGGTTGGCTGTGTCCCTGCTTCTGTCATGCAGGCCTCTCCTACATACCTACTCTCTCCGGATTCTAAATCATTCTTTGCCTTTCCTGGTCTTCCTTCTGTTGCTATTCCTGGGGTTCTGCACTGTTGATTTGTCTAAACTCTGCCTACAACTTTGTAAAGATTCTTTTTATTAAAGTTGTCTCAAATTACCCAATTGGAGTATGCCATCTGTTTTCTGCCAAGACCCTTACTGATACAGTGGGTAATCATCTCTCTCCTAGCATATTTTCAATCACGGCAGTAACACTTTTCCAAAATAGAACTATCATATCAGCCAAAGGTAAATTTTCTTTAATTGGATAAAAAGAGCTTCCCCAGTCAGTTTTGATCATTTGTGATTCAGTCACCCAGTTAAGGGATTTGCGACCTGAGGACAAAAGCATAGGCCAGGAGGGCGTAGAGTTTTTATAGCCGTTGTTAAGGAGGTGCCTCCTTTCAGTTTGCATGTTCATTTGCAAATTGGACAAGATTCCTCTTGACTCATCTAGCTACAAATTATAAATAAAAATGTAAATTTTAGTTTAGTATTTTAGTGTTTCACAGAGGTTTTAGCAGGAGTATTTATTCTCAGTAGTTATTAGTACAGTTTTTAAGTACTAAAGGAAGAATATTAGTGTAGTTGGACAGTCATGACAGTGGTATTTACCACTCAGATTACTGATGGAAACTGTCATCTCTATACAACTTCATGTAAATGGCAACCACAAGGACAGATTACCTAAAATCATACTGACATTCTTGTAAGAACTGTAAATGTTTTACTTCTTTTATTCTAGGATTCAGGTCTTTGATAATGATTCTAGAACTGAAGACATTGATGGTTGGTTGGGGCCATTTGATAGAGCGCTGAGTGAATTCAATTTGGTTCCTTGGTTTGCCACTTTCTCTTTTGGATATATTTCCCATCTCATTAAAGTTTGTAAGAGTGATTGTGTTAATATCTTAAATTTCTTTCTTTAGTGGGGGGGAAACTTGAATTTTTGAATGCTTAAAAATAATTTGTGAAAGAGATTCTTGTGTCTCATTTTTTGAGATTCTGGTTTCATAGATCCTGGTAAGCCCCAGTCTTCATCTTTTTTCATTCTTCCCCCTTGCTCATTATACTCTAGACACAAAGGCTCCCCTGTTCCTCAGTCATTAAAGTTGTTCCTTTCCCAGGGTCTTACAGTGATATCAGTGTAACCTCAGGTTCAACTCAAATATATGCCACAGGGTTCATGTGAATCCCTTTCTCCTTTCCATATTTGTACTCCTTCACTAGTGGGAAGTGTGGCTTCCATTATCCTTGAGACATTTACTTAGTGCTTGATCCTCCAAATCGTAGGCAAACTCCCTACCCCCTTGGTGTGCTGTCCCGTTTGGAATCCCTTCCCAATCCTCTTCAATCTTGTGGCAGGGCTTTTTGACTGAATTAGGAGAAAATAAACAAGGAAGGGACCAACTTCATCTTTTAAAGTGAGGTTATAAAAATTACCTATTTTCAGGATGGGTTTTGGGATTAAGTAATGAAGTGCTTTATACTTTAACTGCAAAGTAATAGTCAGTGGTTATTTGTGCTCTAACATTTGATATAATATTCACTGAATGAATAAAGAGCCTGAAATTAGTAATAAAAAAATCCCCCCAATTTAGTGGAGTCTGGTATCTAGTCCTCAATACACTACTGGTTCTGAGTCATGCCCTTGAATAATCCTCTTCCCTAAGTGCAGACAGACCTGTGACTTCCTTCAAACCAATAGAATATGGCAAAAGTGATGGGATTTTACAGATGGAATAAGGTCCCTAATTAGCTAACTTGGAGTTAATCAAAAGGGAGATTATCCTGGGTGGGTTTGACCTAATCAAGTAAGTACTATTACAGGAGGGTCTGAGCCTTCTCTGAGGTCAGAGTTTGAAGCAACAGAGACTGTGTGTGTGTGCACGCGCATGCCTGCATGCACGCGTGGGTATTCCTGGTTTTGATGAAGCCAGCTATCATGAATTCTACAGACATAAGGAAATTAATTCTGCCAACAACCTCAGAGAGCTGAGAAGCAGATCCTTTCCTAGTTGAGTCTCCAGAACACATAGCCCAGCCTGCATTTTAATTTCAGCCTTGTGAGACCTTGAGCAGAAAACCCAGCAAGGCCAGTCCAGAATTCTGACCTACAGGAACTGGGAGATGCTAAGAGTGTATTGTTTTAAGCTGCTGACTTTGTGGTAATTTTTTATGCAGCAATAAAAAAAATGTATATATAAAAAATATATACTACTGATTCACTAAAAGTTTGAGCAATGATTTAGTTAACTAATTATTGATTCAAAAAATAAAATTTAAACACCTTTTATGTTCCAGAAACTTCCTAAGGGTGAAAGCTGTAAGGATTACCAAGATAGACTTGGTCCCTGCTGTCATAACACTTGTGGTCTGGCTGAGAAGACAGTTAATGAGCAATAGCAATAAAGTAGGGCAAGTGCTTTGTCACAGTTGCAGAGAAAAGTTCAGAATACATTACAGGAATGCTGAACTGCATCTGAGAGAGTGGTGAGGAAGGTTTTCTAGAGATGACAGTTAAGCTGCAACCTCACCATGAGTAGGAGTCAGCACTTGAAGACAAGGGGGAGGAGTATTTTGGGCAGAAGGAGCACAATGTGGGAAGGTGAGAGGGAGCATGGAATTACATGAAGTACAATGTGATGCATGCAAAAAGAATGGGGGACATGGGAGAAATGTGGTTGAAGAAATCATCAGGGGTCTTGTGAGTCTGTTTTGGGCCGTGGACATTATTTACAGTGTGATGAAAAATTAACCAAAGAATGTAACAGGGGAATGATGCACTTAGCTCTTGAGAAGCTGAGTGAGGGCATACAGGTTGGGACAGGAGGGCGAGACGTTGTATACAAGCATTGTCATCCAGCAGAGAGATGACGAAGCCATGGCTTGGGTAGGGACCATGGGGATAGATGGAAATGGTTATCCACGAGAGATGTTTAGAGGTGGACCTAACAGACATAATGCTCTCCCACCTCTGGTGTTAAGAAATGTTCTTCCCTGAAATAAGGAACATGGCAAGATAAGGAGGCTGAGGCTGGGAGGATGATGAAGAGGAGAAGTTTGTTCTCCCAGCTGTAAAATGAGAAGGTTCTATCCACAGTAATGCAATTGTATGATTATCTTGTTTTGTCTTCGTGTGGCCAAAGACAGAGCAATTCTAGAGCTGTAGAGAGATTCTCTATTTCCCCTTTCTTTTTGCTGTTCAGGCATCTAGCTAATCTAGGCCTTAGTTACCAATTAAGTACAGGAAACAAAATGTATTGCTTAGTATTTAAATTGAAACAAAAGAAAGGGAGTGGGGAGCTGGCATAAGCAGGTAAATATGTTAGCTTTCATAAGCATGAAATAACACAAGATTTATCATTCCACATTCTATAACTTGGGTGATTTTAGATCTTCTGTGGCTAGGCTGACTTTATTGTCCTATAATTCTCAATTCTGTGATTTGCGTTTTCTCTTAGCTTGAGCAACTCTCCCAATTGCTTATGACTTTACAGTTGCTACGGGGAGTCGTTATACACAGATGGCTTTTAGGAGGGGAGTCAATTTGGTAGGCATTTTCCTTGATTACGATGCCTTTTCTCTGCACTGATTGTTAGAAGAGTGAAGATTCTTGCATGTCAAATGGTGAAAATGTTTCCAGGGTCTCAAAAAAGGAAGGAACATTACATTTGCCAGATGATCTCTGTATGACTATACTCTGATGAAAAGGCCTCCTGGTTCCTTTAATTTATTCAGATAAATTTTTATAAGCAGTGATAAAACCAAACCAACATGAGGTACCAGAGGGAAAAGACTGAGCAGAATTTGCAGTAGAGAGTAGATATTGATTTGAGCATATAATTACATCCACCTTGTTATATGGTTTCATTTTCATCTCTTGCAACCTTGCAAATAAGTACAAAAATCTTATCAGACATACCCTGTACCCATTTTTTTTTTTAAGTTCATGCTACTATCCTTTCAGGAAAACACAGAGAAAGAAAGAAATATTTTTTTCTTCTTGAAAGTAATTTTATTTCTTATGTTACTTGTAAATCAACTTTTTATTGTACAGTTGATGCAAGCTTATTATACAAATATCAGAAAATAGAATCCTGTGTTTTTCACCTGAATTTGTCTTAGTCTGAGGAAAGACTTGATTTTCATGAATGACCTGTGTGAGTCCAGAGCTACAGGAGATAAAAAGGACACCATTTATTAGCCTAGTTGTTTTATATTCAGATTCTCCCCAGGTATACCTTTTCATGAGAATTAAGAAAACAAAATTAGGTCATCACAGGTGGCTTCTCCAGTTTTCTTATCAGTTATCTTAAGTAGAGTTTGCTAAGCAAATGTTGAGAACCCAGAGCAATTCAAAATATATTCTTAATTGGAGAAATCTTCCTGAGATCTAATAAGAACTGGTTACCAAAATACAGCATTTACTATGCTAAGTATTTCACATTATTTTATTTAATCTGTAAGGAAAGCCCATAAGGTAGGTATTACTCCTTCTTTAAAAATAAAAAAAAAAAAAAAGGGAAGTTTAGGTACAGAGAGATGAACTTGTTCCAGATCACAACGCTGGTCCTTTCAATTGTGAGCCAGAGTTATTTCTCCTCTCCCCTCTCCTTGGTGTTATTCTTCTCTCCAGCATGAGCATAAGTCCATTTCATCTAAATTAGAATAGGCATTTCCTCAGATTTCAGTGAGAAATAGCTCAGATGAGAAGGTGTCTACTGCCCAACATTTGGAAATCCCCAGAGAGATCCTGTGGTTGAGGGAATCATGGTGGCAGGGAAGGAGATGAAGTGCTCCATTCTCTACCTGAAACTGAACCAACTTACAGATCTGAGTCTAGAGGAGACCATTTTTGTCTCTCTGACCAGACTCTGTGGTCTGGCATGCTAACCAGTCCCTTCCACTTGCCTCCTCTTTCCTCTTGCTTTCCAGTGCTATTCTACTTCAAGTTCATGAATTTCCACAGAGCTGTGCCGTTTCCCTCTTCACAATTCTGTGTCTTGGAAGGGGATACATAAAACTTTTCATCTCCACGTTGCTATACATAGTGTCCTTCTTCCAAACCTTGTTTAAATCCTGGAGATCATATTTATTCACCTGTGGTTTAATTTTGCGTCTTCTCTGATGAGTGACTTTGTTTTTACATTTGTTAAAGATACTGAGAGTTAAAATGATTGTGTTTAGTCTATTTTGTTTCCTAGTTAGTTTCTTCTAGAAATCACCTTTTTCGGGGCACCTGGGTGGCTCAGTCGTTGGGCGTCTGCCTTCGGCTCGGGTCGTGATCCCAGGGTCCTGGGATCGAGTCCCACATCGGGCTCCTTACTCAGCGGGGAGCCTGCTTCTCCCTCTGCTTGTGTTCCCTCTCTCTCTCTCTAGCAAATAAATAAATAATAAAATATTTTTTAAAAAATCACCTTTTTCTTCTTGCTCCTGTGTTGCTTCCTTGATATCATGGTAACATAGAACGATTGCAAAATGCCTTGGAAAATTGATAGTATGGTGGAAGTAATGTCCTGCACTTATACAAGATTTAATATTTTATTTTTTTGTGAAACCCCCTCCTCTTTGAATCTCCAGTATTGCTATTTCCAATTTATGTATAGGGAAAAAGAGTCTGAATGAGACTGTCAAGACAGGACATTTTATTCCCACCTCCCCATCTGTTTCTCACATTATCCTTGTGGTTATATCTGCTGTGTTTTATGGGCATTTATATGGATATTTTTTCTTCCTTCATTCTCACATTTAGTTTAAAACCCATTTGGTCAGCTGACCCTCATTTCCTTCCTCTGCAAGTCAAGGCAATTTCCCTTGCTCTACCTGTCATAGTTTTTTCAAATCCTATAGAGCTTGTATATGGATGTCCTTTGCCATATGAGCCTTAGGAATATAAGATGTTAGCATATCATTTTATTCCCCCTTGCCCTGTCTGGTCTTATACTATATGGAAGGTGGCATTTTTCCAATCTTAGAGCATGTAAGAATCACCTGAGTGAATTGGTTAAACATGCAGGTTCCTGGGTTCTGTCCCCAGAGGTTCTGAATCAGTAAGTAAGGTGAGGCCCAAGAATGTGCATATTTAACAAAAATCTCAGATGATTCTGACCCAGGAGATCTGTGTGTTATATTTTGGGAAACACTGCTTTGATGGGCCTTAGTTCAGTTTCATGAATGAGCAACTTCCTTATGATCTAGACTCCAGATATCTTTATATACAAACCAGCTGTGTTCCTTGATACTTCTCTGTGCAGGAGCAAACTTGAACAACTTTAAGGAGCAGGGAAACCACCAAATGCATAACATAAAAGTTACTTATTGTGACAATGAAGTTTGTTCTCCTCTTTGGAGAAAGGTTCTCTTTTGGGTGTGGGAAATGAGCAAGTGTGGAGTAGCCCCTGACATTCAGAAGCATCCTGCTGGACTACGAGAAACACTTTGGACAGGTGGGGGTCTTGATTCAGTTACTAATGCTGGCTGTGTGACCTTGGCCCAGTCTCTGTACCTCTCTGAGCCTGTTTTCTTAGCTGTTAAGTGATACTAGATCAATGTTTGTTAGATTCTCCCACCAAAATAGAGCAGAGGAATGTTTTCAGGTCCTCAAAGAATTTTGACTGCAGCTGCAAGTAGTCCGCTGCTGGATAAAACGTCTTTGAAGCATCATGTCTTGCTTTGAAAAGTAAGGTTTTTTTCTTTTTTTTTTTTCCTGCTTTCTACTCCATCATATATGCAATGCTTACTTCAGTGTAAAAATAATGTTTAAAAATAAATACCATGGAGAAAATCCAAACCCCAGTGGCTTTACTTCCTGCTGCCTCACATCCCAGGGGTTTCTAAGCTTGAGTCTGAGAATAGACTAGATGGTGCCAAAGATTCCTTCCAGTTCTCTGAATTCATGATCTAAGAAAACTCTTTAAGCAAATTTGCCATTTAATGCACCGACCTCAATTTCCAAATCGGATGTGCTCTGATGTCTCAGGACCAGGAGAGTGTTCTGAAGGAAGAAAATACCAAAAAGGTGACTGCATTTTTGATGTAAGCGATCCAATGCTAAATTTATTGACCTTATTCACAAAGGATTTTTGTGATTCTCTAAACTCTCTTTGAGCTCTGTATGAATTCATTGGCCTCAAATTGAACTTGTACTTGCAAATAGTTATCAGAGTGGGTTTGCAGAAAGAAAAATCCAACTTGACATGAACACCTGTACTGGAATTTAATGCAACTAAAGTTTGTTGAGGGTACTTTTGTCACCCTCATTAAATGTATTGATCTTTCTGTGTCTCAACTCACCTCTCTGTGAACTTGTTGGTCACTAATGATCCCTCCAAATTGGACGTTTCTTGACCTCTTTGCTCTCAGAGAGAAGGATGATTTGACAAAAATTCTAAGCAGTTAGAATTCTGTTATCTTCTGTAATAAGACCTCACAAAGGTCCAGCTGTACACCCAGTGAACTTAAAATGAACTCTCTTTAATTTTGTGGGAGCGGAGAAGGTACACATCACCACAGAGGGACATGTTTTACCTTTGAGAAGCCACCTGGTCCATCAGACACATCCCCAGGGGGTGGCAGTAACTAGCTCTGGTCCTAAGCCAGGTCCTGGTGACACTCTAGTCTCTAGAAGGGACTCTGTTAAACTGAATTCACAAGCAACTGATATATAAAATTACAGAATGCAATTTCTTAATTTATATTAATATAATTTATAAGGGGGCTAAGTATGTCTGTCTTTTAATCAGTAAGTACATTTGTACCTCCACCATACAAATGGATACATGAAACCAAATTATTATCTGCAGTCATCCAGGTGGGCATGTGATTGGAGTAATAGTTCATTTGAAAGATCATGATAGTTTACAGGAAGTTAAATTATGATAGTGATGTTTCCATCTCTACCATATCAGATAGTGAGCTAGCTTCATGTACTTAAGTGCATCCTTATCATTGTGGTATGGGCATGAACTTGGCACACAGGCTGCCTTGGATCAAAGTCTCACCCTGCAGTTTACTAGCTCTGTGACTTCTATACTCTAACCCTCACCTTGCTCTTCTGTAAAATTTCATTCTACTTCATTTTATTCTTTTTATGGTTTTTCACTTGTGGTAGAAAATCCAATCTTCCTCACTTCCTGGTTTTTTGGAGTGCATCTCAGTGTCACCCCCCTGCAGCCACTGAAACTTCAAATTGAAATTTTCCTGCCCTACCTATTCTCAGGAAGAAAAGTTGACTGCAAGAAAATTCTTATCTCATAAAAGAACCCAGTGACCAACTTTATGAACTGTTTGACTTCTGGAAGAAAAGTGAAGCTTTAGTGTCTCATTTTTTTCTAGATGGCCTCCAAATGTGACAATTACTGGTAGTCAAGGTTTCATACAAAAAGGTCGTTTGAAGGAAAAAACCCCGCCAATTTCAACTCAGTGACTGTTGTCAGGACCTCATTAACCTCTCCATGTTTCCCACGGATGCCACATGAAGCCGCTGGCACTCCAAACTGGAATTTTACTGGCTACTGTTCTTTCAGAGAAAAAGAGAGTTTGAGAAGGATATAAAAATTTCACTTGGCTCGGGTTATGTTAGATTACTTAAATTTGAATAAGGAGATGAAAGTCATTGACAAGCAAACAAACAAACCTCCCTAAACACTCAAAAATCAAAGAAACGCCTGCCTGCCATGAGTAATACCACAGGAATAAAGAGCTACAATTTAAAGTCTATGAAAATATTGATTATATTGAATATATTATATTATAATGAATATATTAATTGATTAACTTCTCTTAGGCCCAGACAGAATGCAGTAAACTTTAGGAAGAAAGAAACAGGTCATTAAAATAAAAGGCTTTGTTTCCTTATTGCATTCAATGGACATGTATTGAATAGTTATTAAGTGCTCCCACTTTGGTAGTCACTGGCGATACAATGTGATAAAAAATTGACTTGCTTTCATGGGGAATGCAGCCTACTGAGGGAGTCAGGTGGTGTTCAAATGATTCCAGAAGCAAATGTGAAATTTCAAATGGGATCTGTATTATGAAGGCAGCTATGATACCAAGTGAGCATATAATAGGGATATTTGACCTAAAGAGGAAGGTCAAGGAGAACTGTCCCCAAAGAAGTGACAAATAAGCAGAGATGTGAAACATGGATAGAAAAGAAGCCCACTTGTCAAGAAGAGTGAAGTGAGTTCAGGGGACTAAAATCAGGTGAATAGCACAGGTCAGAGATCTTCGTACTTTATCTGATGGGATCTGCACCACATACACACACAAATAACAAAAAGGTGACCTAAGAAAAGTGTAACATGTGCAAAACTTGGGAAAAAAAAAAAGAGAAGTTGCAGTGTGTGTTTACCACTTATGCGGCATGAGTACTTACTGGAAGAAAGGGAAAAAATGGTATATAAGCAGTTGCAAGAGGCCAATATCAGCAAAGCAAAACTGTCCAGCATACTGCTTTCTGGTCAAAGGCTTACTTTGGTTCTCTATTCGGTCCTTAGGCAAAACTATCAAAATCTTTGTTTATTCCTTGTTTGCAAGGACTCAGGATTGGGGAATCATTTCTTCTTAGAAGAGTGGAATTGAGAACATCATCAAGGCAGGGGTGGGATCAATTGCATTCACCACTAGAGCCTCTGTGTCTATTAAGCTGCTCCCACAGAGCAGGTCATCACTAATATTTGTTGAATGAACTCCATTTTCCCATTTGAAGCTCCACCACTTTTGCACTTGTCAACTGGGAATAAAACTGTGACTGGGAGAATCCCTCCATTTCCGAACTGCCACTCTGTAGCACTTAGTGCTAGCCCTTATAGCTTATATCTCCTGGGAACATGTTGCAGTCTGTGGGGGGTGGGGGGACCACAATGGGATGCTGTTTGGGAAAGGACTGGCAGGAGCAGAGGGTGGGCCCACAGACCAAAATGTGTGCTCAGCTTTTTGGGACAGGACTGAAGGGGACAGCTTAGGGGCATCAAATAAGAACAACTACCTTCAAGGGATACTACCATTACCCATTTGGTGTATATCATTCCAGACCATTTAAGATACATATATGTTTTACATCGGCATATGGTTTTCTAAAATGCAACAAAAATATATAATTTTACTTATGAATTTGCTCTTAAGCAGAACCTAAAGATTTATCTCCTTTTCCTACACTTAAATATATTTACATATAACTTAAAAATTTTATTAATTTATAGCAATAAGTTTTTTAGAGGCCTTTTTTTTTAGTTAGAAAGTTATAAATGAGAAAACAAAATTGGCTTATTTCAAAATCCAAGTCATTCTTTTTGATGTAAAAGAGCCATTCATGCATGTGGTTAAAAAAATCAAAACAGTAAGAACAGGAATTCATAAAAACTAAATGTCTGACACCACTAGGTTCTCCCAAAGTGAATTACCTTTATAATTTCTTGTCATATTTACAAAATGAAAAAAAAAACTGCTCATAATGCACATATAAAACACACAACAAAAAGGGGAACCTACTCTGTACAAGAGACTGTATCTTGATTATGTCTCTTAATAAAACATCCTGGAATCATTTTGCCGCCTGTCCGTACAGTGCTAGTGAAGTGGTTCAGGGTTTTTTTGTTTTTTTCCTGTAATCTGGGTTTAAATATCAGCTCTACTTCTTACCAGCTCTGTGACTTTAGGTGATTTGTCTAACCTATGAGTGCCTTAGTTTTCCTATTTTTACAATAGGTTGTAAAAGTACTCCACTTACAATGTTACTATGAAGATGAAGTGAATTAATCTACACAATATGTTTACAACAGTACTTAACACATACTAAGCTTTGTGCGCTAGCTGATAACATATCAACATGTACTATTACATCATTTTATTTGCTATGACCTGTTATGTTTATTATTAATTATCATGTAGAAATCTATATTATTTTATTTTGCTTAAAAAAACTTCGTTATGGAAAATTTTAAACAAATGGAGAGGATAGCACGAAGAATCCTCATATACCTACCACTCAGCGTTGGAAATGAACACTTCTGCAAACTTATTTTATCTATCCCCTCTACTTTTTTAATGAGGTATTTTAAAGAATATCCCAAGCATTTAATTTTTACATATATTTTACAGTTTAAAAATGTACATTTTGAAAAAATAACCTTCATGCCATTATCACATTTAATTCCTTAGTATTTTTTTTAAAGATTTTATTTATTTGACACAGAGGGAGAGTGTGAGCATAAGCAGGGGGAAGGGCAGAAGCAGAGGGAGAAGGAGGCTTCCAGCTGAGCAGAAAGCCTGACGTGGGGCTTGATCCCAGGACCCTAGGATCATGACCTGAGGCGAAGGCAGACCCTTAACCTACTGAGCCACCCAGGTGCCTCATAATTCTTTAATATGTTCTAAAAGCCAATCCATACTTGAATTTTTCTGATTACCTCAGAAATGTCGTTTTACAGTTGATTTGTTCAAGTCAAGTTTCAAATACAATTCATACATTGCATCTGGTTGTTGTGCCTCTTTATTCCCCTTTTGTCCCATACCAGTCTCCTCTCTCCCTTTCTCCCCTTTTATTTTTGCCATTCACTTCTTGGAGAAACAGAGTCTTACATAATGGCCCATATATTGCACTTGACTGATTGCTTCCTCGTGGTATCATTTAGCTTGTTTCTCTATTTCTCATATTTCCTGTAACTTGGTAGTTACATCTAGAGTCTTAGTTACTTGGACTTCCTAGGCGTCACGTTCTGTTGTCCCATTGTACGACTCTTTCTTAACCATCTGAGGATGTTCTTTGGGGTGAATGTGCCATAATTTATTTAGTTGTTCAATGGACAGTGCCACAAGGAGTGGCTGTGAGTGGATACTTCATACACTTGTGTATGAATGGAGGTGCAAATTCTGTTATCTAAAAACTGCTATTTTTTTATTTAAAAAAAATTATGAATGGATGGAGGAAAATACAGGTAGAATCAGCTAAAGAGACAATGGATAGAAACTATTTTGCAGAGTATTAATGCTAGGAGTCTAATTCCAAAAAATTACATAAGTTACATACAAATTACATATGTATAAGTCAGGGCTGAGATGCAAGTCCCTGTGGCCCAAATGCACAATATAATGATGGAGAAGGCACTGTAGACTCTTAAGAATGTAGACTCTTAAATTTGTGTATTTTAGCTTAGGCCTACTTTTTTTCTAGTAATAACCTCTTTTTCCCCCAATACATTCTACTCCCAATGTGGGGCTTGAATTCACAACCCCTAGATCAAGAATTACATGCTGTACTGACTGAGCCAGCCAGGTGGCCCCCTGCTAATTATAATCTTTTAAAATGCTAAGTGAATGAATGAAAATAGAGAAAAGTAGACATAAATAAGTAAAAAACCCAACAAATCATAATTTCATTACTTGGAGCCAACCACTTTTCTTAACATTTTGGTTTTTGCACTTTTTTTTTCATGTATTTTTAACAGTTTTCATAGTTGTGAACATACCTGATAAACAATACTGTAAGCTGTTTTTTCACTTCACAATGTGCTTTCTCTCACATTATTAGAACCTTATGCAAACATAAAATTTAATAAATGCGTAAAAACCATAGTGGGTTCATCATAATTAACCATATTACAATTATGAGGTATTCATTATTCGCTGGAGTTCCAGTATTATAAACATTTTTGCTAATATAATTATGATTCAACAAATATTTATTAATGCTTTCATTGTCACAGTATGAGTATTTGTGACAGATGTAAAACTTTTGTATCGGGGTATAGTTTTCTTATTCCAAGGAAGACAAAGAGGAGAAAGACATAGAGGAGGAAGAAAGGCAGGGTGGGATAGAGTGGGAGGAAGCAGGTTCGTCTCCTGGTCCAGTGATCCTCAAATTTCAGCACATATAAGACTCACTTGCAGTGCTTATAAAATACTGATTCTTGGCTCCTTTCCCATCCTGCTGATGTAATAGTTCTAGATGGGGTCAAAAGCCTGATTTTTGTTTTTAAGCAAATTCGTGGATGTTTCTGCCATGAATGGTTTGTGGCACACGATTTGGGAAAAATGGGCATAGTTCTTCAGGTACTCATATGTTGGTGATTCTTGGCTGTGTGTGCATCCTCGAAATGAAACCGTTTAAGGACTGGTAATGGATGTTCTATGAGTAACTAATCTTGGCTCTGTTTACCACTTAGATGTTACCCATTATAAAAACACTGTTGACTTTCTGCAAAAGGCAAGGAGAAAATCTCCGGCTAAAAACAGTTTCTCTTTTACATGGGGGAGGTGAGCATACATCAAAAGGTTTGAAGAGCCCCATTATCAACAGGGAACCCTGTTCTACTGGCGGGAGGACTTCAGAAAGCTCCCTCTATTTTTGGAAGGGGAAATAATTTGACTTGCTCATCTTTTTATCTCTGAGGGCGACTCCTCACTCTGGCTGTGTCTGGTTTTCTTTTTTTATTGCTTCTACACCCTCAGAAGCCCAGCATTCAATAATTCTGATTCTTGCAGGTAAGGTTGCTCTTGGGCTCCCTGGAGGCCTTTTTCATGATTGGTCAAGATGATTTGTGGCAATGCTGTCATGTATAGTGAGTTATGCAGTGAGGCTTTCTGCTGATGGAGTATGTGCTTTTGAGCAGGAAATGGCCTTTATAAATCTTTTCTTTAACAAGGGCTTCAAAAATTTGCTTCATTCATTGAAGCTCACAACTGTGTCCTCATATCAATAAACTTTGCACATGAAAGATTGGTTGCTTAAATCGCTCCTCTGTCTTTGGATGCCACTGAGCACAGGACCATCCATCCATCCAGGTAAGGAGGCTTTCATATTTCTTCAGGTAACTCCATGAATTATAAGCAAGGATAAATGAAAAGTAGGAATAATCCAACACCAACTATTGCCAGAATTAAAAAGTCTCATGAATGATGGCATATACACTATACTCCCTCTTCTGGTACTACAGACATTTTAGTAGCTGAGCACTTTAAATTGGTGCTATGTCATAGAACCTTCTGTGATGATGAAAATGTTCTATAAGCTGACCTGTCCAATGCTGTGACCACTTGCTACTTGTGGCTATTGAGTGCTTGAAATGTGGCTGGCATGATTTAGAATGAAATTTTTAATATAATTTGATTTCAATTAATTTACATGTAAATGACTGCATGTGGTTAATAGCTACCATATTGGGCATTGAACCTTCCACTGTTCAGTAGATGTTCTCAGAGCTTTGAATTAGAAAAAGGTCAGCCAGATCGAGTTAAAATAAATGTAGTCTTCCTTATTGTAAATGTAACTCTTCGGTCCTCTCATTGTAACCCCCAGATTTGAAGACACACTCATAATTGCAATTATATAGTTAAGAGTTCAAAAGATGGTTTTTCCATTTAATCAGTTGATGGAATCCATACTGGCTGGTTTTCTTTCTTCCTTTCTCTTTCCCCAAGCTCCCTTCAGAAATTTCATGCTTCTTTGTTCCTCTAGGATCAAAAAAACTCAGAGTGAAACATGCAGATTATGAAACCATGTGGATAGTTTCATGCAATTTTGGTAAGGAAAACTAGGCATAAAAATGTTCTTTCACAAACAGACCAGTAGTTATCTCTAAGAGATGGCTTTACAGTTGACTTTAAGTTTCTTGTTTTGACTTTCTTCTTTTTCTAAAATCAATTTTCTACAAGTATTTATGTAATATTTCTGTTATTTCATTTAAAAAATTTTTAAGTAAAACTTGAAATTTTTCAAAATTATCTCCTCAACAAAGTTCTTATAATTTCTACTTCCTTTTTTTTTTTTTTCCATTTAGGCTTCCTCTGAGAAACCTCAAAAGTCCTTCATGGACTCTTGTGCTCATGAAATATAAACGAAAAGGAACTGGAAAAGAGACACAAGATATATTACATTTTCTTTTATTCACCCTTTGAGTCACTTTATTATTTTTTAAGCCTTGAAAAGATAGCTGTGTCCTTATTTTCATGTGGGCATGAAAGCAGATATTTCATTACAGCCTCCAAGGGGCCAGGCGAAGTTAATTGCCTTAAACTTCACAGAAGTAGCCTGTTCTCTATGGACTCCAAGAGAGAGGACACCATATCTTTTTTCTTTCTTTCCTGATCTTAAAGACACAGAATACAAACCCCAGCTTACCCCACTCCCCGCCCACATGTGAAATTAACAAGAGAGTAACTTACAACAATGGGCATGTTAGAGTATTTTGCAAAATCATGGAGAAATAAAGACCTTTCTTCTCCAGCGCCAACCAACATTGCCAAGGTTGAGAGTTCTTGGCAGCTGCATTTCAAACTCATTACATCCATAAAATGATTTACTGTTCTGTTGTATACAAATGAGCAAACTCACATACTTAATTTTAGATTCTTCAGCAGTGATATCATTTCTATTCCAGTCCCACTGCTCATAATTTAAAATGGGGAAGGCTTAGCTGCATTCATTTCTTAGATCATTGCTTTGGCACTTTCAAGATTTTATCCAAGCATGACTTTTATAACCTTGTGGAAATTGCAGTGATAAAGGATGCATCAGCAATTTTCAAACCCATTTCTTTTTGTGGAGCTGTCCCTTAGCCTCCCTTAACAGAGCAGTAGAGAGAACCACAGGTCGTTTTACTGTCTTCATTTCTAAAGAGCTTTGTTTTGGTCAATGAGACATACATTGTGGAAGTCAGGCCAACACAAACTTCGTGGTATTTTTCCACTGCACATTTAACTAACCTTGATTAGATGTGAGGCGAGGGGCTGGTCTGCCATCTTAGCCCCTAAAATTGGTTTCAGAGGAATTGGTTGTAATGGAAATGTCAAGCCCTTTAAATATCAAGTCTTTAAATACCATACAGGCATATGGATGTGCACATAACTTAGCCCATTCTTAGAGTCTGCTATGTCACATGTTAGAACTAAAGGAAGAGCGATAAAGGGAAATAAGCTATTGTTCTGGAAGAAATGACTGAAACAATTGGATATGATGAATGGCTGAGGCCATTGCTTCATTTTTAGAGTAAGATCTTTTCCCTGAAAGAGGCAAAATGGGATCTGGAGAACATTGGCAGCTATGAAATGATGCACATACCTCATCTTTGCTTCCACTCTACTTCTTCTCATGTCCTAGAGGACTTCTTTTCTTTGAAATTAAGCAATTGTGAGAATAGCTCTTGGCAAATAGTTCAGGACATTTGGCCCTTTTAAAAATAATACAAAAATCTCCTTATATATTGGAGAGAGCAAAAAATCTGCTATTATGAAGCTAATATATGAGAGCTCCTAAATATATATTTATTGAATTGAATTTAATTCTGATGATGAGGACTATGCTATGTTGGGAGCACATGGAATGAGTGTCACTTGTTCTTCATGAGCTCTGTGGCCCTGGGCAAGTCACTTCAGCTCTTTGGGGTTTAGCAAAATAGTAATTAAAACTATCTACCTTTTTACAGGGTTGAGGGACATGATCACCAGAAGGTCTTTGAAAATGTAAGGTACAAAGGAAAAAGATGAAACTGATGTGCAGAGACAGCCATTTGAATTAAGGGCAAAGTTGAAATGGTAACAAGTTCAAGTATGATTAAATCAATTGTACTTAAAGGAGATACATAGCCAGAGAAGGCACATATGTCTATATTAGAAAGAAGGCCTCTGGGAGTTCTGAAGCTATGCAGGGTCTATAATTTGGTGGAATAGCAGAGATGAACTCACTGTTTCCCACAGAAAAGGTCTTATGTCAAAGGAGTCATGAAAACTCTGTCAGACAAAGAGGATCTTAGAAAAACATTACAGCTTAGTCTTAGATCACAGAAATAGTAAAATATTGATGGAATGACATTTTTAATGGGAAGAAAGTCTTCTAAAGTTACCTCACAAATGAGCTGGCTCCATTTCCAGGTTGGCAGTACTTGGTCACCTAATAGAGACTTTTTCTATAGGTAAAATAATAGGGCACGGGATGTTCAACCACTTCTGCAATACAAGTAAGATTGGTCTTCTCAACTTGGTTAGGACAAGAAAGAAACTAGCCTTTATCTGGCAACTACCACACACAACACTACCACAGTGAGCCAGCTATATTGCATTTATCATCTTGTTTAATTGAAGTACATTCACTGGGTTAATGAGGACTCACTCTAAGTAGTTAACTGGTGAGGGGGGAGGCAGGGTCAGTCTGCTTATTCCATGGCCCCATGCATGTTCTACAGCCAAAGTGTTTTCGCAGACTGTTCTGCTAAAAGGCTTTGTGATCAAATAATTTGGGTATATGGTCATGCTTTAGTCCTTTTTTAGATATTTGCAATACCTACCAACAGGTGAAAGGCTCAGCAAAGTCATACGGTTGACATTCTTAAAAATACGTTTACTTAAGTTTTCTTTTCCTGTTTATAATTATAAAATACTCATTTCCTGTGTTTCTCAAGAAACACATTTGAAGGAGAGATACTTATGTAGCATGGAACACAATTTGAGAAATCCCTGCCTCTTTTCTTGGGTATAAGCTTGTTTAGTATAAAACTCCTACCCTTTGGATGAATCAAAAGAACTGTATCTGGTTTGTTGCGTTCTTTCATAACAATATATCTTTGCTCGTGATAATCAACTTTGCCATTTCCTTTTGCTAGAGTAAATACTCTGACATATTGCAAAGTAAATAAAAAATTGGAGTCCAAATTCCTTCCCAATGTAGAATCCCCTCAGTCATGGGATCGATCAACTGGTGCTTGAATACTTCCATGAGTAGTAAGCTCATTAGCTGACAGCCTGTACAAGGCAGGCTGAATTGCTTTGTGTACATCTGAGACATGCAAATGGAGAGACATCCAATCAGTTGGTCATGTGGATGCTTGCTTTGAGTAGCAATAGACAGTTCGGGTATTTTCCAATATACAAATATTTGAAACTTTAAATACAAAGATCCTGGAGGCATTATTGATTGAATCTGCCACTTTTTTCATCTGGCTGTGATAATATCTAGCTTGAGCAGATTTATATAAAAAAGAATATAGTTTTTAAGAGGGCAATAGGTAAGTCAGTGCTGCTTCTTAAAACTGGTTACCCTTGGATACATCACTTAATCCCTCAAAGCCTCAGTCATACTTGGGGCTAATACTGAGATGCTCTTAGGGCTAATGACGAGAAAGAAATGAGTTAGTGCCTATAAAACATTGAACAAAGTGTGTAATATCTAGTAAAGGCTTTATTTCTAGTCTGCCTAAAGAGAGTTCTTTTACCTTATATTCCTTCATTGATTTTCGCTATTCCGAATAATAGAGAAAACATTAAGAGTAGCTTTGATATTCTCTCTCAGGCCTTCCCAATTGTTACATAGGGTTCTTCATCTGTCTCGTTATATTGAGATCAAATGTGTAAGGATTCCTTCCATATCCCCTTTTTAAGTGGTGGCACCAGAACTGAGAAGTAAAACTCCAACTTAGGCCTAGATTCATCCAAATTCTTAGGGACAGAGGTCCTAAGGAGTCATTTGTAGAAAGATGAGTGGGGACTTCTGTGTTGTTCCATTGACATTCATGACATTTTGGCACTATCCCTGTTGTGTGTGCAATTAAATTGAGGCGGTGTTGAAAATAGTGATGATAATAATGAGGATAATGGTAACAATGACATAAACTGAACATGTACCATGTGTCACGACCCATCTAGTAGCCTTAGATCTATTACTTAATCTTTCCCCAAACCCTGTAAATATTCTTATTGACATCCTTGTTGCTGAGAAAGCAGACTTATCACACACCTAATGAATGGTCTACGTGAGATTAGAAAGCTAATCTTGACACTGAGGTTTTAACCACTATAGTAGAGGAATAAGGCAAGAAAGGGAAGGATAATAGGATACTGGTAATTACGATAACAGTAATCTACCAGCAGACATTTAGTGAACACTTATTATGTGCCAGATACTATACCAGTGTCTTATATTTTGTTGTATAATTTTTATAACACTTGTGTGATTGTTTCCACTGTTATCATTTTATTGGGGAACTTATTTAAAGACACTAAATTTCTCAAAGTCATTTGGCTAGCAAGTGGCAGAGCTAGGATTCAAATCCAGGTCTTTTGATTGTTTAGGTTATTTTTGACACAAAAAATTTAGCAGTAGAACATGCAGAGTAGATGTTGGTTAGCAAGTTATGGTAGGTGTTTAGACTTACTCTCTATCTACATAACAGTTTTGTTTATACAGGACCCATCAGTTCATTTTCTGCATCTGAGCAAGGAATTTGTATTTCCAAACACAGCCCAGAGGCTTTGAGGAGGCTGGGGAGAGGCTTTGCTAATGCAGTGTGCAGGGAGCTACAAATAAGCATGAGCAATGAGCCTTCCAGATTCCTCAGTCCTTATTTTTCTCCTGGCCTAAGCTGAGTAAGGACTGCTTTGAGATGAGTCACATTCCTAGTGTAGTAGGAGACTTGCCAAACAGTTTTCTAGCCCTTTTCTTCAATTATCAAGGTCGGAGTTCTCTGCCTTTACCCTTTGGGGAAAGCGCCTGATTCACATGTGACCAGCAAAATGCAGCTTTTGACACTAGCCAGAAGTAAACAGTGATTATCTCACTTGTCAAAACAGTGTCTTTTAGGAGAGAGAAAATAAATGAAGGAGTGGGCAATGCCTTTAAGTCTGAATCAGAGCAGTCCAAGGCTGGACACTGAGCATAACAACTCAAGGTGGGGAACCAGGATGTGTCTTGCTCAGAGTTTTTCCACAGACGCAAGGTTAGATGACAATGCGTGTGCACTGTGAGATGACTTCTGCCTTCAGATGTATTTATTAATACTATGGAAACCGGCAACAAATGACCACCATCCATAAAATGAGGTAGATCAAAGAGCCCTCTCAGAGGCTGAATATATATGTATATATGGACTCTCAAGCAAAAGCAGAACTGAAGTTCAGGGTTCAGTACTCTTTCAGGGAGTTGATTTCCAAATAAAACAAACAAGCACATGCTTTTCAAGACGGTACCAGGACTTGGAGAGGGCTTTGATAAAGATAAGATGTCAGATATTTGCTTTCTCCTCTTCACATTATTTCTCCACCCACGATGGAGTGTTTGCCTCCTTAATAATTGGCATGTCCTAGTTCCGGATGGCTGCATTTCTCCTTGGATGATTACAACTATTACTAGTGCTCTCCTGCCACCAGCCATGCCTGGCTTCAACGCATTCTCTATTCTACCTCCAGATGGCTTTTTGAAGTTACTGATGGTCTGTTATTACTCACAGCTCTCAATGCTCCAGTGACTTCCATTTCAGACAGAACAAAGTCTCGATTTCTAGGCTTACCATTCAGTACCATTGACAGTTCGGCTCCTGCTTACTTTACAGGACTCATCCTCTGCCGTTCCCCACTTACTCTGGACTCTCTGTCTCAGTCACAAGAGTCTGATTGCTGCTTTGCTAACTCATCATTGTCCTTCCTGTTTCTATTTATTCATTTTCCTCTGGATCAACCCCCAGCTTCATTGTGTCTTTGGTAAACCTCTGTTCCTCCTTAAAGGCCTAGATTAAACCCTGCCCTGGTGAAAATCCATCCCTCACTCCCTGAGGTGTTACACTTTTCTAACGATTTGATATGTAATTATTTAAATGTTTTTCCAACTTAGACGAGGAGCTTGATAAGGTCAAATATTGTGTCTTCATCACTGAGTAATCTCTATCAACCAGCAATGAGCAAAACCACTCTAGAGATTTAGTACATGTTGATTACGTGGAGTGGTCTCTGCTAGACGAATATTTTGGAAGAGGCATGGAACTAGAAGTCACCAGGCTTGTGACTGAGTCACCCACTTGCCATCTGATGTGAGGCAAGTATAGTTTCTTCACTTGCACTACAGATAGAACAATACCCACTTCTCAGAATCAAAGGAAAAATGGATGTGAAAATCTCTGAGAGTGAGAAGTAATATTCTAGTGCAAATTGTTGCTTTTGGTAAGGCAGATCTTAGTGGTTATATATAGTACTTGCTCTGGTGAAGGTGTGAGGAGGAAGAAAGTTGACATAAATGGTCAACTTTGATAGTTAACTGATCTAAAACATCACCAATAATTTAATCAAGAAATGACTTGACTTTGAGAAGCACTATGTTGTACATCTGAAGCTAATGTAACATTGTGTGTCAGCTATTCTTCAATAACAAATTTACTGGGTGTATAGGAATGAGACAGTTCTTGGACATACAAATGTGGACTTGAGTACTTGTGTTCAAATGTTGTCTCCTTAGAGTCCTTTGTTTATCACCCAATCTAAAATAGACACACAGTTTTTCTGTATTGTATGTTACTTTGTGGTCTTTTTAGCTCCCCTGTGCTTGCTGTTTGTATCTATGACTACAACATCAGCCTCCTTATAGCGGGATGGAATAGTATCTGAGACCTAGTAGGCATTCAATCAATGCTCATGAGTAGATGAAGAGTCCATCTATAAGGACAAATGACAGGATTGCTAAATTTCAAACATAATCACACTTCTCAAGATAATTCAAGTGAGATAATATATGTTCGAGCACTTCGTAAACCGTTAAATTATAAGAGCTGAGTCATAGTTGTTGTCCAGTGAAATCTCCTTGTCTTACCATTCTTGTGCCTGCTTGCTTGCTTCCTTCACTGAACCAGAGAATTTGGTGCTTTTTAATAGCCATCCCTATTTCACAGATGAAGGCGTGGTAACAGAAGTTCCTGGCACATAGTAGGTATTTGACGGGTGTTGGTTCTTTTTATGGCTTTTGGTTTTTCAACAGTTTAAATTCATAATGAAGTTAACTACCCTGAGTCAAGCCAGGGTACACAGCAGGACTCCAATTTGGCAAATGAATCCAAAGGCTAGTTCCTTGTTCTGAGATACTTCATCCTCACATCTCTCTCCGCCAAATTCTAGGCTGCCTCAAGAGGCAGCTGCTGTCCCCAGAGGCTGTGGAGAGAATTACAGAAGAACCTCACTTTGGGCGTACAACTGACAAGACTGTCCCCCTTTTCACCCCAACTAGTAGCTGAAGGACAGGTGATGCCAGCAGTTCTAAGTGTGCTTGCAGGTGTTTGTCTGTTGGACAGAAACATTTCCGTCTATCCAGCTATCTTGTCTGCCTCTCCAAAACTATCCTACCATAGTAGATGGTTGTGAGGCCAGATCCCGGCCCCTGACCTATGCTATTGTTAAAATTATTACTATTAATTGTCATCATCATATACACAACAACCCTGGGAAATAGGTATTATTATTCTTACAGCTAAGAAAAGTGAGGCTCAAAGAGATGAAGTGATTTGCCCAAAGCCACAGAGCTAGACACAGGATAAATGAGGCCTGTTGGGCTCAGTGCACCTGTTCTTTCCATGTTAAATTTCAGGATGATCATTTGATTAAGAAGAGTAAAGGTAAGTTTTTTCTAAATAGTTACTGTGTGTGTGTGTGTGTGTGTGTGTGTGTGTGTGTGTGTGTGTGTGTGTAAAACACTTAAGATCTACTCTTTTTGGATATTTCTAGTATAAAGAACCATATTATTAGCTATAGTCACCATGCTATACATCTCTAGATCTCTAGAACTTAATTATCCTGTATAACTAAGACTTGGTACCCTTTGATCAACATTTCCCTACCTCCCCTACTCTCTGGCTCTGGTTAATCACCATTTCTTGTGCCATCCTCACAACTCAAGGAAAATAAGACTCAGTGAAGTCTGTGTTGTCGTTGGTCATGTGTTCCCATTTCTTGGAATTATATAGAGACTTTATAACTAGTTTAAATGCTTTGACAAATTCAGTATGATTGCCTCTGGTTAGCACAGAGTGGTAATTAAGTCTGCAATTATATGTTCAGATTTTCATATTTGTATGTGCATTTTGACAGTAATTGAACAAGGCAGTATTTGCAATATCCATTCTGAAACTGTTACACAATATTTCATTATACGCCAGATTAATTTGTTAAACTCACATAGCAAATGAAAACTTCAGCGTTGATCCAATTAATCCAACTGTGGGATCTTTCTGCTAATACACCGTAGCGTAGAAAACTGGAGGAGATGTTGGACACAGTGTCTAGAAAGATTAGGAGTATAATTGGGGGATGGAGGAGAGCCTGATGTAAGTTTTATTTTTTCTTTCAAAGTTGCTTCTTTTTTCCTCATTAAGTACCATTTACTTCCTTGAGAATCAGTACAGTGGGAATATGAAGAAACATTGATGAGATATGCATCTTAATCTTGAAAAGATTGGGGGAAATTTAATTTTCTCTCTGGGTATCTTTGTGTATGACTGAGACAGACTGTGTGTGTGTGAGTGTGTGTGTGCACATGCACGTGTGCGCATATAGTTCAGAATGAAGGCATATGGCCCAAAGCAGAATGGCATTTTGATTGTCTATGGCTCTATTATTTTCCATGTATTCTAGTGTGCCTTACAAAGAGTAAGTGAATCAAAATCCCTTTAACTCTGATCAAAAATGAATGGGAAATACTAGATGGAATACAGCATCCCTTTGAGTGCAAGTGCTCTATTTTGTGAACTGATGATAGAGAAGAAAACCTGCCCTCTCTTGGGTCAACAGTCTTCTTTGTAAAATACTATATGTCTGTCAGCTTCTGTCATGATATGTTTATTCATTTTTTATTTAATCACTTAACAAATAGTATTTTTAATGAGTCTAGCACTGGGATAAGTGCTGAGTACACTATGGAGAACAAAATCAGATCTAGTTTTTAATCTCATGGATTTTAAAACCTAGTAGAGAGGCATGTCGGTCATGTAGGATTGCAGGTGTATAATGAAACATTTTTTAAAGATTTTTAAAAAATCTGAGTAGAGTTGACATACAGTGTGACATAAGTTTGAACTGTACAACATAGTGATTTGACAAGTTTCTACATTAGACTGTGTTCACAAGTGTAGCTACCATCTGTCACCATACATTGCTATTAGAGTACCACTGACTATATTCTTTACACTCTGCCTTTTTTCCCCTGTGACCTATTCATTCATAACTGGATGCCTGTATCTCCCACCACCCTTCACCCATTTTGCCCAACGATCCACCTCCCTCCCCTCTGGCAACCATCATTTCTCTGTACTTATAGGTCTGATTTTACTTTTTGCTTGTTTATTCATATTTTTTGAAGATGTTACTTATACGTGATATTATATGGTATTTGTTTTTTTCATTCTAACTTATTTCACTTGGCATAATACCCTCTAGGTCCATTCATTTTGTCACAAATGGCATGATCACATCCTTTTTATGGTTGTATAATATTCCGTTGTGTATATATACCACATCTTCCTTACCTATTTGTTTCTTGATAGACACTCAGGCTGCTTCCATATCTTGGCTATTGTAAATAATGCTGCAGTAAACATAGGTGTGCATATATCTTTTAGAATTGGTGTGTTTGCTTTCTTTGAGTAAATACCCAATAGTGGAATTACTGGATCATTTGGTATTTCTATTTTTAATTTTTTGAGGAAACTCCATACCTATTTTCACAGTAGCTACACCACTTTACATTCTCACCAACAGTGTATGAGGGTTCCTTATTCTCCACATCCCTGACAAACAATTGCTGTTTCTTGTCTTATTGATATTAGCCATTCTAACAAGTGTAAAGTGGTATCTCATTGTGGTTTTGATTTGCATTTTCCTGATGATTAGTGATGTCGATCATCTTTTCATATATCTGTTGGCCATCTGTATGTCCTTTTTGGAAAAACTGTCTATTCAGGTCCTCTGCCCATTTTTTAATCTGTTTGCTTGTTTTATTGGTGTTGAATTGTAGAAGTTCTTTATATATTTTGGATATTAACCCCTCAGCAGATAAATCATTTGTAAATATGTTCTCCCATTCAGTAGGTTGCCTTTTTGTTTTGTTGATGGTTTCCTTTGCTGTGCAAAAACTTTTTATTTTTATGTAGTCACAATAGTTTATTTTTGCTTTGTGTCCCTTGCCTTAGGAGACCTACCTTGAAAAATGTTGCTATGTCCAATATCAGAGAAATTACTGCCTGTGTTTTCCTCTAGTGTTTTTATAGTTTCAGGTCTCACATTTAGGTCTTTAGTTGTGAGTTTATTTTTGTGTATGGTGTAAGAAAGTGGTCCAGTTTGATTCCTTTGCATGTTGCTATCCAGTTTTCCCAGCACTATTTATTAAAGATACTGTCTTTCTCCCCCTTGTATATTCTTGCCTCCCTTTTTATAGATTAACTGACCATATTACCACATGGGTTTATTTCTGGGTTCTCGTTTCTGTTCCATTGATTTCTGTGTCTATTTTGTGCCAGTATCATTCTGTTCTGATGACTGTAGCTTTGTAGTATATCTTGAAATCGGGGACAGTGATACTTCTAGCTTTGTTGTTCTTTTTCAAGATGGATTCTAGTTCTGTGAAAAATGTTGCTGACAAAAAAAGAAAAAAAGAAAACAAAAATGTTGCTGGTATTTCAGTAGAGATTGCATTGAACCTGTAGATTGCTTTGGGTAGTATGGACATCTTAGCAATATTCTTCTAAACCATGAGCATGGAATATCTTTCCATTTGTATGTGTCATCTTCAATTTCTTTCATCAGCGTTTTATAGTTTGTGAAGTATAGGTCTTTCACCTCCTTGGTTAACTTTATTCCTAGTTATTTTATTCTTTTTGGTGTAATTGTAAGTTATGCTGTTTTTTAAAATTTATTTTTCTGCTATCTTATTAGTGTATAGAAAAGCTACTGATTTCTGAGTATTAGATTTGTATCCTGCAACTTTACTGAACTCATTTATTCTAGTAGTTTCTGTGGTAGAATTGTCAGGGTTTTCTTTGTATAGTATCATGCAATCTGTAAATAGTGACAGGTTAACTTCTTCTTTACCAATATAGTTGCCTCTTATTTCTTTTTCTTGTCTGATTGCCATGGCTAGAATTTCCAGTACTATGGTGAGAATGGACATCCTTGTCTTGTTCCTGATCTTAGAGGAAAAGCTCTCCATTTTTCACCGTTGAGTATGGTGTTAGCTGGGGTGTTTTCACAGATGGTTTTTATTAGGTTTTATTAGGTTTATCAGGTTGAGGTATGTTCCGTCTAAACCTACTGTGTTGTGAGTTTTTATCATGAGTGATATTGAATTTTGTCAAATACTTTTTCTGCATCTTTGGGGATGATCATATGGTTTTTGTCCTTCATTTTGTTGATGTGGTGTATCACGTTGATTGACTTGCAAATATTAAAACATCCTTGTATCCCCAGAATAAATCCCACTTGATTATGGTGAATGATCATTTTAATGTATTGTTGTATACAGTTTGTTAGTATTTTGTTAAGGATTTTTGCATCTATGTTCATTGGGTGTTCTTTATTTCATTTACTGTCTTCTTCAACTTCGATTTGTTCTTTCTAATATTTTCTATCTCTTTATTGAAGATCACAAGTGTCTTTACAATAATTACTTAAAATTCTTAATCAGGCCTGTTGCTCATCTCAGTTTCATTTAGCTCCTTTTCTGAGGTTTTTTTCTTATTGTCTCTTCTGGAGCACATTCCTCTGTTTTCCCATTTTGCTTGACTTTGTTTTTTTTTTTCTGTGGATTAGGTGGAAGAGCTACTTGTCTTAACCTTAAAGGAATGGTCTCGTGTATGCTTCTCTCCTTAGATTGTGTGTGTTTGGTGACTTTTGTGGGGTGACTGGAGCTGTGGCTGGTATAGGCTGAGGTTCCTGGAGCCCTCCACATAGCAGACACCCTATCATGACAGCTAAAACTGAAATAGGCTGAGGTGTCCTTTTCTGGGTGGCTGGAGCTGATTAGCTGTGTGGGCTAGGAGGTCCCTTAATGCTCTGCACAGAGGTTGCCCTAGCAGAGTAGCAGAAACTAAAGTGGGTGCAAGCTGGGGGCTCCACACACAGAGGGCACCTTGGCAAGGTCACTGAAGCAGAAGTGGATGTAAATTGGGCTGTTCCTGGACTCTATATACAGAGGGTGTCCCAAAGGGGTGGTTGGAGTTGAGGTGTGGAACAGGCCTGGAGGTCCTGGGTAGCTCTGTGTAGGAGGCATCTTGGCAGCACAGCTAAAGCTAAAATGGGCATAAGCCAATGTGGTTCCTGGGCTCTCTGCCCAAAATAGGCCCTGGTGGGAGAGCTGAAGCTGCATCAGGTGTAAGCTGGGTGTCCTGGGGCTCTCTACACTGAGAGTGACCTGGCAAGACAACTGATCCTGAATTAGGTGTAAGCCAGGGTTCCAAGGTATTCAGTGCAGGGTGTACTCTGGCCTATTAGCTGGAGCCAAGGCCAGAATGGGTGGGAATGTTCCAGGGTGCTCTTCATAGCAGGTGTTCTGGTTAGGGTACCTGGATCTGAAGCAGACATCAGCCAAGATGTACTGGAGTGCTCTGTACTAGGAGCGCTGTAGCAATGGGTCTGAAGCCAAAATGGTGTTGACCTGGAGTGTTCTGGGGAGCTTTGTGCCTGTGTCACTTTGGCATGAAGGCTGGAGCTGTAGTGAGCCCTACTCAGGGGTGTTTTTGTTGGCACCACCCTGTGGCTGCCTTGATGGGACAGTGTGCCTGCTGTGCGTTAGGGACCCAGGGCCCAGTAAGGTGGCAGGCTAGTTAAGGTTCCTTGACTGTGCACTGCTCTGTGCTTTCTAGGTGGAGGGTGAGTGTAGACCCTGTCCGTTAGTCCTTCCTACCTGGACAGGATTCCAGCAGCTCCCTCCACTATTTGGCAGGGTTCTGTGGCTGATTCTTTTATGTGCTAGTTGCTCTTTTAAGTCATGGATTTTTAAAGAAAGATAATAATAATTATAGTAGTGATAATAAAAGAAAAAGAAAAAAGAAAAACAGGAGAAAAAAAGAAAGAAAAAAGAAGAAAGAAAAACCCAAAAATATAAAAAACAAGACAAGAGGAAAAATCCCCAAACCCATGGCTTATTTTCTGTGTCCCAGAGCCACAGGGGCCGGTATGGGCTTGTAGACCTTGGGCTTGCTGAGGTCACATGCTCCTTCTGATTAGTGTCCAGACCCTGTTCTGGATGGGTGGGAATTTAAACCGTGTTGTTCTCCAGTCCCTCTGACCTGGAGAGTGTTCCTACAGGTCCTCCCCCACTTGGCAGAGTTGTAGCATTGTCTCTTTTATATGCTAGTTGCTCCTTCAAACTGCACCTTTTTTCCTGTGCCCAAGGACAGCGGAATGTTTCCAGTCCATCAGTACTGTCCCTCCTCACTGCTGTTCACATCACTGGGGGTGGGGGCTCCCTTTGTTACCATTTCGGTCTTGCTGTTCTCCTTTGCTGGTCTCTCTGTCTTTCATTGTTTAGGAGCTGTTGGATAAGTCCTTAGCTCTTCTTCAGGAGAACTGTTCTATAAATAGGTGTAATTTGGTGAGTTCTATGGAGGAACAGAGTTCAGGGTCTTCCTATGTCACCATCTTGGACCGGAACTCAGGAAACACTTCCCGACATCTTGACTACTAGTGTTGAGCTTCCTAAGAGCTTCTAAAAGGAATAATTGACTTTGGTAGTGAGATCAGAGAAGAATTCCTTGAGGAACTAATGCTTGCATTAAGATGGGAAGGATGATATGGAAAGATAGGCATGTTGAAGGAGTGTGAGTAGGTGGTGGTTAGGGGAGAGGACAGCATATGTGAAGGCTCTGAAGTGGGAGTAGTTATAGTTAAAGCAGAGCACAGGAATGGAACATGGGGCAAGATGAGACTGAAAAGATGGGAAGGAACTGGTACATGGCAGCCAAATAGATAATAACAGTGTGATTGGTACTCTTGTAAAGGTCTTATTACATTAACTCATTTAGTCCTTATAAATGTATGTAAAATTATAAATTTCTTCTTACTGGTCAGGAAACTGAGACAAGGTTTAAAAAAAACTGGCCCAAGGTCAGTGGTCCAGTTTTGGAAATATTACAGTCAGGATTTGAATGCAGTCTTGCTTTAGAGTAAAAGCTCTTAACCCAACTCTATCCTTGGAAAGGCAAAGCATCAACTTTCTGGTTGTCCTTGTCTGGATCCGTATAATGGAAAAGTATAGAGATTCAGAAAAATCTCAGGGTCTTCCTGAAGTTGATGAGATTCTATGAAGAATTTTGCATGTGCTTTTTTGTGGGTAAAGTCTATAGCTTTTACTACATTATCCCTGAAACTCAAAATAAATTTAGAACTGCTATTATTCTAGATTATTTTCTAAAATACTTTGAGATAATGGTAGATTCACATACAGTAACGGGAAATAATACACAGAGATCCTGTGTAATCTTCACCCAGTTTCTGTCAATGGTAACACCTTGTATAACTTCAGTACACTATCACGACCAGGAAATTGATATTGATACAATGTACTAACCTTCTTCGGGTTTGACCAATTTTACATGCACTCATTTGTGTGTGTGTGTGTGTGTGTGAGAGAGAGAGAGAGAGAGAATGAGAGAGAAAGAATTTAGTTCTTTGTCTTTTTAGCATATGTGGGTTTGCATAATCACCATCACAAAGTACAGAACAATTCTATCACAAGGATTCCTTATGCTACCCTCTTAGAGCCACAGACATTTCCTTCTCCCACCAGTGTCTTTCTAGATTATTTTTAATGAAAAGGGCTTATATATTACTTATATATTACCTCATAATTTATCATATGAGTCTGAAACCTGTTTTCCTTCATATTGTTCAGTATTAAGTGGTTTGCTTGATATTGAAGAGAGATGAATGAACAAGACATCTCAGTTGACTTTTGGTTAGCTGTTTGCATATAGCTGTACACTGCAAAAAAAATAAGTAAAGACTTCTCCAAAGTAGAAAATCTCACTTTTCAAATATGAGAAAGCATCTTTCCTAATGCCATCATTTACTAGCTGTATAATCCTCGTGCTCTATCTACATAGCCTCTCTCACTCTCAATCTTTCCTTCTGAGTCATTGCAATGTTGATTGCTAGCCACTGCTGTGAGCGTTGGTACTGTTATTAGCCAGATACACTGCTGTTAGCGTTGGTACTGTTACTAGCCAGATAGGTCTCCCACCATCCATTTGCCACTCTCTGATACATTTTTCACAGAGCAGTCGGAGTGATATTTATAAAAGTAAAATCCAGACATGTAATTGCCTTGCTTAAAATCATTCAGTGGCTTCTTGTGACTTCCTGGACCAAGTTCCATCTTCTTAGCTTGCCACAGTGGGTTCTTGATGGCTCTGACCCCAGCTTGCTCTCCAGCCTCTCTGGGTCCAGGAAGCCATTTACCATCCCTTCCCCCTTCCCCAGCCCTTGCTTATAACTTTTCAGACTCGAGGGGCTACTTCCTCTGAGAAGGTTTCCCTGATTGCCCTTCATTGCAGATTTTGTGTCCCTTTATTATGCTTTCTTTATTTCTTAAAAATTTTAATTCCAGTGTATTTACCCAAAGAATATGAAAACACCAATTTGAAGGATTTATGCACCCCTATGTTTATTGCAGCATTGGTTACAATAGGCAAACTATGAAAGCAGCCCAAGTGTCCATTGATAGATGAATGTATAAAGAAGTGGTGTATATATATATATATATATATATATACATATATATACATATATACATATAAGTGCATACACATATGTACATATGAGACTGAATACATATATACAGATATATATACACACATACATACAATACATATACATATATACACATATAATACATATATATACATATGGAATATTATTCAGCCATAAAAAGAGTGAAATCTTGCCTTTATTTTGCTTTCTTGAGAGCATTATGAAGTTATTAAGAAATCAGTTTCTTTGGGGCGCCTGTGTGGTGCAGTCACTTGAGTGTCTCTTGGTTTTAGCTGAAGTCGTGCTCTCGGGGCTGAGGGATCAAACCGAGCATCTGGCTTCATGCTCCGTGTGGAATCTGCTTGGGATTCTCTCTTCTTCTGTCCCTCACACTTGTGTGTGTGCTCTCTTTCTTTCTAAAATAAATGAACCTTAAAAAAAATCAAGTTCTGGAATTAGGTTATCTAAACTTAAATTCCGTCTCTTTCACTTAGGAAATGTGTGATCTAGAATGAGTCATGTCCCCCAATTCTCTGTTTCCATATTTGTGATAATAAGGACCCTGCTAGATTTTAAGAGTTAAAGAAAATGCCACACATGAGGCACAGGGCCTGTATGGAGCAGAGCCCACTGATTATTATGTCACCCTGTGCTTCCCTCTGGCCTAGCATCAGCTGCACTGTGTTAATTTGCTGGTAAGGACTGTGCTTTGATGCCCTTGGTCCCCAGCACCTTCCACAGGGTGACATTTTAGAAGTAGGTGAATGAATGGGGCATCTGGGTGGCTCAGTCAGTTGAGTGACTCTTCATTTTGTCTCAGGTTGTGATCCCAGGGTCATGAGATCAAGCCCTGTGTTGGGTTCCATGCTTGGTGGGAAGTTTGCTTGACATTCTCTCCCTCTGCCCTTCTTCCCGTGTGCTCTCTCTCAAATAAATAAATCTTAAAAAAAAGAAAAAGTAAATGAATGAATGAAGTAAACCAAGAAGGGGAAGAAAATGGATCAGGTTTTCTGTATTTCAGTATCTGTTCTTTTCAGAGAACTTAATTGTTTGGCTTCAAGTCATTTATTTTTTAGTATGTTAGACATTTCCACCTTCAAATGCAAGTCCAAAACTCATTCTTACCCCCAGCAGAAATAGTCGGTTTCTTGTAGGTGTTTTGTTTTGTTTTAAATACATACATAGTTATTCTTCAGTCATTAAGAGTGAACTGAATCCTCCGAGTCTTTGAATAAAATCTTGATTTTAGCTTGAGGGAAGGGATTTGAAAGAGGTTGAGGGACTGTCTCATCTGGAAACCACTGACCTGATTTGGAGCCTGCAATCAAGCTTGAGAACAAGAGTGTTCTTGATGGGCTTTCCCTGTTGTGTTCCCAGAGTTCCTGAAGTAAAGAGGTGAGGGAAATAAACTGCTTACAGACTTCATGGGAAAAACCCTAACTCACATTACTTAGAATATTAAAAAGCCAGTATCCTTTGGGACTTTGAACTGTGCCCCACTCTTGGGTAGTATGTGTAAATCAGATCCTCACAGAGATTGCTCTCACTCCAATTTACCTGCAGCAGGAAAGGCTGCGCAGGGTGGTTTATGATGGTGAAGGGTGTGGGATTTGCAACAATGTGGATGTACCTAGAGGACATTATTTCAAGTGAAATAAGCCAGAGACAGAAAGAAAAACTGAATGATCTCACTTATACATAGAATCTAAAAAAAGAAAATTGAATGCACAGAAGCAGAGTAGAACTGCCTACCCAGGGTAGAGACATGGGTAAATAAGATGTTGTGAAGGGTACAAGGTTGCAGTTATGTAGAATGAATAATTCTAGAGATGTAATGCACAGCATGATGACCATAGGTAATAATATACTATTGAATATTGGAAATTTGCTAAGAGAGTAGATTTCAGATGTTCTCATTACAAAAAAATATAATTAATGAGAGTATATATCAATTACCTTGGCTTTAGTGATCATTTCACTCTACATAAATCATCATGTGGTACACTTATTTATTTTTTAATTTTGTTTTATTATGTTTTGCCACCATACATTACATCATTAGTTTTTGATATAGTGTACCATGATTCATTGTTTGTGTATAACACCCAGTGCTCCATTCAATATGTGCCCCCCTTAATACCCATCACCAGGCTAACCCATCCCCCCAGCCCCATCCCCTCTAAAACCCTCAGTTTGTTTTTCAGAGTCCATAGTCTCTCATGGTTCATCTCCCCTTCTGACTTGCCCCCTTCATTTTTCCCTTCCTACTATTTTTTTTAACATATATTATTTGTTTCATAGGTACAGGTCTATGATTCAACAGTCTTACACAATTCACAGCGCTCACCATAGCACATACCCTCCCCAGTGTCCATCACCCAGCCACCCCATCCCTCCCACCCCCCACCACTCCAGCAACCCTCAGTTTGTTTCCTGAGATTAAGAATTCCTCATATCAGTGAGGTCATATGATATTTGTCTTTCTCTGATTGACTTATTTCACTTAGCATAAAACCTTCTAGTTCCATCCACGTCATTGCAAATGGCAAGATTTCGTGTTTTTAGATGGCTGCATAATATTCCATTGTGTGTGTGTGTCTCTCTCTCTCTATATATATATATCCCCCACATCTTCTTTATCAATTCATCTGTTGATGGACATCTTGGCTCTTTCATAGTTTGGCTATTGTGGACATTGCTGCTATAAACATTGGGGTGCACATACCCCTTCAGATCACTACATTTGTATCTTTGGGGTAAATACCCATTAGTGCAATTGCTAGGTCCTAGGGCAGCTCTATTTTCAACTTTTTGAGGAACCTCCATACTGTTTTCCAGAGTGGCTGCACCAGCTTGCATTCCCACCAACAGTGTAGGAGGGTTCCCCTTTCTCCGCATCCCCACCAACATCTGTCGTTTCCTGACTTGTTAATTTTAGCCATTCTGACTGGTGTGAGGTGGTATCTCATTGAGATTTTGATTTTTATTTCCCTGATGCTGAGTGATGTTGAGAACTTTTTCATGTATCTGTTGGCCATTTGGATGTCTTCTTTGGAAAAATGTCTGTTAATGTCTTCTGCCCATTTCTTGATGGGATTATTTGTTCTTTGGGTGTTGAGTTTGATAAGTTCTTTATAGATTTTGGATACTAGCCCATTATCTGATATGTCATTTGCAAATATTGTCTCCCATTCTGTCAGATGTCTTTTGGTTTTGTTGACTGTTTCCTTTGCTATGCAAAAGCTTTCTATCGTGATGAAGTCCCAATAGTTCATTTTTGCCCTTGCTTCCCTTGTCTTTGGCGATGTGTCTAGGAAGAAGTTGCTGTGGCTGAGGTTGAAGAGGTTGCTGCCTGTGTTCTTCTCTAGGATTTTGATGGATTCCTGTCATACATTTAGGTCTTTCACCCATTTTGAGTCTATTTTTATGTGTGGTATAAGGAAATGGTCCAGTTTCATTCTTCTGCATGTGGCTGTCCAATTTTCCCAACACCATTTGTTGAAGAGACTGTCTTTTTTCCATTGGACATTATTTCCTGCTTTGTCAAAGATGAGTTGACCATAGAGTTGAGGGTCTATTTCTGGGCTCTCTATTCTGTTCCATTGATCTATGTGTCTGTTTTTGTGCCAGTACTATACTGTCTTTTTTTTTTAAGATTTTATTTATTTATTTGACAGAGAGAGAGAGAGACAGCTAGACAGCTAGAGAGGGAACACAAGCAGGGGAGTGGGAGAGGGAGAAGCAGGCGCCTGGTTGAGCAGGGAGCCCGATGCGGGGCGCGATCCCAGGACCCTGGGATCATGACCTGAACCGAAAGCAGACGCTTAATGACTGAGCCACCCAGGTGCCCCAGTACCATACTGTCTTGAGGATTACAGCTTTGTAATAGAGCTTGAAGTCCAGAATTGTGATGCCATCAGCTTTGCTTTTCTTTTTCAACATTCCTCTGGCTATTCGGGGTCTTTTCTGGTTCCATACAAATTTTAGGATTATTTGTTCCATTTCTTTGAAAAAGGTGATTGTATCTTAATAGGCATTGCATTGAATGTGTAGATTGCTCTAGGTAGCATTGACATCTTCACAATATTTGTTCTTCCAGTCCATGAGCATGGAATGTTTTTCCATTTCCTTGTGTCTTCCTCAATTTCTTTCATGAGTATTCTATGGTTTTCTGAGTACAGATCCTTTGCCTCTTTGGTTAGATTTATTCCTAGGTATCTTATGGTTTTGGGTGCAATTGGGTGCAATTGTAAATGGGATTGACTCCTTAATTTCTCTTTCTTCTGTCTTGTTGTTGGTGTATAGAAATGCAACTGATTTCTGTGCATTGATTTTATGTCCTGCCAGTTTACTGAATTCCTGTATGAGTTCTAGCAGTTTTCGGGTGCGGTCTTTTGGGTTTGCCGCATAAAGTATCATATCATCTGCAAAGAGTGGGAGTTTGACTTCTTCTTTGCTGATTCAGATACATTTTATCTCTTTTTGTTTTCTGAATGCAGAGGCTAGGACTTCTAGTACTATGTTGAATAGCAGTGGTGATAGTGGACATCCCTGCCGTGTTCATGACCTTAGGGGAAAAGCTTTTAGTTTTTCCCCATTGAGAATGATATTTGCTGTGGGTTTTTCATAGATGGCTTTTATGATATTGAGGTATGTACCCTCTGTCCCTACACTGTGAAGAGTTTTATTCAAGAAAGGATGCTGTACTTTGTCAAATGCTTTTTCTGCATCTATTGAGAGGATCATATGGTTCTTGTTCTTTCTTTTATTAATGTATCACATTGATTGATTTGCAGATGTTGAACCAACTTTGTAGCCCAGGGAGAAATCCCACTTGGTCGTGGTGAATAATCCTTTTAATGTACTGTTGGATCCTATTGGCTAGTATTTTGGTGAGAATTTTTGCATCCATGTTCATCAAGGATGTTGGTCTGTAATTCTCCTTTTTGATGGGGTCTTTGTCTGTTTGGGGGATCAAGGTAATGTTGGCCTCATAAAATGAGTTTGGAAGTTTTCCTTCCATTTCTATTTTTTGGAACAGTTTCAGAACAGGTATTAATTCTTCTTTAAATGTTTGGTAGAATTCCCCTGGGAAGCCATCTGGCCCTGGGCTTTTGTTTGTTTGGGAGATTTTGGATGACTGCTTTAGTTTCCTTAGTGGTTATAGGTCTGTTCAGGTTTTCTATTTCTTCCTGGTTCAGTTTTGGTAGTTGATACATCTCTAGGAATGCATCCATTTCTTCCAGATTATCTGATTAGCTGGCATATAGTTGCTCATAATATGTTCTTATAAGTGTTTATATTTCTTTGGTGTTGGTTGTGATCTCTTCTCTTTCATTCATGATATTTATTTGGGTCCTTTCTCTTTCCTTTTTGATAAGTCTGGTCAAGGGTTTATCAATCTTGTTAATTGTCTCAAAGAACAAGCTCCTAGTTTCATTGATCTGTTCAGCTGTGCTTCTGGTTTCTATTTCATTGATTTCTGCTCTGCTTTTTATTATTTCTCTTCTCCTGCTGGGTTTAGGCTTTATTTGCTGTTCTTTCTCCAGCTCCTCTAGGTGTATGGTTACATTGTGTATTTGAGAGCTTTTTTTTTTTTTAAAGATTTTATTTATTTATTTGAGAGAGAGAGAATGAGAGATAGAGAGCACAAGAGGGAAGAGGGTCAGAGGGAGATGCAGACTCCCTGCTGATCAGGGAGCCCGACATGGGACTCGATCCCAGGACTCCAGGATCATGACCTGAGCTGAAGGCAGTCGCTTAACCAACTGAGCCACCCAGGCACCCTATTTGAGACCTTTCTTGTTTCTTGAGAAAGGCTTCTATTGCTATATACTTTCCTCTTAGGACTGCCTTTGCTGCATCCAAAAGATTTTGAACAATTGTGTTTTCATTTTCATTTGTTTCCATGAATTTTCTTAATTCTTTAATTTCCTGGTTGACCCATTCATTCTTTAGTAGGATGCTCTGTAGCCTCCATGTATTTGAGTTTTTTCTGATTTTCCTCTTGTGATTGAATTCTAGTTTTAAAGCCTTGTGGTCCCAGTCTTTTGGTACCAGTTGAGACCTGTTTGTGACCCAGGATGTGATCTATTCTGGAGAATGTTCCATGGGAACTAGAGAAGAATGTGTATTCTGTATTCTGTATTCCATCCCAAACGCGTTGCTTTGGGATGGAATGTTCTGAATATATCTGTGAAGTCCATTTGGTCCAGTGTGTCATTTATAGTCTTTATTTCCTTATTGATCTTTTGCTTAGATGATCTGTCCATTTCAGTCAGGGGGGTGTTAAAGTCCCCCACTATTACTGTATTGTTGTCAATGTGTTTCTTTGCTTTTGTTATTAATTGGCTTATATAATTGGCTGCTCCCATGTTAGGGGCATAGATATTTACAATTGTTAGATCTTCTTGTTGGATAGACCCTTTAAGTAGGATATAGTGTCCTTCCTCATCTCTTATTATAGTCTTTGGTTTAAAATTTAATTTGTCTTATATAAGGATTGCCAGCTTTCTTTTGGTGTCCGTTAGCTTGGTAAATGGTTTTCCACCCCCTCACTTTAAATCTGGAGGTGTCTTTGGGTCTAAAATGAGTCTCTTGCAGGCAGCATATTGATGGGTCTTGTTTTTTTTTTTTTTTTTTTTTATCCAATCTGATAGCTTGTGTCTTTTGATTGGGGTGTTTAGACCATTTAAATTCAGGGTACTATTGAGAGATAAGAATTTAGTGCCACTGTATTGTGTGTAATGTGACTGTTACTGTATATTGTTTGTGCTCCTTTTTGGTCTATATTACTTTTAGGCTCTCTCTTTGCTTAGAGGACCCCTTTCAATATTTCTTGTAGGGCTGGTTTGGTGCTCACAAATTCTTTTTGTTTTTGTTTGTCCTGGAAGTTTTTTATCTCTCCTTCTATTTTCAGTGACAGCCTAGTTGGATATAGTATTCTTGGCTGCACATTTTTCTCATTTAGTGCTCTGAATATATCATGCCAGTCCTTTCTGGCCTGCCAGGTCTCTGGGGATAGGTCTGCTGGCAGTCTAATGTTTCTGCCATTGTAGGTTACAGATTTCTTGTCCTGGGCTGCTTTCAGAATTTTCTCTTTGTCTCTAAGACTTGTAAGTTTTACTATTAGATGTCGGGGTGTTGACCTATTTTTATTCATTTTGAAGGGGTGGTTCTCTGTGCCTCCTGGGTTTTGATGCCTGTTTCCTTCCCCACATTAGGGAAGTTCTCTGCTATTATTTGCTCCAATATACCTCTGCTCCCCTCTCTCTTTCTTCTTCTGGGATCCCAATTATTCTAATGTTGTTTCATCTTATGGTATCACTTATCTCTTGAATTCTGCCCTCGTGATCCAATAGTTGTTTATCTCTTTTTTTCTCAGCTTCTTTATTTTCCATCATTTGTTCTTCTATACCACTAATTCTCTCTTCTGCCTTATTTATCCTAGTAGCTAGAGCCTCCATTTTTGATTGTACCTCATTAATAACCTTTTTGATTTCGACTTGGTTAGATTTTAGTAATTTTATTTCTCCAGAAAGGGATTCTCATATCTTCCATGCTTTTTTAAGCCCAGCTAGTATCTTTATAGTCATCATTATGAGTTCTGACATCTTACTAATATCCATATTTATTATGTCCCTGGCAGTCAGTACTGCCTCTTGTTCCTTTTTTTTTTTTTTTGGTGATTTTTTCCATCTTGTCATTTTGTCCAGAGGAGAATAGATGAATGAGAGAACAAAATGCTAACAGGGTAACAATGACCCCAGAAAAATATACACTAAACAAATCAGAAGAGACCTGAAACCCGGGGAAAAAGAAAGGGAAAGAAAGAAAGGAAAAAAAAAAAGAATATGATCAAATATGATCAGGCTGGTGAATAGATAAGTGCCACACACTAGATTTTGGGTGTATTTTGGTCTGTTAGAAGAAAGTCCCTCCCAAAATTTTAAAGAAAGAAAAACTTCTATATTTTCAAAAATAAGGGTAAATATAATGAAGGGATGGAATGTGATTGTAAAGATGAAAATTATAAAAGATTTTTAAAAAGTAATTGATAAGTTGATTGAAAAAAGAAAGAAGAGAAATTAAAAAATAAACAAAAAGGGAGAGAATGTGATCAGGCAGGAGACTAGAACAAAGGCATACACTAGAGATTCAGGCTATATTTTGGTCTGTTAAAGGAAACTGTATCCCAAAATTTTAAAGAGAGAACAACTTATATATATATACTAAAAATAAGGTTAACTACAATGAAGTGATAGAATATGACTCTAAAAATGAATAATAAAGATTTAAGTAAAATGTTGGTTGAAAAAGGGGAAAAGAAAAATTCAAAAAGAAAAAAAAGAAAATTAAAAAAATTAACTTTGAAAGACTAAGAATCAGGGGGACAAAAGCCATGAATTCTATGTGCTGTATTCCCCTAGTGTTGGAGTTGCCGTTCTCATTGATCAGTAAACTTGGTCTTGGCGGGCTGTTCTTGCTGATCTTCTGGGGGAGGGGCCTGTTGCCGTGGTTCCCAAATGTCTTTGCCGGAGGCGGAATTGCCCTGCCCTTGCCGGGTCTGGGCTAAGTAATCTGCTCGGGTTCGCTCTCATGAGCTTTTGTTCCCTGCAAGCTCTTGGTACAGCTTTGGAGGACGAGAGTGAAAATGGCGGCCTCCCAATCTCTGTCCCAGAGGAGCTGAGAACTCGGGGACCCGCTCCTCAGTGCGCCCTTAGAGAAAAGCAGTCAGTCACTCCTGTCTCCCCAGTCTCCTGCCGCACTCCGTGCTCACCCGGCCTGTGACCAAGCATTTCTTTCTCTGGCTCACGACCCCGTGTGGAGTCTCCAAACCCAGCAGATCCCTGCGGTGCGCTCCCGCGCCGCTCCTCCCTGGGGAGGAAGGGGAGTCTCCCCGGCTCTGCTGCTTGTTGGGTCCCTGCTGGAGAAGCAGTGGCCCGACTGCTGTGGATCACAGTTTATGGCAACCCCAAGCTGAGAGCCCACGCCTCGGCTCCGTCTCTGCAGCCAGCTTCCCCGCTCCGATACCCGGGAGCTCTGCTGCACTCAGGCACCTCCAGTCTTTCTGTGACCCCGAGGGTCCTGAGACCACACTGTCCTGCGAGGGTTCCACCCCCCGCTTAGCCACTGAAGCGACGTCCCTCAGTGGAGTCGACTTCTAAAATTCCAATTTTGAACTCCGCGGCTCTATCACTTGCCAGAAGCGGCCGACGGAGGCCCCCTTCCCCACCGTCTATCCTCCCAAATATCACCTCGGATTCACTTCTTTGATCCCATGTCCTACCTTCCAGTAAGTGGTCGCTTTTCTGTTCAGAGAGTTGTTGCTATTCTTTTCTTTGATCTTCTGTTGAGTTCATATGTGTTCAGAGTGGTTTGATCCCTATCTAGCTGAATTCCTGGGATCAGACAAATTTAGGTCTCCTACTCCCCTGCCATCTTGCTCCTATTCTGTGGTACACTTTAAATACCTAAAACTTCTATTAAAGAGTAAAGAGGCTTTGGAATTGCCCTCATTTAGCATTAGTCCCCTTTCTGTCCCTCACTCAATGTTGACCTTGGACAAATTACTGAACCTTCTGAGTCTGAGTTTTCTCACTGGCAAAAGTGAACATGAAACAAATCGCATCCTGCTTGTGAAAGTTGAAGGAGATGACACAGACCAGTGGCACAGAATAATAAATGTTCAATGGTGGTATCTTTAGTATTAGTGTTGATATTAGTATTAGTACTGGTTTTAATTACTTTTAAAATGAAAAGTGTAAAATAGAGCTAACTTGTATCAAATACTTTTTAATGTAATGGACACCGTACTTGGTGCTGCATATATATTATGACATGTAGTCTTCACAGTAATCCCACAAAACTGTGATTTTTATTCTCATCTTTTAGAAGAGGAAGGTGAGCCTTGAAGTAACTGGTCCCACAGCTGTCCAGAAGTAGAACTATTAATCAGATCCCATGACTGTAAATGAATGGTTGGTTGGTCCTGAGTTTTCCCAGGTATCCTGGAGTTGGGCCTTTCCTGGGAGGATCTCATTTTGGGGCCTTATGTACTTCCTGATTCACTTTGAGCTTGCACTTGAGCAAGGGACAGACTTGAAGAATGACCACATAGAGAACCGAGGAAAGTTTCCTCTTTGTGATTTGTTCTGGATCTGCTGCTTTTCCAAGTTACTAATGACTTCTACTCTTTCTCAAATTTCCAGTTAGTTTCACTGTTTAGCCTAATTAGGGGAGGGTTTGCCTTCATCTAGGGCCTCTCTCTGCTCTGGAAATGGCCAAGACCTTCAAGTGCCCTGGCTGGAGTGCCCAGAGGCCATGCACTGCTTCTAGTTTTGGTACCTGAACTCCATGCTAATGAGGACAGTGGTCTACTCTACAGAGATGGACCATAGGTAAGAGACACAATCTCTTACAACTGACCTGTAGCCATTCCTGTGAATGGTGCTTTGAGATGGGGACTCTCTGGTCAGTCCTTAATTCACAAATAGTGGGTGAATGGTCAGCCGGGCATGATAATCTCACGCAGTGGGTGCTGTGCTGGGAAAGCTCCCTTATTAAAGAGACTACTGAGTGGAGCTGACTGGGGATTTCTGCCTGTTTCTCAGTGGCTTTTGACCCCTGGAAAACAAGAAGTCTTTTGAGAGGCAGTACAGAATTCGAAAGACATCGAGTAAGAAAGCAATGTGCATTTCCTCCTTCTGGGCATATACACCAGAGAAATTCTTATTATTGGTCACATGCATGAGGAAGCCTGTACCAGAATACTCATTTCTACATTGTTTTTAATCAAGAAAAAAATGAAAACAGTTTATCATATGGCTAAATATAAGGCAATTCCAAATATACAGTGACCACTTCCCATGTTTTCACTGAGAAAATTAAAAAAGAGGTTTGGGACCAAATTGCACATAGAAACTTTTAGGGATATAAAAGAAATAGCCAACTCTGTTAAATATGCATATGTGAAGTCATACATTACATGAAATATAAACTAAAATTTATTTTTATTTTTCTAAAATAATGTATTTCAGAAAATGATTTGACTTGAACACTTCCTCTGTGCCTCTGACATCCAGGTTCTCATCAGCAAAGAGCCACTTTCTGAGTCCTGTAGTGCCACAGGGCATATCATTCTGTGTAGTTTAAGAGTCAGTGATATTTCCCTTGGAAATTTTATCCTGGCTAGAAGAACACATCTGCTTTAACATTGGGACAGGTCATTTGTTCATTTGTCCTATAGTTATGTGTTTGCTTTCCAACAACATAACCAGTTACTATATTGATCTAAAGTGATCTGTAAAGGGCTTCTGTAAAATGGCACACAACAGTTGAAGTTATGAGGTCTTACCCTCATAAATAATTACCTGATCTATGTTCAATTTCTCCTTGGTCATCTTCTTTGTTGTTGTTATTTAAGATTTTATTTATTTATTTGAAAGAGTGTGCACGAGTGGGGAGAAGGGCAGAGGGAGAGGGAGAAGCAGGGTCCCCACTGAGCAGAGAGTCCGATGTGGGGCTCCATCCCAGGACCCCAGGATCGTGACCTGAGCTGAAGGCAGATGCCCACCTGACTGAGCCACCCAGGTGCCCCCTAGTTGTCTTCTTTTAAAAAATATATTCCATTAAGTGACCTTTTTTCAGTATCTAAAGCTAACATTGCATAGTTTTTTCTGGATAACGTGTCTTCCCCAATGATGCCATGTTTAAAATAAAGTAATTGCAAGACTGTGCTATAATGTGAAAGATTTTCTCAAGTCTCACATATGAGTATTTATTTTGAGAGTTAATTTTGGGGGAATATTTTGCATTATGTTCTGGTACACATGCCATCATTTAGGAAAGGAAAAAAATGAGATAAATTCATATGATGGAATACAATACAGAAGTTAAGGGAATAAAGTCTCTGTCTCCCTCTCTCTATGGATAGATTTTTAAGTACATAGGTGAGTGGAAACCATAATGCAGAGTGGTACATACAGTATGATGACATTTGTCCTAATTAAAACACCTAAAATAATATAATGTAGCTGCCATTATACATACATGCGTAAAAATATAAAAGGGATTGGATAGATATAGTTGAAAGACATGGTTTTGAGGAAAGGGGAAGATAATATGATTTCGAATTAAGATAAATTTTACTTTTATTTGTGTTATTTAATATTTATTTATTTATTTATTTATTTATTTATTTATTTAACAGAGAGAGGTAGCGAGAGAGGGAACACAAGCAAGGGGAGTGGGAGAGGGAGAAGCAGGCTTCCCGCTGAGCGGGGCTCGACCCGGGACCATGACCTGAGGCGAAAGCAGATTCTTAATGACTGAGCCACCCAGGCGCCCCAGTGTTATTTTATTTATTTAAAGAAAAAACTTGAAGCAAACATAGCATTTGAAAAGTTTGTGCTTCTTAGTAATGGATACATGTCTTATTTAGTTTTTTGGTTATATATTTAATGTCTCAAAGACATTATGATATGTGTCTTTATGATATGAAAGAGTAAAAGAAATAAAAAAAAAACAATGTGGTAATAATTTTCTTTCACTGGTAGAGAGACAGGTTGTATTGGAAAGAGAATAAGTTGAATGAGGTTAAAATTTTCTCCAGCAGGGCACCATTATGTGGCCAAACACAAGCTGGAACCTGGTGCTTTTCATCCGTACAGTAAATTAAGACTGTGTTTTCACCAACCTGGTTTTCAGAGAAGGAGGGAAGATTGACAAGTTGTTGGCAATGGGCTTTTCTTTGAATGTTGGGTCAAAAAGATGCCACTGCATTTTCTGCCCTATACGGTATCTGGGTCAGCCCCAGGCAGCACTTCTCACCCTGGCCAGTGCCCTGGTCCTTGAGCAACAGAGATAAAGATAATGGAGCAGAATTGCCAAACTGGCGGCCCTTGGATGTATCCATCTTGGAGAAATGTTTTGTTTGGCCTACACAGTGACTTTTAAAGTGATTTTAAAGTGTTTAAAAATAGGGAGATTTCACAACCACACCACGCCCCCATTTTTAACATGGCAGCTGTCAACTGCAGCTAACCTGAGGCTGCTCTTCCTCTGAGGTGTGAGCTCTCAGTTTGCTGGGTTGTTCCTTCTCCAGCTTTGCTGGCCTTAACTGGCCCCTGCAGGAGTCTGAGCGTGTTGTCCCCCATGAAAAGGAACTGCGTGACAGGCAATAGCTAACACTTTGCAGTAGACTGTGCCAATCTTTTGCAGAAATGCTGGCAAAGCGTTATATGGGAAAGTTCATTTTAGCTCCCCACTGTGTCTAATTATAAGTAAATGGTTGGAACATTTAAACATGCCATGAAAGAATGACTAGAGTCTCAGCAGCCTGCAAGGCTTCTTTTTGCCCAACCTGGGATTAACGAACTGACATTGCTCATCTTTAATTTCTGTGATTGAAACGCTGCCCTTACCTGTGAAGGCTTCAGACTTGTTAACTTCTTGTCAATTTAGGATCTCTATGCACATTGGCTAATTATGCCCCTGGGAAATATCTGCGGTCTTCTCTTGTGTGAAGCTCAAATGGGACCATTTTTTAATGTAAATCATTCATTGAACAAATATTGAGTACTCTGTTCCAGGCATTGTGCTAGTTTCTAGGGACAAAATGATAATATAAAGCAGACAATCCATGTCTTTTTGAGGCTTAAATTCTAATGAGAGATACCAAAACATATTTATATCATTATTTAATTACAATTGCATCATATCATGGGAAGCTCAGAATGCTAAGGAAGGGTATAACTCTGGGAACTCCCATCCTTTGAGATATTGGGCAAGAAGGGAAGGGAATGGGAGAAGGGAAGATGAAGGAGCAAGGAGGAAGAGCATTGTGCTGATGAGAAGTGCAGGTGAACAGGTGAGGGGAGTGCTGTGTGTCTGGGGAAGTGAGGAAGGCTGGTGTGTCTGGAGCACAGTGTGGGGGAGCACCGAAGAATGAGACCTGCGGGGTATTCCAGGCAGACTGGCAAATGTGAGGGTTCACACCTGTCCTTTTACCTCCTTTTTGCAGATGATTTTATAGAAAAATGATTTCTTACTTTGCCTTGCCTTACCAATCAGCTCAGATGACAATGGAATGCCCACTCTTGAAATCACAGTGGACACTGGATGAAAGCCTCTAAATTTTTCATCTTTCTCTTGAGCAGTTTATTCAGCAACTTCCCACTTGAGTTTTCTTGGGAACAATAAAGAGGAATGCAAAATGCAAAATAATAAATAATAATAATAATACATTCTCAGTTTTGGGAAAGCATTTTTCCTGTTCAGATATTTCCTGCCCTGTAAAGAGAAAAAGCCCTCTTATGTAGATGGATTTACACAGGTTAGATGTTCCAGGTTCTCACCAGGTGCTCAAATTAGTTGGGACCCTTGCTACTTGCTCACTCTTGAGATCCAAGTTATCTCTAAATGAGAATAGCTCAGTATTTCAATTACAAGGGGCATAAGTGTGATTTGGAAACCTAAATATATATCTTAATGAGTTTTACAATAATTTCATTTGAGATGTTTCAATTGTAATTTTAGACTAATTCTTCAAGGCAGAGGCTAACCTAGCACCTCCCATTTTACTTAATTTTTTGTAATACAAAATAAATCAATCTTGAAATGGTTCAGTAGTTTCAATTAATTTTAATGGTCTGCTGCTCTCCACGTCATTGGATCAGAGCCTACGAATTCAGACTTGTAGCTGAGCTTTTTAATAAGTCCTTAAGAATCATATGTAGGCTATATTAGAGTCAAGTTAAAAAGAGCTCCTACTCAATCGGATTATCCTGAGAGTGTGTCTCTGAAATTAGCATGGTTAATAAAGGCTCATTGGAGGCAACTAGATGGCTTTTATAGGCAAGGCAAGTTAATGTTTTTCTGGTAGTTCATCAGGAAAGTGTAAGAAAGAGTGACCACTACAGGGAAATCATGTGGTGGTTTATAGGTACATGGCTGTTCTGACCATCAAACTAAAAAATTTAGGGATGTATTTCAAACAACAATAGATTTCCTGTTGTAAATCCATCCTCTGCAATTTACGTTACTCAGTAATCTAGGTTATTTCTTAGGGTAGAACACTCTGTCTAAAGTAGTAATTCCTTTTATATGTTTTTTTTTTTTTTTTCCTTTTATATGTTTTAAAGTTTACCTTTGAGACATTCAGGGTGCCTCTTAGATTCAGTGTCTTAGGAATAGTGTTTGAATTCACTTATAATAACTTTTCTTATGATTTCAATATTCAGGAGATTCTTAGATTGTAAATTATAAACAAGAGGAGGCTCCTGGTTCTAGGGATGACTTGAACCTAATTTTAGTCAAGTCTATAGCAGTACTTGTCTCGATGCACTACCACCACAGGAGTCTTTGAGTTAGAAGCTAGTTCTGGAAAGCCACTGTGGAATGATGTCATGGCGATTTAAAGATTGCGGTGATGGCCCAGGTGTGAAGGAGTTAGGGGAAGCTCAAAAATGGACCACGTGGGCCAGAGGAGTGTCAAGGTCAGAAATGAGTTTATCCTAGAGCAAGGTTTCTTAGCACAACTGACAATTTGGACTGGGTAAATCTTCATTATGGGTGGGGGTTGGGGCAGGGAGGTGTCTTGTGCATTGTAGAGCACTTAGCAGCATCCCTGTCCTCCTACCTCCTAGAGGCCAAAAGCACTACTCATTCCCCCACTTCTGAGTTTTGACACTAAAAATCTCTCCTGAGGTACAAAACTGCACCTGCTTGAGAACCACTGCTATAGAAAATTTAAGAGAGCAAAGACACAGGTAAAAAAGGTGGGAAGCCCCAAGTTGATGAAAATGATTGATAACCACAAACTTATATTTCATATTTCTCTAGCCCAGACAGCTTATCTCACTTTGGACTCTTGAATTTAACTGCCAAAATCTCTATTTAAATATTTCAAAGATACTTCAAAGTCATCATGTTCCAATTGCACTCATGACCTCCCATCTCCAGAATCTTTTCCTTCTTTTTGACTTCCAGTGTCAGTGACCGCACCACATTAGAAACCTAGATTTATACATGACCTCTCCTCTCTCATCTTTAGCATGCAATCAGCAAGCTCTGTCTGATTTTTACCACCAAGTATCTCTTGAGGCATTTACTTCTCACTACCCCTGTTGCTTTGGTCGAAATCATCATGAGCTCTCTTCTTGCTTCCTCCCACTGCTCAGGCTGCAAAGGCTAAATACTCATTTTCCAGCTTTTCCTGCAAGTAGTGGTGGCTCTGTGACTAATGTCTGAACAGCAAGACATTACTGGGGGGAAGGGGGATTTCAGAAAGTTCTGGGAAGGCATTGGTTTCCTAGTAGAAAACATAAAGGTTCTGGTACTATTCCTTGACACCTTTCAGCCACCTTGAATACAGGCTTCCTCTCCAGAATTGAAGCAGTCATTCTGTGACCATTAGGGAGAGGGTCCTGGAATCAACAGGGATGTGATCATTTTTGAACCATTAAACCAATAGGCCATAGCTGCCCGACTCCCATTATGCTATTATATAAGAAACACAAGTCCTGTCTTGGGTAAGTCACTGTCTCTGAATTTTCTATTCCTTTCCTCGCTGATCTATTAGCTTGGTGATTTTTGAACAAGGTGTTTAAGAGCATTCTTTATGTCTTTATTTTCCCCTGTGAAAATGATGAGAACTTCATAATGCCTGGGTTGATAGGATAGTGTGAGGTTTAAAAGAGGTAATATTTGACCCTCAGAACAGCATTTGAATTAGAATGCTGGAACTCTTTGGCCTCTTTGAGTCCCAGCTAGCCCTGTGCATGTGCATTTCACAAAGAGAATCACATCATAAATAGCAGGAGAGAAGTACTTCCTTGTGTTCCCATCAAGACAGGGACAGTGTACCTGCTTGCCATCAGGGACAGTTTCAGCTCAACTGGGTTTCAGGAGAGCAGTTAGAAGCTGAAGCTACTACTCTTTGGAATCAAGGGGCTACATGTCTAAAATCACTTTTCACTTTCCAGTGTCCTGGTGGTATTTTTTGCCTGCTTCTCACAACACATACCCTAGCCAGCCTTCTTTGCCTCGCTTCCAGGCATCTATAAATCATCTGGCCTCTTGACAGATATGGCATATTTTGTGTAGAGCTGCTGAGTTCTAAAACTGGGCACCTCGAAGCTGTGCGTGTGGGAACAGATCTAATCAGCTGTACTGACTCAATGGGAAGACTTTGCAAAGGGGAGACTATAACCTCAGGCTGAAGATGAGATGGCAGGACACTGAGTTTTCCTAGTTTAGTTTGTGAGGCTTCCCCCAGCATGTCCAGAAAAAAAGAGTAGATGGGGAAGCAAAAAGATAGAAAAGAAAATGCGTGAAATTGGCTGGCGGGAGAGTGTCAGTTTGTCAACTGTTGTAAGGAGATGGTTGGCATCACCTCTGCTTTGTCTCTAGCCCCTGAAATTACTTTCAGCCATAGGCAAGAGGGATTCTTTCTTCCTTCCTCTCACACCAAATGCTGTGCTGGAATATGATCAAGCGTATGGCCAGAGCTGAGAATCACATTAGCAGTGTTTCTGAATAAGACCAAGCCCCAAATGCAGCCTCCTTGGAGGTATCTTATTGCAGAGCGCTCAGTGACTTGGAGGATGAGAAAAAAAAGCTGGAACCTGTTGCAACTCTCTGTCCTACTAAAAAGCAACATTAAGGGGAAGGAAAAAAAATCCCACCTAATATTCTATATTTTCCTAAGGAGTCTGGGGGCAGGTGGAATGGGAGAAGGGGAGAATGTTGCTTTCATACACGACACAACAAATTCATGGCACGAGTTACAGAGGCACATGTCGACAGCATTCTTTTTGGAGGAGATGACTATTAAGTTTTGAGCAAGGCAGTAGCTTAGTTTCATGTAGTGTTCATTCTGTTTAATACTCAAAATAGCCCCCTGAGCTGGGTGAGAAGATTTCCGTGGGGCAGATGATGTTTAGTGAAGTTAGGTCACCTGTGCAGGGTTATGCAGGTTGAACACACTTCCCAAGTGTGATGTAACTACTTATCAGTGAGAGCAGATGCAGTGTATCGCATGTGTCCTTTGTACTCTGCACTTTAAAGACATGATCTCCACACCTCTAAGGGTTGGATGTTGTAATTTCCAGTGTATCAGCAAGGAAACAGATTCTGAGAGGTTAAGAAATGAATTACGTAGCTCTGGGCAAGATGCTTGATGTGTCAGACTCTCCATTTCTGCAGCACTAAAGGGAAGAAAACAACATCTCCTTTATAGTGTTACATTGTTATGAAGAACAGAATGAAGGGGGATGAAGAAAGAAGCAAAAGGTTGGGTTTCTATCCTTAGAGCCCAGATGAACTAAAATAGCTCGGGAAATGATCAATACCATGATGACTGTGCACTTCATATGTAGCAATCACTTATGCTTCTGGCAGAATTCTTTTTCAGAGGTGGCCACATGGAAAGGCAGAGTGGTGACGACCAGCCTTGACCCAGAAAGCCTAGATCATGGGTGTTCAGACTTGTGGAATTTCCCACCATTGTGCAGCCCTGCCTCCCTGAAAAGGCACTTAGAAAACCAAGGCAAAAATAACAGCATCTTGGAGTAGTTGAGAGCACGGGTTTGAGAAATCTGGCTGGTGTGGTTTTATTCCTGGCTCTACCACTTAGAAACTGTTGGACAAGTCTTTACTCTGTAAGATAAACATGATAAACCTATTGTGAGTATTCAATGAGAAAATGTATGTAGCATGCTCAGCGGCATACATGGCTCAGAGTCCATACTCAACAAACAGCCATTGTTGTTGAACTTGCCAGCCAGTAACACAGAGACTCAGCCAGCACTCCTAGAACACACTGAATTTTTCCAGTGCCAGATGGATGGTGCCTACTCCATCTCTTACCTCTTGCATGTAATTTAGTGTTTGACCTTATGTGAGTCACCCTCATAGAAACTCTTCCATGGATTACATTTATAAATTTGGACTCATTAAGGCCAGTATTCCGACTATGCTCTAGTACCTCCAACATGGGGAGACAAATTTCCATTCTAGAAAGGACCCGAGAACAGCGCAGATGCTCTCCCACAATTTATTGGATGGGGTTGTTATAAGATCATGCTGGCTGACCTTCCCGGGGCAGGGACTCCTTGCTTGTTTTCTCCTAGGACTCAAATCATTTGAGGGTGAACCCTTGAGATGTTGAAGTGAGTTCTCTAATTTTAGAAGGAACATGTATGTTGTCGAACCAGGAAGCTGGTTTAATCCAGCTCTGTGTTCTCAAAATGGTATTTTATTAGGGTCTGATGGAAAAATGGGACCATATAGTGAAGGATTAATTTAGAGATTGTTTCACAACCTGAAGTAATGCTTGGGGGAATAGAGCATATGAGCCAAGAACATGAAGTCAAAAGAAATTAGGTACCTTCGCTTGCCTATTGCACACAATCCTGTAGGGACAGGTGCATTTTCCTTCTCTTTATTGTATTAATTACATATGTACAAAATTAAAATACTGTTTAAAAAATTAAATCATCATCTCATAAGTGGAAAATAAAAGTTTCTCCTTTCTACTTGATGTTTCTCCACTCACCATCCTTTTGACTTGCCCCTCACCCTTCTGAATGGTTGTTTTGTGCAGCCTTGTGAAATTTTTCTGAGCTTTTTCAAGCTTATACTGTTTATTTCAAATTCAAACTGCTGAGAAAGAGATTCATCTATATATAATGCTTATATGCTCTTTACCACATGGGTATGTATATATATGATGTATATTTGAGCAAGAGTAACTGTAGCCTAGAGTCTTAGAAAAGGAATATGTTGGCCAAAGTGAATGTGCATTTGTGGGTGATAGACATTGGGGAGGGTATGTGCTATGGTGAGTGCTGTGAATTGTGTAAGACTGTTCAATGACAGAGCTGTACCTCTGAAACAAATAATACATTATATGTTTTAAAAAAAAGATAGTACGAAGGGAAAAATGAAGGGGGGGAAATCGGAGGGGGAGACGAACCATGAGAGACTATGGACTCTGAGAAACAAACTGAAGGTTCTAGAGGGGAGGGGGGGTGGGGGGATGGGTTAGCCTGGTGATGGGTATTAAAGAGGGCACGTACTGCATGGAGCACTGGGTGTTATACGCAAACAATGAATCATGGAACACTACATCAAAAACTAATGATGTAATGTATGGTGATTAACATAACATAATAAAATTAAAAAACGTGAAAAAAATTTCAGTGAAAATGCCAAATTACTCTTGGGAAAGACTGTCTATTCACACTCTCAGTAAATAGGAGTGACTTTTTTCTTATATCCTTGCCACAAAAGCATTATTATACTACGTGATTTTGGTCATCTTGACAAAAATGGGAGAATTGACTATATAGGAGGCCAATAGTAATTGAAGGTCAGTTCTAAAATAAGAGAATTAACTTCATTTTGTCTCAAGTTGGAGATCTGACTTTGGAGTGAGTTCCTGCTATTGGCCTTAATTTATTCTTTTACCACAGTAGGGCTACCAGGTTGATTTTTATCTACTTTGTGGGAAACTTAATTTGTTAATACAGTTCTTCCAGAAGGGAGACTGTTCAGAAATGGGCCCCAAATCTTCTAAAAAACAAAACAAGGGTTTAATCCAGCTCTGTGTTCTCAAAATGGTATTAGGGTCTGCTGGAAAAGTAGAACCATATAGTGAAGGATTAATTTAGAGATTGTTTCGGGGCACCTGGGTGGCTCAGATGGTTAAGTGTCTGCCTTCGGCTCAGGTCATGATCCCAGGGTCCTGGGATCGAACCCCATGTTGGGCTCCTGGCTCAGCGGGGAGACTGCTTCTCCCTCTCCCTCTGCCTCTCCCACTGCTCATGCTCTCTCTCTCTCTGTATCTCTGTGTCTCAAATGAATAAATAAAATATTAAAAAAATGTAGAGATTGTTTCACAACCTGAAGTAATGCCTGGTGGAATAGAAACCAGTAAAAAGGAAGACCACAAAGAGTCCCTCAGCACAAAAGTGTGAGCAGACCACCCGTTGATGTAACCATCTGCCAGCTCCAACCTGTAGAGTCTGTGTGACAACAGGGACCAGAGATCTGCTGATCCACTTGTTTTTTTCCAGGAAGAATAGAGGGGAAATTGAGTTGAAAAAGCTCAGAAATACATGTCTCATCTGAGTTGCCCATTAACAACTTTTTACATTGTTCTGCAAGGCCTCCACTGTCTGGGCTATGTCTACCTTTCCCATATTACTTCATGTCATTCTCTCATTTTTAGGTGAGTGTTATATATGTATCATCGCCTTTAATCCTTGGGGGAAATTACTCAGTTTTTATTCCCACTCCATATATAACCACACTGAGGCTTAGGTTACATGCTGCTGGAGGTTGACTCCAAATCCCTTGTTCTCAAGTATATTACATAATAGATGTAGTCATCCTTCCCGAATCTCCCACCTTCACATTTACATTTATTCATTTACGACAATGATTAACTGAAAATATGTTGAGAGACTAACATTGAACTGAGAAATAAAGAAGCACATGTTCATTAGAATACAGGTTTCTGACTCTTAATCTCAGAAAACAAACTGAGGGTTGCTGGAGTGGAGGGCAGTAGGGGATGGGGTGGCTGGGTGATGGACACTGGGGAGGGTATGTGTTGTGGTGAGCGCTGTGACCTGTGTAAGACTGATGAATCACAGACCTGTGCCCCTGAAACAAATAATACATTATATGTTAATAAAAATAAAAAAATAAGAATACAGGTTTCTGGAATGTATTCAATCAAGATTTATTTAGCCCTGGCACCCTGTGCCAGGTGGTGCTCCAGTTGTGGTTAAAGTGGTCAGTAAGACAGGGAAAAGGCTTGTTCACATTCCTAGTTGAGAGAGACTTGATAAAGAAGTAAGTCAATAAATAAATAAATGAATTAATTTAAACCTATATATACCATGAATGAAACAAAAATGGATGATGGATTAGAAAGTCACTGGGAGTCCGTGAGTTGGGGTCATCTATGGATATGGGAGTCCATGTACTTTGGGAATATAATTGCCAGAGAGGGCCTCTCTGAGAAGGTGACCTTGAACTGAAGATAAAGGAAGCTAGCCACGAGCACTCTGGTAGATTGGATGATGGGTCCTGCTGATTTACTGCCCTGTAATAGGACTATATATCCATCGCATTTGCCATGTGACTTTGCAGGACCCTTCCATTGTGGGTGAAATGTAGTTTCCCACCTCGCTGATGCTGGGCATAATCCTATGATTTACTTGGGTCAATGGAATGGTCTCCAAGACTTTAAACATGTTTGCATGGTTCAGTTTAATCTCATATATTCCTGCCATTTTTGATGAAAAGAACATGCTCTGGGTAGCACTGGTTCCAGACAGATATGATACATGTGGGATGGGTCTGAACCCAATGCATAGCTTGAAGCCAACCTCAGCCATCCTGTAGCCTGAAGCAGAGCTGGTTCCTGCAGTGGCACAGCTGAACTGCGTACCCATGCACACACAACCCCCATCTCTCCCCCCAACCCTCCCCCCAACCACACACAGAATTTATTGTGGTGAGCCTCTAATTAGGGGAGTGGTTTGATAAGCATATTAGTTGACTAATAGAAGGAATAAAAACCATGAAGTGGGAAGAAACTTGGAGTGTTCCAGGAACAGAAAGAAGGCATTGTGGCTGAAGCAGAGTGAGCAAGTGGGCAGTATTCACAGTGAGGGAAGGGACCAGGTCTGGTATGTTTTGTGGGTCATATGAAGCATTTATTATAGTAAGGTGCCTGGGTGGCTGAGTTAGTTAAGCCTCTGACTCTTGACTGTGGCTCAAGTCATGGTCTCAGGGTCCTGTGATCGAGCCCCACATTGGGCTCCCTGCTCAGTGGGGAGTCTTCTTATCTCCCTCTCTCTCTGCCCTTCTCCCTACTCACACACACTTGCTTGCTCTCTCTAGAATAAATAAATCTTAAAAAAAATTAATATTGTATTCCAAGGATGAGGATTTTAAGCAGGAATGTCGTAGGATATGGTTTACACTTTGAAAAGACAAATCCAAGTGCTATATTGAAAATAGGATCTAGGCTGTCAAGAATGAGAACGAATGAAGACCAGATAAGAAGTTACTGCAGTAATCTAGCAAAAGATAATCATGTCATATAGTTATTGGGGGTATGCATTGCTGAGATCATCCAGAAGGGTGCGCCACTGAGAGCTGAAGTCCAACCCAGACTAGGCCTACTCCAGAGGGAGTGCCTTTTGCTTATTTGTGTGAAAGCATCAGTTGATCTAGTGGTGGCTTCAGCATTGATGGTGGTTTGCACTAGGGTGGTAGTAGATCTGTGTCATTTCTTTCCCCTTTTTTGGTTACTCGATGGGTTCTACTGATCAGAAGGGAAATGTCTACCAGAGGAAGAAATGGATCAGATTAAATATATAATATGTTTAGAACTAGTGTGTTTGCACACATATCCGTTTGCCTTTATTAATGCTTGGAAACACTCTAGATGTTATTGAGAGAGACCATATCAAATGAGTGGGTTTGGGAGAATATGATGCGCTTCCTTCCATACAGAAAGACAGAGGCTAGGTCTGGGCAGAGAGACTGAAAATGTTTTATAGTCCTGTATCCCAAAAGTGAGGTGAACAGGGACATAGTGAGGTCAACTGTTTGGGGGAGGTCTGGATGGTTCTCAGCTGCATGTACACCACTCCTGGTAGCCCAGGTTAAAGGGACTTGGCTAGGTAATAATATGGTTACATAAGCCATACGCAAATGAGGTCAACAGTAATCACAAGGGATGTAGATATGAAGAAAGCCACTACTCTTTGAGGGAGGACCTCAGTGCAATGTAGAAACAATGATTAGAGGACAAGGAAGGGTATGCTGAGGAAGGATTCAGTTACTAACTAAAAGGGACATACTGAGCCTGTGTGTCCAAGTGTGTCTCCCTGTAGCAACTGGCCAACCAGACAAATGAACCAGGGGTTTGTGATACCACGTTGTCTTCCCTGTCCTGCCTGTTTTCATCTGTGCGTTGGAATACATTTCAGGGGAGACGATAGCACCCATCTTACCTTGAAAAATAAGACTTTTATAGAAAACATGTACTCTGTTTGGAATTATGTGAATTAGTTTTGGTTTATCAAGTATCGACTGTGGGCCAATACTGTGCTGTCTTCAGTCTTCATTTCAATCTCCAGAATGCAGATTTTATCGCTTCCATTTTATAGATCGAAACATATAGGCTTGGAGAGGTTAAGCTGATCCAGCCCAAGGTCACAGCCAGGCTTTGCCCACTCGCATGTGTTCTTGCCACAGTAACATGCTACTGCTGCCAGTTTCTGGGCTGCTCACTACTCAGTGTGGCTGTAACAATGTATTAGAGTCCAATAGTTCAGAGCATTGAGGTCAGCCTCCCTGGGTTTGAGTTCTGACTCCAACACTTGGGCAAATTGGGCAAGCCTCTCTAAGTCTCATTTTCTTCATTTCAGAACTGGGAATCACACCTTATTACAGAGCCTGGCCTGATGTAATGGCAGATGATTTTTCTTTTTCTTATTTTTCATCATGTGCTTTGAGACTCTCAGTACCTTCATTGGAAACATCAAATAGCTTTCCAGAGACTTTGAATTCAAGGCAGAGGCTAAAGCTGTGGCATGTTCCCCAAGCTAGCACACTGGTTCCACAAGCACAAATGTGTATCAAGAGCAAATGAATTTTGGAAAAAAAACAAAAAAAACAAAAAACCCTACAGAATTGCAATGCAAACAAGCATATTAAAAATGGGGAAGTCTTGTAATAAAGAAGTTTTGTTTGGTTAATTGTTTCCCACATTGATACCACCTTGGAAACAGTTAATGTTGTGACTCAGTACCCAGGACCCGGTAACTCCTGGGGTTGAATGCTAGCCCGTTAGGCTTTGTCACCTTCAAGTATCTTAACTTCTCTGTGCCTTGGTTTTCTCATCTGTAAAATAGAACAATAACAGTGTTTTCTTCATAGGGTAGTGTGGGGATGAAATGTACTGCAAGTGGCTGACTGCCAATAGAATCCTAATAAATCTGAGTTCATGGTTATCACCACTATTTGCTTAAAAGTATGCACACAGATGCCGTGCATATTTTTATGTAGCCCACATATTTGTCTCTGTGTTTTACTACACTGTTATGGTGTGTGCCTTTTTACTATATGTGGCTGTATAGTGTGGAATTAGGTGGATGGAGATAGGGCTGCGTTAGAATAGGAAAGGGGACCTCCCCATTGCTTGGAGGAGGATTAAATGGGGTCATGGACTCGGGGAAGTAGAAAGTTCCACTCTAGTGAAATAGTTTTTATCCCTCTTAGTGGAAATTTCAAGTACCTGGTGATGGAGGTGTTGAGTTGTGTCTCACACCTCTGCCCAAGAGCCTGCTGCCACTACCTCCCAACTTTGAGGACCCTTCACCCTCCCTCCCCTTGCGAATTCCCTCCCAGCCATTCGCTGCTGCTTCTAAGAGCTACTGCCAGGGGCAAGGAAATTAAGGCTTATTTTAACAAAGTGTGTACTGCATGAGTCATAGCTACCCTTCTTTCAGTGAAAGATTAAAATGGGTTTTGGGCTCCTAGTTTTGAGCCTATCCCTCAGATAGCCCTCATTTGAAGTCTGTATTAATGATGTCCATACAGATACGGCAGAAATGGAACTTCTGGGGATCAAGAGCTAGATAATGATTAATTTGCTTCTGTGCATCACCAATAGAGAGTACAATCACGGCTACTGGTTACCTGCTGCTTATTGTTAATAAATGAATGTGGTTGTTAATTCATTATATGTCTATCATGTGGCTATCAGGCACTGTGCTAAGCTCTGGGAGAGCAAAAGAGATAAATGAGGCATGGTCTCTGCCCTTGAAAATCTTAAAATTCAGCTGGGAAGAAAATTGCATGTGAACAAATAACTTGAAATCGAGGTAATTTTCCAAATGTGTAATAGATAGGTAAGCAGGATACAATTTGTTACCCTGGCAGTGGTTCTAATACCACTTCCCCTTTGATAGAGCTTCCTGTTACCTCTACCTTAATTTCCTCCTTCTATCCCCTAGAGCCTGCCTCTGCCAGACAGTTCCTCAGGGTGTATGTGGGAGACAGAGACAGAGAGGGAGGGAGTGCTGCAGAACCAGAACACGTACAGAAAAGGAAAAAAAGACTTGGTGGAGAAGTTTATGCGTTATGTACATAATAAAGATGGGACAGGGGCGCCTGGGTGGCTCAGTCAGTTAAGTGTCTGCCTTCAGCTCAGGTCATGATCCCAGGATCCTGGGATCGAGTCCCGCATTGGGGTCCTTGTTCAGCGGGGAGTCTGCTTCTCCCTCTCCCTCTGTCTGCCGCTCCCTCCACTTGTGCTCTCTCTCTATCTCTCTGTCCAATAAATAAATAAAATCTTTAAAGATGGGAGAGATGAAAGCAGGAAATAAAGTGCTGGGGTCAAGGAGGAGAGGCTTCATGATGAACAAGGTGTCTGGTATTTGAGGGCTCCTTAGAATTAGGATATGAGGGATTGTGTTTTGCCTGTGAGGGCTGTGCTTGTTCAAATGTGGCACCCCTCTGAGACTGAACCATATGGGTCATGGTTTTCCGGGAATTGTAGACCTGGAACCTCAGAGGAATTCAGAGGAGCTGGAGAGTTGCCCTGATAGGGGATGGGCAGGTAAACATCATGGAGGTGATGGTTTTTGAATTTGGCTCAAAAGAATGGATGACTTTAGGGATGCCTGGGTGGATCAGTTGGTTAAGCGTCTGCCTTTGGCTCAGGTCATGATCCCAGGGTCCTGGGATCGAGCCCTGCATTGGGCTCCCTGCTCAGCGGGGAGTCTGCTTCTCCCTCTCCCTCTCCCTCTTCCTCTGCCTGCCACTCCCCCTGCCTGTGTCTTTTCCTTCTCTGTCAAATAAATAAATAAAATAAAATAAAATGGATGACTTTTGCTATATCATAATAGAGTCTGTTGGGAGACTACCTTCCGGGCAGGGGACACTTTCTAAATAAAGTTGCAGAGTGAAGCAACGTCTTTACAAGACTAACGATAACCTGATGACTGATCTTTTATTTCTCTAAAAACAAAGTATATTCTCTTTAGGGGAAATTCAGTAAGTATATTCTGTACTTTTGCTCTGTGATGAATAAAAGCTCCTCTTTAATTAAATGAGAAGTCTGGGTTCTATAGGTGGTAATGAAATAAGACTGGAAAAGCTGGTTGAGGTCAGAAATCAGTGAACCAGCTTCTAATACAGCGCCGATTTTTGTCACGATATTTCCTTCTTCAATTGAGTTGATAGAGTGGTGACCTGGATTCTTTGTTTGGCTTTTTGTGGTTGTAAGAAAGAGTTTAAGGGGCATTAGCTTTTTCCCCATTGTGAATGGGCCTGCTGGCAGGGTTATTCCAGGAAACCACTTTCCACTGCTGTTTTAAGGAGGCCAGATCCTTCTCTTTCTTGCCTTTGTAAAATCATCAGACAGGCATGGGACGTATGCTCTGCCACCTGGAGCATTGTAACTGGGGTGAGTGACCCAGGGACAAGAGGGAATGATGGAGATAATGTATGGCAGGAGCAGTGGAATTAGCCTTACCTTGGCTGCTAGAGAAGCTACAAGGTAGTTACCCTCCTTGGACCTCCAGACTTAACACAGTCCCTGCTCCTTTTGGAGCCTAGTGCCCCAACACTCTTGCCTCTTTCCTACTCTAATTTCCCAATAAATCCCTTTCATCTTAAATAATTCAAAATATATTTGTTACTGGGAACCAAGAACTTGACCTGACCCTGGGGCCCAAAGCTCTCCCTCTGCATGCTGTGAGTGGAGCAATACTAGCCCAAAGACATGATCTGAGGAGAGCCCTTACTTAGCTCAGAAAGTTGATAAGGTATCCAAGAGTTCTACGCTTTGCAGCTATTTTTCCACCTTGCGACATAACCTCCCTGGCAGCAAGGGTAGGATAATTATCGCGCTTTGCCAGATAGCAGACTGGGACGTCCTCGGAGGTTAAATGACAAGCCCAGGGCAGCAGAGGCAGTTGGTTCTTAATCCAAGATTAAAGTCACAGGTTTGGCATACAAGTGTGTGTGTGCACATGCAGAAAGTTCAGCTTGTGGAATTTTACACTTGACTGTGGAATAAGAGCACAAAGCCCTTGGTTATGTGTCTTTGAAGGAATTATCCTCCTTCATTCTGAAGGAAGTGGCAGGGGAGCGACTGGGATCCTTCTGGGATGTCCTTTTGTGGCACGGTCAGGAGTTGACGCAAGCTCAGGTTTGTGTTTCTTATAACCCCGAGGGTGCTTGATGATTCCTTACATCTGTCACTAATTCTTCTCTTGCTGGGCAGAGGGACCACAGCTTCCCTCAGGGGGAGGCTGCAAGACAGCTCAGGACACAGAAGGGGAAAAAAAAATAAACAAAACAACGAAACCCAGAGAAGTCTTGCTTTCAGCCGATTCAGTGTAGGTGCCTGACCCCTAGTTCCACTGCCCCCCCCATCAAAGTGATGTCATTTGTCTTTGGGGCACACTTAGAATTTCCTTCTCCTTATTAACTAATACTTGTCATTTTTTCTTTCCTGATAACAAAGTAAATCATGGTTATTTATTTATTTTTTACAAATTGTGAACTCCAGAAAAACATGCAAAAGACAATTACTGATAATGCTACCATTCAGAAATAACCATTTATGATATCCTTCTAGTCTTTTTTTCTATGTACAGGGTTTACAAACACAGATCTATATATCACACATGCACGTATATGTAATATATACACATGCATATACAATGCACTTTAAAAATAATGCCCATAGAATTCTGTTTATATTTTGCAGTTTTATTCACCAATGTATCAAGAACACCCCTTCAAGGTTTTTGATGACTGTGTAGTATTTTAATCGTATAGACACACCATCATTTATTTAATATATACCATATTCTAAGCATTCATGTTGCCCTTCTTCCTGTAGAAATAATCTTTATCCTCCTTAATTCTATTTCATTTAGATAAATTTTTACAAATAGAATTGCTGGCTCTTTGAGAAGATGTTCAAGGAATAGTTTCAGCTTCCTAATATGGCTCCTTGATCTTCTCTTAAAATGGCTTTGCAGTTTGACAAGTGTCTTAGTCTGTTTGGGCTGCTATCACAAGATGCCACTAACCGGGTAGCTCATAAACAACAGACATTTATTTCTTACCATTCTGGAGGCTGGAAGTCCGAGATCAGGGTACCAGCATGGCCAGGTGAGGGCTATCTTCTGGGATGCAGGACTTCTTTTTGGATCCTCACACACTGGAAGGGATGAGCTGGCTCTCTGAGGCCTCTTTAATAAGGGTAACAATCCCATTCCTGAGGGCTCTACCCTCATGATCTCATCACCTCCCAAAGGCACCACCTCCTAATGCCATCACCGTGGGAATTAGGTTTTCAACATAGGAATTTAGGGGCGGATGGAGGCATTTAGACCATAGCAGTGAGTTATCCTGAGGTGGGGTTGGGTGGCATGAGAAAGTTTTTAGTGATAGAGAATGCATTATTGGATTATGAACAGCTCACTAAAACTCAGGGCCTTGGAGAGTTAGCAGTGGTGCCCATGTGGGGAGGCTTTCAGGCCCCCTTAATTCAGCCCAACACTGGATTGGAAATGTTAGTGAAGAACTAGTATAGACAAAAGGGAACACAGGGTCTCAGGCTGACCAAGGCCCACACTTAGGGAAGCAAGGGACAGCCACGGATGCCTTGTGAGAAGGTTATGGCAATTCTCAGTTCTCTGACAGCAGTAATAACCCTCTTGATCTATGTCCAGCTGCCCAAGGCATCCATCCAGATGTGTGCTCAAGCATTTGGCTCACTTGTTAAGCTTCTTCCCATTAACTGCACAATCTCTGCATATAAATAAATCCAGAATATTTTAGCCATCTGTTGTGCTGATGGCTCTTGGGATTGGGAACGTGGAAATCTGAGACACTGAGTGAGCACAAGCAGCTTTGTGACCATTTGAAAATTCCACTCACTAGTATGCAGGTGTTTCTCTCAAAAAGAGAGAGAGAAAGGGGTGGGGGAAGGGCAGGGGGAAAGGGAGAGAGAAAATCTTAAGCAGGCTCCACCCCCAGTGTGGAGCCCAACTCAGGGCTCAGTCTCACTACCCTGAGATCATGACCTGAGCCAAAATCAAGAGTCAGTTTCTTAAACAACTGAGTTACCCAGGTACCCCTAATATGCACGTGTTTCTATCTACCTGAATAGAACCCCCCAAATAACAAAAATAGTACCTCTACCTACTTCTGGAAAATGTTTTAAAAATTGTGATGATTATTCTCCCTGTAATATCTGTCTTAGTATGGATTTCCCTGGAGACAGTTTCAAATGCAAATAGTTTATTAAAAGTTGCAAGAGAAATGGGTAGGTAAAGAGGAAGCAATAAGGGGAAGGGAAGGCAACAATAAAGAGCTTATTAGCCCAGAGTTGCAGTGGATGAGTGGAGCTTAATTCCCCAGAGAAACTCTGAAATAACAATGCAAAATATAAACCTGAGAATTACCCTGGTCAGAAAAGCAGATACCGTTGTAAACAAATGTGTGAGGGATTTAATGGGGCAAACGTCTATGAGAGGATCAGGGGAGTGTGAGCAGGGGCAGGAAGGGAGCACTCAGACCATGTGGTAGGGCTGATAAAGGGAAATGGGGAAGGAGAACAGAATAGGAAGAGTCTCAGACAACAGCACCATTCTGAAGACGTGTCATCTGGGCCAACAGAGAGCCCCCATGCAGCATTAGCCCACTGAGGTCAGAATGGGCTCACACTGTTACCCCGCATTCACCCCCCACCCCCCATGCCCAGTCATTGCCCGGGACAGTCCAGTCCAGAGGTGTCTTTACTAGGGACATGATTTTCCTCCTGTCTCACTGGCCACTCCTTCTCATTTCCTTTTGCTGGTTTATCTTCCTCTTACAGATTTCTTAGTGTTGATGTTCCTAGGCCATCTCTCTCTGGCTCTTTTCCTGTTTATATTCACTCCACATGTTCCCTGCTAGTGTCAGGATTTTAATTATCATTTATATACTCACAATTTCCACTTTGAGTTTTATATCTCTGGCCTAGACCTTGTCTCTGAGCTCTCCACTCACACATCCAACTGCCTATTTAGATGCTGATAGGCATCCCAGAGTTAATAAGTTCAAAATACACCCCAACACAACTCAAATTTTTATATTGCCCTGATGTGTGCTTTTAATTCTTTCTCCTTTATCTCAGTGTAAGCTTCAATAAAGTTAGGGCTTTGCCTGTCTTATGTTCTATCCCCAAGAAGAGCACATAATAATTTCTATTTTTTTTAGACAAAATGAATAAATGATATTCCCTAACCCTTGGGGCAGGAGAGAACCCAGTATTATCTAAGGCACACACAGTATTTGAATACTTGACTCTCAGTCGCATGAGTCGATGGGTCCAGATAATTGTTATTCAGTGAGGAAGAGTAGAGTTAGTGTAAAACCCAGAGGCAGTAAAGTGTTTAGTGCTTTAAAGAACACACACTGCCTTAAAAGAGGTAATGAAACCATCATCCTAGCAAAGAATAGTCCAATGAGCACAATTAAGCTAACAGTATCAATACATTACACTAAGTGCTTTGTATAAATCATTGGCCATAATCATCAGAACAGCCATGTAAACGGCATACATACACCATTACCTCTGTTTTGCAGCTGAGGGAACTAGGGCTCTGAACGCTTAGGAAATAGAAGGATCTGGGATATAAATCCAGTTTTATCTGATCCCAGATTCTTTTCTCCTCTTATGCTATCTTCTGAGATAGGAGTGAAAATTCAGGGGGCTGATCTGAAGTATCTCTAAGCTCTGGAAGCTGGGTCTATTCACGACAAAATAGTTTCTGTGAGGGGAACCAAAGAGGTTCTGCACTTAGATTATTTAAGGCAAAATGAGAGCAAGTCAAACATTTGGGTCTGTGAGCAATTTTGTGTCAGGAGAATGCTTGGATGAACCAAATGTGCAATTCAGTGCCCCATTTCCTGAACATTCCCATGTAGAAACAGATATGGTAGCCAACTCTGTGGGTGCTCCATTCATATCCTCCTGTGTCCCTGTCCTGTCCTCATGCACAACAACCTTGTGCCCACAAGGTGGGGGTGGGCAGAGTGCCTGATAATGGTGGTGCTGATAGACTGTGCCCATTGCTCAGAGAGACCAAGTTAGTCAAGGAGTGAGAAATTGCCATTGGATCTAGCAACCCCCAATGAGTTGGCGAAGAGCAGTTTTGGTGGAGTAGTGGAGGCAAAAAATTTATGGAAGCAGATTAAGGACAGAATGGGAGAAAAGAAAACTGGGATAGTGAGACAAACTCTGTGAATGATGTGATAGCAACCATCACCATAAAAAACAAAACACAAAAAACAAACAAACAAAAATGACCCATAGCTCAAATTCCATTTTTTTCTAATAGCGCAGAAATACTGTCCTCAGGAGGTATTAAAATATCAGAGAGGAGCAGCATGGTGACATAGGCAGTACAAATCCTACAACCTGTGTTTAAGGCCTAGTCTAAAATCTGACTAGGTTTATGGATCTGGGTAAGTCATTCCCCATTTTCTTTTTTTTTTCTTTAACTTTTTTTGTTGTAATGTTAATCTCCACACATTACATCATTAGTTTTTGATGTAGTGTTCCATGATTCATTGTTAGTGCATAACACCCAGTGCCCCACGCAGAACGTGCCCTCCTCAATACCCATCACCAGGCTAACCCATCCCCCACCCCCGTCCCCTCCAGAACCCCCAGTGTGTTTTTCAGAGTCCATCATCTCTCATGGTTCGTCTCCCCCTCTGACTTACTCCCCTTCATTCTTCCCCTCCTGCTATCTTCTTCTTTTTCTTTTTCTTAACATATGTTGCATTATTTGTTTCAGAAGTACAGATCTGTGATTCAACAGTCTTGCACAATTCACAGTGCTCACCATAGCACATACCCTCCCCAATGTCTATCACCCAGCCACCCCATCCCTCCCACCCCCCCACCACTCCAGCAACACTCAGTTTGTTTCCTGAGATTAAAAATTCCTCATATCAGAGAGGTGATATGATACATGTCTTTCTCTGATCGACTTATTTCACTCAGCATAACACCCTTCAGTTCCATCTACGTCGTTGCAAATGGCAAGATCTCATGCCTTTTGATGGCTGCATAATATTCCACTGTGTATATATACCACTTCTTCTTTATCCATTCATCTGTTGATGGACATCTTGGCTCTTTCCACAATTCGGCTATTGTGGGCATTGCTGCTATAAACATCGGGGTGAACGTATGCCTTCGGATCCCTACATTTGTATCTCTGTGGTAAATACACAGTAGTGCAATAGCTGGATCGTATGGTAGTTCTATTTTCAACTGTTTGAGGAACCTCCATACTGTTTTCCAGAGTGGCTGCACCAGCTTGCATTCCCACCAACAGTGTAGGAGGGTTCCCCTTTCTCCGCATCCCCGCCAACATCTGTCGTTTCCTGACTTGTTAAATTTAGCCATTCTGACTGGTGAGAGGTGGTATCTCATGAGGATTTGATTTGGATTTCCCTGATGCCGAGCGATGTTGAGCACTTTTTCATGGGTCTGTTGGCTATTTGGATGTCTTCTTTGGAAAAATGTCTGTTCATGTCTTCTGCCCATTTCTTGATGGGATTATTTGTTCTTTGGGTGTTGAGTTTGATAAGTTCTTTATAGATTTTGGATACTAGCCCTTTATCTGATATGTCATTTGCAAATATCTTCTCCCATTCTGTCGGTTGTCTTTTGCTTTTGTGGACTGATTCTTTTGCTGTGCAAAAGCTTTTTATCTTGATAAAATCCCAATAGTTCATTTTTGCCTTTGCTTCCCTTGCCGTTGGTGATGTTTCTAGGAAGAAGTTGCTGTGGCTGAGGTCGAAGAGGTTGCTACCTGTGTTCTCCTTTAGGATTTTGCTGGACTCATGCTTCACGTTTAGGTCTTTCAACCATTTGGAGTCTGTTTTTGTGTGTGGTGTAAGGAAATGGTCCAGTTTCAATCTTCTGCATGTGGCTGTCCAATTCTCCCAACACCATTTGTTGAAGAGACTGTCTTTTTTCCATTGGACATTCTTTCCTGCTTTCTTCAAAGATGAGTTGACCATAGAGTTGAGGGTCCATTTCTGGGCTCTCTATTCTGTTCCATTGATCTATGTGTCTGTTTTTGTGCCAGTACCATAAGGTCTTGATGATGACAGCTTTGTAATAGAGCTGGAAGTCTGGAATTGTGATGCTGCCAGGTTTGCTTTTCTTTTTCAATATTCCTCTGGGTATTCGGGGTCTCTTCTGGTTCCATACAAATTTTAGGATTATTTGTTCCATTTCTTTGAAAAAAGCGGATGGTATTTTGATGGGGATTGCACTGAATGTGTAGATTGCTCTAGGTAGCATTGACATCTTCACAATGTTGGTTCTTCTAAAACATGAGCTTGGAACGTTTTTCCATTTCTTTGTGCCTTCTTCAATTTCTTTCATGAGTATTTTATAGTTTTCTGAGTACAGATCCTTTGCCTCTTTGGTTAAATTTATTCCTAGGTATCTTATGGTTTTGGGTGCAATTGTAAATGGGATCGACTCCTTGATTTGTCTGTCTTCTGTCTTGTTGTTGGTGTATAGGAATGCCACTGATTCCTGTGCATTGATTTTATATCCTGCTACTTTACTGAATTCCTGTATGAGTTCTAGCAGTTTTGGGGTGGAGTCTTTTGGGTTTTCCACATACAGTATCCTATCATCTGCAAAGAGTGAGAGTTTGACTTCCTCTTTGCCGATTCGGATGCCTTTGATTTCTTTTTGTTGTCTGATTGCTGTGGCTAGGACTTCTAGTACTATGTTGAATAGCAATGGTGAGAGTGGACATCCCTGCCGCGTTCCTGACTTTAGGGGGAAAGTTCTCAGCTTTTCCTGTTGAGAATGATGTTTGCTATCCATTTTTCATAGATGGCCTTTATGATATTGAGGTATGTACCCTCTATCCCTATACTCTGAAGAGTTTTGATCAAGAAAGGATGCTGTACTTTGTCAAATGCTTTTTCTGCATCTATTGAGAGGATCATATGATTCTTGTTCTTTCTTTTGTTAATGTATTGTATCATGTTGATTGATTTGCGCATGTTGAACCAACCTTGCAGCCCAGGGAGAAATCCCAGATGGTCATGGGGCATAATCCTACTGTTGGATCCTGTAGGCTAGTATTTTGGTGAGAATTTTTGCATCCATGTTCATCAAGGATATTGGTCTGTAATTCTCCTTCTTGATGGGGTCTTTGGTTTTGGGATCAAGGTAATGGTGGCCTCATAAAATGAGTTTGGAAGTTTTCCTTCCATTTCTATTTTTTGGAACATTTTCAGGAGAATAGGTATTAATTCTTCTTTAAATGTCTGATAGAATTCCCCTGGGAAGCCATCTGGCCCTGGGCTTTTGTTTCTTGGGAGATTTTTGATGAGTGCTTCAATTTCCTTAGTGGTTATAGGTCTGTTCAGGTTTTCTATTTCTTCCTGGTTCAATTTTGGTAGTTGATACATCTCTAGGAATGCACCCATTTCTTCCAGGTTATCTAATTTACTGGCATAGAGTTGCTCATAATATGTTCTTATAATTGTTTGTATTTCTTTGGTGTGGGTTGTGATCTCTCCTCTTTCATTCATGATTTTGTTGATTTGGGTCCTTTCTCTTTTCTTTTTGATCAGTCTGGCCAGGGGTTTATCAATCTTGTTAATTCTTTCAAAGAACTAGCTCCTAGTTTCGTTGATCTGTTCTACTGTTCTTTTCGTTTCTAGTTCATTGATTTCTGCTCTGATCTTTATGATTTCTCTTCTCCTGCTGGGTTTAGGCTTTATTTGTTGTTCTTTCTCCAGCTCCTTTAGGTGTAGAGTTAGGTTGTGTATTTGAGACCTTTCTTGTTTCTTGAGAAAGGCTTGTATTGCTATATACTTTCCTCTCAGGACTGCCTTTGCTGTATCCCAAAGATTTTGAACAGTTGTGTTTTCATTTTCATTGGTTTCCATGAATTTTTTTAATTCTTCTTTAATTTCCTGGTTGACCCATTCATTCTTTAGTAAGATGCTCTTTAGCCTCCATGTGTTTGAGTTCTTTCCGACTTTCCTCTTGTGATTGAGTTCTAGTTTCAAAGCATTGTGGTCTGAAAATATGCAGGGAATAATCCCAATCTTTTGGTACCAGTTGAGGCCTGATTTGTGACCTAGGATGTGATCAATTCTGGAGAATGTTCCATGGGCACTAGAGAAGAATGTGTATTTTGTTGCTTTGGGATGGAATGTTCTGAATATGTCTGTGAAGTCTATTTGGTCCAGTGTGTCATTTAAAGTCTTTATTTCCTTGTTGATCTTTTGCTTAGAGGATCTGTCCATTTCAGTCAGGGGGGTGTTAAATTCCCCCAGTATTATTGTATTGTTGTCAATGTATTCCTTTGCTTTTGTTATAAATTGACTTATATAATTGGCTGCTCCCATGTTAGGGGCATAGATATTTCCAGTTGTTAGATCTTCTTGTTGGATAGACCCTTTAAGTAGGATATTGTGTCCTTCTTCTTCTGTTATTACAGTCTTTGTTTTAAAATCTAATATGTCTGATATAAGGATTGCCACCCCAGCTTTCTTTCGGTGTCCATTAGCATGGTAAATGGTTTTCCACCCCCTCACTTTCAATCTGGGGGTGTCTTTGGGTCTCAAATGAGTCCCTTGCAGACAGCATATGGATGGGTCTTGTTTTTTAATCCAATCTGATAGCCTGTGTCTTTTGATTGGGGCATTTAGCCCATTTACATTCAGGGTAACTATTGAATGGTATGAATGTAGTGCTATTGTATTGCCTGTGAGGTGACTTTTCCTGTATATTGTCTGTGTTCCTTTCTGGTCTATGCTGCTTTTAGGCTCTCTCTTTGCTTAGAGGACCCCTTTCAATATTTCTTGGGGGGCTGGTTTCATGTTTGCAAATTCCTTTAGTTTTTGTTTGTCCAGGAAGCTTTTTATCTCTCCTTCTATTTTCAATGACAGCCTAGCTGGATATAGTATTCTTGGCTGCATATTTTTTCCTTTAGTGCTCTGAAGATATCATGCCGTCCTTTCTGGCCTGCCAGGTCTCTGTGGATAGGTCTGTTGCCAATCTAATATTTCGACCATTGTTGGTTACATATCTCTTCTCCTGAGCGGCTTTCAGGATTTTCTCTTTGTCTCTGAGATTCGTAAGTTTTACTATTAGATGTCGGGTGTTGACCTATTTTTATTGATTTTGAGAGGGGTTCTCTGTGCCTCCTGGATTTTGATGCCTGTTTCCTTCCTCACATTAGGGAAGTTCTCTGCTATTATTTGCTCCAATATACCTTCTGCCCCTCTCTCTCTTTCTTCTTCTTCTGGAATCCCAATTATTCTAATGTTGTTTTGTCTTATCGTATCGCTTATCTCTCGAATTCTGCCCTCGTGATCCTGTAGTTGTTTCTCTCTCTTTTTCTCAGTCTCTTTATTTTCCATCATTTGGTCTTCTATATCGCTGATTCTCTCTTCTGCCTCATTTATCCTAACAGTTAGTGCCCCTTTTTTGATTGCACCTCATCAATAGCCTTTTTGATTTCGACTTGGTTAGATTTCAGTTCTTTTATTTCTCCAGAAAGGGTTTCTCTAATAACTTCCACGCTTTTTTCAAGCCCAGCTAGTATCTTTAAAGTCATGATTCTGAACTCTAGGTCCGACATCGTACTAATGTCTGTATTGAGTAGGTCCCTGGCAGACGGTACTACCTCTTGTTCTTTTTGCTGAGGTGATTTCTTTCGTCTTGTCATTTTGTGCAGAGGAGAATAGATGAATGAAAGAACAAAATGCTAACAGGTTAACAACGTCTCCAGGAAATATACTCTAAACAAATCAGAAAAGACCTGAAACCAGGGTAAAAGAAAGGGAAAGAAAGAAAAAAGAAAGAGAAAAAAAAAAAGAAAAAAGAAAAAGAAAAAGATGAAAACAAAAACAGAACAATACAAAAAAACAGAATATGATCAAATATGATCAGGCTAGTGCATAGATCGGTGCCACACACTAGATTTTGGGCGTATTTGGGTCTGTTAGAAGAAAGTGCCTCCTAAAATTTTAAAGGAAGAAAGACATATATGTACAAAATAAGGGTTGATACAATGAAGGGATGGAAGATGATTGTAAAGATGAAAAGTATAAAAGATTTTATAAAAGGAATTGAGAAGATAAGAAGTTGTTTGAAAAAAGAAAGAGGATTTTTAAAAAAAGATGAAAAAAGAAAAGGGAGAGAATGTGATCAGGCAGGAGACTAGAACAAAGGCATACACTAGTGATTTAGGGTATATTTTGATCTGTTAGGAGAAACTGTACCTCAAAATTTTAAAGAGACAACAACTTATATATATATGCCAAAAATAAGGGTAACCACTATGAAGGGATAAAATATGACTCTAAAAATGAAAAATAAAAAATGTTTTTTTTAAAAAGGGATTGATAAGATGTTGGTTGAAAAAGGGAAAAAGAAAAATTAAAAAAAATATTTAAAAAAATTAACTTTGAAAAACTAATGAATCATGGTAAAAAAAGCCATGAATTCTATGTGCCGTATTCCCCTAGCGCTGGAGTTCTCCCGTTCTCCTTGATCGGTAAACTTGGTCTTGGCTTGCTGGCTGTTCGTGCTGATCTTCTGGGGGAGGGGCCTATTGCCGTGGTTCCCAAATGTCTCTGCCGGAGGCAGAATTGCCCCGCCCTTGTCGGTCCCGGTAAGCAAGCTGCTTGGTTTTGCTCTCAGGAGCTTTTGTTCCCTGCAAGCTCTCGGTACAGCTTTGGAGGACCAGGGTGAAAATGGTGGCCTCCCAATCTCCACTTGGAGGAGCTGAGAACTCGGGGCCCCAATCCTCAGTACACCTCCAGAGAAAAGCACTCAGTCACCTCTGTCTCCCCGGTCTCCGGCCGCACTCCGTGCTCACCCGGCCTGTGACCGAGCGTTTCTTTCTGGCTCCTGACCCCGTGTGGAGTCTCCAAACCCAGCAGATCCCTGCGGTGTGCTCCTGCGCCACTCCTCCCGGGGGAGGAAGGGGAGTCTCCCCGGCTCTGCCGCTTGTTGGGTCCCTGCTGGAGGAGCAGTGGCCCGACTGGGCTGCGGATCACAGTTTATGGCAACCCCGAGCTGAGAGCCCGCGCCTCGGCTCTGTCTCTGCAGCCGGCTTCCCCGCTCCGATACTTGGGAGCTCTGCTGCACTCAGGCACCCCCGGTCTTTCTGTCACCCCGAGGGTCCTGAGACCACACTGTCCCGTGAGGGTTCCACCCCCCGCTTAGCCACTGGAGCGACGTCCCTCAGCAGAGCTGACTTCTAAAAGTTCCGATTTTGTGCTCCATGGCTCTATCACTTGCCAGAAGCAGCTGATGGAGGCCACCTCCCCCGCCGTCTATCCTCCTGAATATCACCTCGGATTCACTTCTCCGCACATCCTACCTTCCAGAAAGTGGTCGCTTCTCTGTTCAGAGAGTTGTTGCTACTCTCTTCTTCGATCTCCTGTTGAGTTCGTAGGTGTTCAGAATGGTTTGATCCCTATTCAGCTGAGTTCCTGAGACCAAACAAAACCCAGGTCTCCTACTCCTCCGCCATCTTGCTCCGCCCCCCCAGTTGTCATTAATTTATGTGTGGTCTTGTCAGGATGTTGTATCTACAGGATGGATTTTCGTTTAAGCCACTATTAACTAATTAGTACATAAATATTGACACAGATAGTAGAGTTGGCATTTATAGTATCCCATATTGTTTTCAGTTAGAAATTTGCCAATATCTGGAAAATATCCTAAGGAAATTTTTTAAACACGACATACTGTTTTGTGTGTACTCTTCTACTCATTTAATGTGCCAAGGTATTTGAATTTTGTTAGTGTTAGATTTATTTTAAAATAACTTTTTTTTTGCAAAAAACATAACATGGAAGAAAGTTTAGTTGGGCATGTTTTTTGGACTAAGACCCATCTAATTTTCAATATTGGTTCTGCCATCAGCTAATGTTAGAACCTTCTGCTAGTCACTAGGCATTTCTAAGCCTCCTTTTGTTTAAAATGGGAGTCTGAGTCTTATGAGGAATCAAGAAAACATGCCTGTAAAATGTTAAACACAGCATGCACAACTAAGTAAATGTTTAGCAGTAAAAGAGCAGCTCACTAAGTTTTGAAGGGTTAAGGAAATGTTATAAACTGGTACCTGGCCTCAAGGAATTTATACTCCAATGGGAATATATTATACACAGAGTACAAGGGAATTCATGGGAGCTAGTTAGACCTATGAAAGCCAAGAGCTAAGAGGCTGCAAGGAGGGAGGGAGTACCTTCAATGAGGGGTATTAGGGAAGACTTCTGACAAATATGATATTGTATGTATGTATGTATGTATGTATGTATGTATATGAGAGAGTGAGTGAGCAGGGGGACGAGGGAGGGAGAGAGAATCTCAAGCAGTCTCTGTGCTGAGCATGGAGCCTGATGCCAGGCTGAGTCTCATGACCCAGAGATCATGACCTGAGCTGAAACAAAGAGTCAGACACTTAACTGACTGAGCCCCCCCAGGCACCCCTTGAATATGATACTCTTGGGAGACAGTTAGATGTTGTCTGGTGGGTAAGGAAGGCAAAGGGAGAAGAGAAGCATAGGAACAAGCTAAGGGAAAGGAAGGAACGACTTTGCAGGCTGAGCAGCTGGAACAAGGGATGGTGAATAATTCCAGGTCTCTGGGCAGAGAGTGAGCAGTGTGTTGAATTGTGAGGTGAGAGTGGCAGGTGTATTGGGGGTAGAGGTAGGGAGATCATGGAAGATTTTAAAAGCCGGGTTGTGGTGTTTATACTTTTTATAAGCAATGGTGCAAACAAAGTTTTAAGCAAGAGAATCATAAAATCAGGACACCAAAGCAGTAGGTTGGAGGATGCAGGGGAACCTAGAAGTGGCATGTTTGGTTGGTTGCCTGTGAGAATAGTTCAGATGAGTCATAGTGAAAACCCTGGGTGGGGGCATTTGGAATTAAAGGAAGGACAGAAATAGATCTAGCTTAGAGGTGGCCCTCAAACGATTTGGTAGCCATGTGGGCACAGGCAGTGAGGGAGGGAAAAAATATAGCTGATATCAAGGTTTCAAGATATGGAGGATACAGGAGAAAATTTGAAGACAGATGTTGGAGAAGGAGGTAGACTGGGGGCTAAAACCCTCGTGCCTCTAGGGACTGGGCAGGAAGGGGCCTGGATGAAGTCAGCTAGATTGCAAATATGAAGGGGAGGGGTGGGGAATGTGGAAACTGTGCTGTCTCCTAAGGGCAGCAGCATCTTCTCAGCTTTGTCCAGCTTTACAGTAGGGGAATTTCTGTCCAATATACCAGATCTTTAAACTTTTAAGAGAAACCAGAATCTCAAAATTAAGAATAGTTTCTCCTGGTTTGTTTCTTTAGATCTGATTATTTTTAGACACTGTGTGGATCAAAGCAAAGGGTAAGAGTTGAAAACTTTACGCATTTGTAATTTTCCTGATTGCTTGATGTTCTCATCCATATATCTGCTTAAATTACTGTTTGCATTTAGCATTTACATGCACTTTAGGATGAATATTAGGCATACTTACTGATTACTGTTAGTACATATCCCAAGTAAATGGTCCATTTGTATCCCAATGGTTTCTTCTGCAAGATATTACTTTCAAGAGACCTTAAGAAGTGATAAAAACACTGAAAATATGGACTCTGAAATTTTTTTTTTCAGGCTGGGGGATGTGTGTGTGTGTGTGTGTGTGTGTGTGTGTGTGTGTGTGTGTGTGTGTGTTTATGTAGTTTCAGGTACAAGGCAAAGTATGGACAATTACATTTTTTAATAGGCTGAACTTCTGTGACAAACTGTAAGCACATAAAGAATGAAATTTAAAACATTTAGGGAAGAGCACAAAGAAAAGAACACGATCTGGGTGAAGGATTTTTTTTAACTGGCTATTAGCAAGCTGATTTACCAACTTAATGATAAAAAATTCCATGTATTTTATATAGGGGTATGATGATAGCTCAGTTGGCTTTATTTTAACCAACACCTTTTAAGAAATACCATGAAAAAAATTGGAATAAGGTAGATTGGAGGCATCATTTATAAATATTTAAACAGATCCTTCAGTATAAGCATTCACATCAGATCTACATGAAATTGGTCTTTACATAGCAAGCTTTGATGTCATTGAAATAATGGGAATTTTTTTGGGGGGTGGTGGAAATATAATCTGTTCCAGTATAGAAAAAATAAGACTATTGTGTTACTGAAAGAAAGCTAATGGAAGAGAGCAAGGTCTGAGGCATAATTCTGAAGGTAAAATGGATCACTTGATTCTCCGCTTAATCATTTCATCTTCTGAGTGTGCTATTCATCTTGTAGCTGCTTGCCTGGTAAACTGGTGATTATTAAGAGACAGTCATGGTGTATCAACATTGAGGGTACAGGTGACCATGCATTTGATCCCTGCTCTCTTTCGGGCTGAGTAGGCGGTAATAGGTGGCTTTCAGGTCTAAGAGGGAGAGTTTTGTTGGGGCAGGATAGAATGCTGGGCATAACATAACCCCACCTCTACCTCATACTGCCTGTGTCTATTGGGAAAGTTATTTTACTCAGCAATCTCAGTTTCCTCATCTGTACAATGGCCATAACCTCAGTACCTATCTCTCAAAGTTATTGTGAATCTTACATGAGATTATATATGGTAAAATGTACAAATACAAGATACATTTATTTTTAATTTGAACAGTACTACTCTCACTCTTGCTATTGTTGGATGTTTATTGGAAAACCTGAAGTTATTTTTTTGGAAGCTGAATTAAATAGCTAATGGTGATGTTTAGTAAACCAGGTGGAATTCCTGAGTTGGAATGAAAAGAAACTTACTCTGCCTAATTAAACCAAAAAGAATTTGTTGGAAGGATATCTGTGGTACACAAATTCACAGGGCAGCTCAAGACCTTTATTTCCATCTATTGTAAAATTGATGTTTTTAGTGTTTTTGTTAAAACAGACACTACTCACATCAGTCTTAAAATTGTCCTAATAGAGAAACTTAGGACCTCTACAAAGTGAGCAGTGCTCCTAGGATTGGGTGGTTCCTAGCCTGTATAACTTTGTGGATTCCTAGATACTTTGTGAGTCCTCTACTTATAGAGGAAGTCTTGTACTCTTAGCAGGGGTTGTAGCACAAAGAAAGATCCTTGCCTCCTGAATACAACTGCTGCGAAATATAACTCTGAATGGAGCAGTAGAAGACATAATTCTACTCATGCATACAGTTTTCCATATATACCCCTTTATAACACATACCACCTTATATTGTACACATAACTGCAACAAATTTTCATCATGAGCTGTCTTAAAGGAAAATGCACCAAGATGGAGCTAATGTTCTTGTTGTAGGGTGTGGTGTGTGACATTCAGAGTTGTGATTGGTAGGAAGAATTTAAGAACACTAGACTCATTGCTTGAATTTGTTCTGGATTAAGAAAGTGTTTCTGAGGAATTGCTTCATTTATCCATTAATTCAACAAATTATGAATGTAAATTTTCTGGGCACTGGTTAGACACTGGGGGTAAAATGATGAGCTAGATCAGTAAAATTCTTATCCTTACTGACTTAACACTCTAATGGAAAAGATAGACCTTTAAACAAACTATAACAATTAAGTGTCATAAATACTATCATAGCAAAAGTATAGCCACTTAGATTAGGTGTTCTTTCTACTCATTTCCCTAAGGGTCTGGGGAAATGTTACCATCTTGATCTTGATTTGGCTCAGTCCCCTTTAAAGAAATTATTGGCTCTTTGGCCCTGTGCTTTAACTAGGCACCTAGACCAATTTCTAGATGAAAACAATTAGGGACCTCACATAGGAAAATGACCACCTTTATTTCCACTCTAAAATTGGGATCAGCGACAAAGGAGGAGGAAGGAGAGTTGGAAATGTGTCTGACAAGTAAAGCATGTGTCTCCACGTCCTTGTTATAGGCAGAGATAGATAGATCTAGATAGATATTTTTTTCATGGATGACATAAAAATTTCAATTAAGATCTCAGTAGGCATTTAATAGAAAACTCCTAAGTGAAATTTTTTTTTTCATTTGTCTTGACCAACAAATTGTTTCCTGGGGTGATATCTACAAATAATCTGATGTGGCAGAAGGATGAGCACACACCACTTACATTCATGGATAAAAGCATGCTGGCTGATGGCTCTGAGGTGCCAAGGAGACTGGTCAGAAACAGACATGTGGGTGGAATGGGTGGGTGGATTGCAGTGGTTATGAATGCCATTTTAGCACAGCCATCCAGGGGTGACAAGAACCTGACAGCATGACATAGAGCTAGAGGGGAAGACAAGCCAATTAGGGGTGGGCTCCAATTCATGGTTGACAGCCAAGGATAATTTGTGGTTTAACAGAGCAGGCAAACTCACACTCTACACATGCATACTCATTCTGGAAGTGTTTCAAGTAAGATTGTCTCAGTGGAGTGTGTGGCTAACTTTGAACTTTAATCACTGGCTGATTATTATGCCAGCGTCTCTTTTTAAGTCCTTACCTCACTTGAAATAGTTAAATATATACATAATAACTGAGCTTATTCCAGACTTAAGGCCTTTGAACTTGCCACTCTTTGTCCTCAGGTTGTTCCATGCAGCTTAAATATCATTTCTTCAGAGAGTCTTTCCTAAGGTCCTATTTAAAGAAGTTAGACTCAATTCCCGTTATATGGCATTGTGTTATTATCTTGTGGTTTTTGAAATTTTATTTTTCTTTATTGTAGGTATTCCCTTTCTGGTCTGGAAGTTCTCTGAGAAGGACCTTCTCTGTCTCATTCACTGTGGGACCCTCAGAACCTCGAACACTCATTGGCACTTATTCTCTATGCTTGTGGACAAGGATCCCATCTTAGACAACTTCTTCAGCCTGATGCCCAGCACAGTAAGTGGATGTAAAAGATTCCCATTAATGTATAGATTTGTCTAATGACAAATAGAATTAAGTTTTATAGAGGTAACTGATACCGAACATTAGCTGAGCACCTTATGGGGAAAAAGGGCCAGTTCACTTAATCAACTCTTAAATGAATTTAAAACCAGCGGATGTTTTTGTGTATTTGTGTGTTCAGCTTACATTTGAGCACTGTTTTGTGATAGGTGCTTTAAGAAATCAAAGAGGAGAGTAAAAGCGGCCCTTGCCTTTTAAAATATACTCTCTTGTAAAATAGTGGGTGAAAAGCATTCTTCCTTCTTTGGAAATGGTACTCAGCTGTGTTCTTAGATAAATAATGTTGAAGGAATGAATAAGTGAATAAAAGAATCAATGAGTGAATAAAAAAGAGATGAATTAGTGATAGGAGCTAGAACCAGACACAGCTAAATGTCAGAGTCTATTGCCAGGTGGGGGATTTGATCCCATGAACTTTTTGATGCATAAAGGAGTCTGAATTGGCTCTATTCCATTGTAATGTGTTGAAAAGTCTACTTTTCAACCTTTCCTCCACTGAGTTGACTTTAATACATTGTTGACAATTAGCTAACTGTAATATATAGGTGTGTATTTCTGGGCTCTCTATTCTGTTTTATTGGCTTATTTGTTTTTTGTTTCCCCCATGCCATACAGTTTTGATTACTGTACCTTTATAATAAGTCTTTTTTTTTATTATGTTCAATTAGCCAACATATAGTACATCGGTAGTTTTTTATGTATTGTTCAACATTTCTTTAGTTGTGTATAACACCCAGTGCTCATCACGTCATGTGCCCTCCGTAATACCCATCCCTTGGCTACCCCATCCCCCACCCCCCTCCCTTCTGTAACCCTCAGTCTGTTCCCTGAAGTCCAGAGTCTCTCATGGTTTGTCCCCCTCTCCGAATTATTCAGTTTTCCCTCCCTTTCCCTCCGGTCCTCTGTGCTATTCCTTATGTTCCACAGATGATGTGAATTTATTTTTTACCCAGTGGAAACCATTCACTGCTTACTTCTGTTCATATCATTGTCTCTCACTTGCATGCATTGTTTTTGACATCCCCATGCTTGGAATACCCTATGCTTATAATCTTTGTTTATTCAAAGTCTGTGTGCTGAGGACAATAATCAAACATCATCCTCTCTGTGAAATATTTTACTACATCTCTTGCAGTAAGTAATTTCTCTTATTTCTGAATTTCAAGAATTCTCTACTGATTCTTTGCCTGTAGTATTTAACCCTTTCTATTTTGTTTTACCATTATTTATGTCTGTTTGGTCTTCCCTTTTAGACTCTCAGCTCCTCAGGGTCAAGCGTATTGCTGATTTATCTGAGTAGCCAATTTTCAATAATTCATTCAATAAATATTTACTGAAGACATATTACATGTCAAGAACAAAGCTAGTTTTGGAGAAAAAAGGTGAGCAACTGACACTGACAAGGCAAATCCTAGTTTGCCCTAGATTGTAGAGTTTAATAATAGAGCACAGTATTAATGGCTTTTATCTTTTGAGCACTTTAATCAGTTTGAAAAGATAATTATCTTAGCATATTGTGGTAGGTAAGGACATAAGTTTTAGATTCCACACCTTATGTTTCCACTCCGGGCTCTATTGCTTAGTAGATATGTGACCTTAAGCTGATAATGCAACCTCTTGAAACTTCTGCCTTGGTTATTTATTACCACAATAATGCTGTGTAATAATCCATATGAATGTGGATGAAAACAGAATTTATCAATCTCATAAGCTTGTGCATTCACTGAGTGGTTATTCTGGTCTGGGCCAGGCTAGGTTGGTTCGTTTTGGCTAGTTTAGGTGTCTCTGATGAGCTGACAAGTCAGCTGGGTGGATGAAGCAGTCTCAGATAGCCTCACCAGAGATAGCTCTTCTCTACATGGTCTCTCATCCTCCACTGTGCAAGCCTGGACTTGTTCACGTGGTGGTTGTGGAGCTCTGCAGCAGCTGGTCATATAGGCTCAGAACTGGCAGCCTCACTTCTGCTACATTCTATTGGCTAAAGCAAGTCATAAGACCAAACTAGGTTCATCAGGTAGGGATTCCATCTTTCTGTGAGAATTACTGTAAAATTACATTATATAGGGTATGGATACAAGGACCCATGAACAATGGCTGGCTATTTCTGCACTTCATTTAGTACAACCTCAGTCTACAAAATAGAGATGATGATAGTAGTCCCTACTTTTATAGATGGACTGTGAAAAATGTAAGAAATTGTGTGGAAAGGCTGGGATATTACCTGGCACTTTAGAAATGTTAGGAATTTGTTATTATTATATCATTTATCCTCATACCAACCACATAGAAATAAACTCCTCATCTTACCAGAGAGTTTAAGTTACTTGTTCCTGATCACATAATCATTTGAGCCAGATTCAAATCAAGATTTGTTTGAAAAGTTTGTAGCAGAAACTTTTTAACTGTTCCCCAAATCTGTTTGTTCCTTTGTGTGTGTGTACGTGTGTGTGTGTGTGTGTGTGTGTGTGTGTGTGTGTGTGTGTGTGTGTGTTTTGGCACATGAGCAGACTACATACCAACCTGCCTTGCTGTAGGTGTGATTTGGTCTAGCCCATAGTGAGCGGCATGGCTCAGGAGGGAGCAAATCCAGATCTCTGAATCTCCATTTCCATAGAGGACAAGTGCGTGCAGATTAGAAAATCTGGTTTTGAATTTTAGTGAGCCAGAAATAAATTTTATTGTGAATAGCCAGTGAAGTGTTAGAGTTTGTTTTGGCAATAATGTGCTAACTGCTACAGTTAAGTGGTAACAAACTAGCTGTAACAAAGTGACTGATACTGGTTGCAACAAATAAATAGTACCTATACCAAGTGGGTGTAACACACTTCCACTAGTGGTAACAAACTAACCCATTATAGCTAGTTGTTACTAGTGGCGACAAACTAAGCAATACAGAGTTTAAGTTCTAAAACACTATGCTGTGCAACTCAAGATCGTGAAGACTATCCTGGTGGTATTTGCACACATCAGATACTCTAACATTCATTGAAGAAATGAGAAGATTCTAAAACCAAACATAAGTTGCCTGGTCCTATTTGCTCTTTGTCTTCCCTCTTGATCTCTGATTTCTCTGCTTTACTTCCATTCAGAGAATCTTTCTTCCTTTTTGGTCAACCCAGACTGACTGTAATGTACATCTAACCTGGGCTGGAAGATCAAATTCTGTGGTTAGAGTACCATTATTACAATCCATTTTAATCTATATGAACAAAAACACACAATATTTTCATGGAAAGTGAAAAAAAATATTGAGGTGGACTTTTCTCTAGATAGAAAATGCTTGTTTCAGGGCCTCTATTCAATTCTGAGGACATTGTCAGGAATTAAGGGGTTAGGGAAGTTATTAGAGGATTGTGAAAGTGGATTTTAAGCACTCTCTGTGGAAAGAGAAGTGTTACAAATGGAAAGAGAAGGAAATTAGTAACCAAAGAGCATGAAATTTACTCTCCCATTGGACCAGAAAGAAGAATTTGTACTAATTGGCACCATTATAGAAGCTTTAGTGAGACAATTAGGGCTTTAAATTATGACAATTCTAAGAGACCTCTGCTATTGACATTACTTGAAGAATTTCCCTTTTGTCTTAGAGGATCATAGAACCGTAGAGAGGCAGACTATACAGATTTAGAGCCCTGGAATAAGAAGTCTAGTTACATGTCTTAAAAAGACAAAAATATAATAAAATCTCAGTGCAATAGAATTCAACTTAAAAAAATTGCCATTTCTGTTTAGTAACTCACTTTAAAAGAAAATAATAATATAGCTAATGTTTAAAGAGTACTTACTATTTGCTAAGCACTCTGAGTTGAATGAGAAAGAGGCAAATAATAAAATTGAGATGAAATTAGAAATTTTGTGAAAGCAAATTTTTTTTTTTTTTTTAACGACATACCGGATATCAGGGAGGTTTTGGGTAAAGAGAGTAAACTTCAAGTCTTATACTGAGTTTTGGTTCTGGCACTTGGGTAAGCATGTTACCTCTCCAATCCTGGGTTAATTCATCTGTAAACTGGGAACGATGATAACTTCCATTAAGGGTCAATAAGATAAAACTTATGAAGGCACTTTCTAAGCTACAAAATGCGGGGCACACAATGATACATATATTAATCTCTTATATATACACACACATATCTAATTTATTTCATTCACAGTAGATCTGGTGTGAGATTTGAGAAAACTTTTTAAAAAAATATTTTTGTGATGGTTCACATTTGGAAAACACTCCATATGTTGTTGATGTCCCTTTATTGCCTAGTAAACAAGGAAAAATCCACAACCAAATCAACACATCACAACAAAAACACAGCTATGACAGAGGAAGGGACAATGTTCAGAGACATCTGCAGATGATTGTTACATGATGGAAATAATAAATGAGATAATTCATTAACATATTTCATTTATTCCAGTAAGTCATTAGATACTTAAGGTAAGTGGCTTGTGCCAGTTTTCTTTTCATTAAATATTCATATTTTCTAATGGAAATTGTTCTGACAAATTGGGTAAATTGAATGACTTAGAAATTTACGCCTCAAAAAAGAAGAGTTTGGGAATTCCCAGTGAGCAAGCTAATGCTTAAATCATTAACACTCCATTGATTTTATAATTAAAAAGCTGGAAAGTAAATATAGGGTGTGTTTTACATGTTATGATAACTGCTTGTCTTGATGTTTAGATCACAAGCCTTTTGATTGAAGAATCCATTAGCTCTGCAACCTGCTACTGTGATTGCATCAGAAGAGCGTCTAGATTCTCTAGCAACAAAACCCCTCTATTGTGTCACCTCTAAGGAAAAAAATACAAATGAAGCACTCTTGCCATTTAGGAGTGAAAAAAAAGATCATGGGTTCTAGAAAATTTGTATATGGGATACAGTTCTTATTCCTGGAAGGAGAGAGGGGATGAGTTTCTGGACAACTAAGAGAGAAACTTATCCTCAGTTCTTTAGCATTAGTGCAGTAACTACTTAGCAAATGCTTATTACGTGCCAGACCCGGAGCTCAGGATACAGTCATGAACAAGGAAAACATGGTACCTGAACTCAAGGGACTTGGAAAGCAGACAGTTAAGCAGAAGGTAACAATGCAGTGAGGAATGCGATGTCAAGGAGCTGTGAGAACACAAACAAGGGGACAGAACAGTCAGGGAAAGTCTTCCTGATAGGATGCCTTATGCTGGAAGCTGAGGAGGAACAGGAGGTAGGAGTGTTCCAGGCAGCCTTCACAATATGTGCAGTAACCATGAGATTAGGAGTATGGCACATTCTGGGTACTAAAAGGCAGTGTGGAGAGAACAGTGTTGAACCCCACAACCTAACATGAACCAAAAATATGAATCATACAGGCAAACATGACTGTATGATTTCAAATTATCTAGTAGTCAGATAAAAAAGTAGAAAGAAATGGATGAAATGAACATATTTTGTTTAGCCCAGTATATCCCAGATATTATCATTTCAATGCATAACCTATAAAATTTGGGTAGGTTTGGTGACATGGTGAGACAGTTTTCATGATTTTTTCATGCTAAGTCTTTGAAATTCTCTGTGTATTTTCTACTTCCTGCACATCTCAATTTGAACTAGCCCCATTTCAAGTGCTCTACAGACACACGGCTACTGTATTGGACAGTAGTGGGCTAGACAGTAAAAGAAGGGATTCAATGCTGAGAGATGGAAATGGAAATGTAGAAAGGAGCCAAATACTGAAAATTTTAATTTCTTCACCTGCATCCCAGTTAATGAGACTAAGTGGTGTTTAAGGTCCTTCTAGCTCTAAAATTGTATGAACTTCTATCTTATCTCAATGTGGTTTTGCAAAGAACTGACCCAAACTGAATGTTCTTACCTTAACATTTCAAATGTATTTTGTTCCTGTTGTCATCTTCTTTTTTAATTAAATGTGCCACCCAGGAATGCCATAAAGAATGCATGTACTCTCACATGAATTTTTCTTTAAAGCCCATTTCTCTTGGTTCATTAGGGCTTTGGTTTGACAGTACCTATAGTAGACTTTGACACAGTGAATCTTGCCTTAATTTTGTCTTGAGAACTATCATTCCTCCATTCTCAGTTCGTGTTGTTCTGGTGTGGCTAGCCATGTTCTAAGTTTAGGGGTGGTTGTGTCTCAGGCCTAAGCCTTTGTCCTTGGCCAGAGTGATTAATTCAGTGATGGAAGTGTGGCCTAAGTCATGTTAATCAGGTCCAATCAAAGCTCATTTGGAGGGAAGTTTGTTTGAGCTATTGGAATAGACGTGGTCTGTTGTCTTTCTACTGCTAGAAGTATTAGTAGGATAGATGTAAATTTGGTGTTAATAGCAGCCTTTTTTGTCACCATGTAAAGGGAGCTTGCTTGAGAGTGGAGGAAACACAAAGAAAAGCAGAGTAGAGAGATGGGAGAGCTAGAATATTGAAGAAAAAAATAGAAACAAACAAAAAAAATCTTTTGTTCTCCTGGATCCAGCTGTACCTGAAGTAAAAAAATCTCTTCTTGGACTTGACACTTTTGTAAATGTCTGTTATATGTTGTCTTTTTTGTTTTTTACTTTTTCTGCTAATGACTCTTAATTGTGGTTTCTGCTACTTAGAATGAAAAGAGTACTGGCTAAAAACTTAAAATATATGTATTGTCAACCTTAATACAGTTTCACAGAATGGACCCCAGAATTATGTTATAAGACGACTTTGTTGAATGGAAAATTCTAATATTTGTAAAACTATATCTCTTACCATGAGCAACTATAGTTATTCATTAAGGAATTTGTCACTTTATTCAACAAATGTTTATGACAAATCTACTCTTTTTCAGGTACTGTGTTCTATTTTATATATTATACCAATATTTACTTGATGGTCTTTCCCAATGCTCTGCAGTCTTTTGGTAGGTAAAATACTCTTTCCCAACCCCAAATAAAACTAAGATTTTGGAACTAAAAATAAAAGCAAACTCTCACTGTATGAAAAGAGTTTCATTCTTTTTCAAATTATGCAAGTCTCATGCTCTTTAAGAAGGAACAATTAATTCTCCCAGACTCCTCTTTTCCTACCCCTTTTATTCACATCCCATACTGATTTTCTCAATAATTTTCTGACTATAATTTTGGAACACTTAAGAATTGATCATTTCCCAAAATTATGACTGGAATAAATGGGCAGTGGAAAAAATAAATCCAGGACTAGACCTTAATCTAGTGAATGAGAATCTGTGGGGAGGATAATTTAAAATGAATGTTATTGGGCTCCTTTTGCTCAGAGATACTAAATGCGAGACTTTTGGGGTAGAGTCCTAGAATTTGCATTTTAACCAGCCCTCTTGGAGAAGCACATGCATACTAAAATTTTGGAATTACCTGGTTGCTTAGGAAAAAAATTCCATAAGCATTCTAGGATATAGTGAAGGCACAGATTGGCTTTGATAACTGGATCAGCAGCATTTAACTATTATTTATCTTCTCTAGTCTATCTGATAGCAAATAATTATTTTTAATGATCATAAACATTTCACACAAAAGAAATACTTTCTAAATATTCACATGTTAGTGTGTGAGCAGGATATTATTAATTAATTATGGGTAAGCACTGTAGATCATCATCATAATTATCAAATTTAATTAGAGTATGAACTCTGTCTAATGAGGGATTAGCTGACCAATATTAATTTAAATTGGAAAAGTTAGCTTATACTACATTTTTCAAACAAAAAAAGTGGCTTGTTCCTAAACTCTGTTCTTAAATAACTCATTCCAATTCTTACAACATCTTGGTTAAATTTTTTTTATCTTTACGTGAGTTTGGAGTTTTCAAGTTTATTTTAAAATTTGTATTGCCTTAAAAAAAAATGGCACTCTGGATCCTAGGAGTGGATGTGGGAATAAAATCTTGTAGTGTAGACAAAGCCACTTGAAGTTTGGATTTGGATAGGAGGATGGAGAGAGAAGCTCACAGTGGATGCTTAGGGGCTTCTTTTGTCGGTTTCATAGGCCAGCTGGAAATCTGACTGTGCCCACAATACTTTCTGTGCCCTGGTAAGTTCTTGCATAGTTTATATGTGGATAAAACACATATTTAGCTCTAAAGCTAAATAAAGCAGGTGGGAACATACTTCTTTCTCAAGAACTGGTAAATAACTCTAAATGGTAGCTTCTGTTTCTGGCTAACTAGCTTACCTTTATTTCATTCATTCAGCAGTGTTGATAAAGTGCCTGCAGCATGCCAGGCACTGTACTAAGCACCTGGGATAGAATATTGAATAATATGGACATAGCCCCGCTCTCCTGTAGTCTGTCATTTGGTGATGTGCTTATCTGTCCATCTGGTCCTACATGCAGGGGTGCAGAGCATAGTTTTTCTTAGTTTTCAGAAGAACATTATTTAGCTCCCACAACTTAAAGATCTCTTAGTATACTAGATATTTCATCTAGCATGCATGATGATATCTGGTTTTATATACTGTAGTACGGTGCCTCCTTGTCCAGTGTCCCACACGAGGAATATATAGGTTATTCCATTAATTATTATTATCAGACTACTTGCACAGCATCCTCACAAATGCTACAAGATAACTGTACCCTTTACTAAGTTACAACTTCATACTGTGTAGCATGCACACCCCAGTGTACTTCATTAGAAAGAAGTTTCAATATGCACATTGACCCCCACAGTAACTTGAGGATCAGGAGGCCTGTCTTGAGGGGCCAGCTGTGACATGAACTACTTGCTGGGTTTCATCAGCCAAAGTGGGCAATTGTAATCAGTACTACTTAGAATGATATTTAGACCAGGTCAAGCAGGTGTAAATACTTGCCTACCTCTACAGAGTATGGCTTCTTAAGGAGCAAGTGCTCACAAGGAACAGTTCAATGAATTTTTGGGCCTGCAAGGTCTGGCTAAGGTCTGATAAATTTCCCCTAACTTTCCAAACTTCTTTGTGTTTTCATTGACAGGAAGATATGGTTTTGGGAATTGATGCCTAGGAAAGTCAAACCCATCTTTCCTAGTTTTATAAAATAATTAACAGGAAGAAGAAATTGCTGGTAAGATTGAGGCCATAAAAACACTGTATGGAGTTGGCTTACAGGAAATGTTTAAATAACAAAATTACACAGGACCAGTCACATCTACATCCTACATTGTTACTTCTGTGTTCTATGATCTTGGGGAGACGTGTTGATTAAGCAGTTCTTTGTTATTTCATATTTTCGTAAGACTTGGAATTGCATCCTGCATATGCAAGTACAAGACCTTGGATTGGAAACTTTTCTTTGTCATTAACATTGGAATAAAGTTGATGTAGATTTTTCCTTTAAAAGAGCCAGAAATGTTTTTCCTCATTTTCTATTTAGAGTAAGACAGCTTCTATAGGCCTTCCTTATGTCTTGGCCCCTGGTAATGGCAGTAAAACTAAAACAATTAACATAAACATGCTCATACAGTATTTTACACTATACAAAGCACTGTCATAGACAGTTTTATATTTGATTTTCAAAGCTATGCCATAGGGCATTATAGTTGAACTCACTTTGAAGACAAGGACATTAAGGCTTAGTAGAAGAGGTCTTTAAGATCACATGACTTGGAAGAGGCAGACCAATCCTCTTAATCCAGTAGCCTGTTCCCTTCCCATAGTGCTGAATGCCACCCACAGAGTGAGCTGTTGCATCTTGTGCTCTCCAGAGTTTACCCTGACCTGTTTTCAGATATATCCAGTAAGAAAGGTGAAGAAAATGTAAGAAAGTGAACAATAATAATGATAGTATTGTTGAGTGTTCTGGGTGTGCTCTGATGGAACATGAATCTCAAGTCTGCTATTTAGTAATTGATCTTGAGCAAGGGATTTAAATCCTCTAAGACTCAGTTACCACATCTGTTGAAAACAGTAAGTATTTCTTAAAATTGTGAGGATTAAACAGTATTACCTATATAATATAATATTAAGACGGTAGTGAAGATGATGATGGCCATTGGCTTGGGATACTAGGGATCTTGTAAGTGTCAGATATTTTACATTCATGATCTCTAGGTCTTCTAATAATCCTGTGAAATACATATTTTAATTCCTGATTTGTATATGGGAAAATGAAGACTAAAGAACTTATGGGCCTCACTGTAGATCAAATGGCCAGCAAGAGCTTGTGTTAGAATTTGAACCCACAACAGCCTGGCTACAACACCCATTTCTTCACTTAAGTTGTTGTAAACCATTCTTTGAAAGAGACAAAATCCTTCAAAGGATCCTGGCCAATGACTTTACCTGAAATCAACTATCAACTATTTCCCTCAAATCCTTGACATTCCTGAGTACCAGGCCCATGTCATATTCTGGTAGAATTTACTGTATAAGGAGTATACAGTATACAGTATAAGCACAGTAAATGAAATCTGAATTTTGTCACTTAGCATAGACAGTGGGTTGCCGTAAATGAAAATGTTACTTTCTGTGCTTATGAGCTCTTATGTGTTACCCTACGTTAAAAAAAAAAAAAGGAAGAGCAAATTCATAAGAAACTATGCCTTGGAAAAAAATCATTTGATGAAAACCTAAATTGTGCTCCCATATTGTGACCATGTATTTAACAGACCAGCTGATTGTATTCAGGCTAACAACTAGAGGGCCTCTGATGCTTTTTTGAAGAACTCACACCTGTATTCTTACATCTTGTTGCCTCCATAAATCTGGAGATTATCAAGAAAAGCGTTCTCCACATTTCATAAGTGAGGAAGCTGAGGCCCAGAGAAGTTCAATTTCCTATCAGAGATCACACAACATGTGGAATTGGGTTCTACTTCCCAGTTTTTCTCCATGATAGCACAAGGGGTGGGGACTACTTCTTAGGCTGATTAAATCTGTGGATGAAGATAATTTCCCCCCAAGGCATTAGAAAAGATTACTGTAAAAGGGATTTTTCCCCCCCCCGTTGTATTGGTCTTCAGCATATTGGGTATAAACTGAATCAGAAGGCTCAAGTTCCAGTACTGCTCTGTCCCATACCAGCTGATAACCTAGGTCACTTACCTATCTGGGCTTGCATGTCCTCTTGTGGAAGATGACAATAATAATCCTTAGCCTGACTTTCTCACAGGGTTGTTGAGAGCATCTATCCCACATCTCTAGGTGATAAGAAAGTGATCTCAGTATCCAATTTGTGGCTAGACCCCAGCAACCCAGCATACTACCTCCTCCCCCCACACCCCCCGTCCTGCCTTTTCTTAACTAGACCATGATTTCCTTTTTGAGAATTCCCTCTCTCCCACTATGGGCAATCTTGGAGAAGCCGTGAACTCAGGTCTCTGAACTCCTAGGAGGGCAGTCAAAGGTGTCCTAGAGTCCCTTGTGGGTTTCTTCCTTTGGATTCTTCTTTACCACACCAATGTAGCTATAGGGCAGGCACAGAGGGGTCCATTATAAAAATCTCTTGGTTGCTCCTGTGAGAATTCTTGAATTTATTTGCCATTTGGTGTAGAAATCTACAGTTCTGGTTGCTAGCTGATTTCCAGAAGTTAAGGCAGTTCTGGCTTATAGTGAGTGGGAGGTTTGCAGGAAAATAGCATGCAGCAATAGGGAGAGGCTCTCTGAATTTGTTCTGAGTGTACAGCTAATGGGCACCTATCTTTGAGAGATATTTTTATAGCTTCCTACATGTAGTTGGTGAAAATTAGCCTGAATGTGGGGGGAGTGTCTTGTCAGTTTGGCTTCTCATCAAATTCATTTTTGTTAAATAGCTAATTCTTAGGTGTTTTTACAATTTATTAGTAAGATATGTAAGTCTCTGTTGGCAGTCTTGGTTAATAATAGCTTAATAGTCACTGCCCCCTGCCATGTAATCCTCATTTTTGCCCCAGAAGAAGTAAAAATTTACCTCCAGGGTTAGAAGCAGGTGAGGGTGACAATCAAGCAGCCATAAGAGGAGTGAAGATGGGCGCCTGGGTGGGTCAGTTGGTTAAGCAACTGCCTTCGGCTAAGGTCATGATCCCGGAGTCCTGGGATTGAGTCCCACATCAGGCTCCTGGCTCAGTGGGGAGCCTGATTCTCCCTCTGACCCTCTCCCCTCTCATGTTGTTTCTCTCTCTCTCACTCTCAAATAAATAAAATCTTAAAAAAAAAAAGAGGAGTGAGGATGTAGGGCTGTTTGAAGACAAAGAAATGCCCTAAAGAAATAATTATCTAAGTCACTGTTTTGACTTGACAGTGGCAGTGACTTAATGGGAAGATAGTTTGATAATGAACGGCAGACGGATCAAGAGGCGGCGGTCTAGTAGTGCACTTGTTGTGTGGATTTTTCAGTTCCACTTGTGTGTCTGCCGCCTTCTCTATAAAGCAAAAGCAATTATTCATAATTTGACTGCCATTTATATCATGTTTAATGATTTAAAGCTGCATCTTCACATGGCCCAGCTTATCACAGATGGGCTATAGATTTAATCAGGTGATGTATCCTGGTTCTGTCACTACCCAGCTCTATAAGCAAGGGCAGTTATGTAACCCTTTCGATCTCAGTTGCTCATTTGGCAAATGGGAATAATAGCAACACACACCTCATCATTTTGTTATAAAGATGACTCTACTTAGTACCTGCAACAGGCTTAGCAGGGTACAGAGTAATTATTCACTTAATGTTAACTACTATGATTTAATAGAAGGGCATGAAGATATTTGTGGATGGGCACTGTACACGACAATTGTAATGTTATAGGATTCTTGTTATCAGAGGTTTGACACACTGTGGCCCCCGAGTAATATCTAGCTTGCCTCACATGTTTTAGAAAGTTTTATTGGACCATAGTTAGGCTCATTTGTTTGCATAATATCTATGGCTGCTTTTGTGCAATAAAGCAGAGTCGTGTAGTTATGACGATCGAGTTCCTATGCTGTGTAAAACTGAAATATTTATTACCTGGCCTCTTACAGGAAAAATATGCCAGCCCTGGTGTTTGTGAAGAAAATAGATAAAAATCCCAATTTCATCTAATTTACATTTAATAACAGATTGGTTGTAAATTTGATTTGTTGATTCTTCACCCTATTCACAATTAATAGACATTCAAAAGGTTTCTACTTGTTTTTCCTTTGTAAGTGGTTCTGCTATAAATGACATGGCAGACATGGGAATCTATCTGTAGGTTAGGTTCCTACTCAGGAAATACTTAGAGGTAATTATTTGGGTTGCCTCAGATGATGTGCTTACAGATTTACTGATGGGACATAGTAAATCCCACCAAAGTTGTCAGAATGGAGTACAGAATTAAGCTGTCAGTTCTAATTCCCCATAACAGAGTTTATCATTAATTAACTTCTTTGATCGAACCAGAGGTTGCAATCCCCAAAGAAAAAACACAACACTGAAGCTCAAGGAATTGACTACTTGTCAGATGAAGTTAGCTATCGAGGTTCCTACCCATCACAAGTAATCTCACAGCTGGTCATTGCTTCCATCTTTCTGTTCAGTGTGGCAGCCGTCAGGTCCTCTAATAGGTTGCTCGGATAGAGTCATCAGGCTTAATGCATTTCTCCATTGGGATCATCACATCTGTTGTCCATCAAAAGGCTTATGAGCACATAACTCTGGATAAGAGAATTGTAATACTATTCTTTTATGCAAGGTGATACTCCTCAAACTCTTTTCCTTCGTGAAACATGCCTCAATAAGAAAATCTGACTGTGGAAACACGAATTTTAGCCTTAGTAAGAGGCCCTTTTGTTTTTAATTTTGACTATTTCAGGTGATGGCAGCTTCAGAGACAGAGCTGAGGATTTATTATTGCTGTATAAGATTATGATATATTGCTTAAGAGATGGCACAGACTCACAACTGTGTCTGGATAGTATGTAAAAACAACAACAACAACATAAGACAAAACAACAAATTGTTATGTTAAATCCAGGGTCTAAAACTCAAAAGCTATAGGGGCCAGGCAGACAATACTAATGGTAAAGTGGACAGCTCATATCCCATCTTAAGAGATTTTTCCAAAAGAAAAAACTCAGTCCAGTTTTAGAAGTCTGCAACTACTTCAAAATACAAACAACAACAAAAATATGTTAGAGCAATTGAACTATGTCTTCTGGTTTGATCCCACCTCCAAGCCATCAGCTTAAGATGTCTGCTTTAGAAGAGAGTATCAGAGCTGAGAGGGTCTGGGGTGTGGCTGAAGAAGGGGTGGGGTGTCACAGGACTAGGAAGCTAACTTTTTAAAACAAACTAGCACACCAGAGACCAAGGAAGAGTTTAAAACATGGGCACGGATAGGCCAAAGTCACAGCAGTCGTAAATAGCACTGGTCAAGTCTTTTGTCTCTAGAAGAAAAGAAAAAAAAAAAAAGCATACAGTTAGAAGCTAGAATGATTAAGAATAGGAATAACTCATGATGAGACATTCACAACTAAGGCCATCTATGAATTCTCCTTAAGAGCAAGGGTTCTGTCATTAGACCAGCAATGAAGGTGACTTCTCTAAGCCTCCCTTTCTTTCTGGGAGGACTAAATGAGAAAACATGTGAAGTACTTGCATAATACCTGATGCATGGCAGGTGCTAAATACATATTAGCAAATGTAACAAAATGTAAAATAAGGCTGTAATTTGTAGAAGAATATTACCCAATACACTTATGATCTAGAATTTTTATTTTCTCTTCAGGATTCGCATCTATTTAGACTTGGAATATCTGTCCTAAGCTTATTTTCCAGATAGTCACTATGAATTCCTGCAGTGTTATCATGTTATGACTGGATTTTGAGGGACCAGAAAACTGTGTGAAGCGTATCCGGAACCAGAGCCCTGGAAATTGCATGATGCAGATGGAGTCAATGCTTGTGAACTAGTGCACATTCTGTCTCTAAGAACAAATACCTTTTGCCCCAACATTGGTCCTCAGTGATTATTATGACCTGTGGACCAGGACGGTGAATTGAATCAGGAGAGAACTTTGAAGTATGTTTTAATGTAGAGAGGATCTTGGCACCACAATCCCCTCTGTGACCAACTACTCTTAGGAGATGCTGGTGGGTATCACAAGATCATCAGCAGCATCAAAAACCCTTCAAACTTCCTAGGGGCTTTGGGAGGTCAAGACCAATGAGAGTGTTGATCTAGCACTAGTAATATATTTCTTTAGATGTAGTACTAGGTTAATTTCTCATTTTTAAGGATGAAGGAACTTGAGGGTGGGTGGCAGGAAAGAGGTTGTAATGGTAGAGGTACACCTTCCTTGCTTGCTATAAGTTGAATTTTTGGGTTTAAGGAGGTCTGGAGAGGTGCATTTTAGAAATCTGTCCTGAAATACTCTAAGTCTTGGATTTGGTTATTTTCATAGCCTGCTTAAACAGAAAACTGTTATTTCCTGCAAAAGCCCTTTATCGGTTACCAAAATGTTTCATTCAGAGTTGTCAAGTGACAATGTGGTTTTAGATTTTCTACTCAGTGATTTAACCACCAGCCAATATTAAAATGAGATGGAAATTTTACATTATTGGGGGAGAACTATGTTCCCATTGCATTATCCATGCATGATACATAGATATACATACACATAATTATATATACATACATGTACACGTGTATATTGTGTGTGATAGATATTCTAATTTGACTTTAATTACTAGTGTATATTTTAATGTTACTTTGATCACTTTTTCCGTGTAGTAAACCGTATGCATAACTGTTCACTTTAATTGAATCACAAAGCCACCTATTTTTTAGTTCTTATATTAATCATAATGAAAAACAGTATTACCATAATTTCTTTCAAGATACTAGTCTTGTCAAATTGGTACACTTATATTTTTATTCATAATGTACATTCCTATAGTAAGATGAATTTCCTATTACAGTTTCTGTTTAGATATTTCTTACCTGTTTTTCTCATTCATTTTATCAATCATGGCCAACTGTTCACCTTCCAAGGACTTTTTTTTCTCTCCAGTGTCTTGCATCTCTAGCTTATTTGGAACAGCAGCAGAAAGAAAAATTTCTAAGGCAGAATCTGCTCGTACAGATTCTGTCAAGTCTCAGCTTAGGGCAAATTTCCAAAGGATAATTATAGATGTCGCTAAAGCTGAATTCATGATGGTCAGATTGTCAGAAATTTATTTATAAATGCTATCATAATGCTGTAGGGGCCTCCCATTTTACCTTGGGGGGGGAAAAAGTTTGAAGCCTGCTAAGCTCCCTGAGTTTGCTTCTATCCCTGGTTTTGCATTGGGATCACCTGTGGAGATTTTAAGACTATAAGAAAAGGTTAAATCAGTTACTGTCATAAACTTTCCTCAGCCAGTATTTATTGTTAACTGATACCATGCTCACTCATTCACTCACTGTTTAGCACTGCTCTATGTACTTTAGGTATATCATTAACTCTTAGAGTTCTCCCATCAAGGCTGTGAAGTAGTCACTATTATGGTGATTACTTGAGCGATGAAGGAATTGAATCATGGACAGGTTAAGTAGCTTGCCCAAGGTCACTTAAGTAGTACACTGTAGAGTCAGAGTCTAGATTCAGCCAGGTCATCTCTTGAGTTGATGCTTATAGCCACCTTGTCTCATCACTGTTCATCTTCAGCATGCCTAATGACCAGCTGTACAGCTGGGTTTGATGGGACAACGTCATGCAATAGAATTCATTGCCTGGTTGTCAACTTTCTTAATTTGATTTGAATATTTTCTTTTTATCAGTATTGACTTTGAGGGGATCAGATATCCAGATTGAGTACTTGCTAATGAACAGATAAAAAAATGTGTCTGCTGTCTGGACTTACCCCATCAGACTCTCTGATGGTGGCCTGAGCATCTTTGACTTGAAATGACTTCTCTGGTGATTCTGATGCACATATTCCTGGCAGTCTACTATCAGAAGGAGGTCAGGTAACAATGCTATTAGTTTTACTATGAGGTAGCCTGAGACCAGGACTCCAGAAAGCTCTGAGAGGTACTGTGGAGACGCAGGTGGGAAATGTTGATTGAGACTGAGAAGCCTCCTAAAGAGATGGCATATCATACAGTCAGGGAAGGATGAATACAGTCCTAAGGACCATTTCTTGAATATTTAAGAGGGACAGAATTTCACTTGAATTCCTTTTATAGGATAAACCTGCAGAGGCTTGAAGACAGACTTCTTTTTCTAAGGAAAATACTTCACTTGCCTGGTGTTGCATATTGAAACAGTAAGCTTGCCAAGACTTGAGACTGTAGTACTGGAGGCCTACTAATCACTCAGTTTCTAATGTTTTAACAGACTTGGCACCAGCTAAAGGAAGTGAATGGTTGTTCCCCGCCTTGCTTGTCCCGACATGATCTCCTCAGTGCAAAAGAGCCTTGAATGACCATGCATTAAGATAATGACTCCTCTGTTTTTTGCTTTACTTCTATCTTTTCTCAGCTCCGTATGAAAGCATCTTCTCTTGGGGTGATTAGAGCCCCTCTATGAATCAGCATGTATATTAGTATATTAGTAAAGATGTAGATGGTATAGTTCTCTATCAGATCTATAAGATCAACTGGTTTTAATATTTTGGATGTTTGACATAGGCTGTTGGGGGACACTGTGGTCTCTGCCTTTGGTTTCTTTGGACTATCTAAAGTTAGGCCCCTTGAAAATATAAAATTCTGTTCACCATCCTTTTGTAGTGTATTTTGATGTTGTGGTCAGAGAAGGTTGGAATTGGAGGAGGTATTATTTAGTACTGGTGTGCATAAAATCTTTGCTAAGTTTTCTCTCTGAATCAGGCCTGGAGGACTAAATCATTCCTGGACTCCCATACATAGTGGATGCAATGTGGGAGAGAACATTCTCTCGAGTTCTCTTAGCTGCTCCCTGTTTTCTTTTGGTTTATCTTTGAGTCTCTGTGGGGTGTAATTGCTAAGATGTAGGGCCTTAATACTGGCGGTACCTTTAGCCACAAGGACTCAGCCCTCTGTAGGCTGCTGGATGCATTCTGTATGTTTTGTCTCTCTCAAAGTTTCATGCCCAGGGCGGGTCCTGGTAGGTAATGATTCTCCTTTGTCCAGGACTCATGTTAGAGACACTTCCATAATGAAGTTGCATAGGGAGAATAATTATCATAACATGATAATATTTCACTAATTAATGTGACCATTTGTCTAATGCAAGGTAATTGCAAAATTAAATTGAAAAGTATGCAGAAGATATAGAATTCTATGAAATTAATTAATGTGAAAATGGAGAGCTAATCCTAGCACATGGGGAAATACTATAAAAGGAGGATTTGATGGGATTGTGTCACTTAAAATTAAAGAAAAGTAAAGCATACTATGTGCTTCAAATAGGATCATTTGAAGAAAAATGATTAGGAGATGTCTTGCTGAAAGTTGCAAAGACATAAAATTTTTTTTGCAAAGATTTATAATTGTGAAGAAACATTAAATAAAAGTGAAGAATGTTCTGTAGTAATGTCATAAAATTATATTGGTAAAACTACACTAAAAACAAACAAAAGATTAGTTTTTGTTTATTCTAAAAAAAAGTAAAAAGTTGAAAACAACATAAATTCACTGCACAGAAGACACATTTGTTTTCTAATTTGTTCAGTTCCATTTTTCAACTTAAAAATCCCTAATCAAACTATCTTTTTGCTTATTCTGTATGTACTGTGAATTTTTGTTTATATCAGTCTAGGTCTTGGTTGGGAGCAGAAGGCACAGTGAAACTGGTAATTGAGTAGAATTTACTGTTTATAGAGGTCTGGAGAGGTTTTAGAGAAACTACCAAGGGATCATACAGTAAGTACCCTGGGGCTAGCAATAGTGGGGAGCCAGTTGGAGAACAGTTACTTGAACTGAGAGAGTCACTGTATGGAGAGCGCCACCTTTGGTAGAGGTGGGGAACACAGCCAGCTCATTGTGATACAGAGAGGAAGGCGGTAAATACTCTGACTTCCCTCTCCTCCTGCCCTCTCCTCTCCCACCAGTGTCCCCAAATGGCCCAAATTGTGTGCCAGAGTGTTAATAGATCAGATTCCTTGGGCACAGAGCAGGTGAAAGATGGAGAATAGAGTTCATGAGGGCAAATGGAAAATTCCAGCATACATTTTGAAATGGATTAAGTTTAAATGGACTTTTTTCTAGGATTTACTATCTTCAGATAAAGAAGACCGTTTTCTGTACTCAAGGAGTGTTTGGCTAGCATAAGAGAATGGGACTTTTACAATCAGAGAAAGACAAGTATCAAATGATCTCACTGGTATAAAGAATTTGAGAAACAAGACAGAGGATCATAGGGGAAGGGAGAGAAAAACTAAACAAGATGAAACCAGAGAGGGAGACAAACCATAAGAGACTCTTAATCTCAGGAAACAAACTGAGGGGTGCTGGAGTGGAGGGGGGTAGGAGGGATGGGGTGGCTGGGTGATGGACATTGGGAAGGTATGTGCTATGGTAAGTGCTGTGAATTGTGTAAGATTGATGAATAACAGACTGGTACCCCTGAAACAAATAATACATTATATGTTAATAAAAAAAAGAGAATGGGACTTTTAATGGCTTATTTAAGACACATTTTAATGTAGGTCTAAATTAACTAATATAGTGGGCGCCTGGGTGGCTCAGTCGGTTAAGCGTCTGCCTTCGGCTCAGGTCATGATCCCAGGGTCCTGGGATCGAGTCCCGCATCGGGCTCCCTGCTCCGCGGGGAGCCTGCTTCTCCCTCTGCCTGCCACTCCCCCTGCTTGTGCGCTTTCTGTCTCTCTCTCTCTGACAAATAAATAAATAAAATCTTAAAAAAAAATAAATTAACTAATATAGTTACAATATGTAACTTTACTGAATAATTACTGACATGGTAATATCCAGCAGAATTCCTCATACACATTGATGCTCCATCATATCTCTACAGTTTTGTATTTGGGAAGTTGACTTTTTGGAGCTACGTATATAAGACTCAATATTTATACAAGTTTAGTTTTATACAATTTAATTTGGATCATTTTTTAAGTTTCTTGTGATCTTTCTGGAGGCTGACATTTTATCATCTTTTTATCAGCTGTTCCTCCCAGCTTTTTGCCGTGCTTAAATATGATCAGCTTCTAATGATCATCCAATCATTGACAATAATGTTACCTTGGGCATGCCTATGGATGGAGCCCTCAAGTGTACTACAGACCACACTCAAGGATGACAGTAATTCATAGACTAAGTTGTGCAACAGCAACAAATTAATCCCCCACATCACAGTGACTTTCCACACCAAAGTTTATTTTTCACTTATGCTCCAAGCTTCCCCTGTGTCCTTGTGCTCAGAGTTCACTGGCTGGAATTAGTTGTATGACCCCCACCTAACCATAAGGCAGTTAAAAATGTGGGGACCACAATAATATTGGGTATTAACTTTTAGATGCAGTCCTTTGACCTATTTTGAATCCATTATATTTTGAATCCATTACATTTTGAATTCCTATATATTTATCCATTAATGACTTATTCATTACCATTTATAGGATAACAGTCATGAAATAGATACTCTATAATTTAAACTTTATGACCATCCAGTTGGATAGTTTCATTTCCCTTTTACAGATGAGAAAACTAAAGTTAGAGGTTAAATATCTTGATCGAGGATATACAGTCAACAAGCAGTGGAGAAAATATTAAACCAATCAATTCCAAACACACATATTGCTTCTTACTACCTATCTAATCTCTTGGCCAATAATGGAATAAAAGAAAGGGTAAAACTCAGGTCAGGTTGAAATAATAATTGATTTTTCATATTGCCTAGTAATTCTTCTCTTATGCTCTGACTGGTCCCACTTTCTTTTACTTATATTCATGTGCCCTAATCTCTTATTCTCTTTCTCCATTATCAGTTGTTCTCAAAAGAAGATCCAGAAAGTCACTCACATTAAAGTAAAAATGACTGAATAACTTTTGTCTTTCATTTTTAAGAGTTATTTATTTATTAAGATAGATCACTTTGCCACTACGAAGAATAAATCTCTAGTTGTGGGCTATAAAACCCCTTTGAAGGAACTTATTTGAAAAAGGCATATTACTGCTATCCCTAAAATTATATTATATGTCTGCGAGCAATGTGATCTTAGGGGGAAATATAGTGTAATAGAAAGAATGAACTTTGAACTCAGCAGATAAATTAAATCCTTGTTATACTTATGGTATCTACATGACCTTGAAAAATTTATTTAAATTTCTGTGATCTTAATTTTCTGATCTATAACACGAACTGAGTATTGCCCACCGTATGTATTTTTGTGAAGATTAAGGAGGGATTGCACATAGTAGATACTCAGAAATATTTGTTAAGTGAATGAGTGAATGCATGAATGATATCTGTATTATGCCCAGCAGAGTCTCTGTTCTGAGAAAGCAGTAAACACTTGTAAAGGTGGAGCTGTGGCCAGGGTAGGGAAGGGTAGGTTAGGGGAAGAAAAGTTGGCAAATGGAGCCAAGTATAGAAATTAAAAAGTCTGCATTTCAATCCAAATCCATTTTTTTTGTATTTTAGGTTTATGTGTTATTAGAGCATAAGATCATTTACTTTGCAATCTATTACCCAGAAATACACATACATATTGTAGGTTTTGCTATCATAATAACTAAGGACAATTTGCTATGATTGGGATGGTGTGTGCAGTGGTGGTGTGACTAGCCTCGACCCCTCATTGAAATCACTGGCCCTCCCTGAGAGACGTGCCCAGGTAGTACGGAAAATGACAGGAAATCATAATCAGGTTGTTGTAGTCTCACAGTTTGACAACATGAACTGTGAGGACTCTTGGTCATTTTCACATTGCTGCAGTAACAATGCTTTTAAAATGTTGAATTGCAATTATGCAACTATTTTCTATAAATTTTATTTAAGCAATTACAGAAAACAGAGAAAAAGCAGGATGATGCATCCAGGGATGTTGGGGATGTGAGTAAGCTTTTCGCCCTTTCCTTTAATCATTCTGTGTTTCAAAATAAAGCTATTTCGAACCTGGAAATATTTCTGCATATCAAGGAAGTTTTGCTACATGGGTAAAAAAGTAAATATTTTAGGGGCGCCTGGGTGACTCAGTTGGTTGGGCGACTGCCTTCGGCTCAGGGCATGGTCCCAGGGTCCTGGGATCCAGCCCCGCCTCAGGCTCCCTGCTCCGCGGAGAGCCTGCTTCTCCCTCTCCCACTCCCCCTGCTTGTGTTCCCTCTCTCGCTGTTTTTCTCTCTCTCTGTCAATTAAATAAATAAATAAAATCTCAAAAAAAGGAAATATTTTAAAATAATATGTTTTTTTAACTTAAATTGGTAATTGGTTTTAAAGTGCTTATTGGTTATAGTAAGTCAAATCTCTATTAATGGTGAATTTATATGATAGAATGGACTTAACAGGAAAAGAGTATAGGAATTTATTTATTTTTTCTTCTTAAAGATTAGATGGAAGTGTTTCCTGAGTCAGCTTAAGAAAAGGCTGTTGCTCAGACTTAAAGGGGCAATCGTAGTGTCTCAATAATTTTCAGTTGTGGTGTAGCTCTAGAGAAAAACAGATGAGGATTGTATAAATTTGAAAATTACATGTACTCCAAATTGTTGAGTCTCTAAGAGATTCCAAGATATACAGCTCCTGGGGGATGTCCAGGTATTTGGGGGTTATTTTAGATACTTTTACAAAATAGCCTCGTAGTTCTCGTTCCTGTTCCTCTTGCGATTGCCTCCGTTTGGCTCAAGATGAAGGTCAGCATCTGAATCACAGAATAGCATGCTGCTTTTTATTCCCAACACCCCAGGAGGCTGATGGCATTTCTCCCCAAATCCCCCATGGAATTTCAGAGCAGAAATAAGACTCCATGATAATTCATATTCATGCTCTGTTGATCTTCCCCCTTTGATGCCCTGACCAGTTTCTCAACCTGTTTCTGTGCTGACCTCATTACTTATTGACTTGTTTCAAAAATGAAAGGGCAAATTTAGACTTTTTTCTCTAAGTGTTATTTTTATCCACTTATAAAAGAAAAATATGCTCATTATAGACCATTTATAAAATCAGAAATGTTTAGAATGAATAATGAAGTCATAGACAAACTGTTGTAAGTAGAGTATATTTTCTTAAAATAGTTCTCTTCCACATCGGGATTTCTTTCTCAAACTCAACACCGCTGACATTTTGAACAGAATAATTCTTTGTTGTTGAGGCATGGCCTGTGAATTCTAGAATGTTTATAGCATCCCTGGCCTCTACTCAGCAGAGTAGAAATGCCAGCAGAATCTCCCCTCCATCCTGTGTAATAATCAAAAGTGTCTCCAGACATTGTCCATTGTTGAGAACTACTTTTTATTATTAAAACAATTAGAATTTTACTGTACAACTTTATAGTCTGTTTTTTCAGCTAACATTGCATAGTGGAAAATTTCCTATATTAAAGAGCCTGGAAATGATGATGTTCTACTCACTGTATTTTCTTGGATGGGTGGATAGATGTATGGATGTATGCATGGGTGGTTGAATGGATAGATAGGTAGATAGATTTATGTATGATGTATGTATGTATGTATTTATTTGTAGTTGACACACAATGTTATATTAGTTTCATATGTATGGCATAGTGACTCCATAATTCTATACATTATGCAGTACTCACCACAGTTAAGTATACTTAGCATGTATTGCCACACAACATTATCACCATATTATTGACTATATTCCCTATGTTGTACCTTTAAATCCCTCTGACTTAGTTGTTTTATAACTGCAAGTCTGTACTTTTTTTTTTTAATGACTGTGGAAGTTTGTACTTCTTAATCTCCTTCACCAGTTTTGCCCATCCCCCTGATCCTCTCCCCTCTGGCAACCACCAGTTTCTTTTTGATATTTATGAGTCTGTTTCTGTTTCTTGTTTGTTAATTTGTTATGTTTTTTAGATTCCACATATAAGTAAAATCATATGGTATCCTAACCAACACTTATTTCTTGTCTTTTTGACATCAACCATTCTGACTGGTGCAAACTAATAACTCATTGTGGTTTTGATATGGATTTCTCTGATAATTAGTGATGTTGAGCTTCTTTCCATATGTTTGTTGGTCATCTGTGTGTCTTCTTTGGAAAAATGTCTATTCAGGTGCCCTACCAATTTTTAAATTAGATTATTTGTGTTTTAGTGTTGAGTTGTATGGGTTCTTTATATATTTTGAATATTAAACCCTTATCAGATATATAATTAGCAAAAATCTTTTCCCATTCAGTAGGTTGCCTTTTGTTTTGTTGATCATTTCCTTTGTGGCAAAACCCTTTTTATTCTGGTGTAGTCCCAATAGTTTATTTTTGCTTTCGTTTCTCTTGCCACAGATCCATAAAAATGTTGTTACAGCTGATTCCGAGATTGCTGCCTATATCACCTTTCAGGAGTTTTATGGTTTCTGATCTCACATTTAGGTCTTTAGCCCATTTTGAGTTTATTTTTGTATATGGTGTGAGAAAGCGGTCTAGCTTCATTCTTTTGTATGTAGCTGTCCAGTTTTCCCAGTGCCACTTATTGAAGAGACTGTTTTTTCCCCATTGTACATTCTTGCTTCACTTGTCATAGATTAATTAGCCATGTAAGTATGGGTTTATTTCTAGGTTCTTTGTTCTGTTCTATTGAGCTATATATGTCTTTTTGTGCCAGTGCCATACTGTTTTGATTACTATAGCTTTGTAGTATAGTTTGACACCTAGGATTGTGATAACTTCAGGTTTGTTCTTCCTCAAGTTTTCTTTGGCTGTTCAGGTTTCTTTCTTTTTTTAATGGTTCTATACAAATTTTGGGATTATTTGTTCTCATTCTGTGAAAAATGCCATTGGTTATTTTGATAGGGATTCTACTGAATCTGTAGACTGCTATAAGTAGTATGAAATATTTTAACAACATTAATTCTTCCAACCTATGAACATGGTTTATCTTTTCATTTGTTTGTGTCATCCTCAATTTCTTTCATTAGTATATTAGAGTTTTTGAAGTATAGAACTTTTTATCTCCTTGGTTAAATTTATTCCTAGGTACTTTATTCTTTCTGGTGGAAGTATAAATGAGATTGCTTTCTTAATTTCCATTGCTGCTACGTCATTATTAGCATATAGAAATGCAACAGATTTCTGTATATTTCCTTTAACTTTAGTAATTAATTAATTCTTTTTTTTTTTAGTGGAATCTTCAGGGTTTTCTCCATATAGTATCCTGTCATTTACAAATAGTGACATTAATTCTGTCTTACCTTTTGTTGGTTGGCTTTTTTTTTTCTTTTTCTTGATTTTGTATATAATTTGGGGGTTGTGGACCTATAAGAATAGCCATAGTCCTTAAGTTAAGGAGTCCTGCTATAAAGATACCTGGTTCCTACTGTACAAGGGGGTAGGCATGATCTATACTATAGCCTTCACAGAGAACCAAGAAAACCAAGATTGAGGGACACGTCCACAACCACAGGTATGTCAGAATTAGCCTATTGTCCAGTGAGCTTTTTATAAATTTAATGAACTGCATTAAGGATAAATTTTGGAGGCACGAAAGTGAGACTTTTTTTTTTTTTTTGGTTCTTAAGTCTTGACAGTATTAGACAAGTGAAATCTAAGTTATCTAAACTAACCTGACTCACCAGCCAAGTTCTTTTCTACTGCCACTAGTACTATCCAGTGGAGATAAAAACAAGCATGAGGTTTCAGAGATGATTTATCTACATGTTTTATCTTCTATTAGTCTCATTACAGTTTACTCCCCAGTGTAGACTGAGAAACAATAATTTTTATGAGCTGTCTTCCCTGCAGTAAATTATAATACAGTGACTATGTATCTGAGTTGTATTCTTTGTGACCTATGGTTGTGCCATTGCTTTTCAGTGTAGGGATGAGAAAAGAAGAAAGGGAAGCTAAATAGCACTTACTGATACTGAGTACCTACTCTTTGCCAAATCCTGGTCAAGAGACTTTGCTTCCATACTTTTGTTTAATCCTCACAATAAATTTGAGAGATAAATGACATTATTTTACTGGTAATAATCATGGCATACGGATAGTAACTGGCATATGAACCTGGACACAGTGCCTGATCTTTCTATTGCATTGTGGTACTTAAGGAAAGCTGAATCAAGACTCTCCCCATCTTTCCCAACACCCTATTTCCCCTACGTCCAATAAAGCTTTGCACTAACTCTGTATTTGTTTAAAAACAAATATGTCACCTTTTGGAAGACTTTTTAATGCACTCTTACAAGGTCATGTTATTTACTTTAATAGACACCAATCTTGGATTTAGAAGACATGGCTTTGTTTTCTTGCCCTTTATCCTTTAGTTTTGAATGATGCTGCACTAGTCACTGATCATTAATCACTTTGAGTGATGTTCTTCCCACCACAGATGCTGTACTACTTAATACATAATAGCAAGAGCTCATATTTATGGAAGCATTTTTTTAACTCTCCAGTAAAACAAAAAATGTAAAAGATTGCTACTTAAAGAGACATTTAGACTCCCTGATGTCAATTTTTTCATCTATAAAATTTGGATTATAACTCCTACTTCACAGAATTGTTATATTGTTCATTCAGTAAATATTTATTGTCTTTCTACTATGCACTAGCATTTTTTGTTGATATTAGGGGAGAGGTCATATGGTAGTTGTATGATAAAAAGCAGAAAAAAGCAAATATTATAATTACCAATTGTAATAAGTACTAGGAAAAATAAAGAAGCAATTGGGTTGGAGCCTGAGGGTGCTGCTTTAGGGAGGACAGCCAGGAAAAGACTTGTTAAGGAGGTAATGAACACCTAAGAGATGAAGGATAATAGGTCACCAAAAATGATGCTATCTAAAGGCTCTGAAGTGTGTAGACTAGTGTTACCAAGAGATTGACAGAAGACGAGAGGGCTATAAGCATTGCTTTTCAACATGTGGTCTATAGGCTAGTAGTAATCCTTACATTCTTTGTTTATGGTTTGCAACAAAGTTAGGAGCTTACACAGGAGTATGAATAAATACAAGGATTGGGAAAGTCTTGATAAAAAAAAAAAGGTCAGCTGAGTAAACCAGGATGCTTTGTTATGTAGTTGGTGTGCATTCTGGCACACTCATAACTCATCATGTCCCAGTAACAATCGACAGGTGAACTATTTTTAGTAGCATTTATAAGATGAAGTTGGAGAAGGCAGGGCCTAGAACATGCAAAGACTTGAGGACATGGTGAGGTATCTGAGTTTTATTCTAAAAGCAACAGGAAAGCATGGGTGGTTCTAAGCAGAAGAGTAGAATGATCCACTGTTGAGAGAAACAGATGCTCTTAAGCACTTGAAAACATTTTATAAACTGTAAAGTGATGAAGACTGTGAGTTTTGACTCGATAATCTCATTTAATCAGGGTTTCTCTAGCCATTCTGCCAACAGTCTCCTCCTGGACTGATCTAAATAACATATGTCATGCATCCCTTGAGGCCATATTGTAGCATGATTTTTTTGTGTGTGGCAAAATATTGTGCAACATGATTTTGAGGTTACCCCTTTCCAATTCAAATAAAATTCTGTGTTGGGGGAAGTAAATAAGTTCCATGTCACTATCTCAGGGGTCTGAGATCTCAAAATAAATCTCCTTTGGCAGCATTAGCATTTTATGTTCACAACTACAGAACTTATTACTAACATATTATCCACTTGTACATATTTTGCTGAAAAGAACAACTGCTTAAAATCTAGAAACTTCATTCATGGAGAGAGTTTTAGTATTTTTCACAAGAGCATCTGGTAAGTTCATTTTCTTATCACCCAGGAAATGATTTCATCTTTTGGAACAGCTATGTCATTGATTAGTTTGCCCCAGAAATAACAATGGTTTTCCCTCTTCAGCTTCCTTACATTCATTTTTTTTTTTTGCTTCTTTTCTGACTTGCTCCCTCCCTCCCTCCCTCTTTTGCTTCTTCATTTTTCCTTCCTTGCTTCTTTCCTTCCTTCCTATATTCCTTTCTCCCTTCCTCCCTTTCTCTTTCATATTTCCTTCTTTCCTTCCCTCCTCCCTCTCCCCCTCCTTCCCTCCCTTTTTCCTTCTGTAACTCCTTACTGAGCATTTATACCATGGGCTAAGGACTATGCTAGGACCTGGAAATAGCTCAGTCAAAAAGATAAAACCTGTCTCTCTCTAAAAGGAGATTACAGTCTTGATGGGACACAGACAAGTAATCAGAAAGGTACAACCCAGTGTGACCTATGGCACAGTGGGGGAAAATACAGGGTGTGTATTGGAGAACAGAAGCTAAGCATCTAACTTAGATTGGAGTCAGGACAACCTCTGGGGTTGAAATCCAAAGAATAAAAAGTTACCATGTTAAAGGTTTGGAGATGGGCAGAACATTCTCAGTAAAAATTCAGCATGTGAAATCTTAGAGATAAGATAATGCACATGTGAATTGCAGTAAATAAAAGAAATTAAATCTGACTGGAGGTTCAGTCAAAGGGGGAGTTGGAAGGGGAAGAGGTAGGAGATGTAAGTAAAAGACAGGTCATGAAGGGCCTTATACATCATCCTAATGATTGTGGACTTTACAGTGATAGAGAGTCATTGAGAGATTTCAACAGGCATGACATGATCAAGTCTACTTTTTAAGAAATTATACTGGGTCTCAGAAGGAGAGTGGGTTAAAGCGGTGAGGTTGGAGTCAGGAGACCACATAGACGGATGTATATGAGAATGGTAATGTAGAATGAACAAATTAGAATACTAAGTATGCAGATAGTGAGATATTGTATTTAATTAGATGTTCAGAAAGCTGCTGACTGATTTTCTGGAGGTCATAGGGCAATTTGTAAAAGCGATAACAGAGACCAGGTCTTCGAATCTGTGTGTTGCTTTTCCGGGTAGATTTGTTTTGAGACCAATCATCACTCTGTCGTCTCCCTGTCCCCTTATCTCTCCCAAATAGCTTGAGTTTTTCTTAGTCTTAAAGTGGGGGATTTTCTCTTTGGTAATAATTTTACTCTTGGGAGCTGTCCAGTATTCTATCACTGCATTACAATATAAACTGACTTTAAAAAATAATGAAGGGGATATTATGCAGGCAGCTGTCAAGGGAATGATTGGAAATTAATCCTGAAATTCTGTTGTATCACACCTTGCAGATTGTAATCTGTCCCCTTAAAGTTTTTCTCAACACATACCCATGATAAAAGGAAGATTAATCAAGTAACAAGTAATAGTGCTGTGTTCAGCACTATTGTGAGTTCAACACAGAATGAACCACCGTGGGGGCAACAAAGAGACTCAAGACACAGTCTCTACCCTGAAGTTGTCTAGTGAAAGAAAAAAGCAAATGAGCATTTCATAATGTACATAACTGTTGAATCACTGTTGTACATCTGAAACTAATATAATGTTTGTCAACTATATTTCAATAAAAGAGAATAAAAACATCTCGCCAACAGGCCCCACAAAACAAAACAAATGAATATGAGAACATCAAGTCACTTAAAACACTACCTAATAGGGGCGCCTGGGTGGCTCAGTGGGTTAAGCGTCTGCCTTCGGCTCAGGTCATGATCCCAGGGTCCTGGGATCGAGCCCCTCATCGGGCTCCCTGCTCCACGGGAAGCCTGCTTCTCCCTCTCCCACTCCCCCTGCTTGTGTTCCTTCTCTTGCTGTGTCTCTCTCTGTCAAATAAATAAAATCTTTTTAAAAAAAAACACTACCTAATAATATGTAATAGTTCTGATTGTTCAGAAGATGAAGAGGACCACTAGGAAAACCCTTGTGGAGGAGGTGGTATGTGAGCTAAGCTTTGAATGGGCAGAGCAGAAGGGCCCACAGGCTGGAGGGCTGGTGTGGTAAAGTGGAGGTGTGAATGACTGGATCATGGTGAAGGTACTTTAGTGTGGGGCCTTTAGGAGTGAAAGCAAAGGACCAAGAAAGTGGGAAAGAAATTCAGCCAGGCATGGTGTGGGCTATAGTGGATGGCTTTGAAGTCAGGAGAGAAATTTTAAGAAATGGGGACCCAGTGAAATCTCTAAAGTAGAGGTGTTAAGGGAAAGAATAATAAGATATCCATATGAGTAGGGGAGATTGGCTATTCCAAACTCCTTCTATAATTCAATTCACCTGCTTTCATTCATCTTGAGAAGTCAAGTGACTCAATCCCTCTCTGTGGTTCCTCCTGTCTCTGATGCATCTTGTAGATTGAATGACCTAGATAGATGATGTGAAAATGCTTTGTGATCTATGTGATAATCGTAGTTATTGCTGCCAACGCTGGTGGCACCTTCACATTTTCCATGTCTTTGACCAAGTCCCTTTTCCAAAATTCAGTTCAAGTAGCTGACTCTTTGCACTCCCTTGCTGCTTCCTGCCAGGGATCCTCTACTTCACAACCTTGCCTTGTAGAATTCTCTGTCCAGTTGTAGTTGATTGTGTCCTTTGATAAATTTTCATTTCTAACATCTTACACACATCTGGTTTGACAGAAGACAGAATGCAGTCTGATTAAACAACACAACAAAACAAACTGTAAACTCAATTCAGCTTTAAAAACTGTGGGGGTGATTTGATATAAATTAATATTTAATTTTTGATCTGAGCATGGGAATTTTGCAGTCATGCCCTGAGTGTTCTGTTCCTTGCAGAGTTCCCAACAGGACATTGCACAGCCTTGGTAACTGATGCCTTTTCTACTCAAGTTCCTGACTGACAGCCCAGGAGGTAGATTGTTGATTCTCCTTGTGCTAAAAAGTGCTGGCTTAGCGGCTTTCCCATCATGGCCTTTAGCTAATATTTTTAGATCCAAGAGGTTATAAAAAATAGTATTTAGTTGGGTGACTTCAATTATTACATCTCATTGAGAACAGGACTGTAACTTCTTGGGCTCAGCTGTGTCTGTTTAAATCCTTAATTTCTGTAAATTCTTCTCAAGGCACTGTTCTGTGAGTTTTGCAGTAAGGGGCTGTGCATTTTTCAATAGGTTCCCCATGTAATGAAGATCCACAAAGACATGACTTTTGATTGATGACTGTATTTAAGAAGCTATTTAAGGAGTATTAGTTTTCCATGTTCTTTTGCTCGGAATCAGCTTTTTAAACTGCTCTTTCTCAGCAGCTTCATTCTGACAAGGAACATTTTGTTTGCATTTCATTTTTATTTTTAGGCATTTGCAAATGAGGTACCGTGAAACAGCAATCTGCTCTATCCAGAGGGGGGCAGACCAGTGTCAAAAATTCATGTTTTCATTCCACAAATACCATCTAGCAAGTGAAGCATGCCAGGCCCTGTTCTAGGCACTAATGATAAAAGGGGATGTCAAGACAAACCTGTCCTTATCCTGAGGAAGTTTACAGGCTGTGAGAATGTGATTACTTAGTTATATGATAATAATTGCTACCAAGGGGGAAATCCTGAGAGTTATTAGAACCTCTACTGGGAACTGACTTAGCCTGGGGGAAGGAAGGACTTGTTGAAGAAGTGGCAACTGAACACTTAGCTGAATTAGACAGAGGATTTGATAAAATAAAGAAGAAAAATGGAGAAGGTTAATGATAGATAGAATAAATGAAATAAACGAATTTCCTGAGGTTGGACAGAACTAAAAACAAAAGTTAGAAGGGGAAGGAAGGTAACATGTCTGAAACTTGGAGAATGGGGGTGAAAATACCATGAATTGAGGCTGAAGAGATAAGTGAGGGCTACATGACATGGAGGCTTGGTAGGCTTATGCAAGGATTGTAATTTTCATCTTCAGAGAATGGAGCAAACCATCACAGAGACCCAAGCAGTGGAGTAACAGTATTTGATTCGTATTTGTATTTCGAAAGGAATATCCCTGGCTGTAGATTTCAAAGTCAAACCTATGCAACCTGACTGCAAGGCCCAGGCCCCACTATACTTCCCAAGAGTAAGAAGAGATTCCATTAGTGGTAACAGCACCTTCTTGAGAATCACTACCAGAATCTCTATTTGTCAAGTGTTCTTTCCTGTGATGGAGAGGAAAAAGTAACAATGGCTGTTATCACTCATATTCCCTAAGTTAAGTCATGTGAAGTGTCACTACTTAAGGTCCTAATATCATCAGTTTTGTCTATTACAAAAGATTTTTCAGTCTCATCTAGTATTGCAAACTCAGTGAAGGTAGAAATCTCACCATCTAGTTTCAGGCCTATATAACCAACTACTACTTGGACGACCCAAATTTGTTGTTTCACAGGAATCTCAAATTTTACATTCCAAAAATGGGATTCCTGATCCCTAAATGCCACCTCAGGCTTTTTCTCTGCTGACTTTCCCATTTCAATCAATGGCAGTGCCAGGTACTTGGCTTCTCAAGATGATGCTATAGAAAAACTCAAAAATCTCTCTTTTCTTCTTTCTCTATGTCCTATCCACCAGGAAGCTGCCAGTCTTATATACACAAACTGTATCTGGGAACTATTCAGCCACATCAGCCTTTTGTAGGTTCTTAGAACATTCCAAGCTCTTTTGTGTGCCAGGACATTGATTCTTGAGGCTTCTACTACCCCTAATGCTTTTTCCTTGGTTCTTTCTATGGTTAGCTTCTTCTTGTATTTCAGTTCTCATTTTAAGCATTGCTCTTCCTGGAACCCTTCCAGGACTACTCTATCTGAATTAGTACTTTTCCCCACTGACAGTTACTTCCTATCACATCGTTTTCTTTAGCTCTTATTCAATTTTTTTGTATTACTTACAAAAGTTTTCTGTGTTTCTAAGTTTCTGCTTACTAGTTTTCTGTCTCTCCCATTAAAATATAAGCTTCTTGAAAGCAGGTCTGTCTTTGTATTTACGTACTTAATGTGGTGCCTGGCACGTTGTCAACCCACAATAATTGCATAAAATAAATGGAGAAATGAGCATGCGGTGATAGAAATGGTATAGTTACAGGGCCAGATAACCTCCTCCCTTATTGTCTAGCTATATGTCATTGGCTAAGACACTGAATAACTGGGTTTTATTCTCTTAATCTGTCAAAAAAAAAAAAAAGAGGGAGGGAGCTAATGGTAACCATGTTGCCCTCCTCGACCAGCAGGATCACAAGGCCTTTAAGTGGAAAATGCAGGGGCAGTACAAATATCCAGGGAAAATTGTTAATTCATGACCCATGACTCGGAAGGCAAGCAATCAGAGCTATAGAACAGTGACAAAAATGACAGTTGGGGGGACCAAAAAAGGGCACATTTGTAACATTTGCAGAGTAATTAGTGCCACACAGAGTGAAACATTATCTAAATTCGTTGCAGAAATACATTCAGCCATGGGAAATTATCTTTAAGTATTGGAAAGAATGTTCCAGAATCTAGTGCTCATGCTAATGTCTACCACTTGAGTCCAGGGTTCACTGTTCAGGGTCTTTTCACTCAGCACAACTTTGTACCCAACAGAATTAAATTCTTGGGTGGAATAATTACATGTAAATGCTGCTTGGCTATTAGTCTCAAGGGGCCAATTTTCTAGCCATTTGTTGCCATCTGAAATGTCAAATTTATTATACAGAGGGCATGGTAATACATAAAACATCCTCTCCTAAATAGGATATGAAAGGCACTAATCAGCACTGTGGCTGCAAGTGGTGAAGGCAGTAAGATGTTGCTTTAGCTAATAAGGAGATCTAAATTACGTGAATTGTTTTAAGGAAAATAAAACATTCTTGTAATAGAAGTGCTACCTGAACACAGGTTTCTCAGTTCAAATACTGTATACTCTTGAGAAAGCTAATTATTCCCTATCCTCTCATATTTTTGTAGATTTTTCCAGGGCCTGGAAGAAAAGACACTGGGCAAAAATAGAAGCTTTGGCCTTAAGGCTGGCTCTACTATTATCTTACTAGGTGACCTTGGGCAAATCACTTACCCCCTCTGATCTTCAGTTTCCTTACATGTAGAGCTAAAGCTGAGGGAATTGGTAGTTAAGTTCATTAAAAGCTGAAAATGTTCTAGCTGTGTAGAACTGTGCTCTACTTAGTGGGCATTTGTTAATTATACTTGCACAGTGTTATTTCTACTGCTTTTATTAATGGTGAAAGACTCTAAAATTCATTTGGGGGAATGCTTTTCCCTTTTAATCCACATAGTTTAGTTTGCTTTTCCTAAAAGTTCATGAATGGTTCTATGACCCAGGCTTGGCCAGTTGAGCATTCTATCACCTTGGACTTGGTGATTGGTTCAAAGACGGCATTTGACTTAGGCCAGGACAATGAGACTTGATTTTGGTGTATATATGGGGGAGATGATGGAAAAGAGATGATTTTTGCCTTTGGGAATGCAATCTGGCAGGTATAAAACATGGTGCAGAGTGGAGAGAGAGGGTGATGCTGAGTTGCAATGACATGTTTTGAGTGTTTGGATCTAGCCTCCTGGCTCCAACTTGAGATTCTTCATTGAGTGCCTGGTTTGTGCCAGGCATAACTAAAGGCATTGGAAATTCATCATTGTATGAGACAAATATGTCTTACTCTCATGGGACTCACATTTCAATTATATGAGCAATAAATTTTAAGTTTTCATCATTTCTCTTCTCTCTTGATCATGAAAATCTATTTTCTGTCTTAAGTTACAAAACGGACCCCCAAATCCATTTTACTGAGATATTGTGAAGATAATGTATACTAAGTATTTGGCATATAGTAGGTGCTAAATAAATGATAATAAAGTGGACCTTAGTCATTGTTTTTGGCCGCCTGGCATCTAAATCCCCTTCCTTTGTTTGGGGAATCTCCCAGTTGATGAGTCAGAACCCATTTTAAAGTCTGGCAATGGCAGCTCCCATGCAGTTAGTCATGGGCACCTAGCTGAGGCATCAAAAACTAGATGCTGTGATACAGACTTTGAGTCTGAAACACCTTAACCAACGGAATACTAAGCATGCTGTCTTCTTTCTGGAGAGAGTGGTGCTAGTGGTGGTGATACCACAATGATGTTAAAGTCAACCGAGCCAGCAGTTCTAGCAGCATGCAAAGCCCTGCCTCCGACGTACTAACAGTGCTAACTGCACACTCTGTTTGGTAGCAGAGGCTGTGTGGCCTCAGTAGCCCATCCTTGAGAAGGGAATGCTAGCTGTGTAATGTCAAACATGGTTCTTTGGACTTCATAGGGAATATGGAAAGCACCCAGTAGCCACTGAGTACATCATTTTATGTTTAAATTAGCCAGCATTCCTTTCTCCTGCTTACAATTCAGACATGGCTGATTCTTTAGTCATGATGATATAATGCCGGTGATGATAAGCCATGTCAAACACTCAGTTTGAAATGTGGAGGGTAGGACAGGGGTGAGATAGGAAGCTGAGATTAGGAGGAGGCTGATCGTACATACCAAGTGTGACGTGGGATGGTAAGAGGTGCTCAGGATGATGCATGCTGATAGTAGGTCTCTAGCTGTGTAGATGGATGGAAAGGAACATATTTAAGAGAGATATTGGAGATGAGGCTGACATGGCAGGTCTTTGAACCATCAGACCATTCACAGTACTCAAAAATATTGAGAATTCTTGGCCTTAGATGCTAATGTTATTTGTCCAGCTAGAGATATTTTGATTGCAGAGAGTATAGTTCAGTTGCATATTATTGAAACTGAAACAAAGAACAACTAGGGGTAAAATTCAAGGTTGGATTCCCTCATCTGTTGGGTGACTCAGCCTTCTCCACTTTTGTCTTTTCAAGTTGGTGAGCAGACCTTTTCCCTGAAGGTCCCATATGCTGATGACATCCAAGTATTTGCAAGTGGAATCTATGAAAGAAAAGTGCTCATGAATAAATAATGGGCACTACTCATCACAGCTTCCTCTGGTGCTTTCTCAATGTCCCAGATGCTGTAAGGCTAGCCTGATGAGCCACTTGTGACCATGGGGCGGGGTGGGGGAATGTAGTTTGGAGAGGGTAGTCATTTTACATTGAGATGTGTAATTTTCCCCTAAATTCATTAAAAGTTTCTGAAACAAATAAATAAAACATAATTGACACAGATCCAGTGTCCTTTACTTCCATATATCATTAAGAAGTTGTGATTGCTTCCCAACCCCCAGGAAGCTCTCATCCCCAAGAATAAAGTGTTAGTGTGCGAGTCCCTGACAATTGTTATTATTCTGAGGAATTAATTTACTATAATTAGTTTTAAGCCCATTAACAGAAATAGAAAGCTGAGCAAAGAAAGAGAGGTCTGAAAAAAGCATTTTCCTCAGACAGTTGTAAGAACTTTTCATGTGTGTAACAATGTGGCCACTGAAAATCAACCCTTGTTAAAAACCAAACAACGTAAATCAGGATATAACTAGTATGGTTCCTAAAAGGCACATTAACTCTTATTCTATTTTCTGAAAATAAGAAATCAATTATACTTTTTCTTTTCTAGTGGAAGTCTCCATACTGAGTTCTAAGGGACCCAAAATCAGAGAAATGACTGAAATTGAGGTCCACAAAACTCTGGTCTTAGGTAGAATCAGTACCTGCTTCGGATGATTCAAGATGCTTTGATTCAAGTTCTGTTCTCTCAGGAAGTAGCTTTCTTATCCTGAGTGACATAGGCTATAATTCCACCATGATAAAAAACAAAGTGATGTTTTTGAGTTCCTTTCTCCTAAATGGTCCATTCACCCAGGAGGCGCAACACATCATTCTTTTTATCATCCAGGGGCTTGCCTCCCTTGGAGCTGAGCCTTGAAATCTGACTGGTGCATGGTGATTTTGAAGACTGAAGGCTAGTCCGCTGGGGTGGAATTGTCTTTGGAAGATACAGAGCCCGGCAGCCAGTGAGGTAAACTAGGAGCAAGTGGTGGAGGCCATGGGATTTAGACTTGGTTTTGGAGTCACTGGGGAGACCCTGAGTTTTTGAAGAGAGAAGTAACAAAATGAGCATTGTGCCATTTGGTGGAACACGAAGGATGAATTTGAAGAGAGACTGAAGGATACAGGGCAGTTAGGAGATCCTGGTAAGAAGTATAGGAGATCAGAAAATAGGACAATAGAAGCAGCAAGGAAGGGATGGATTTGGGGAAATGTTTTTTGGGTAGACTGGACAGGATTTAGTGAGGCTTGGGGTGTAGTTTCAGAGACCCTGAGGCTTTGGTCTTCGGTAAGTAGGATGGTGTGGCCAGCAAGTGGGATAGGGAGGGAACAAACCCCAGCACATTCCCAGAGTCTGAGACATGGATTTGGTTTTAGTCAAAACACCTAATACTGATTTTAAAAGAGATAGACTTATTGGGAAAATAATCTGAATTTCCTCTAAAGCAGACATTGGTTAAACTCACACACCTTTGAACCAGGCAGAAAGTACATAAATGAAGCTGACTAGAATTTGGAGCTATTGGGTTTGGAGAACATGCCCCAGCTACAACTCAGCTCTCGTGAGTTGCTGTTGTGCAAGAATAGGGCCAGGATAGCTAAATCGTACAATTCTTTTTATTTATTTTATTTTTTTATTTTTTAAAGATTTTATTTATTTATTTGACAGAGAGAGACACAGCGAGAGAGGGAACACAAGCAGGGGGAGTGGGAGAGGGAGAAGCATGTCTCCCGCGGAGTAGGGAGCCCGATGCAGGGCTCGATCCCAGGACCCTGGGATCATGACCTGAGCCGAAGGCAGACACTCAATGACTGAGCCACCCAGGCACCCTAAATCATACAATTCTTTAAGAGAAGCCAGAAATCAGAAATGTTACTCAAGTCTCCTGATTCTTAAATGTTGGCAACTAATTCAATTAAATTCTTTTTCTTGAAACTCTAAGTGAGTTTCAAGTCTGCAGTACAGCCCAGGGGCCATGAATTTGAGATTCAGTGAACTAACCTGAATTATTATGAAGTGGTGCAGAAGGGGAAGAGGCAGCTAAAGGTAGATGATTGGAGAAGTATTTTCCAAGAGGCTGTAATTTGGGTAGTGTAGTGCTGGGGACTGTGGGAGATACAGTCCGTGGCCGTTGCCCTCAAGAAACCGACAACTTAGCTGGGATACAAGGCTGATGAAACAGCCAAAGAAAAATGCAGGACGTTATGTGGTTATGGGCTATGGAGAATAAGACTTCGAGAAAAAGATATCAGCATTAAACAAAGAAATTAAGGGAGGTAATATGAAAGCTCTGGGCCTTAAATAGGTGAAGGAGAGCTTTTAATAGGAAGCAAAGATGCACAAAGAACTAGAGAATTTTCTCCACAGTCCATTTCCAAGTCAGTAACTGCAATTCGTCAGGTCTTGTGATTTCTCCAGGGAGGCAAGGATGGAGTTTATGAGAGCCGGTGGAAAGAGCAAATTAAAAGTGGAACCAGGTTCCACAGTAATGATTACTAACAGGCCAGTTTGGGGTAGTTATTTTATATTATTTTGACAGGTTTTCCCTATTTGAATTGCTGGGCCCTTGGCATCCAGCATAAGAATTAAAAAATAAATAAGTAAAATCCTGACTTGATTGCATTAGGAGATGACACATTTCTCTAAAATAGTGAGATAGTCTCTGAAGCTGGAGCATCTTATCCTGTGTGGGCTTACTTCAGATTGTCCAAGGAGTGAGAAAAGAGGTTAACAAAACAGTGAGATCTCAGGAGAGGGGAGGGTGGTACAAAAGGGAACATTTGTCCTGTTCTTTGTGACTGGGCTTTGGGGATGCAACAGAATGTCAAACAGAGTTTTCCCTGATAATACACTCTGTATTTGCTTCTTGATTTCTTGTCTTTTTTTTTCTTTGCTTTGCTATTTTTTTTCTTTCAGAATCTCTGACATTAACAATGAAGACACATTTATCTTTGGGGGGATAAAGAAAATAGTGTATTTGTCCTGAGTTGGTATCAATCATTTTATTTAAATGAGCTTTTTACTGATAGGAGAATCAATTTGTGAACCACATTTGATTACCTCAGTTCAATTACTGCAGAAGCTGCTTCCAGGCTCAGGTGAGGAGAACTGAGGATATATTTTTGCATTTCCCCTTCTGCAAGGGAGGACATGAAAATGTAACACCCTCACAGAAAACAGCATGACATTTGTCTGACTGTTCAGCTTTGGGGATGAATGGCTCTCAGGGAAGGAAGCATTTTCAGAATGAAGATGCACTGTTTTCCATAAATAGGTAGAGATTTGCATCTCCTGCCTTTCCAACCTATTTCCATTATGTTTGGGTGGAAAAATCAGAAGACATTTCTCTCAAACAGCATGGGTTCTTATCCTTGATGCATTTTTGAGATTACTGGGTTCTTATCTCTGAAAACGAAGTGAGAGGGAATGGACCAAGTAGAGGAGGGTCATAGTGGAAGACTCCAGAGGGAGCCATTCCTCCCAGATATCTCTGGGACTCTCAATTGCATGTTAAGTCGTGTAGATTGTGGATTGAACCCATGATTCTCACATGAGTCCTAAGAACTAAAATAATATCCCTCCCAAGTGATGCTGTCTTCTCCATTATAGTGGGGAAGATTTTGGTTGTACAGCCAGTGGATACTTGAGAGATAGGTAGAAGTCTCATTTCAGCTTTAATATACTGATGACATTTAATTGCTTTCTGGTTGACTTTGAAAAGTCAGATTTTAAGCAGTCTTTGGAGATTAGGTGAATTCTTTCTCTTCAGTTTCCTCCTTTAAAGAATTCTGTTTCTTTCACTGATAATGTTACTATGCATTTGAGCAATCATATGATTATTCCTTTGGGTTAAAACAAACATTTAAAGTTATACAATTCAGTAAATGGTGCAATTATTCACATGTCTTGAGTTACAAACAACAGATTAAAGCCTCCCTTACCTGGGATGGTAAAGTTTCTTCTTTTCTCCAAGTCTGAGCAAGGGCTGTTCTCTCCATTACTGAGATGTCCAAATCAGAGATCATTAGTCAGTGGCCAGTGTGTGGTCAAGAATTTATTAAACACATTGGGCATTTATTATGTGCAAGATATTGAGTTCTGTCTGTGCTTGAGGTGTAAAGATGGATGGAGCATACTACTTGCCATCAAAAAGCTAATAGAATAGACAGGGAAACAGAAATTTTGATAGTTGGTTAAGAGCCTAGAAGTCTGGGGATGGCAACCTTCTGCAAATGACATCTGACTTAGTCTTGAAGAAGAAATACTGTACAAAGGACCAGCTCTAGGAAACTTTCCCTGTGCCGAACTCTATGTCTTATACTTATCCATTCACAGAATTCTCAAAATAATACTGTAAGATGGGCAATCTTGAGTCTGTTTTATAGATGAAAAACCTAAGGCTTAGAGAAGCTGATTAAACCTGTCCAGGTAAATATTACTATTGTCTGGGAAAGATAGGATTCAAATCTGAGACCTGATTCTAAAACTGAACTGCTTACCCATTGCAGTACACTGCTCCTCTGGTTCACAAGACAAAAATTATGATGATTATTTAAAAAAAAAAAAAGCCAAACAGAAAATCTCCTAGAATCCATTTATAAGAAACTCTTGTCAACCTATTTGGCAAAGAGTGAGGAAGAACATAGAAAATTTAAAGAGAAAATATTAGGAAGTCATTGAGCATTGTAAATTAATAAGAAATTGTGTAATACAAAGTTGGAAAGATAAATTTGGGTAATGAATAGAATGATTGATTTAGTACAGTGTGTAAAGTATGTCTTGATAGATGATAAATTGTGAACAGTTTTATTTTTGTAGGGTCAACTCTATTCCACTCTCCCCATTACTCACTCAGGGCCAGCCATACTGGCCCTTCCTTTCTCTTGTTCAAAATACCAAACTTGTTGCCACTTGGAGGCCCCTGCAATCACTCTTCCCTCTGTCTGGAATGTTCTGCCTCTAGATCTTCCCTTTTTCATCATCTTGTGAATTAGCTCAAGTGTCAGCGTCTCAAAGAGGTCTTCCCTGACCTCCTGACCTAATGAGCCTAATTGTTCTTTATCACATTATCCTGTTTTATTTTCCCGTAATATTCATTGCACTCTGAGATGTCATATTTGTTTACAAGTTTATTTATGTACTGTCTGCCTCCCTCTACTAAGATGTCAGGAGGATGGGGATTTTATTTTGCTCACTGCTGTGTTCCCAGCTCCTAAAATCATGCTTAGTCCACGTATTTGTTGAATGAGTGCATTTGCTGGCTAAAATAACAATGAGGGTAGCGTAGGCATTTGTCTTATAATCTTTACTTCATGGAAAATAAAATAGGGCTCTTTGTGGTAATAGAGCAGGTTCAAAGTAAAATAATAAAAATAAAGGGTAGAGTCAGGAATTGAACCCATCTCTCCTTTCTCCACTGCATGCCCCTGTCAGCTACTTCAGAAAAAGATTACCTTGCCTTCCTTCCTTTGTGACTGTCACATTTGGATATAGGATTCTCTTGGATTAGAAACTATTTCTGTAATGACTGGGGTTGTAATTCCTCCATGCACTGCTCTGTGCATCTCACTTATTCATATTCTTTTAATTCTCAGGAAGATTTCCCTGTGTCAGGTACAGATGACAGGGTGGAAAAAGGGGGGGAAGGTAGGCTGTACACCCAAAGTCTGGGTCATGGCTGTGACTCTTGCTGTATGACCTTGGGTCCATCTCATCTTCTCTCTGGCCTTGTTAAATGAGCTCAGTTATCTATAAGTAAATGATTCCTAGATGGATGTTTCCATATAAGGTTGGTAATGCTGAGCCTGGGCATGGCATATGTATCTCTCTGTGGGTGTGTGAAGTTATTAGGAAGATATCACAAACTAATGATACAGTTTGCTGGTTTTTTCAAGCTTGAAGATAAAGTGTTTATTGTACCTGGAGTTGATTTTATTGATTCCATGTGCACTGCTCATTAAGTCCTTATGGAGTGAAAGATGGATTGAGTGAAGATGTTTGCTCAAACCTTCCTGCTTAGGGTATTATCACCATTTTATTTTCTTACTCACAAGCAACAAAAACTAATTTTAGCTAAACTAAGTGAAAGGAATTTTTCAGGAGGTCTCCAGGGGGCCTGTGGAATCCAAGAGAGGTTAGAGAATCAGATCTGAGGATGAGGGGGAACAAAGAGAGTAAAGGAGAGCTTGCAAAGGGGAAGCAATAGTTCTGTCACTGGAAAATGGAGTCAAGACCATCCTGTGGCTGCATCCACTTTGAAATGAAAACCTCCAAACCATATCTCTCTTCCTCAACAACTTACACAGGGATCAACATCCTGGTGAGGATGCCTGAGACAGTCCCAGACTAGTAAGGAAAATAGATCCATGCTAGTTATTTTAATAGAGGGGCTTCAATGTGGGAAAGTTGGACAATGTGCAGTAGTGAAAATGAACCTTGAGTTAACACAGTACCTGCAGGAAGAAGCTAGTGTGCTCTGACTGGAAAATGAAAAGTTGGTGTCATTGGACTAGAATCTTGGCGAAGAAGCATGAAGGAGCAGAGGCCCAGACCTTTGAAGGGAAGACCCTGGCCAGCTGAAGCTCTCTCTGGGGTTGGCAGAGGATGCTCACAGCACTGAGGTGCAACCTCAGAGGATCGGGAATTGCCTGGCTGTGAAGAAGAGCCACTTGATGTTCTCCTTCTCCTGTTGTCTACTTTTCCTGGTGGCAGAACCAGTCAGGAAGCCACCTGACCAGTAAAGTATGCTCTACAGAGCCCCAGGGTATTGCAAAGCTGGGTAGACAAGTGAGTTTGGAGCTGAGTCAGTGACCTAATAACCTGCAGAACCCGCCACTGGCAGAACTGAGGGGAAGTGCTCACCCTCTGGCTCACTGAGGCAGGGATAGGGAGCATTGACCTTTTTCTTCTGTCATTGAAAATGGGCTCCTGGAATTATTTTCCCAATACTACACCTGTGGGGAAGAAGTAATTCCATGTGAGGAAATATAGACTGTACTATGTACAGAATGAATGGATGCTGGGGAGGCAAAATGCCATATATCTACTGTGGCCCCTTAGCAAGGAAAGTCTTGGTGGAGTGCTGATGAAATGTCAATATCATTTTCTGTTCTGTATAAATATATGGAATTGACCCTTCTTGTCCTTTTACAGCGTTAAAGCTGGTTATTTATGTTAGACCACAAATTGCAGATGCCCTGTTTGGATGGGGATTATAGATCCCCTACATTGAACTTTGATTGGGGCCAAATAAAGAAAAAAGTTTGGGTTTATTTTCTTCCATGGTTTGGAGACTTATATAGGGTACTTAGAACCTGTTTATCCTGGCAAACAGAGAGATAGTGGCGTACATGGATTTTCATGCTTGTAGCTTCAAAACCCAAAGCCCTGTGCAGCTTGTTGTATGTTTTGCAAATCCTTATCACACCCAAATTATTGTTTGTGGAAAGAGGGAGGAAAACAGCTTAGAGCAGTGTCCCCCGTCTCCCCCCATTTCTCTATTTTATGCCTCAAGAGATACACACAAACATGTAATAGATCTGCATTTGGAGGAATTCAATGCATGTAATTAGTGTACCGGCAGCTTTGAATTTCTTGAAATTAAGAACATTGATTCTTCGCTGAAATGGAAGTTACTTGCAGATACTTTATTCCTTTTATTCTAGTTTTTCTAAAACAACTTGAGCCTCTTTTCCAAGTCAGGTTTTTCATTTATGTTTTATGCTGCTTGACTCAGAAGACTTAGACGGGCAGTTCCTTAAAATTAAAAGCTCTCATGGATTTCTTCAACAGTGGTTACAAAGAATTATTGACTGGCTAAACTAGAGCAGCCGAAAAGAAGGTCACTTGTCAGTCTTGCATATATATTTGTTACTTGGAAAGTGCTGGGAAAAACGTTAGAATTATCAACAGTCTACTTAAAAACATACATACATACATATGTATATATGTATCAATTAAATGAAATTCTTTTCTCCTCACAAATAAACTTGTTGGTATTAAAGCATTTTTATATGCATATCAACTCATATTCACATATACATATATGCAAAATACAACTATGAGCTACATATTATTCTGAAATTATTATTTTTTCAGATAATAGTATAACAGAGATATTTTCCAAGTCATCACATATAGATTGCCCTTTAATTTACACGGCATGATTTTTCATAATTTAACTCCATCCCGTTGGTGGACATTAAGATAGTATTCCTAATTTTCATTACCAGAAACAATGTCACAGTGGACATCCTTGTACAGCTGCCTTTACATATTTGTGTTCTAGTTCCTGTAAGACAGATGTGGGATTGCTGGCCATTTGCAGAGTGATCCAGTTCAGAATCCTGTCTTGCATTTACTTGTCTATTTGGCCTACTTCAATCTGGAATAGTTCTTCAGACTGTTCTGATGGCATTGACGCTTTTGAAACTGCAGGAGACCAGTGACTTAGATTTCTTTTTGCCATATATTTTTTTAACATTTTATTTATTTTTTGAGAGAGAGAGCACAAGCAAGGGAGGGGGGAGCATGACTCAGGGGGAGGGGCAGAGGCAGAGGGAGAAGCAGATTCCCTACTGAGCAGGGAGTCCGACATGGGGCTCGATCCCAGGACCCTGGGATCATGACCTGAGCTGAAGGCAGACGCTTAACCGACTGAGACACCCAGGTGTCCCTTTTTTTTGCCATATTTTTATTTCTTATTATATTTTATTCTGAGAAATACCATAAAAGGTTATCTGGGCCATGACTTTAGGGAAGCAGTGCTCAGCCCTGGCTGCACATGAGAATCATTGGAAGATGTTTAAAAAAATTACCTTTTCCAGGACTTCATTCCTAGAGTTTGATGTAATTGTTCTTAGGTGGGCTTGTGTACCTATATTTTTTAACATTCCCTAGGTGATTCCATTGAGCACACTGTGCTGAGAACTACTGAGTTACATATGTATAAGATCAGCTGCATAATTTGTGGGACCCAGGGCAGAATGAAAATGACAGATTCCTAGTTCAAAAATGATTAAGATTTTAAGATGACAACATCAGATTATTAAACCAAGTGTGGAGTTCTAAGCATGGCATCCCATGTGACTGCCTGGTGTGCATGCCCATGCAGCCAGACCTTGTTATACCGCATTTGGTGTAAGCAAGAAAGCCATGCAAATCAAAGGTTTGAGGGAAGGATGCCATGAGAAAGGATAGCAGAAACATGAAGAAGTATCCGTGTGCTCCCTTACATTGCCAGCTCTCTGACATTTAGATGAGGCCGTATCATCAGGCCTGGATAATGGACAATGAGTAGATAGGCTGAAGAACAAGTTTGAGTTCCCCATGCACTCTGTGAAGCCTCGGTCTGAGATCAAAGTGTCACAAGATGGTGCTCCTTGCATCAGTAAGGAGCCCTGAGTGGAGGTGGGATGCAGAACTCCCTGGCAACTCCCATCAGCTATGTACCATGAGCAAGAAAAGAATCTTGGTTATACTAAGCCCCTGGAATTTGTTACTGTCCAGCTTATCCTGACAAGTATAGAAAGGTACAAATCAAATGCCGTAGGCTTTCAGAGAAGTGAGAGCTGATTTCTGGCTATCAGCATCAGCCAAAGTTTCATGGAAGATGATACATATGAAATGGGATGGATAGGATTTGCAAATATGGAGCTGGGAAGACAAAAGTTGTATTAGTTAGCTACTATTACCTGGAAAACCATTCCCAAACTTTGTGGCTGCCATCAGTCATTTCTCATAAGACAATGGGCTAGCTATGTGGTTCTGCTCTTGTGGGCTGGACTCAGTTAATGCACACTGGGGTCTCTTATGCGTCAGTGAACAGCTGCTGGGATGATTGGGGGCTGGCTGGTTTAGGTTGGCCCTATCCATATGTCTGGAGGTTGGCTGGTTCTTGAGTGTTATTCTTTGGCTTTCCTTCAACATGATCTTTCATGCCCCAGTGGGCCCGCCCAGGGTTGCGTATATGGTACATAAATGCTGGCAGGATCCCAGAAGGGAGAGTGGAAGCACATAAGGCCTCTTTGGCCCTAGGCTGAAGACTGGCACAGTATCACTTGCTCATTGGGAAGAAGGTGACATCCAGGTAGACACCTGAAGAAAATAAAGAGAGTGAGGCATGCAGGTATCAAGACAAACAGTATTTTTTGGTTTGGTTTAGGTTTAGACCCCATTCTTTTGGTCAGTGGAAGTCACAAAGTCAGCTTAGATTGCAAGCCTGGGAAAATAGTCTCCACTTTTTGATCCCCATTTTCTGGCCTTTGGAAGGTGCTCAATATCTGTGGAGTGAATCTATAAATAGTGGACCGGATGGCCTGGACGACAGTTTTTTGGAGCCCTTGTCCTCTGACTTTTTTATACTCTCTCTGAAGATAATCTCATCCTACACTTTCAACTGTAATCTCCAGCCCAGGTCTCTTCCCTGAAGTTTCTCCCATAAAATCAATGGACTACTTGATATCTCAGTTAACTTAGTTGGGCAGCTTATACTTAATATGTACCAAGCTGGTCTCTTTATGTTCCTTTCTGCTAGATGTTCTTGTCCCCTAGTTTTTCCCATTTCAGTCATTAGTAGCCCTGCTCTTCCAGTTGCTCAGGTCATAAACCTTGGAGTCCTCTTGGTCTCTCTTCTTTCCTACTCCATGTTCAGTCCATCAGCACATCTCGTCCCCTCTACTTTCTGTACACAGGCAGCATACAATTACTTCTCAGCCTCTCTCCCACCGTCCCTGGGTCCATGTCATCATAATGTGTTTGCCTTGATTATTGCAACAGCTTTTCCTCTTGTGTTCTGCTTCTGCTGGGACCTCTACAGTCAGTCACTTGACGCAGTTGCCAGAGTGAATTGATGAATGAAAGGGTGAATACATGATGAATCCCAATCTCTGATACCAAGTCACAGGCTAATTCCCCTATTATGCCTAAGATATTTGCAACAATAATTCAGCAAAAGTCTAAAATGATTTATAATCATTTTATGTCACTCCCCTGATTAAGACTTTGCAAGAGTTTTTCATGTCTCTGAAAGTAAAAGTTCAAGTCTTTACAGGGGTTTACAAAGCTCTACTGGAACTGGTCTCCTGTTAGCACTTGCCCTCATTTCCTGTGGCTCCAACCACACAGGCCTCCTCTTTGCTCTTAGAACACACCAACACACACCTGCCTCAAGGTCTTGAGTTTTGTCCTTCCCTCTACCAGGACTACTGTTTGTCTTGATACCTGCATGCCTCACTCTCTTTATTTTCTTCAAGTGTCTACCTGGATGTCACCTTCTTCCTAATGAGAACTTTTTAGACTGTGTACTTAAATAGCACCTCCCAGAACTCTGCCTCCACCCTGTACTTTTATTTCTTCATAGTCCTTCCAAACTTTGACATGTTCCATAGTTGCCTGTTTGTTTGGTTATCGTTTGATTACTCTCACTAGAACATAAATTCTAGGCAGACTGGGACTTTCTTTGTTACTCGCTCTATCTCCAGAAATCTTAGACATATTTTTTAAATCATTGTATAAATAGGGTTTGAGATTCTTACAATGGGTGGCAGATTGGATGAGATAATCTTTAAGGCTAATGCAACAAATAGTTTATGATGCCAGTGGGAGTAGATACTGTTTTCGAAGCTCTTTTTGATATCCACTGGCATCTAGCATTGCTGTTGTCCCCTCCAATATGTTCTCTTCACTAGTGCCTATATCTGATGATTTTCTGTCTCCCTTCTTCTCTTAATGAACACTTTCTCCTCCTTCACATCTAAGCTCACTGGTCAGTCACCTCCTTGAATTTTCTGCCCACATTCTCCTTATATTACCTGGTAGTACTATTCACTATTTCATTATAGCATTGTGGTAATTATGATGACAAAAAATTGTACTTTGATGGGTGTGATTGTTTTTATAGATTTTTTTCCTCAATTAGGCTGAAAGCTCTGTGAGTCTAGATGGTTCTGTTCATCAATTCATCAGTGTATCCACAGAGTCTAGCACAGGGCTTGATTCCCAATAGGTGAATAGGTGCTGAATGCCTTCTGGGGACTGAATGTGAGATTGAATGAGTGAACCTCTCCTACCCAGATTGTAGTGTTCTCTGATCAGTGATTCTGCATCTCCTACCCCCAGTTAATTCTAAGGGTGATATTTAAAAATGGATACCATCTTTGAAATCCTTTTTTAGTCATTGGTCTCAAAAATTTTTTTTGAGACTGGGATAAAGGGTTGAATGGGGAGAAGAATCTTAAATCTGATTAATCAAAGGACTGTGTCACAGGGACATTTTGATAATACATTATATTAGAGGTTTAAAACTCACAGTCAGCCATTCGGGGTACTCTTGGTGTCCACCCCTGCAGACTATGAGGCTGTCAAAAACCAGGACTTAGGGATTTTCTTGCAGGACAGTGTTGCACAGAAGCTCTGATCTTGACAAATTCTTCCTGGGAGGCAATGTCATCTGTTAACACCCCAGGAGCAATTAGATTTATTTAACAAAAACAGAGTGGTGTTTGTAAAGTAGCTTGAAAGAGTCCATGGGGTACATTAAAATTGATTTTAAAGTAGGTTAGAGCTGTTCTGTACCTACTTTAAGCCCAATTATGATGTGTAGGCAAGTAAATTCAGTTACTGAGTGATGTGGCTTAGGGGAAAAAAAAAACAGCCTTAGCAGTATGTAAACTCCTTGTCTTTGGAAACCTCCTGGTAGGAGATCCTACTACAGCATCTTAGAATCCTGGAACCTTAGGTGGGAAGAAAGTGCCAAATTTACCGTCTTCCCGCCCAGTCTTCTCTTTTTGCATATTTTTTTCTGTCCCATGCAGTGCAGTGGAGTAGAAGCCCTGAAGTCAACAGATCCGAGTTCAGATGCTGACTTTGCCACTTACTAGCTGTGTGACCTTGGGCAAGTGAGTTCTCCTTTCAGAGCCATTGTCTCCTCACCTTCAATCACAATAAGATTGAAGGCCATGTAGAATTTCAGGAGAATTGAACAATGGATGGAGATGGCTCATCTTGTACCTGACATGTAGAAAATGCACGATAAATGCTAATTATTGTCCTTATTTGAAATGTTTCCTCTGTATTACACCTGAGAAAGAAATGAATAATCCTGAACCTTCCTCACAGTCAGCCCTTCTAGGGGGATTTTCCCCAGAAGTCGGATCCTGATCCTGCCGCTCTTTAGACATTCAATTCATGTTAGAGCGCTTGCCATTTAATACATGGCTGAAAGTCGTTTTTACTCTGAGAACTCTCCACTTCTCCCTGCTCCCTGTCTTTTCCTCATTGAAATGAAAATTTAATGTCTGAAGGAAATGTCAGTTATTTCTATATTGATCTTGAGGGACAACTTATTTCTGTTTTAGAGAGCATAGATGTTTGGTCTGGACATCCCTGAGAAACGTAAAGAAAGAGACACTAACCCTGCAGGCAAACCACAGGATGGCTTTAAAAATGGATTTTATTTCTCTCCTCTCATCTGCCAGCTCTCCTGGTTGGGACAGAGATCTCTTCTTTTCCCAGTGGTATGTTGTGGGAAAACAATCAGCACATTGAATTCAGAGAAGGAAGAAAGGAGAAGTAGGTGAGACTTGTTTTTTTTTTTTTTTAAAGATTTTATTTATTTATTTGAGAGAGAGAGAATGAGAGATAGAGAGCACGAGAGGGAAGAGGGTCAGAGGGAAAAGCAGACTCCCCGTCAAGCAGGGAGCCCGATGTGGGACTCGATCCCGGTACTCCAGGATCATGACCTGAGCCGAAGGCAGTCGCTTAACCAACTGAGCCACCCAGGCGCCCAGGTGGGGCTTGTTTTGAGCTCTAGGTAAATTAATAATGATGGTGATGAGCGAGCTCCCATGTGCTTGAGTGTTTCTGGTCTCCAAGGGAAGGCTGGGCAGAAGCTGGAAGGCAGAGTTGGTTTTTTAGACTTCTGCTGAATTATTGTTGCAAATATCTTAGGCATAATAGGGGAATTAGCCTGTGACTTGGTATCAGAGATTGGGATTCATCATGTATTCACCCTTTCATTCATCAATTCAACAAATATGTATTGAAGACCAACTGCACACCCACCGCTTTTCTAGACCCTTGAAACTACCATAACTAGTAAGACAGACAGGTTTCCTGCTTTCACAAAGCAGGCAATAGGAGGAGGGGGTTGCTGTAGACTCTGAGGAGTTCCAAAGTTATGCTGGATGGTGGGACAGGTTTTCGAGAGGTGTGAAGGGCTACTTTCAGTGTGTTAGTCATGGAAGTGTATCCCCTTTGGCTATGTTGAGAGCAGCCAATCAAATTTAAGCCAAGATTCTGTGGGAATCATGTTAGAAAACATGTTTTCATAAGTAGTTGAGTTTCATGTGGCTAGAGATTTTGAATCGTGGAAATTTCTTTCTCGTCCAGCTGGGGAGAAGAGAATATGAATGCATTGTTCATGCCTAAGCCCCATGTTCTAAAATAAAAGGTCAGAGAGTGTAAGGACGAGTTAAAGAGGCTGAATTGTCCAGCTTAAAAATAAGGAAGTTATGTTTCCCCTTTCTTTTCTTAGAGCATTTATTTTAGAAACTTTTAATGTTGAGAAAACTTGTAACTCAAATTCTTTCTCTGACCTTTAACAGGTAAATCTTTTAAAAAGCCTCTTGGCAGTTTTACAACCCAGGACAATCTTTCTCAGGGACCTAGGAGGTACTCCTTTGAAATGTTGACATCAAGGGAGAGCACAACCCGTCACCCACTTTCTATGGGGGCCTCACTTCAGTGGGCACCATTTCCAAAGGAAAAACTACCTCCTGTCATATAGATGTGAGCGGTTTATTCTTCCCTTGTACAAAGGCAATTAGCTAACACAGGCGGTCGCCCCAATTACCAGGTGAATTTAGGATGAACCTTGTGACAAATGGTGCTGTCGAGTCCTCTGACTTGGATGTAATGGCTTGTATCTGCTTGCCTGTATGAAAAGGTACGATTTCTTCCTGTTTTAGCAATCTTTCAGTGGCTTGCCTGTGCTATACATTCCATTCTGCCTTAATGCTTATTCAATAATAAAACTGTTTTCTTGCTCTTCCCTCTTTGTGGAGAGGTTTTTGAGTTGGGAGAATATTTTGTTTTGAATTATACTCCCCAACAATAACAAATATAACCCTTTTCTGGGAGTTTACAATTGGATTGCTGTCCCACATTTTAACCAGAGAGCTTTTGGGAATTGGTGGAAGTTAGACATACTGTGGTTCAGGAGATTTTTTTTTTTTAACTTGTTGAGCTCTTTTTTCAAATGAAACCTTATGTGAAACCCAATGTATTAGCCTGAAAAGATTTGGTGACCGGAACAGGGACCACAGATTCTCAGCCCCGAGTGCTGCTTCCACTCTGTCCCCCTCGCTCTGCATCCACTGGGAATCGATGGGGGGAGACTGGAGAGGTTCTGCAGAGCATGGTAGGTACATAATACCACCAGCTATCTCTCTGCACCTCATGCCTTCAGCTTGGCATGTTGCTCCACTTTTTAGGTTTCTTCCTTAAACTGGAACATTTTTTTAAATTTTATTTATTTATTTGACAGAGAGAGCACAAATAGGCAGAGAGGCAGGCAGAGGGAGAGGGAGCCCGACGTGGGGCTTGATCCCAGGACTCTGGGATCATGACCTGAGCTAAAGGCAGCCGCTTAACTGACTGAGCCACCCAGGTGCCCCAAACTGGAACATTTTTGATCAGAACTACAACCTGTGTTCTCCTTGCCAGGTTTCAAATGCCTTCCATTCTGCATCACAGTTAGGCCTTACACCAACCTTGTGAAATAGATTTTTATTTTCATTCCCATTTTACAGATGAGGAAACAGAAGTTGAGAGCAGCAGAGCGATATGCAAATGATCTTGCCCACATCTTTCTTCCTGGAATCCCTATACTGTATCATAATTGTATGTCCATTTGTCTGTCCTACTGCATTGTGCTCCTTGAGGGCAGGGACACATTTCCTGTCCAGTTTGGCACAGTGCTGGACAGGCCCTAAATATTTATAGAATGAAAAAATGTGCATGCCCAGTGTTGTGCAGCAGGAGGAAAGGCAAAGCTGAGTTGCAAATCCCTGGTTTGGTCCTAAAGTCTGTTCCTTGTTTCATCCTTTTATTTTTTATATTTTTAGAGAGAGAAAGTGAGTGTGTGTGCACATGGGGGAGGGGAAGAGGGAAAGAGGATCTTAAGCAGGCTCCACACCCAGCATGGAGCCTGATGCAGGGCTTGATCTCATGACCCTGAAATGATGACCTGAGCCAAAAATCAAGAGTCGGACGCTTAACTGACTGAGCCACCCAGAAGCCCCTGTTCTATCCTTTTAAGGGACAGCTCTGCAGCTGGTGCCTGAGCAGATGGAGTTGCACAGAGTATAGGAAGAGGAAAATAAGTTATCTTTCTTGCTTCAGCTAACGCTGATATATCATGCATTTTCAGTGTCCTGTGTTTACTCTATTACTCAGAGTGAATGAGTCCACCACTCAGTAGTGGTAAAGGATGGTGTGGAGAAAGTTACAATTACTTTATCCTGCCAGCCTTCGGAAATCCCAGAAGCCCTAGGTGTCATGGCTGATGTTTAAACCCCCACAAGTCAGGGTGACTGCCATCTGCAAACGAGACAGCTGGGGACACACATTTCTCTCAGTGTTAGTGCTGTGACAGTTTAAAGGACCAACTTTGTTCCAGGAAAAGATGCACTGTCATAATAAAAAGGACCTAGATCCTTCTGGTTTTCTGGGGAGCTAACATTGACTGTTCCAAAGATGTAGCCTCTTGAGGAATTTCTCTTTGGGGTGAGACAGGATATTGAGTGCAGGTTTGGGGTCTGATAGGCCTGTGGTAGAATCATGGATCCCCCACTCATCATTTGAATGATACTGGTATTGTACCCAACCTCATAGGGCTTTAGTTTTCCCTTCTATAATATTGGGGTGATATCACCCATGTCATAGGATAGTTGAGAGAATTAAATACAAAGGGGCCTGTGAAGGATTCAGCACATTACCTGGCACATAACAACCCTGACATGAAGCTTGTTGACTTTTGCCCACCAGTCCTGAGTGAAGATGGTCTGTGCCTGCGCAGAGGAATTGGGTGGCATTCCTGCCATGACCAACAGCGTTCTCACCACAGTTTGTTCTTCATGGGAGGAGGACTAGGCCAGTGAGGAATGGGACCAGCACAGGGACAGCCCCGCCCAGGACCCCCTTCCTCACATCCGCCACTGTGCCTGGGCAAAGGAGCACTCCAGCATTTGCCCTTTGAAAAACCACTGGCAAGGCTGTAGGTTTTTCCTTATAATCACAAAAAGGAGGAGAGCCATTTGGGGTCCACCTTAGATGGATTTGGTCTCTAGTGACTCTTCACAGTGTTTGGACCTTTTGGGGTTTTTCCTCTCCTTCATAGCCACTCGGGACAGCCCTGCTTTCAGGGGAAGTTTTTTTTTTTTTTTCTTTTAATTTTTTTATTGTTATGTTAATCACCATATATTACATAATTTGTTTTGGTGTACTGTTCCATGATTCATTGTTTGTGCATAACACCCAGTGCTCCACGCAGAACGTGCCCTCTTTAATACCCATCACCAGGCTAACCCATCCCCCACCCCCCTCCCGTCTAGAACCCTCAGTTTGTTTTTCAGAGTCCATCGTCTCTCCTGGTTCGTCTCCCCCTCCGACTTACTCCCCTTCATTCTTCCTCTCCTGCTATCTTCTTCTTTTTCTTTTTTCTTAAAATATGTTGCGTTATTTGTTTCAGATGTACAGATCTGCGATTCAACAGTCTTACACAATTCACAGCGCTCACCGTAGCACATAAGGGGAAGCGTTTTAAAGTAGAAAGAGCATGTGTGGGCATAGAATCCAAATCCTAGCTCTGCCTGTTAATCATGAGGTGAGCGCTGAGGAGTCTGTGTATCTCTGGACTCCAATTTCCCCTTCTGCACAATGTTAATAACAACCCTACCTCATAGTTTATAGTATCTGCATGGCCCAGCATGACCGTTTTGAGTCTTCAGCTATTCACCCACATGTCCTAAAAAGGACTTATCCTCAGGAAGCCTGGATCAAACATCTGGTATGTACCCAAGCTATTGTACTTACTCCTCACATCCTGATCATCACCTTGGGCATCTGACCTTCAGTATGAACTCACTCATGTCAGACACCACACTAAGCTGTTTACATGCTTTATCTCATATAATCCTATCACAGGCCCTATTACGATAGTAGGGATTATTACTATTATTATTAATTAATTAATAATAACAGGCACTGTTTTTATGATTGTGCAAATGAGAAATAGGTTTGAGAGGTTAAGCCCAAGGTCCCATAGCCATTGAGGACTGGAATATCTTCAAAACAAGGAAGTCTGCTTTGAAGCACACACTTTGCTATACTGAACATTTTAGGTTTTTTTTTCTTTTCTTCATGATTTTCCTTTGTTCTGGGTCCCATTCAAATCAAATCTAAAATGTCTACAATTTTTGTCCTAAATCTAAGTGTATATATTTCAGAGAAAAATTGATCCTAAGTATTTACAGAAGTACCTGATCACCTTCTTAGTATGAATTCTTAAGTATCTCTGCTCCGGGCAAATTGTGGTGGCTTTTGATGAATTTACTCTGGAGACCAGGGAGCACACAGATTCTCTTGTCTTTTTCCCACTCAAGGGGAGTCTGGTTTTGGTAGGGGCACTTGAGAGAAATCCTGTGCATCCTTGGGAAAGCCACTTTACCTCTCTGAGATGCTCCTTGATTCTTGTTATAATGCGGTTGTCTTAGGGACTTTCCTTCCTTTAGGAGGGAAAGATTTGGAAAGCATATCTCTTGTCTCTGTTTCAGGTGGTCTGAGGAAACAAAGCCAAACACTCTCCTTCTCACAGAGTAGGGACGAAAACCGAGCATGTATGCAAAGGAGAATGAAAAATGCCTGTTATTTCCTGCAGGCTGGGGAATGATGTATGTTCCTTGGGGTAACCTACTACCTGGGAATTAGTCATTCCACATCGTGTTCTCTCTGCTGCTTGAAGTGCCTCATTTTAAAAAATGTTAAGATTTTTTCCCTCTCACTTAACTGTAGGAACATTAAATGCACAACTTTATCAAAATGACATAAGATATATGTTTCTGCCAACAGCAACAGGAGAAGATTAACAATTCAAATGGTATGGGGAAAAGTTCCCCTCGAAACATAGGAAGAAGGAAGTTTGATTGGGGATGCTGCTCTTTCTTTAGCCTGAAGCCTATGATTACACATTCAGAGTCCCCTAGGTACTGGTGGAAGAGAAAGTTTTAGGTTATAATGGGGAAATTTATATTTTATAATATTTTGTATTGTCTCCTTGAGGTCAGGGCTACCTGTACACATTTGTTGACTGTACAACTGTAAACACATTTCAAAAATAATCCTCACTTATCTAAAGGCTGATGCCTGAATTTGGTCAGGACTTACACTTCTAACTATTAGCAGACCTTAACACTCTAATCCACTGAAAGGTGGGAAAACCAGCTTTGAAATGAAATAGGGAATGGGAAGTGAGTGTGAGCCTATGGATCCCTGAGAGATGAGGGGACGGGAGAGTAAAGTGTTGTTCTGTGGGGTTAGCTGTGGCACACCCAGAAACAGGATTCCATGCATATATATGACAAATGGTCTCTTCTACCACTTGGCCAATGAAATGAAGTGTTCATATTAGATCCAAGGAGAATTTTTTTTTCATTTTTATCACAATATCTTTATTTTTATTTTTTTCAAATGATAGACACATAAGCAACTTTAATAAAGTGATGCACAAATATGCCATTTCACAAGCAACACTGCATTGCTGAATTACATCCAGATACAAGAATAAGAAAACCAGTAGGGATAGACCAATGCATGGATTAAGAGTTGAGCACAAGGAGAAATTTTTGAGAAAGAGATTTGCTAAGGTTCTGGATGGAGGAACAGAATTGCCTTAGTCTTACAAGGAAGAACATAGCATTTTGTAAAATTTGCTATCATTCTAGCAGGATGAAGGAACAGATGTTTTGACTTATCAAAGTCCTTTCTGGTTTGTGATTTATATATATTGATTGACTTTCCACAGCTGTCTTTTGCCTACCCTCTTCTTTACCAGGAGTGCCTTTGAGATTGTTTTTTTTTTGTTGTTGTTGTTGTTGTTGTTGTTTTTGCAGCTAACCAGCCCAATCTCATTTTCCATCACCACAGAGCATGAAAAGGTATGGTAGCTAAGGTTTTGACATGGAGGAGACTCACAGAACCCTCTCTACCTAATGACTAAGAGGGGGAGTCCCCTTCAGGGTAAGAGGACAGGAATGGTGAACTTGACCCAGCACAAATGATTTGAGAGGAGGGGTGATTCTAGGTGCAGTCTGATGTTGACCACTTAGATTAACCCTTTAGTTCCCCAATATCTGGACGGGCCAAACTCCCACTTGCTCAGTGGAACACAGGTATACCATCTTTAGATTTATTACACGTTTCCTCTTTCAAGGCCTTTGCATTCAGTGTCTCTTTTTCCTGGAACATATTTCTGTAAGATCTTCTCCTGACTAGTCCATTCTTGAGATTATAGCGGAGCTCAAATGTCATCTCCTGAGAAAGGACGTCCTTCTTATACTAAGTAAAAAGCCATACTCCCTTACTCACTATTCATTTAATTTATTTTCTTCTTAGTTTTCATCATTTTCTCAAATGACCTTGTTTATTTGTTTATTATTTGTTTCTCTCCACTTGAATGCAAATTCTTTGTGAACAGGAATGTTGTTCTTTGCTATCTCTCCAACACCTAGAAGAGCATCAGGTGCATAGTAGGAAAAGAATAAGTGTATATTGCATTAATTCATAAACCAAAAGTACCATGGAGCACAACTTAAAAATCACTGCTTTAGAGGACTGAATGGCTCCTGGCTTAGTTAATTTAGGAATGAGATTGTAGGGAGCAGGCATGAGAGACAAGGGAGTGAAAACTTAAAAAGCGGGAAAGCCACTAAAAAGGTATGTTATTGATTTGGCCACTGCTAATCAATTGGTAATTGATTCTGGTAGAGTTTCTGTGGAGCTTGATGAAACGCATCTCAGAACTGCTCATCTAAAAGAGGAATGAGAATAATGATACATCAGCAGCCATGAGTCATTCTTGGCTCAACAGTTGTCCAATCGGGCATTAACTCTCTTGCACTCTTGGATTGAACGTGAGTAAGTGCTCAGTGGTTCCCTAACAAATGCCCAGGGCAGGAAGTGGGAGGTGGGAAGTACTGGCTGAGGTGAAGGACTGCCAGGTTACACTAGCTGAAGCTGATTGAAGCCTATATAGGGATAGTAATTGCAGCCATGGCTGGAAAAAGATGAGGAAGAGAGGATTTATGTAATGCATAGGAAGTGCCCAAAGGTCATTTCAAACTCTAGCCCCTTTGAAAAGTAATTGGTTCATTAAATTCTTTATTTCATCAGTCATCACGTTATAGTTTCATTCTTACCCAAACTAATAGATTAGGTTATGATCTATCTTTCAGGTTCATTTCCTAATACTTCTGTCCCCCACAACATCTCCATTTACTGATTCTGAGCTAATCTTAGCTGTGTTGGCTCTCTCAGAACATGGAAATCCAGTTCTCTCTTCTCTGATCATACTAGCAGTGGTGGGAATTGTTCATGACTCTGAACCCATTATTTCTGGGCATCTGTGACAGACACTGAAATGCAGGCGCATGATTTCCTAAAGGTTCTTGCAAAGGTGCAGGTGGATGTTTTGTGTCCCTTTACACTCATATTTTCTCCTGCGGTCCCTTTGGAGTTTTGTGGATGGCAAGTTTGCAGAAGTATTGTCAAAACAGGTATGGATTCTACATGGGGAGGAAAATTTTAAGGATGCAAGTTGTAATATATTTTGACATGGCAGTTTATTGAGTAGAGTTTTTTTTTTTTCCATTTTTCCACCCTACCTAGATACATGATAAATGAGATAACTTCTTCCTTCTGGTCCCATGGTGGACAATATGATAACCATTCCTTGACAGCAAGCAACATGCTATTTCTTTTCGTGTGTGTTTTGTCAAAATATGTTTCCCTGGGAGATTCTCTTGAGTCTCAGATTTTTCTTTTCAGAGTATTTTTGTTGATATCCTTAATTCCATCTGAAATGTCTGAACTCGCCTGGGGGCCCTAGAATTATGTGAGCTGGAAAATGGATGCTTTATGGAACTTAGAAGGCCCCAGTTGCACTTGTGGATCTGAGATCCAATACCAGCCCCCATTCACCACTCAACGACTACCATTACAGCCTCACATTTGGGATAGGGTCTGACTCATTTGTCTGAGCATGCCTTAGGATTAGTGATGTTAGGGATAGCAGTGGACTGTAGTTGCATTAGCTCCCCAGTGCCCTTGGGATAACGTCCAGATATTTTTCTATTTATAAGTCTTTTCTAACCTTTATTTGTTTATGTAGCCCTACATCTAAGTAATATCTTGCACTCTGACCTGAACTGGGCTACCTGAATTTTCTCAAACTCCCATATTCTCTCTTTCTTCTGAGCCTTTTCTTCACCTGGAAAATTTATCCTCTTCCTCCAACACAGGTTATTGATTCTCAGATCTCATTTCTTATATTAGGCCTTGCTTCCATAGCTTTCATTCTCTTTGTCTCAGATAGCTTTACTTGGAGGGGGAGAGGGCAGTATCTTAACCATCTGCTTGAAAATTAAGGTCTCAGGTGAAAGAAGGCTCTAACATTCTATCTACTATATAAATTTTAAATAATGAAAGTCTTATATTCTAGTTCGAGTGTTGGCAAACTTTCCCTATAAAGTGACAGAGAATATTTTAGGCTTTGTAGAGTCAATATTTTTTCCATCATATATATGTGTATACGCACATACATATATGCATACATATGGCATACATTATATATTTATAAATATTTTATTTATGTTTATATTTGTTTATATATTTACATAGAGAGAATGTACATTTTATTACTATATTAGTTTTATTATATATTAATATATTATTTATATATTTATATATATTTGTTTCTGTATATTTTAGCATATAGACCCTGGGACACATTTTATCCCTAGGCTGCAGTTTGCTGACCGCTGGGACTCTGTTTACTAGTATTGTAAATAATAAAACATCAAAATTTTGCCAAGGCTCCCATGAGACTGTGAAGAACACATAGCTCTGCTAAAAAGTGAAGGTTCATTTACATGAGTAATTATCTGATAATGTCTCAGTAGCTTGGCTGAGGATGTGGTTGTTTTCATGATGGTTGGAGAAATTGAGAAATTGGAAGAAAGTATGCTTAATCATATGTAAACCTTTGTAAAAGATTACTGTTTGAACTAGATTTAAGAAGTCAACATAACGTCGACCTATGATGCTGATTCATTAGCAGTACAGGAGGTGGTAATAGAGGCTTATCTCACTGTAGAACCATGGCAAAGACAATGAGCTAGCCACAGAATGTCAATACTGGAATATAACTTAGCAACTCTCTAGGTGGAGAAAATGAAGCTTGAGTTTTGAGATGCATAGCTAGCTGAGTTAGAACTCGAGTCCAGGCTATATGATTCCCACTCTTGGGTTCTTTATGCCCCCACTGTGTTGCTTCCCCTGGCTATCTTAAGTAGTTTAGATACTGTTAGTCAATCTATTAGATGTTTGATGCATGTCTGCAAATGTCTTCTGTGCTTCACCAACAAATACACTGCACAGAATTGTGCTTTATCCCACTATAGTCTCTCTATGGCAGGCTTATTCCAAAGCCAGACTGTTCTCTTCCCACCTGGAGGTGCTCCACTGACACTTGTCTTGGTAGTGTGGACCCTGCCAAATTGAATGTCCCCTGAGAAGAGTGACATCTGGGCTGTGGTTCTGAAATCAAAGAATCTACAGATGGCTTCTCATAGTGTTGGCCTTTTCTCCTTGATATGCCTGCTCCTACCATATTGTGACTTAATTAATAATGTCACTCACCATAATGCACTCATTAAAGCGAGGCCAGCATCTGATTGTGTGATGGATTATACCAGATTCACATTGCTCCACACATTAATCTTGCATATTGGGAATAATCAAATGACTGAAGCTATCTTGGTGAGAAGTTTTGGTGCTTCTCCAAACAAAGCAACAAGGTACAATGGGGAGAGGTAGAAGGGTCAGGAGATTAAAGCTAGGCAAATGACAGAGACAAAGTGTTTGGAGACATAATCATACTAAGCCACTAGACAATGTGGATCCACGTCATTAGCTATATCACTGTGGATGACATGGATGACAGGATATTCTTGTCAGGGGAATATTTGAATGGTGTGCTTAGAGAACATTTGTATACTTCCCTTTCAGGAACTGTGTTATTTGGTTGGCTATAAGGCCAATGAAGGCTTTTTTTTTTTTTTAAATGATAGGAAATCTATTTTTGGTATATCCTAATAAAATTGATTTTAATTACGTTATGGCTCTGTTTTCAATGTCTTGTATTCTCTAAAATACACCTGTATTATTTATTTAAATGTACCTTTATACTCTGTACTTCTTCTGCAGGTACATTCATTTTTTTTTGTTTTTTTTTGTTTTTTTGGTTTGTTTCTGTCGTGTGTGTATGTGTGTGTGTGTATGGAACACTTCTCCCTGCTATTAATCTGGCTAACTCCTCCTAATGCTTTATGCTCCAGGTGAGATATCACATCCTTGAGGAACCTTTTCTAATCTTCCAAAACAGGATTAGGTATTCTTCTTAGGTACTCTATCTTTCTCCCCATCAGAGCTGCATCACACTGTACTGGAAATGCTTCTTTACTCACCTGCCCGTCTAGCCAAACTGTGGAGGCAGACGCCTGGCATGGTTTTTCATGGGGATATTCTGGCATTTGTGTAGTAGGTACTTGATAAATATTACTTGAGTACCTTCATCATACAAATTCTTCATACACTCAGTTACTAGAATTATTTGAGGCATTTTAAGGAGGTCAACTGTAAGTTTCTGGCTTTCTCCATTTATGAGTGTGGATCCCTTAGGTGGCAGTGCAAGCACTGCTCCTCGGCCACGTGAACCACCCCCCGGGACTACTGTGAATTTAAACTTCAGAGACTAAGTGAACAACCAACTTTCATTCCCAGTAACTGTATCCACATTTTTTTTTTCAAGTGCGGATACAATGCTGCCAAGAAAGATTTTTAGAACCACTCCCACGAGTTTTAATTTCAATTCATTTGGACTATGTGAGATTTATACTGTATGTTATGTTAAATAGAGTTTTTACCACTTGTTTGAGTTCTTTGGAAGGAAGATGCTCCGTGAATGTAAAGTAGGCAGAAGAGCAGAATTCACATTTTAATGCATTACCTTATTCCTTTAGTAAAAACATCTGGGAGTCAGCAAACCTCAGACATTAACTGGTATTAACATTTAGGCTTTCATAAGGTACTGCGGAGCAGAGGTGTTTATTGCCTCTCTGTCCGGTGATAAGTCGTCTCATCACCACTTCTGGACATGTGGAAACAGTTAAATTACATCATCCACAAGCCCTTCTAAGATCACCTGTTTGTACTTCCTGTTATCTAGCACCTTGTGTGATAGCCACAAGATCTGATCAGTCAGTCAACAGGTAGTTACAGAAGGCAGACGTGCCTGGATCTTTGCTACAAGCCACAGGGGAGACAGATGAAATGTGAGGTATGATTCTTAGCCATAGGGAAGTTAGAATTTAATTGGGGAGATAAAGAATTAAATAATCAGGGAGTGCTACAGGACAGGGTGTGATGTAGGATATTCCTTCAGCAAGTATTTATCAACATCTATTATCTGTCAGGCACTGTACTAGAAGCTAGAGCTACAGTGGTAAATAAGAAAGATTTCTTACCTTCACGGAATTTATAAAATAGTGGAGAAAACCAGAAAATAAGCACAAATAGAAATTAAAAAGATAATTTCTGATAGTTTTCAGTGCTAAGAAGAAAATAAGACAGAATGATATGATATTAATAGGAGGTGATTGGTAAAGGATGTGAGAAGTGTTCCTTGAGATTGGGTGGTCCAGGTAGACTTGCCAAGAAGGCTATGAAAGAAGTGTTGAGTCACAAGAAGCAGCCAGCCATGCAGAGGTTGGAGGGAACAGATTCCAGGCAGAGGGAATAGTAAGGACCAACCCTTAATTCAGGAATGAGCTTGGCATGTTTGAAAAACAGAAAAAAGACCAACTGTGGCTAGGGCAGAATAAGGGAGGAGGAGCCGTATGATGGAGTGATTGAATGGAGGCTGTGGCCTGCTGTGGGTGGTACAGATGGCAGAGTCTGCTAGAGTTTAAGGAAATAAGACTTCATGAGAGCTGGAGCAATCATTAAAGACATTATGAAGGTGATGGAGATTACATGAGGCTTTGTAAAATGGGCCCAATTAATGGGAGAGGGAAAAAGAAAAGCACTAGTGGCAAAGGAATATCATTTTCAAGTGCCTGGAGACCTGTTGGCTTCTATATTCTCTGTAATGTTTCCATATTTTCGTTTGCTACTTGCTGGACTAAGGTCCACTCCACTATTGTAGCTTTTCAGAGATCGGTTATACATTTAATTTTTAAAATAATAAAAATGCCTATAATTTCTGTTCTTATATTTTGAATAGTTAATACTAGGACATAGAATTCAAAGTAGAAAAGAAAGAGTGAAACATGTTCCTTTCACTCACCCCAAAGGCACCCAACTCCCCATCCTAGGGAAAATTAATGCTGAGTGATGCATTCTTTTTAAAAAAATTTTTTTTAAAACATATAATGTATTATTTGTTTCAGGGGTACATGTCTGTGATTCATCAGTCTTACAGAATTCACAGCACTCACCATAGCACATACCCTCCTCAATGTCCATCACCCAGCCACCCCAGCCCTCCCACCCCCCTCCACTCCAGCAACCCTCAGTTTGTTTCCTGAGATTAAGAGTCTCGTATGATTTGTCTCCCTCTCTGGTTTCATCTTGTTTCATTTTTCCCACTCTTCTCCTATGATCCTCTGTCTTGTTTCTCAAATTCCTCATATCAGTGAGATCATATGATACTTGTCTTTCTCTGACTTATTTCGCTTAGCATAATACCCTCTAGTTGCATCCACATCATTGTGAATGGCAAGATTTCGGTTTTTTTGATGGCTGCGCAATATTCCATTGTATATATATACCACATCTTCTTTATCCATTCATCTGTTGATGGACAGCTAGGCTCCTTCCATAGTTTGGCTACAGTGCACATTGCTGCTATGAACATTGGGTTGCATGTGCCCCTTTGGATCACTACATTTGTTTCTTTGGGGTAAATACCGAGTAGTGCAATTGCTGGGTTGTAGGGTAGCTCTATTTTCAACATTTTGAGGAACCTCCATACTGTTTTCCAGAGTGGCTGCACCAGCTTGCATACCCACCAACAGTGTAGGAGAGTTCTGAGTGATGCATTCTTATTATAATGTTTCTCCCACCCTGTGCTTCATTTCTTGAGCCTCCCCTTCTGACTTTTATTAAATGTTTATAACTTTATTTAACTGTGTTTTCATGGCAAGCCTCCCTAAATGCTTTTGTTGTTGTTGTTTTTAAAGATAATTTGTCACTCTTAAATTTTTAATATTAGATTGTGTATAGACCACTATCCAGATGGTAGGAGCTACATGTAGCCAAATAGTGCAGTCATAAGGAAACATCTTCAGTTTTCAAGTACATAGGCATTCACTGGTTAAAGGCTGATGAGTATAAATTCTTTGAAAAGAAACAGTGTGAACTAGTTGCAACATCCTTGGATCAGGCGTCAGGTGATAAGAATTCTAGATGTGCCTCTCTCCTTAACTAGTGTCATCACATTGTATGCATCACCTAACTTCTGGTGTTGCCTTTACATGGTGAGAAAGTGGTCCTTTCCATCTTTAATGTTGTATGATTTAAGCTGAAAACCAAAGTTTTGCTCCATGTGTACTGTCTTCACTTTGTATGTGGAATTTAATTACCTCAAGGGAGTCATGTAGGTACATGTCCACTGGAGAGACAAAAGGCTTAATTAAGAGTTGACATAGGAATTTAAATATCTTTTTTTTTCTGGGATGGGGGCTGGCATATATAAGAGCAACACTTAAGTTATATTTTTTCAGGTTTGATAATATAACAAATTATATCATTTTATTAGTATATTTGATAATTCACATTACCTAATTGAATGTGATTTACAAAGTAGGTGTTAAGTAAATATCTATTAATTTATCATGTATTGTTGCTAATTCACATAAAGCAGTTTTGGGGAAGACAGTGAATTATCAAGCTGTGCCCCTGATCAATGTCCCTGACAGGAAACTTACCACTCAAAATGAAGTAGCTTGCGGAGTTGAGTGAGACAAACCAGGCATTCACTTCTCTTTGGGCTGCTCCCAGGTAAAATAGTATTATAAAGTAACACAGAATAAGCCCTTCCCTCAAATGCATTGTTCTGCTTTCAGAGATTGAAGCTTCTTTTTTAAAACGATCATATCAAGTGCTCACGTGTTATTTCAACAAGAATTAAGAATTTCCTCTGAGGTATCTGTGTAATAGAGAGATAAAACTCTTTTTTATTTCCTGTGTCACGTTCTTTTTTTTTTATTGTGTTAATCACCATATATATTCCATCATTAGTTTTTGATGTAGTTTTCCATGCTTCATTGTTTGCGTATAACACCCAGTGCTCCATTCAATACATGCCCTCCTTAATACCCATCACCAGGCTAACCCATCCCCCCACCCCCTCCCCTCTAGGGGAGTTTGTTTCTCAGAGTCCATGGTCTCTCATGGTTCGTCTCCCCCTCCGATTTCCCCCCCTTCATTTTTCCCTTCCTGCTATCTTCTTTTTTAAACATATAATGTATTATTTGTTTCAGAGTTACAGGTTTGTCTTTCAACAGTCTTACACAATTCACAGTGCTCACCATAGCACATACCCTCCCCAGTGTCTATCACCCAGCCACCCCCTCCTTCCCACCCCCCACCACTCCAGCAACCCTCAGTTTGTTTCCTGAGATTAAGAATTCCTCATATCAGTGAGGTCATATGATACATGTCTTTCTCTGATTGACTTATTTCACTCAGCATAACACCCTCCAGTTCCATCCACGTCGTTGCAAATGGCAAGATCTCATTCCTCTTGATGGCTGCGTAATATTCCATTGTGTATATATACCACTTCTTCTTTATCCATTCATCTGTCGATGGACATCTTGGCTCTTTCCACAGTTCGGCTATTGTGGACATTGCTGCTATAAACATTGGGCCGCACATACCCCTTCGGATCCCTACATTTGTATCTTTGGGGTAAATACCCAGTAGTGCAATTGCTGGATCGTATGGTAGCTCTATTTTCAACTTTTTGAGGAACCTCCATACTGTTTTCCAGAGTGGTTGCACCAGCTTGCATTCCCACCAACAGTGTAGGAGGGTTCCCCTTTCTCCGCATCCCCGCCAACATCTGTCATTTAGCTGCTGTATCTCTAGTGAGATATGTAAACTATACACATAATGCCAATAAAAGACAAAATAATAAGTACCAACATCTCTTTCGAGAGAGATGTTCAGAGAAAGGAAAGAGAGTTAATGTTTGTAGAGGATCTGAAAAGCCTTTATGAAGGATTCATGAAGGTGGCATTTGAATTGGGCCCTGAAGGGTACAGTATCATTTATGCTCTAAATACAAATAGTCCCACTCCTAGAGAATAGTTCAATTGGATGAATTTCCATGAATGGAAATGTTAAATGCAATAGTTCTGTGGTACTATCCGTACTTATAGGCCAAGAGTTCTTGGTAAGATGAGAAAAGTCCTACATTATTTACTACCATGTGTTACAGGAATAAAAAATGTATGAGTTGCAAAAATTTGATGGCTAAGAGTTCTCATCACTAAAATGAATTGGTTTCCAACCAGGATCCTATCAGACAGGGTGGTCACTTTGCATTTTTCTTCTCCTACAGTGTTGCCCAGGCAACTAACTCCTCTGATGGAAGATTCCAAAAGCATTTTTTGCAAACACTAGTGCTTGAGGATACTCTTGAAGAAGAAGAAAAAGAAGGAAAAAATGGACAAATAACTTAGGGCAATAATAAGACTATATTTCTTCAAGGACACTTAGAATGCATATTTGTCTTCTTAAAGGCTCCAAGAATTCCTGCAGGAATGGAATCTGTTTAACTTTAGTAAACCTGTAGTTTTCCAATCCAGTTTTATTAAAAGACAAGTTTTAAATTCTGAAATACATTTATTGAGGCAAAATTTACATGCAGGGTAATATACAGACCTTAAGTGTATAATTTAATATGTTTTAATAAACATATGTTTGTGTAATGACACCCAAATCAAGATGTAAAACATTCCTATTAGCACCTCAAATTCTCTTTCTCCGTTCCATTGGAAACTATTTTGTTTTCTTGCATCACAGATTATTTTGCCTGCTCATATATTTTAGATAAATGGTATTAGGTAGTATGAAATGTTTGTTTCTACCTTATTTTGCTCAAATGTATATTCTGGGGGTTCACCCATATTATTATATTTACACATCATTCATTTTAGTTGCTAGAAAAGTATTTGATTGTATGGATATACCACAATTGGTTATTTATTTTCCTATTGATGAACATTTACATGGTCTTCAGTTTTGGATATTACAAATAAAGTAGTTAAAACATTTTTTTTTTTAATTCCAGTGTTGTTAACATACAGTGTTATATTAGTTTCAGTTGTACAATATAGTGATTCATCAATTCCATATATTACTCAGTTCTCATTAGGATAAGTGTACTCTTAAACCTTTTCACCTGTTTCACCCATCCCCCCACCAACTTCCCTTCTGGTCCCATCCGTTCTCTATAGTTAAAAGTCTGATTTTTGTTTTTTGGTTTGTCTCTTTTTTCCCTTTTGTTTGTTTTTTTCCCTTTTGTTTATTTGTTTTGTTCCCCGTATGAGTGAAATCATATGGTATTGGCCTTTCTCTGACTGACTGACTTTCCTTAGCTTTATACTTTCTAGATCCAGTAGTTTTAAATATTGTGGAAGTCCTTTTTTTGTGTGTGAACTTAGGTTTTCACTGATCTTAGATAAATGTCTTCAGAGGAAGTTGATCAGGTACATCCAATTTTACATTTTCTCTAACAGTATTTCCAAGGTTCATTTGTTTTGCACCTGACCCACATTTTGTATTGTCAGTCTCTTCAAGCTTATCCATTCCATTGAGTATAAAATGAAGCATTGTTGTGGTTTTTATTTTCATTTACTTGAAAGTTAATGATCTTGAATATCTTCTTAAGTGCATACTGGCCATTTATATATTTTCTTTTATGAAGTGTGTTTTAACTTTTAAATTGGAATGTTTATCATTTTATTAATGATTTGTAGTAGTTCATTATACTTTCTGGATTCAAATATGTAAATTTTGCTAGTCTGTGTCCTCTGAGAAATTTTTAGGCTCTCTGTCGAGGAAATCACTCTAAGAAATCTTTACCTACCCTAAGATTACAAAGATAATAGTCACCATTAAATATGATGCTTACTATAGACATTTTATTGATGTTCTTTATCAGATTGAGCAGTTTTCCTTTTATTCAGTTTTCTGACAGTTTTTTTAAATCATGAATTGATATTAAATTTTGTCAGATATTTGTTTTATGTCTATTGATATAATTGTATGGTTTTTCTACTGTATGAGTTTTTTAGGCAATTTAAATTGTTTTTTCAGGTATTAAACCAATCTACATTTCTGGTTAAAACCAACTGGGTTAAAGTATATTATTATTATTTTTACACATGCTAGATTTGATTTGCTAATATTTTCTTAAGAATCTTTGGGTCTTCAATATCATAAAAGCCATCTACGAAAAACCTACAGCGAATATCATTCTCAATGGGGAAAGGCTGAGAGCTTTTCCCCTAAGGTCAGGAACGCGGCAGGGATGTCCACTCTCACCACTGCTATTCAACATAGTATTAGAAGTCCTAGCCACAGCAATCAGACAACAAAAAGAAATCAAAGGCATCCAAATCGGCAAAGAGGAAGTCAAACTCTCACTCTATGCAGATGATATGATACTGTATGTGGAAAACCCAAAAGACTCCACCCCAAAACTGCTAGAACTCATACAGGAATTCAGTAAAGTAGCAGGATATAAAATCAATGCACAGAAATCAGTGGCATTCCTATACACCAACAACAAGACAGAAGAGAGACAAATCAAGGAGTCTATCCCATTTACAATTGCACCCAAAACCATTAGATACCTAGGAATAAATCTAACCAAAGAGGCAAAGGATCTGTACTCAGAAAACTATAAAATACTCAGGAAAGAAATTGAAGAAGACACAAAGAAATGGAAAAACGTTCCATGCTCATGGATTGGGAGAATCAACATTGTGAAGATGTCAATGCTACCTAGAGCAATCTACACATTCAATGCAATCCCCATCAAAATACCATCCACTTTTTTCAAAGAAATGGAACAAATAATCCTAAAATTTGTATGGAACCAGAAGAGACCCAGAATAGCCAGAGGAATACTAAAAAAGAAAAGCAAAGCTGGTGGCATCACAATTCCGGACTTCCAGCTCTATTACAAAGCTGTCATCATCAAGACAGTATGGTACTGGCACAAAAACAGACACATAGATCAATGGAACAGAATTGAGAGCCCAGAAATGGACCCTCAACTCTATGGTCAACTTATTTTTGACAAAGCAGGAAAGAATGTCCAATGGCAAAAAGACAGTCTCTTCAACAAATGGTGTTGGGAAAATTGGACAGCCACATGCAGAAGAATGAAACTGGACCATTTCCTTACACCACACACAAAAATAGACTCCAAATGGTTGAAAGACTTAAACGTGAGACAGGAGTCCATCCAAATCCTAAAGGAGAACACAGGTAGCAACCTTTTCGACCTTAGCCGCAGCAACTTCTTCCTAGAAACATCGCCAAAGGCACGGGAAGCCAGGGCAAAAATGAACTATTGGGATTTCATCAAGATAAAAAGCTTCTGCACAGCAAAAGAAACAGTCCACAAAACCAAAAGACAACCGACAGAATGGGAGAAAATATTTGCAAATGACGTATCAGATAAAGGGCTAGTATCCAAAATCTATAAAGAACTTATCAAACTCAACACTCAAAGAACAAATAATCCAATCAAGAAATGGGCAGAAGACATGAACAGACATTTCTCCAAAGAAGACATCCAAATGGCCAACAGGCACATGAAAAAGTGCTCAACATCGCTTGGCATCAGGGAAATCCAAATCAAAACCTCAATGAGATACCACCTCACACCCGTCAGAATGGCTAAAATTAACAAGTCAGGGAACGACAGATGTTGGCGGGGATGTGGAGAAAGGGGAACCCTCCTACACTGTTGGTGGGAATGCAAGCTGGTGCAACCCCTCTGGAAAACAGTATGGAGGTTCCTCAAACAGTTGAAATTAGAGCTACCGTTCGATCCAGCAATTGCACTACTGGGTATTTACCACAAAGATACAAATGTAGGGACCCGAAGGGGTACATGTACCCCAATGTTTATAGCAGCAATGTCCACCATAGCCAAACTGTGGAAAGAGCCAAGATGCCCATCGACAGATGAATGGATAAAGAAGATGTGGTATATATACACAATGGAATATTATGCAGCCATCAAAAGGAATGAGATCTTGCCATTTGCAACGACGTGGATGGAACTGGAGGGTGTTATGCTGAGTGAAATAAGTCAATCAGAGAAAGACATGTATCACATGACCTCACTGATATGAGGAATTCTTAATCTCAGGAAAGAAACTGAGTGTTACTGGAGTGGTTGGGGGGTGGGAGGGATGGGGTGGCTGGGTGATGGACATTGGGGAGGGTATGTGCTACGGTGAGCGCTGTGAATTGTGCAAGACTGTTGAATCACAGATCTGTACTTCTGAAACAAATAATGCAACATATTTTAAGAAAAAAGAAAAAGAAGAAGAGAACAGGAGAGGAAGAAAAGGGGAGTATGTCAGAGGGGGAGACGAACCATGAGAGATGATGGACTCTGAAAAACAAACTGAGGGTTCTAGAGGGGAGGGGGGTAGGGGGATGGGTTAGCCTGGTGATGGGTATTGAGGAGGGCACGTTCTGCATGGAGCACTGGGTGTTATGAACAAACAATGAATCATGGAACACTGCACCAAAAACTAATGATGTAATATATGGTGATTAACATAACAATAAAAAGATTAAAAAAAAAAAAGAATCTTTGGGTCTTTATTCAGAATTTTCTTATTTATGTCTGTTTTCATTTGGTGTCAGGCTTAGGGTGACCTCATAAAATGAATTGAATAATGATTCCTCCTCTTCTATTTTCAAAAAGGTTTTGTACTTTTTGTAGGTACTAATACTCTCTTAAATGTTAGAATTCAACAGTGGAAATGATATGGCCTGGGAATTATTTTTGTGGGAGGATTTTTCTTTTGTGATAATAAATTCAATTTCTTTAATCATTGAAAGATTATTTGTATATTCTATTTCTCCTTGACTCACATTTGGTAAGCTGTGTTTTAAAAATTTGTCCATTTCTTTTTTTTAAAATTTTTTAATTGTTATGTTAATCACCATACATTACATCATTAGTTTTTGATGTAGTGTTCCATGATTGTTTGTGGATAACACCGAGTGCTCCATGCAGAATGTGCCCTTTTTAATACTCATCACCAGGCTAACCCATCCCCCCACACCCCTCCCCTCTAGAACCCTCAGTTTGTTTTCCAGAGTCCATTGTCTCTCATGGTTCGTCTCCCCCACCGAATTACTCTCCTTCATTCTTCAGAAGTACAGATCTGTGATTCAACAGTCTTGCACAATTCACAGCACTCACAATAGCCCATACCCTCCCCAATGTCTATCACCCAGCCACCCCGTCCCTCCCACCCCCACCACTCCAGCAACCCTCAGTTTGTTTTCTGAGATTAAGAATTCCTCATATCAATATTATGCAGCCATCAAAAGGAATGAGATCTTGCCATTTGCAACGACATGGATGGAACTGGAGGGTGTTATGCTGAGTGAAATAAGTCAATCAGAGAAAGACATGTATCATATGACCTCACTGATATGAGGAATTCTTAATCTCAGGAAACAAACTGAGGGTTGCTGGAGTGGTGGGGGGTGGGAGGGATGGGGTGGCTGGGTGATAGACATTGGGGAGGGTATGTGCTATGGTGAGCGCTGTGAATTGTGCAAGACTGTTGAATCACAGATCTGTACCTCTGAAACAAATAATTTAATATATGTTAAGAAAAAAAAGAAGAAGATAGCAGGAGGGGAAGAATGAAGGGGAGTAAGTGGGAGGGGGAGACGAACCATTAGAGATGATGGACTCTGAAAAACAAACTGAGTGTTCTAGAGGGGAGGGGGGTGGGGGGATGGGTTGGCTTGGTGATGGGTATTAAATAGGGCACATTCTGTGTGGAGCACTGGGTGTTATGCACAAACAATGAATCATGGAACACTACATCACAACCTAATGATGTAATGTATGGTGATTAACATAACAATAAAAATTATTTAAAAAAAAGAATTCCTCATATCAGAGAGGTGATATGATACATGTCTTTCTCTGATTGACTTATTTCACTCAGCATAACACCCTCCAGTTCCATCCACGTCGTTGCAAATGGCAAGATCTCATTCCTTTTGATGGCTGCATAATATTCCATTGTGGATATATACCACTTCTTCTTTATCCATTCATCTGTTGATGGACACCTTGGCTCTTTCCACAGTTCGGCTATTGTGGACATTGCTGCTATAAACATTGGGGTGCATGTACCCCTTCGGATCCCTACATTTGTAACTTTGGGGTAAATACCCAGTAGTGTAATTGCTGGATCGTATGGTAGCTCTATTTTCAAGGGTTTGAGGAACCTCCATTGTGTTTTCCAGAGTGGTTGCACCAGCTTGCATTCCCAACAAAAGTGTAGGAGGGTTCCCCTTTCTCCGCGTCCCTGACAACATCTGTCATTTCCTGACTTGTTAAATTTAGCCATTCTGACTGGTGTGAGGTGGTATCTCATTGAGGTTTTGATTTGGATTTCCCTGATGCAGAGCGATGTGGAGCACTTTTTCATGTGTCTGTTGGCCATTTGGATGTCTTCTTTGGAAAAATGTCTGTTCATGCCTTCTGCCCATTTCTTGATTGGATCATTTGTTCTTTGGGTGTTCAGTTTGATAAGTTCTTTATAGATTTTGGATAGTAGTCCTTTATCTGATATGTCATTTGCAAATATTGTCTCCCATTCTGTTGGTTGTCTTTTGGTTTCGTGGACTGCATCTTTTGCTGTGCAAAAGATTTTTATCTTGATGAAATCCCAATAGTTCATTTATGCCCTTGCTTCCCTTGCTTTTGGCGATGTTTCTAGGAAGAAGTTGCTGTGGCTGAGGTCGAAGAGGTTGCTGCCTGTGTTCTCCTTTAGGATTTTGCTGGACTCCTGTCTCACGTTTAGGTCTTTCAACCATTTGGAGTCTGTTTTTGTGTGTGGTGTAAGGAAATGGTCCAGTTTCAATCTTCGGCATGTGGCTGTCCAATTTTCCCAACACCATTTGTTGAAGACACTTTCTTTTTTCCATTGGACATTCTTTCTTTCTTTGTCAAAGATGAGTTGACCATAGAGTTGAGGGTCCATTTCTGGGCTCTCTATTCTGTTCCATTGATCGATGTGTCTGTTTTTGTGCCAGTACCATACTGTCTTGATGATGACAGCTTTGTAATAGAGCTGGAAGTCCGGAATTGTGATGCCGCCAGCTTTGCTTTTCTTTTTCAATATTCCTCTCGCTATTCGGGGTCTCTTCTGGTTCCATACAAATTTTAGGATTATTTGTTCCATTTCTTTGAAAAAAGTGGATGGTATTTTGATGGGGATTGCATTGAATGTGTAGATTGCTCTAGGTAGCATTGACATCTTCACAATGTTTGTTCTTCTAATCCATGAGCATGGAACGTTTTTCCATTTCTTTGTGTCTTCTTCAATTTCTTTCATGAGTATTTTATAGTTTTCTGAGTACAGATCCTTTGCCTCTTTGGTTAAATTTATTCCTAGGTATCTTATGGTTTTTGGTGCAATCGTAAATGGGATCAATTCCTTGACTTGTCTATCTTCTGTCTTGTTGTTGGTGTATAGGACTGCCACTGATTTCTGTGCATTGATTTTATATCCTGCCACTTTACTGAATTCCTGTATGAGTTCTAGCAGTTTTGGGGTGAAGTCTTATGGGTTTTCCACATATAGTATCATATCATCTGCAAAGAGTGAGAGTTTGACTTCCTCTTTGCTGATTTGGATGCCTTTGATTTCTTTTTGTTGTCTGACTGCTGTGGCTACGACTTCTAAAACTATGTTGAATAGCAGTGGTGTGAGTGGACATCCCCGCTGCGTTCCAGACCTTGGGGGAAAAGCTCTCAGCTTTTCCCCACTGAGAATGATATTCGCTGTAGGTGTTTCACAGATGGCTTTTATGATATTGAGGTATGTACCCTCTATCCCTATACTCTGAAGAGTTTTGATCAAGAAAGGATGCTGTACTTTGTCAAATGCTTTTTCTGCATCTATTGAGAGGATCATATGACTCTTGTTCTTTCCTTTGTTAATGTATTGTATCACGTTAATTGATTTGCGGATGTTGAACCAGCCTTGCAGCCCAGGGAGAAATCCCACTTGGTCATGGTGAATAACCCTTTTAATGTACTGTTGGATCCTATTGGCTAGTATTTTGGTGAGAATTTTTGCATCCATGTTCATCAAGGATATTGGTCTGTAATTCTCCTTTTTGATGGGGTCTTTGGTTTTGGGATCAAGGTAATGGTGGTCACATAAAATGGGTTTGGAAGTTTTCCTTCCATTTCTATTTTTTGGAACAGTTTCAGGAGAATAGGTATTAATTCTTCTTTAAATGTTTGGTAAATTCCCCTGGGAAGCCATCTGGCCCTGGGCTTTTTTTGTTGGGAGATTTTGAATGACTGCTTCAATTTCCTTAGTGGTTATAGGTCTGTTCAGGTTTTCTATTTCTTCCTAGTTCAATTTTGGTAGTTGATACATCTCTAGGAATGCACGCATTTCTTCCAGGTTATCTAATTTGCTGGCATAGAGTTGCTCATAATATGTTCTTAGAATTGTTTGTATTTCTTTGGTGTGGGTTGTGATCTCTCCTCTTTCATTCATGATTTTGTTGATTTGGGTCATTTCTCTTTTCTTTTTGATTATTCTGGCCAGGGGTTTATCAATCTTGTTAATTCTTTCAAAGAACCAGCTCTAGTTTCGTTGATCTGTTCTACTGTTCTTTTGGTTTCTAGTTCATTGATTTCTGCTCTGATCTTTATTATTTCTCTTCTCCTGCTGGGTTAGGCTTTATTTTCTGTTCTTTCTCTAGCTCCTTTAGGTGTAGGGTTAGGTTGTGTATTTGAGACCTTTCTTGTTTGTTGAGAAAGGCTTGTATTGCTATATACTTTCCTCTCAGGACTGCTTTTGCTGTATCCCAAAGATTTTGAACAGTTGTGTTTTCATTTTCATTGGCTTCTATGAATTTTTTTAATTCTTCTTTAATTTCCTGGTTGACCCATTCATTCTTTAGTAGGATGCTCTTTAGCCTCCATGTGTTTGAGTTCTTTCCGACTTTCCTCTTGTGATTGAGTTCTAGTTTCAAAGCATTGTGTTCTGAAAACATTCAGGGCATAATCCCAATCTTTTGGTACCGGTTGAGAACTGATTTGTGACCTAGGATGTGATCAATCCTGGAGAATGTTCCATGGGCACTAGAGAAGAATGTGTATTCTGTTACTTTGGGATGGAATGTTCTGAATATGTCTGTGAATTCCATTTGGTCCAGTGTGCATTTAAAGTCTTTATTTCCTTATTGATCTTTTGCTTAGACGATCTGTCCATTTCAGTCAGGGGGGTGTTAAAGTCCCCCACTATTATTGTTGTCAATGTGTTTCTTCTCTTTTGTTATTCATTGCCTTATATAATTGGCTGCTCCCATGTTAGGGGCATAGATATTTCCAATTGTTAGATCTTCTTGTTGGATAGACCCTTTAAGTAGAATATTGTGTCCTTCCTCATCTATTATTACAGTCTTTGTTTTAAAATCTAGTTTGTCTGATATAAGGATTGCCACCCCAGCTTTCTTTTCATGTCCATTAGCATGGTAAATTGTTTTCCACCCCCTCATTTTCAATCCTGGGATGTCTTTGGGTCTAAAATGGGTCTCTTGCAGACAGCATATGTATGGGTCTTGTTTTTTAATCCAATCTGATAGCCTGTGTCTTTTGATTGGGGCATTTAGCCCATTTACAGTCAGGGTAACTATTGAAAGATAGGAATTTAGGGCCATGGTATTGCCTGTGAGGTGACTGTTCCTGTATATTCTCTGTGTTCCTTTCTGATCTCTGCTGCTTTTAGGTTCTCTCTTTGCTTAGAGGACCCCTTTCAATATTTCTTGGAGGGCTGGTTTCGTATTTGCAAATTCCTTTAGTTTTTGTTTGTCCTGGAAGCTTTTTATCTCTCCTTCAATTTTCAATGAGAGCCTAGCTGGATATAATATTCTTGGCTGCATATTTTTCTCGTTTAGTGCTCTGAAGATATCATGACAGTCCTTTCTGGCCTGCCAGATCTCTGTGGATAGGTCTGTTGCCAATCTAATGTTTCTACCATTGTAGGTTACATAGCTCTTCTCCCGAGCTGCTTTCAGGATTTTCTCTTTGTCTCTGAGACTTGTAAGTTTTACTGTTAGATGTCGGGGTGTTGACCTATTATTATTGATTTTGAGAGGGGTTCTCTGTGCCTCCTGGATTTTGATGCCTGTTTCCTTCCTCACATTAGGGAAGTTCTCTGCTATTATTTGCTCCAATATACCTTCTGCCCCTCTCTCTCTTTCTTCTTCTTCTGGAATCCCAATTATTCTAATGTTGTTTTGTCTCATCGTATGGCTTATCTCTCGAATTCTGCCCTCGTGATCCTGTAGTTGTTTCTCTCTTTTTCTCAGCCTCTTTATTTTCCATCATTTGGTCTTCTATATCGCTGATTCTCTCTTCTGCCTCATTTATCCTAGCAGTTAGTGCCCCCATTTTTGATTGCACCTCACTAATAGCCTTTTTGTTTTCAACTTGGTTAGATTTTAGTTCTTTTATTTCTCCAGAAGGGGTTTCTCTAATAACTTCCACGCTTTTTTCAAGCCCAGCTAGTATCTTTAAAATCATGATTCTGAACTCTAGGTCCAACATCGTACTAATGTCCATATTGAGTAAGTCCCTGGCTGACAGTACTACTTCTTGTTCTTTTTGCTGAGGTGATTTTTTTCGTTTTGTCATTTTGTCCAGAGGAGAATAGATGAATGAGAGAATAAAATGCTAACAGATTAAGAACGTCCCCAGCAAATATATTGTATACAAATCAGAAAAGACCTGAAACCAGGGGAAAAGAAAGGGAAAGAAAGAAAAAAGAAAGAGAAAAAAAAGAAAAAAAAGAAAAAGAAAAAGATAAAAACCAAAACAGAACAATACAAAAAAAAAGAATATGATCAAATATAATCAGGCTAGTGCATAGATCAGTGCCACACACTAGATTTTGGGCATATTTTGGTCTGTCAGAAAAAAGTGCCTCCTAAAATTTTAAAGGAAGAAAGAATATATATTTACAAAATAAGGGTTGATAGGTGGAGGGATGGAAGATGACTGTAAAGATGAAAATTATAAAAGATTTTATAAAAGGAATTGATAAGATAAGAAGTTGTTTGAAAAAAGAAAGAAGATTTAAAAAAAAAGAAAAAAAAGGGAGAGAATGTGATCAGGCAGGAGACTAGAACAAAGCCATACACTAGTGATTTAGGGTATATTTTGATCTGTTAGAAGAAACTGTATTTCAAAATTTTAAAGAGAGAACAACTTATATATATATATGCCAAAAATAAGGGTAACTACTGTGAAGGGATAAAATATGACTCTAAAAATGAAAAATAAGAAATGTTTTTTTAAAAAAGGGGTGTGATAAGATGGTTGAAAAAGGGAAAAAGAAAAATTAAAAAAACAGTAAAGAAAATTAACTTTGAAAAACTAATGAATCATGGTAAAAAAAAGCCATGAATTCTATGTGCAGTATTCCCCTAGCGCTGGAGTTCTCCTGTTCTCCTTGATTGGTAAACTTGGTCTTGGCTTGCTGGCTGTTCTTCTGGGGGAGGGGCCTATTGCCGTGGTTCCCACATGTCTTTGCCAGAGGCGGAAGTGCCCCGCCCTTGTCGGTCCAGGCTAAGCAAGGTGTTTGGGTTTGCTCTCAGGAGCTTTAGTTCCCTGCAAGCTCTGGTGCTGCTTTGGAGGTCCAAGGTGAAAATCATGGCCTCCCAATCTCCACTGGGAGGAGCTGAGAACTCGGGGCCCTGCTCCTCAGTGCGCCCCCAGAGAAAAGCAGTCACTCCCTTCTTCCTGGTCTCCGGCCGCACTCCGTGCTCACCCGGCCTGTGACCGAGCGTTTCTATCTCTGGCACTCGACCCCGTGTGGAGTCTCCAAACCCAGCAGATCCCTGCGGTGCGCTCCCGTGCCACTCCTCCCAGGGGAGGGAGGGGAGTCTTCCTAGATCTACCGCTTGTTGAGTCCCTGCTGGAGGAGCAGTGGTCCGACTGGGCCGCAGATCACAGTTTATGGCAACCCTGAGCTGAGAGCCCGCGCCTGGGGTCCGTTTCTGCAGCGGGCTTCCCCACTCCAATACCTGGGAGCTCTGCTGCACTCAGGCACCCCTGGTATTTCTGTGACCCCGAGGGTCCTGAAACCACACTGTGCCGCGAGGGTTCCACCCCCTGCTTAGCCACCTGAGCGAGGTCCCTCAGCGGAGCCGGCTTCTAAAAGTTCCGATTTTGTCCTCCGCGGCTCTATCACTTGCCAGAAGTGCCCGACGGAGGCCCCCCCCCCCCCCCCCGCCGTCTATACTCCCGAATATCGCCTCGGATTCACTTCTCCGCACGTCCTACCTTCCAGTAAGTGGTCGCTTCTCTGTTCAGAGAGTTGTTGCTACTCTTTTCTTTGGTCTCCTGTTGAGTTCGTAGATATTTAGAATGGTTTTGTAAATTTTATTTTTTTTAAGAATATTTATTTTAGGTAGAGAGAAAGCACAAGTTGGGGTGGGAGTGGGGTACAGAGGTAGAGAGAGAGGGAGAGGTAGAGAATCTCAAGCCGACTCCATGTTGAGCGTGGAGCCTGATGGTGGGCTTGATCTCACAACCTTGAGATCATGACCTGAGCCAAACCAAGAGTTGGACGCTTAACTGACTGAGCCACACAGGAACCCCTGGGTAAATGGAATACTTTAAAGTATTTCATTTTAATTCTTCCCTGGGCTTTTATCTTTAGCCTTACCTATTTGTAGTTTTTAGTACTGATTACATTCTTGCATACAGTGTATTTATAAATACATATAGTACTTCATATAAAATATAAGAACCTTGAAACAATATAATTACTTTTATTCCACTCTTTTGTAGTATTGTTGTCATATGTTTTACAACTATAAGTATTATAAACACTACAATATAATGTTACTTGTTACTTTGAACATCAATTTTTATTTAAAGAAATTTAAAAAATAAAACTTTATTTTTTTTTCTGTTTATCCATGTATTCATAATTTCTGGTATTCCTCATTCTTTCTTGCAGATCTGAATTTCTATTTGGGTTGATTTCCCTTCAAAAGGAAGAGCGTTACATAGGATTTTTTTTTTCTTAACGATTTTTTATATACTTGAGAGAGAGAGAGAGAGTGGGGAGAGGGGCAGAGGAAGAGAATGTCAAGCACACCCACCAGTGAACATGGTGCCCAACACAGGGCTCAATCTCATAACCCTGAGTTGGATGCTTAACTGACTGAGCCACCCAGGTGCCCCTATATAGCATTTTCTTAGTACAGTTCTGCTGGTAATACATTCTCTCAGTTTTTGTATATCTGAAAATGTCTTTTTCTTTTATTTATTTTTGAAATACATTTTTCTAGAACTATATTCCAGGTTGATGTTTATATAATATTCATAATTGTACTTTTAAGATTATTTCCTTGTTTTCTGGCCTCCTTGTTACTGATAAAAATTAAGTTTAATGTTTATAGTTCTGTATGTAAGGTATCGTTATTCTCAATATTCTCTTGAGTTGTTTTTTTATATTTTTCAGAAATTTGTGAAGTATTTATCCCTTTCTGAGCTTTTTAGAATTTCTAAATTGATATTTTTTTTACCAAACTTGGGTGCTTCCAGCCATTCATTAATTTTTTTCAGTCTTATGTACACTTTTATCTTGTTCTGAGACTTCAATTATATTTACATTGGACTGCATGACATTATTTATACACGTCATGAGTCTATGCATTTTTTTCAGTCTTTTACTATATTCAGCTTGGATACTTTTTATGTATCTGGCTTCAAGTTAACCAATGCTTCCTTCTGTCGTCTTCAATTTGTTTATAATCCATTTAGTGATTTTTTTATTTCTAATACTGTATTGTTAAGTTTTATGATTTCTATTTGGTTCTTTCTTTAACGTTTCCAGTTCTCTCCTGTGATTGCCCATTCATTCCTTGATTTTAATTGTACCATCTCCCTTTAAAATTATTTAATGTATTTAAAGTATTTTTTGGTAAATCCAGCAGCGCATCATCTCAGGGTCTGTTTTTATGGACTTTTCTCTTGACTATGCATCCCAATTTCTGTTTTTCACCATCTAGTTATTTTAATGGACAGTGTGGGTGATATTATATAGAGACACTATATTCTCTTTCAGTCCCCTGCAGTGTTATTCGTCTTAGTAGACAGATCATCTTGAACTTGTAGTGTCTTGATTTTACTCTTATGGGGTATCTATTTCATTTTATAAGGAAAATCTTAGTTCTGAGTCATTGTACTTACTTGTGAGGCATGGCCCTTTTGAAGTTTCGAGGGAAAGCTCTGGAATTTCAAATACCAAGTTTCTCTAATTTCCTGTGACCCTGTTTTGTTTCCCCTGTAGTAGAAAGGAACTAAAGTATCTCCTAGACCTTTTCAAGCTTCTAACTGTTGCCTTCCACTAGCTTATAGTGTCTACCACACAGGTATAGCACAGGCATAAGCCAAAGCAGAGAGAAAAGTTTGCATGTATACTTTGTGGCTTGCCACTCTCTGGCATTCTTCTTTCTAGGATTTTTCTTTCTCATATTTTAGCCTCTCTGACTGTCCTGAACTTTTTTTTCTTTAACACTTCAGTTCAGAAAGACTGCATCTTTCTGCTTAAAATTCACATGGCTTGATGGAATATGGCCTTTGTTGAAGAGATGTATAATTACGGATCTGATCCAGGCTTTCACGGGTCAAATCCATTTTAGTTTTGCCTGACTTTGATAATTCTCTAGGGCCTTTAAGTTATTGTTACTGTGTTTTAAAAATATTTTGTTCAGAGTTTTAGTCATTAACTGTGAAAGGGTTAGTTGTGTGCCAAGTCAAGTCAAATATGGTGTTGAGAGTTGTGAGTTTCTAAGTCAATAGTTAGGTGTGGTGTCTTTTACAGTGATAAGGAATGCAGGAGGAAGACCTGGTTAAAGGCAGTGGTTTGGTTTAAACATGATGAATTTGAAGTGCCTTGAAGACACCAATTGAAGACATTAAACTAGGAAATAGGATGTGCAGTTTTGCAGCTAGAAGTAGGTGCATTAGCCATTCATCATCCTTATTCTTTGACCAACCAGCAAGTAGATGACTTTACACCCTCCCAAACTGACTCTTATTCTAACATATTTGATCAATTAATATTTATTAAGTGCTATGCATATTTTAGGCATTATACTGGTTGTTAAGGATATGGCTTTGGACAAGGCAAATAGTGCTCTCAAGGAATTCAGATTCCAGGGAGAGAAGTCCAAACTGACAGAGGAGTAGGAGACCTTAGTTTCTTCTGGTCCCAGGAATTCAGCTAGCTAGCTATCAAATCATTCTGAACACCTGTGAACTCAACTGGAGATCTAAAAAAAGAATAACTGCAACTCTACAAATAGAAAAATGACCACTTTCTTTAAGGTAGGAAGTGTGGAGAGGTGAATCTGAGATGATATATGGGTAGATAAATTGCAGGGGGGAAGGAACCTCTGTAAGCTGGCTACTGGGAAGTGATAGCAGCGGAGTGCAAAATCAGAACTTTTAGAAGTCTGCTCTGATGAGGAACCTCCTGGCCTGAAAGGTGCTCAGGTGGTTAAGTGGGGTAGAACTCTAGGTTGGGCAGTGTGGTCTCAGGATCCTCAGGGTCACAGGAAGACCGGGGTGCCTGAGAGCAGTCGAGTTCCCAGACATCAGAGTGGGGAAGCTGGTTGCAATCATCGAGCCCATGAGTGGGCTCTCACGTCAGAGTTGCCATAAACCACGAACTGCGGAATAGTCAGGTGACTGTTCTCTGAGCAGGGGCCCAACAAATGGAAGAACCAGCAAGACCCTCCTCTCCCATGGGAGGAGGGGTGCGAGTGGGAGCTACAGGAGTGTGCAGTTTGGTGACTTGAAATGGGGTTGTGTGCCTGAGATAGAAATGCTGTATCACATACTGGGCGAATATGGAGTACGGATGGAGACCAGGGAGACAGGAATGATTGACTGCTTTTCTTTGAGGGCACACTGAGGAGTGGGGCCCTGAGCTCTCGGCTCTGGAGCCAGAGATTGGGAGCCTGCCATTTTCATTCTCATCCTCTAAGGCTGCATGGAAAGCCTTCAGGGAACAAAAGCCACAAACAGCAAACTGGAGCAGATTATTTTGCCTGGCCCCCTCACAGGCGCAGTGTAATTCTACACTCCCTGCATATTTTTGGACCATAATGCTTCGAAACTGGAACTCAATCACAAGAGAAAATTTGGAAAGAACTCAAATACATGGGGCTAAAGAGCATCCTACTAAAGAATGAATGGGTCAACCAGGAAATTAAAGAATTTAAAAAAACATGGAAACAAATGAAAATGAAAACACAACTGTTCAAAATCTTTGGAATGCAGCAAAGGTGGTCCTAAGAGGGAGGTGTATAGCACGACAAGCCTTAATCAAGAGATAAGAAAGTTCTCAAATACACAATCTAACCCTACACCTAAAGGAGCTGGAGAAATAACAGCAAATAAAGCCTAAACCCAGCAGGAGAAGAGAAATAATAAAGATCAAAGCAGAAATCAATGAAATAGAAACCCAAAGAACAGTAGAACAGATCAATGAAACTAGGAGCTGGTTCTTTGAAAGCATTAATAAGATTGATAAACCTCTGGCCAGACTTATCAAAAAGAAAAGAGAAAGGACCCAAATAAAAGAAATCATGAATGAAAGAGAAGAGATCACAACCAACACGGAAAAAATACAATTATAAGAACATATTACGAGCAACAGTATGCCAGCAAATTAGACAACCTGGAAGAAATGGATGTATTCCTAGTGATGTATAAACTACCAAAACTGAAACAGGAAGGAATAGAAAACATGAACAGACCCATAACGAGCAAGGAATTTAAAGCAGTAATCAACAATCTCCCAACAAACAAGAGTCCAGGGCCAGAGGGCTTCCCAGGGGAATTCTACCAAACACTTAAAGAAAAATAATACCTATTCTTTTGAAACTGTTTCAAAAAATAGAAATGGAAGGAAAACTTCCAAACTCTTTGTAGGAGGCCAGCCTTACCTGGATCCAAAAATCAGACAAAGACCCCACCAAAAAGAATTGTAGACCAATATCCCTGATGGATGGGTGTTGGATGGATGTAAAAATTCTCATCAAAATACTAGCTAATAGGATCCAACAGTACAATAAAAGGATCATTCACCACAACCAAGTGGGGTTTATCCCTGGGCTGCAAGGGTGGTTTAACACCCACAAATCAAATCAATGTGATATACTACATTAATAAAAGAAAGGACAAGAACCATATGATCCTTTCAGTAGATACAGAAAAAACATTTGACATAGTACAGCATATTTTCTTGACTAAAATTCTTCACAGTTTAGGGATAGAAGGAAAATATCTCAATATCATAAAAGCCATTTATAAAAAGCCCACAGTCAATATTATTCTCAATGGGGAAAAACTGAGAGTTTTCCCCCTAAGTTCATGAACACATCAGAGATATCCACTATCACCACTGCTGTTCAACATAGTACTAGAAGTCCTAGCCTCAGCAATCAGACAACAAAAAGAAATCAAAGCCACCTGAATTGGCAAATAAATCATCAAACTCTGACTCTGCAGATGACATGATACTGTATGTGGAAAACCCAAAAGATTCCACCCCAAAATTGCTAGAACTCATACAGGAATTCAGCAATGTGGCATGATATAAAATCAATGCACAGAAATCAGTTGCATTTCTGTACACCAACAACAAGACAGAAGAAAGAGAAACTAAAGAGTCAATCCCATTTACAATTGCACCCCAAACTATAAGATACCTAGGAATAAATCTAACCAAAGAGACAAAGAATCTGTACTCAGAATGCTATAGAATACTCGTGAAAGAAATTGAAGAAGACACAAAGAAATGGAAAAACAGTCCATGCTCATGGATTGGAAGAACAAATATTGTTAAAATGTCTATGTTACTCAGAGCAATCTACACATTCAATGCAATCCCTATCAAAATACCATCAACTTTTTTTCACAGAGCTGGAACAAATAATCCTAAAATTTGTATGGAACCAGAAAAGATCCCAAATAGCCAGAGGAATGTTGAAAAGAAAACCAAAGCTGGTCGCATCACAATTTCGGACTTCCAGCTCTATTACAAAGCTGTCATCATCAAGACAGTGTTGTACTGGCACGAAAACAGACACATAGATCAATGGAACAGAATCGAGAGCCCAGAAATGGACCCTCAACTTTATGGTCAACTAATCTTCGACAAAGCAGGAAGGAATGTCCAATGGAAAAAAGATGGTCTCTTCAACAAATGGTGTTGGGAAAATTGGACAGCCACATGCAGAAGAATGAAACTGGACCATTTCCTTACACCACACCCAAAAATAGACTTAAAATGGATGAAAGACCTAAATGTGAGACAGGAATCCATCAAAATCCTTGAGGAGAACACAGGCATCAACCTCTTTGACCTCGGCCGCAGCAACTTCTTCCTAGACACGTCTCCAAAGGCAAAGGATACAAAGGCAAAAATGAACTATTGGGACTTCACCAAGATAAAAAGCTTTTGCACAGCAAAGGAAACAGTTGATGAAACAAAAAGACAACCGACAGAATGGGAGAAGATATTTGCAAATGACATATCAGATAAAGGGCTAGTATCCAAAATCTGTGAAGAACTTATCAAACTCAACACCTAAAGAACAAATAAAGCAGCCAAGAAATGGACAGAAGGCATGAACAGACATTTCTCCAAAGAAGACACATAAATGGCTGACACATCAAAAAATGCTCAACATCACTCAGCATCAGGGAAATACAAATCAAGATCACAATGAGATACCACCTCACACCAGTCAGAGTGGCTAAAATTAACAAGTCAGGAAAGGACAGATGTTGGCGAGGATGCGGAGAAAGGGGAACCCTCCTACACTGTTGGTGGGAATGCGAGCTGGTGCAGCCACTCTGGAAAATAGTATGGAGGTTCCTTAAAAAATTGAAAATAAAGCTATCCTATGACCCAGAAATTGCACTACTCGCTATTTACCCCAAAGATACAAATTTAGTAATCCAAAGGGGAACCTGCACCCCAATGTTTATAGCAGCAATGTCCACAATAGCCAAACTATGGGAAGAGCCCAGATGTCCATCCACAGATGGATAAAGAAAATGTGGAATATATATACAATGGAATACTACTCAGGCATCAAAAAAATTGAAATATTGCCATTTGCAATGACATGGATGGAACTAGAGGGTATTATGCTAAGTGAAATAAGTCAATCAGAGAAAGGCAATTATCATAGGATCTCACTGATATGTGGAATTTAAGAAACAAAACAGGATCATAGGGGAAGAGAGGAAAAAGAATGAAACAAGATGAAACCAGAGAGGGAGACAAACCATAAGAGACTTTTAATCATATGAACTAAATTGAGGGTGGCTGGAGGGGAGGGATATGGGGGAAATGGGGTAACTGGGTGATAGACTTTAAGGAGGTTACATGGTGTAATGAGCATTGGGTATTATATAAGACTGACAAATCTCTGACCTCTTCCTCTGAAACCAATAATACATTATATGTTAATTAATTGAATTTAAACTTAAAAAATGGAAAAAAAACATATAAATTTAAAAAGGAATTCATGTTCCAATTGGGGGAGACTAGCAAAAAATATCTAAACAAATTACTGAATAATACAATTAATTCTTCGAAGAGAGTGAAACTAGGGAATATATATTGGGTTGGAAGGATGTACAATTTTGTATAGAGTGGTCAAGGAAAACTTTTCTGAAGAGTTGACATTTCATCACTGACCTAGATAATGTGAGAAAAGAGTCATATGAAGATTTTTGAGCAAGAAATTTCCAGATAGAGAAAACATTTGGAGAAAGATCTTGAAGTAGAAAAGCACTAATATTATCTTGTGTGGCTGGATTTGAGTGGATGAGGGACCACTGATAGCTTTCTGGAAAAAATGTTCTAATAAGACTAGCTTGCCAGGTGATGGCTTTTGTTAGCCTTTTGATTCCTTGTGTACACTCCAGCCTGCTAAATCAAAAAAGTATTTCAGTAGAGTTAGGAGCATTAGGGATGTCATTTTTTTGAGCATTTCATTGAGACTATGAAATTCTATCAATAAAACATCTATGGATATATCTCATTCTGAGTTATCCACGAGTCCTCATTTGTTGGAAGAAAGAGGAGACAAGATTGGTGACTGAGCATGGTGTGCTGATTTATGGGGCACAGAGATAGGCGGAGGTTTGTGAGAATGTAGACACTTAACAGGAATAGTCAGGGTACATCAGCAGCCTAAGAACTGTGTGGAACAAGATGGTGAAACAAATTATAATGGATTTTTTTTTTTTTTTTGGTCCTGGTATGTTACTTGACATAGTTTAAAGAAGGAATCCTATTGTCTGGAACTGTCAAATCCTCTCAACAATGCTTAGTGACAAGTGAACTTCCCTGTTACCTTCCAGACTCTCACTTAATTCATTTTCCGGGGCGGGGGGTGTGTGGTGTGGGGGGTTGTTGACAAATCACATGTTTGTAAACTAAGCAATACTCCAAATTCTTGTTATTTTTTCCCATTCACTCATATTTTCCCAAGTGTCAGAATTTTCTATGGGAAATAATTGGACCTATTCTGAATGCATAAATGTGCATGCAAATAAGAATTGGAGACACAAATATATAGAGCTATTAGTGTCTTAGGGGACCTGTTCTGATTATTTATGCTCAGGTTACTCCTTGGAAACAAGAATAAACTCTGAGAGAATTTGTGGATGGAAAACATCACAAAAACCTCTTCTAATAATTGTGGAACATATGTCCTCTCACAATTTCATTGAAATTCTTTTTTCCTACTCTGTCCTCAACATATCCACCTAAGTTTTTTTTTAAAGATTTTATTTATTTATTTGAGAGAGAGAGAATGAGAGATAGAGAGCACGAGAGGGAAGAGGGTCAGAGGGAGAAGCAGACTCCCTGCCGAGCAGGGAGCCCAATGTGGGACTCGATCCCGGGACTCCAAGATCATGACCTGAGCCGAAGGCAGTCACTTAACCAACTGAGCCACCCAGGCACCCCCCACGTAAGTTAATTTAGGTAAAGTCTGCACAAGTAAATTGAAGTGGAGAGGTGAGGTAAATCATACACATATTTTAGAAATAGAAAAAGTACTATTTAGGAAAGAAAAAAAAAAAACCCACCCATTTTGGCCTGGGTATCTAGAAGGCCTTTTTTTTTTTTTTTAATACCATTTGTACTTCCAGGAAGCCACTTACTTATTCTACTTTGTCAGACTAATTTTTTTTTTAACGTGTTAACTGTTTTTGGGATTTAGTACACCCAGTCAGATTTCCCAGGCCCAGTGGATTTTCATTGATCCCAGAAAATTCACCATAGCAAGGTTTTGAAAGATCATCTATCCTACAGTCCTGTTTAGATCCAAATACTGAAACCTTTGATCAAGGCCACTCCATATGACAGTGGCAGAGAAGAGGCCAGGCATTTCCAGCCAGTGCTTTGTCCCTCATCCCAGAATAACTCCATCTAAATGTTTTTATGGTCTCATTTGGATTTGGTTATTCGGATACATTCTTGTGCTGTACGCTAAGCCTGAGTACAGCAAGCACACAGGTTCCTAATCTCAAATAGGTTAAAAGTCCCCTTCAGGGATTTTTCTCTATATACCCACATGTGAATCTATGGACAGTTTGCTCTATGTGTAAGTCACCATTATGTGTAAATGCTTCAGCTTAGTTTTTTCCAGAAAGATAGCAAGAATCCGACAGTAAACATCTTTTAAGATTATGCTGTGTGGTCCAACAAGTTTCTGTTCCTTCCTGTATTTATTTACAACTGACAGGTCATAGATTAATATTTGCTTTTGGGAATTTTAAGAAATGCCTTTTTAGAAGACTTTCAGTTTGGTGGGTTGTAGTCAGGTGGTTAGGGTATACAGGGGATCAAAAACAGGCAGAGCTTTTACCACATGGCAATTGATATCTATGAAATATTATATAATTTGGTGACATCCGAGTGTTGTCTGTAAATGCCATAAAATTTCAGTTTTAGGCAAATAACTAAAAGGCTTAATTCTGCTCTCCCGGAAGTATTCCTTTCCTCTATCTGTAGTCTTTCTGGAGAAATAGACTGGTCAACTAATGTACTGTTTATGCCTTTCGTTTCATTCCTTCAACATTCAGCAAATATTTATTTAGTACTGCTGAGTATTTGACAGTATTATAGAAGCCAAGGACCCAACAGTAGATAACACAAATTCCCTGTCCTCAGGAAGCTGGCATTCTGGTCAGGGAGCAGCAAAGTAAAACAAGAAAAATATGATAAAGGATTCAAAGGCAAAATAATTAGACAAATACATAACTTTTTTAGTATGGATCTTGGCATGGATTGTTTAGAGCTTGGCAAATTATCCATTTGCTAGAAATTGGAATCCAGTAGCTGTAATGCATCCCCCAGATACCAAAAATCTCATCAAACCATCACCAGAATCCAGAAACTTAAAGGGCTATGGAAAGAGAGAGCATTTCAATTGGGGTATTGCCAGAATACTTCTCTTTACATTTATTTCAAGCCAAATAATTTTCCTTCCAGTTTTGTTTACATTTGGTACTTGTATCAAGCTCTTATTTTCTTTTGATAACCCATTAACTTAAAAGTAGCTCTTATGAAGCAATAGTGACTTATCCCTTATTAAGTATCTGTTTCAAAGTCATTTAATCTTCCAAGCAGAATTTGTTGTGTGAAGTTTTCTGCAGGCAAGAATAATTTATTTGCAAATGTAGGAATACCATACAATCAGCCAAACAAGATTGAGTTTTTTTTCTCCAAATAATATTCTACTGAAAGTTTCAATGTTTCTAGTCAAATGTTTCATTAGAATTTGAATAGGTATGTGCAGCTACTCAAAATGTTCTCTGATAGTGAAATATTGTTTGGGTAACAGAATCCTGTAAACATAAAACCTCCTTTGAGAATACTAACACATTCAAATGTTCTACTCAAGACAAATATTATTTGGAAGGCAACACTCCTTAAATGAAAGAATATGATTCAGATTATGATTATAGTACTTTGTACTAAAGACTAATTAATTTGAAAATGTAGGGGTATAAAAAAGATACATTCTTGTTTAATTAAGAATATTAAATTATTAAAAATTATTAAAAATTCTCTTTACTCTGCTTTAGCAGTGTTACTCAAAAAAAAGTTGTACAAAATATTAAAAGTTGAAGGAAAAATTTTAAATGACCTATAAGGTCATAAGCTCTGTCATAACACTCACACAATTAGCATAAATGAAACTTAAAAGTTTACCTATGAATGTGTCATAACACTTAGGTAGTTTACCTGTTTTGCATGACTAGTCCCTCAGTAGCTGTTATGTGATTGATTTTATTTGCTATCAAATATAGAGAAGCTGTCACAATAAGCTTGTAACAAGTCAAAAACTGGAGGCAACTGTGGCCCTAATTTGGATGCTAATACAGTTGACCCTGGAACACATGGGGGTTAGGAACAGGGGTTAAGCGCACTGATAACCCACACAGTCAAAAATCCACATGTAACTTTTGACTTCCCCCAAACTAGTAATAGCCTACAGTTAACCATAAGCCTTACTGATAACATGCATTTGTTGAGAAACAAATCCACATGTAAGTGGACCCATGCATTTAAAACCCATGTTATTCAAGGGTCAAATGTACATTTATTTTGGGGACCTTGAGTTATTCAGTCTCTAGAACTTTGATCCATCTCAGGATTATTAACAATGATAACCAGTTATCAGTGTCAACCAGGTAATATATACCATATTCTTTCTTACAGTGGTAATATGTTTGTGCTGAACTAATCACATCCCTTTCTCTGGTTCTTCTTGAGTTCATTATGTGTGGCTACAATCAATAATGCAGGAATTATTTATTTGAAGAACTAACTGATCTCTTTGGTGGAGGAAAAATAAATAGATCCACATCTATGAATGTTACAAATGAAGATCTAAAGATTTAAATTAAGAGGGGGAGAGTTTGAAGAAGGGTGACACTTGGTATGATATTGAAACATAAACAAATTTATCATGATCTATTTCAGGTGGATGCTGACTTCCTGCCATCAAGCACTGTCCATGTCTTAAAGAGTCTGGTCCTTTCACGATAGTCAAGAAGAGCACATAAAATGGGAATATCTTTCAAAGTATTTTGCCCAGGATTTATCACTGATACATCATGAGGACAAGCATGATTATGTCTATTTTCATGGTTTTCTTGGTGTCACAAAAATATTTAGTAAGCCTACATTCACCATATGACTCCCATTTTTTCCCCTTAGTCCTAGATCCTTGACCTACAGCAGCTAGGATATCCTTTGGCAGAATATGTTCTATTAATCATTTATCCAACCACTTCAAAATATTCTTTCTTTCTTTCTTTTGTTATATGTGTATTTTTACTAGAATATTATGTGAACCTTTATTTTTTAAAATTTATTTTTATTATGTTAGTCACCATAAGGACATCATTAGTTTTTGATGTAGGGTTTCATGATTCATTGTTTGCATATAACACTCAGTACTCCAAGCAATATGGGCCCTCCTTAATACCCATCACCGGGCTAACCCATCCCCCCACCACCCTCCCCTCTAAAACCCTCAGTTTGTTTCTTGGAGTCCATAGTCTCTCATGGTTCATCTCCCCCTCTGATTTATTCCCCTTCATTCTTCCCCTCCTGCTATCTTCTCCTTTTGTTTTTTTCTTAACATATATAGCATTATTTGTTTCAGAGGTACAGATCTGTGATTCAACAGTCTTCCACAATTCACAGTGCTCACCATAGCACATACCCTCCCCAATGTCCATCACCCAGCCACCCCATCCCTCCCACCACCCCACCACTCCAGCACCCCTCAGTTTGTTTCCTGAGATTAAGAATTCCTCATATCAGTGAGGTCATATGATACATGTCTTTCTCTGATTGACTTATTTCACTCAGCATAATACCCTCCAGTTCCATCCACGTCCTTGCAAATGGCAAGATCTCATTCCATTTGATGGCTGCATAATATTCCATTGGGTATATATACCACTTCTTCTTTATCCATTCATCTGTTGATGGACATCTTGGCTCTTTCCACAGTTTGGGTATAAACAAAGTTGCTGCTATAAACATTGGGGTGCACGTACCCCTTCAGATCCCTACATTTGTATCTTTGGGGTAAATACCCCTAGTGCAATGGCTGGATCATATGGTAGCTCTATTTTAAACTGTTTGAGGAACCTCCATACTGTTTTCCAGAGTGGTTGCACCAGCTTGCATTCCCACCAACAGTGTAGCAGGGTTCCCCTTTCTCTGCATCCCCTCCAACATCTGTCGTTTCCTGACTTGTTATTTTTATCCATTCTGACTGGTGTGAGGTGGTATCTCATTGAGGTTTTCATTTGGATTTCCCTGATGCCAAGCAAAGTTGAGCACTTTTTCATGGGTCTGTTGGCCATTTTGATGTCTTCTTTGGAAAAATGTCTGTTCATGTCTTCTGCCTATTTCTTGATGGGATCATTTGTTCTTTGGGTGTTGAGTTTGATAAGTTCTTTATAGATTTTGGATACTAGCCCTTTATCTGATATGTCATTTGCAAATATTTTCTCCCATTCTCTCGGTTGTCTTTTGGTTTTGTGGACTGTTTCTTTTGTTGTGCAAAAGCTTTTTATCTTGATGAAATCCCAATAGTTCATTTTTGCCCTTGCTTCCCTTGCCTTTGGTGATGTTTCTAGGAAGAAGTTGCTGTGGCTGAGGTCAAAGAGGTTGCTACCTGTGTTCTCCTTTAGGATGTTGCTGGACTCCTGTCTCACATTTAGGTCTTTCAACCATTTGGAGTCTATTTTTGTGTGTGGTGTAAGGAAATGGTCCAATTTCAATCTTCTGCATGTGGCTGTCCAATTCTCCCAACACCATTTGTTGAAGAGACTTTTTTCCATTGGACATTCTTTCCTGCTTTGTCAAAGATGAGTTGACCATAGAGTTGAGGGTCCATTTCTGGGCTCTCTATTCTGTTCCATTGATCGGTGTGTCTGTTTTTGTGCCAGTACCATACTGTCTTGATGATGACAGCTTTGTAATAGAGCTTGAAGTCCGGAATTGTGATGCAGCCAGCTTTGCTTTTCTTTTTCAACATTCCTCCTGCTATTCAGGGTCTTTTCTGGTTCCATACAAATTTTAGGATTATTTGTTCCATTTCTTTGTAGAAAGTGGATGGTATTTTGATGGGGATTGCATTGAATGTGTAGATTGCTCTAGATAGCAGTGACATCTTCACAATGTTTGTTCTTCCAATCCATGAGCATGGAACGTTTTTCCATTTCTTTGTGTCTTCCTCAATTCCTTTCATGAGTATTTTATAGTTTTCTGAGTACAGATCCTTTCCCTCTTTGGTTAGATTTATTCCTAGGTATCTTATGGTTTTGGGTGCAATTATAAATGGGATCGACTCCTTAATTTGTCTCTTCTGTCTTGTTGGTGTATAGGACTGCCACTGATTTCTGTGCATTGATTTTATATCCTGCCACTTTACTGAATTCCTGTATGAGTTCTAGCAGTTTTGGGGTGGAGTCTTATGGGTTTTCCACATACAGTATCATATCATCTGCAAAGAGTGAGAGTTTGACTTCCTCCTTGCTGATTTGGATGCCTTTGATTTCTTTTTGTTGTCTGATTACTGTGGCTAGGACTTCTAATACTATGAATAGCATTGGTGATAGTGGACATACCTGCCACATTCCTGACCTTACGGGGAAAGCTCTCAGTTTTTCCTAATTGAGAATGATATTTGCTGTAGAGTTTTCATAGATGGCTTTTATGATATTGAGGTATGTACCCTCTATCCCTAGAACTAGCTCCTAGATTTGTTGATCTGTTCAGCTGTTCTTCTGGTTTCTATTTCATTGATTTCTGCTCTCTTCTTTATTATTTCTCTTCTCCTGCTGGGTTTAGGCTTTATTTGCTGTTGTTTCTCCAGCTCCTCTAGGTGTATGGTTATGTTGTGTATTTGAGACCTTTCTTGTTTCTTGAGAAAGGCTTGTATTGCTATGTACTTTCCTCTTAGGACTGTCTTTGCTGCATCCAAAAGATTTTGAACAATTTTGTTTTCATTTTCATTTGTTTCCATGAATTATTTTAATTCTTTAATTTCTTGGTTGACCCATTCATTCCTTAGTAGGATGCTCTGTAGCCTCCATGTATTTGAGTTCTTTCCAACTTTCCTCTTGTGATTGAGTTGTAGTTTCAAGCATTGTGGTCTGAAAATATGCAGGGAATAGTCCCAGTCTTTTGGTAACAGTTGAGACCTGATTTGTGACCTAGGATGTGATCCAGAGAATATTCCACGGGCACCAGAGAAGAATGTGTATTCCGTTGCTTTGGGATGGGATGTTCTGACTATGTCTGCGAAGTGCATTTGGTCCAGTGTGTCATTTAAAGCCTTTATTTCCTTGTTGATCTTTTGCTTAGATGATCTGTCCATTTCAGTCAGGGGGGTGTTAAAGTCCCCCACTATTATTGTATTGTTGTCAATGTGTTTCTTTGCTTTTGTTATTAATTGCCTTATATAATTGGCTGCTCCCATGTTAGGGGCATAGATATTTACAATTGTTAGATCTTCTTGTTGGATAGACCCTTTAAGTAGGATATTGTGTCCTTCCTCATCTCTTATTACAGTCTTTGGTTTAAAATCTTATTTGTCTGATATAAGGATTGCCACCTCAGCTTTCTTTTGGTGTCCATTGACATGGTAAATGGTTTTCCACCCCCTCACTTTCAATGTGGGGGTGTCTTTGGGTCTAAAATGAGTCTTTTGCAGACAGCATATGGATGGGTCTTGTTTTTTAATCCAATCTGATAGCCTGTGTCTTTTGATTGGGGCAATTAGCCCATTTACATTCAGGGTAACTATTGAAAGATATGCATTTAGTGCCATTGTGTTGCTTGTAAGGTGACTGTTACTGTATATTGTCTGTGTTCCTTTCTGGTGTATGTTACTTTTAGGCTCTCTCTTTGCTTAGAGGACTCCTTTCAATATTTCTTGTAGGGCTGGTTTTGTGTTTGCAAATTCCTTTAGTTTTTTGTTTGTCTTGGAAGCTTTTGATCTCTCTTTTTATTTTCAATGACTGCCTAGCTGTATATAATATTCTTGGCTGCATATTTTTCTCGTTCAGTGCTCTGAAGATATCATGCCAGTCTTTTCTGGCCTGCCAGATCTCTGTGGATAGGTCTGTTGCCAATCTAATGATTCTACAATTGTAGGTTACATATGTCTTCTCCCAAGCAGCTTTCAGGATTTTCTCTTTGTCACTGAGACTCCTGAGTTTTACTATTAGATTTCGGGGTGTTAACCATTTTTTATTGATTTTGAGAGGGGTTCTCTGTGCCTGCTGGATTTTGATGCCTGTTTCCTTCCCCACATGGGGAAATTCTCTGTTATAATTTGCTCCAATATACCTTCTGCCCCTCTCTCTCTTTCTTCTTCTTCTGGGATCCCAATTATTCTAATGTTGCATCATCTTATGGTATCACTTATCTCTCTAATTCTGCCCTTGTGATCCAGTAGTTGTTTATCTCTCTTTTTCTCAGCTTCTTTATTTTCCATCATTTGGTCTTCTATATCACTGATTCTCTCTTCTGCCTCATTTATCCTAGCAGTTAGTGCCCCCATTTTTGATTGCACCTCTTTAATAGCCTTTTTGATTTTGACTTGGTTAGATTTTAGTTCTTTTATTTCTCCAGAAAGGGTTTCTGCAATAACTTCCATGATTTTTTCAAGCCCAGCTAGTATCTTTAAAATCATGATTCTGAACTCTAGGTCTGACATTGTACTAATATCCATATTGAGTATGTCCCTGGCAGTCAGTACTACCTCTTGGGCTTTTTGTTGAAGTGATTTTTTTCTATCTTGTATTTTTGTCCAGAGGAGAATAGATAAATGAGAGAAAAAATGCTAACAGGTTAACAATATCCCCAGAAAATATACTCTAAACAAATCAGAAAAGACCTGAAACCAGGGTAAAAGAAAGGGAAAGAAAGAAAAATGAAAGAGAAAGAAAAAGATAAAAACAAACAAAAACAGAACAAAACAAAATAAAAAACCAGAATATGATCAAATATGATCAGACTGGTGCATAGATCAGTGCCACACACTAGATTTTGGGTGTTTATGGTCTGTTAGAAGACAGTGCCTCCCAAAATTTTAAAGAAAGAAAGATTTATATATATGTTTAAAATAAGGTTTCATATGATGAAGAGATGGAATATGATTGTAAAGATGAAAGTTATAAAACATTTTATAAAAGGAATTGATAAGAAGTTGTTTGAAAAAAGAAAGAAGAGGATTTAAAAAAAGAAAAAGAGAAAGAAAAAAGGGGAGAGAATGTGATCAGGCAGGAGACTAGAACAAAGCCATACACTAGAGATTTAGGGTATATTTTGATCTGTTAGAAGAAACTGTATTTCAAAATTTTAAAGAGAGAACAACTTATATATATATGCTAAAAATAAGGGTAACTACTATGAAGGGACAGAATATGACTCTAAAGATGAAAAATAAAAAAAATTTTTAGAAAAGGCATTGATAAGATGTTGGTTGAAAAAGGGAAGAGAAAAATTAAAAAAAAAAGTTAATAAAAATTAACTTTGAAAGACTAAAGAGTCATGGGGAAAAAGCCATGAATTCTATGTGTAGTATTCCTCTAGCGCTGGAGTTCTGCCGTTCTCATTGATCGGTAAACTTGGTCTTGGCTGGCTGTTCTTGCTGATCTTCGGAGGGAGGGGCCTGTGTCCGTGTTTCCCAAACATCTTTGTTGGAGGCGGAATTGCCCTGCCCTTGCCAGTCCGGGCTAAGTAATCTGCTCATGTTTGCTCTTGGGAGCTTTTGTTCCCTGCAAGCTTTCTGTACAGCTTTGGAGGATGAGAGTGAAAATTGCAGCCTTCCAACCTCCACCCGGAGGACCTGAGAACTCAGGGCCCTGCTCCTCAGTGTTCCCCCAGAGAAAAGCAGTCAATTACTCCCGTCTCCCTGGTCTCTAGCTGCACTCTGTGCTCACTCAGCCTGTGACCAAGTGTTTCTATCTCTGGCACCTGACTCAGTGTGGAGTCTCCAAACCCAGCAGATCCCTGCGGTGTGCTCCCACACCGCTTCTTCAAGGGGAGGAAGGGGAGTCTCCCTGGATCTGCCACTTGTTGGGTCCCTGCTGGAGGAGCAGGGGCCTGACTGTGTCGCCGATCACAGTTTATGGCAACGCCGAGCTGAGAGCCCGCACCTCGGCTCCGTCTTTGCAGCCAGCTTCCCCACTCCAATACCTGGGAGCTCTGCCGCACTCAGGCACCCCCAGTCTTTCTGTGACCCCGAGCATCCTGAGGCCACACTGTCCCGTGAGGGTTCTACCCCTTCCTTAGCCACTGGAGCGACGTCCCTCACCAGAGCCGACTTCTAAAGGTTCCGATTTTGTGCTCTGTGGCTCTATCACTTGCTAGAAGCAGCCGACAGAGGCCCCCTCCCCTGCCGTCTATCCTCCCGAATATCACCTCAGATTCACTTCTCTGCACGTCCTACCTTCCAGAAAGTGGTCACTTTTCTGTTCAGAGAGTTGTTGCTATTCTTTTCTTCGATCTCCTGTTGAGTTCGTAGGTGTTCAGAATGGTTTGATCCCTATTCAGCTGAATTCCTGAGACCAGATGAAATCCAGGTCTCCTACTTCTCCACCATCTTGCTCTGCTCCCCCCAACCATAAATATATTATAACCTAAGTGCCTATTTAGTCCTGATTGTGTTGAGCATGATGCATAAGGGTTACAAAGTGTTCTGAGTCCATGTAATAGGGGACCTGGGATAATCTGCAGGGGGGAGGGTTGTGGCCAAAGAAATACCCTGGAAAGCTCAATTTTCAGTTGAAATCTCTAGCATGATTTAGAATTTTTTAGCCACAGAGTGGGAATGAAGTTGAATGGGAGGTTGCTTTCCTGGCAAGAAGGCAGCTTGAATGAAGTCTTCAGAAACAGATCGAAGGCCAGCCAATATAAGCCAGAACTCAGAAAAGTTGTCAAAGAGTGATTGAAGAAGGACCCATAGCAGGGCCAGTGTTATGAAGAGCCTTGTGGGTCATTTCATTCACTTCACTTCACTTCACTTCACTTCCCTTCACTTCACTTCTCATAATCTCTCCACCCAATGTGGGGCTTGAACTCAGGACCCAAATATCAAGAATCACATGTCCTTACAAATGAGCCAGCCAGGCACTCCATCTTGTGGGTCATTTTAAAAGAGCTTGACAAAAGGGGAAAAGCCAAAGATTTTAAGGGTGGCATGGGGGATGGGAAACACAGAATGAGATCTCCAATCTGTGTGTAAAAAAATAGTCTTCTGGCTGTTGTTTGGAGATTTGATCAAAGGAAAATTCTTCTGGGGCCTTTTGCCTGCCAGTCTGTGTTCCTTAAGTAATGCTGAACATAAGATTAAGTGGATAGGGGCGCCTGGGTGGCTCAGTCGTTAAGCATCTGCCTTCGGCTCAGGTCATGATCTCAGGGTCCTGGGATTGAGCCCCACATCAGGCTCCCTGCTCTGCAGGGGACCTGCTTCTCCCTCTCCCACTCCCCCTGCTTGTGTTCCCTCTCTCTCTCCCTCTCTCCAATAAATAAAATCTTTAAAAAAAAAAAGATTAAATAGATAAAGTCTCAACAGGGATTAGAGTTTTGTTTCTGGCATCTGGCTCTTGTCAGCTCTTCTAAGAGATACAATAGTCAGCAGAAGACATCCATTGGGGCAGGCATCTTTGGGAAACATCATGGAAATTGTATGAGGCTTCATCTCCAACCTCATTTAGAAAGCACTTAGAACTGCTTTTGTAACAGAATAAACCAAACTACCTTTGTGTTCCTGCTTTTCATTTTATGCATTTGCAAATGTATTCTCTCCACTGGGTATCCAGCCTCCAACACTAAAGACCTTCTCTGGACAATGGCTGTGTAATTGAGCACTATGAAACTGAATGCAGTAATTTATCCATACCGCCCAGTGTTGATTTCATTCTAGCTGTTTTTATTGCCAAACGCTACTCTAAACTTTAGCTAAGGTATATTTGAGGATGTAAACTTATCACACAGGCTCTAATTATGGGAGAAGGCTTTACTTAAACACACTTTTAGTCTCAACTTGATTACTGGAACAGGCTAATTGATATTCCCGGTTCCAGTTTCCACCTGCTGATACGTTCTACAAATAAAGCTGGACCAGCCACGGACAGAATTGTGCAGTCATGAGTCAATAAACCCTTTCTGTACCTTATTCCTTCCTTTCATTTCTTATTTCCCCCCAGGTGCAAAAGTCCCTGTAAGCTGCCTACCGAGGATCCCAAAAGGATCATTGGTCCCAGGCACCATGAACTGCTACCTTCCATTTCTTTCTTCCAAAACTTATTTGTTCTGGATCATATTCTCTAAATCTCTAAACCTTAGCAAGATTAAATAATACATGATTTTGAGCTAAAGTGTGAAGGATTGATTATAATTTAAAATGCCACCTTCTCAGAAAACATTTGCTTTTTTTAACATCAGATTTTAAGAGTTTTAACAAAGTTTTGAGTAGGATAGCACTATCAAATAATGTAGCATAAACATAAGGGACATGACATAAAGTGGACGACATTTCCCCCATGTTTTTCATGTAAGAGCACTGTTGATTATTTGGGTAGTGTTGTAAAGGTTTATGAACTATTTCTACATCGGTATGTAATCTTTTTAACAGTCTTGTAGGTGAGTAATGAGAGGACTGAGGTAAGAATATTTACTTGAGTCCATCCGCTGTGCATAACAATAAGATAAGGATACGAATCATCTTGATGGAATTCAGATTATTGTGAGACTAGGCAATAAGAACATCATATTTATTTACTCTTATGCCAGCTCTTAAAAAGTCACATGGACCAAAATTAGTGTAATAGTATGGTAAAGAGAAATCGTGATCTAGAAAGAGGTGTGTAGGATTATGATGATGATTAAGTATAAAACTGACTTACCAGCTTTTGGAAGCCAAGTCAAAAACAGAAAAGTGATGGATTTCTTAATTTTATAGTCAGGAAGAATAGATATTGGTAAGGGGTGTCAACATAGGTTTATTTTCTTGGCACAAAATTTTGAAAATATCTTCCTCACCCAACATTTTACAGAATGAAAACTGAATGACGAAATGTGCAATTTTCTCAGGAGCTGTTATTTTACAAATAAAATGTAACTGAATGGTAGGCCTCTCCATTCTAGATTCCAGCTTAGGACACTTTAAGGATTTGTTCATGTGTCATCTGGTTGGATCTTAGTCCTTTTTCTTTGTCTCTATGGGAGATCTCTCCTATAATTCTCTGTTGGCCACATTCCTGCCTCCCCACTATTCATACAGACTGTTGTTCTTTCCCATTGCTCTGTTGTCTGCCCTCATACTCTTTACCTTAGAAATACCAGGACTGGCCTCCTATTGCCACCTGTTATAGGCTCTGCCCACATAGCAGTGCTGACCTACTCTTGAATCCAAAGAATCCCTGGGCGTCTGTTTTCCTCATTAGTTCCACATTATCCTCTCTATTTCCATCTGTTCATTACTTTCCTATTGGGTGGCTTGCTATTGGGGAAGGAGATCCTGATGGAGTATGGCTGGGCTCCTAGCCATCATAGTTCTTTCAGCTTTACTGGGGCTTCCAACACCTTCAGAAGTACCAGATTTCATTTAGCTTGGCGTATTTGATTTCTTTGTCATTTGCACCCATTCTCTCAGGAATTCTGCTTTTTTTAAGCTTCTGCCTCAGTCTGTCCAATATATTTGTATGAGATTGATTACTGGTTCTGTGAACATGCTTTAAGTATATACCCATGAGGCTCTTTTGGACCAAGGAGAGTAGGGGTCTCTACTCTACTCTAACATCAGCATGATGTTACATGACTTAACATAGCAGCATACCTGAGCCTGAGCTCCACCCCAGCTGGGATCCCATTGCAAAAGGAAGCAGAAGTGGATTTCCAAAGTTCCTTTTCTTATAACAACTTCTGATAACAGTCTTTAAAGAGCAGTTCAGCGAGGAGTGTTCTATGAGGATAATTTATAACAAGTTTATAGACCTCTAGCTTTCTAACTTGATCCAAAGAATGACTATTCAATTGTCACAGGAGTGAATGGATAGTTCTGAACCACGCTTGCTTTTGTGGATTTGGAAAAATTGATTCTGCATCTTATTTCTACCACATGGTCATAATTGATGTTGTATTAATCTGGGAAGAACAAAGGAAACTTCATTTTCTTGTTGAGGTCCCTAGGGGTTATTTGCAGAGAAATTCTAAACAATGTCTTTCTTAATAGGCGATCTCATTTCCTGCAGCCTTGCTCTTGATTGAATGTGGTACATCTGAGAACAGGGGGAGATTAGTAGAGAATGACCGTGGTTTATTCTTAGTGGGCAGCTGTGATGGATGGAATGCCACTGGGTGCGTTGTGCTGGGTTTTCTGGCCAATCCGGTTTCTGACAGTAAGCTGTCCAGAGTATTGCTTGTGCTAACCTCTAGTTGTAAATTCCTGCCTGGAGTGAAGACTTGCAATAAGGCCCATTTGTCAAGTGCAAGCTTAATCAAAGATTATAATTGGCATTAATGAGTACTCAGTAAAAGAACAGGATTGGAGTACCAGTTAAAGATTGGTTCAGGTCAGTGCCTCCATCCATCATCACCATCTGGAAGGGAAGCTGACAGCTGAGCAGGGAATTAGGAGAATTGCTGCTGGGATACATCCCTTCTTGATGGGCAGGTGCCCACAGTCTTCATTATGAATTATGTTTAGATTGAGTGGATGACCTTTTTGGCATGGATCAGTACTATCACCCTTTAATCTTCTCTTATGGGATATCCATTCAAAAGGTAATTTAAAAGCTCACAAAGAGAAGCAGGGGGCCAGTTTAAATTTAATTCCAGAACCTTGGATTTGTCAATCACAATTTTGCAGGTATTTTGCTTGCATATTTGGGAAGTAAAATCAAGACGTCTCTACTTCTCCACCCAAGGATTACTGTCAAAAACACAGAAGGTGTCAGATGCTTTGGTGGCTTAGTTGGTTAAGTGGCCACTCTTGGTTTTGGCTCAGGTTGTGGTCTCAGGGTGGTAAGATCAAGCCCTGCATCTGGCTCCATGCTCAGTGTGGAGTCCTCTTGAGATTCTCTCTCTCTCTCTCCCCCACTCTGCTCCTCCCTCCACTTGTACGCAAACGCTCTCTCTCTCAAATAAATAAATAAATAAATAAATAAATAAATAAATAAATAAATAAAATCTTTAAAAAAAACACACACACAACATTGAAGGGGCCATTCCCCCTCTCATGGGATTCCTCTTTTGGGTACTATCTGTGTTTTAGTTCCATTACATTAGAGAGGTGACATCTTTCTTCATTGGCTTTCATCTGCTCTCCTTTTGGCCAGGCTCATCCATGAGACTAGAGTTAATGTGGGCTAACAGCTGTTTGCACTTGAGAAAGAAACAGTCCTATCTTTCTCTGTCTCCCTTGTTTTTGCTTGTTTATTTTTGGTTTGGTTTTGTATCACTAATGAGAGACAAAACATTTGAGCCTTTGCTCTCTCTGTAAGACTTCTGTTCTGCAAGCCTTGTCCCACCTTGTTAGAAGGGCCAATAGAAGCCAGATTGAGTCCTAGAAAAGGGGAAACCTAGACCTCTCAAGTAGTAAAGTCATCCTTCTGATTCCATGTAATCTAGTAAAGTGTAGAAGGACAAGGGACTAAAACCCAAGCCTGTGATAAAATTTTAGTTTGCCTGGCCTTGTCTTTGTGCATATATATATATCCTTTGAGAATTCCTACTTCTTTTGTGTCCTAGTTACCTTTCAATTTTTATATCCCTAACATACTGGGATCTTACAAATACATAAGGTTTCGTTATGAATATTGGCAGCATTCTAAGAACCTGCCAAATGTTACCTGATTTTTTAATGCCCACTTCATTATGCTTCCATGGCTTTGAGTTTTCTGAGAGATTATTACTTTTACCCTTAATATAATTCACTCTCATTGAAATAAGATCTCTGCAAAAGATATAGCTCATAAATCCAAAGGAGATTGTCCCATTCGTAAATTCCCAGACTTTTCGTTCCTCATTTTTGAATAGATATTTGTGGTTCTTATTGTGTCACTTGAAAATGTGTGGAACATCAGAAATCCATGTCTTCATATATATTGTACTTCATTGGCTGATAGGTGCAATATCATTCAGAAAGACCATCCAGTCATGCATTTTTTTTCATCCAAAAATGGTTAACTTTTTCTCATATGTGCCAAGCATTGTGCTAAGTGCAGGTGATGCGGTGGTCACAAAGAAAGTTAAGGTTCCCATACTTATGGAACATAACATTCTGAGTTAATGTTAAATTACAATTTGTGCTAAGAAAAGACTGTGAAAAAGGCACAATACCTGATCTTTCAAAGAATTTCAGAGAGTAAATGATTGTATGTTGAATTCGTAAGTGGGTAATTTGAGTATATGCATTTGAGCACCTATACACTCAAACTACAACTGCTTTTTGGTCTCACAGCCAAGTTAGTTAGGAAAAACCATCTCCTCACACTTAAGCCGGTATGTCCAGGGCCATAAATAAGTTGTTTCTGCACACAATAAAATGTTGTGTAGGAATTTTTTGTTAGAACCTTCTGGCATAGAGTATGTACATGATGCATTTTTAGTGTTATTAGCAGTATTTATAGTGCTAATAATAATGACTACATTTATATGCCTACTATGTAGCACTGTGCTAGACAAGGTACTTACCACCTCAGGTAACTTTCAGAACAATTTTATAATATTGATGTCATTATCCCGATTTCACAGATCAGGTTCTAAGAGTTAGTTTATTTTCAGTAACAACTTTAGTAAATGACAGAACTTAGATTTAAATAAAAAACTGCCAGATTTGAAAGTCTGTGTTCTTTCTGTTGGATTCCTTTGTTCTCAATGTCTAGACAACCATCTTCTTGTTGGGATCTTTAAGCGTGAATATGAATGTAGGCGTGGCCTGCTGCCTCTGACTTGGATAAATTCCCAACGTTCTTTTGTATTTTTATTTTTATTAACATATATTATTTGTTTCAGGGGTACAGGTCTGTGATTCATCAGTCTTACACAATTCACAGTGCTCACCATAGCACATACCCTCCCCAGTGTTCATCACACAGCCACCCCATAACCCCTACAACCCTCAACTCCAGCAACCCTCAGTTTGTTTCCTGAGATTAAAGAGTCTCTTATGGTTTCTCTCCCTCACTGCTTTCATCTTGTTCATTTAACTCTGCCTTCCACTATGATCCTCTGTCTTGTTTCTCAAATTCCTCATATCAGTGAGATCATATGATAATTGTTTTTCTCTGATTGACTTATTTTGCTTAGCATAATACCCTCTAGTTCCATCCACATCATTGGAAATGACAAGATTTCGTTTTTTGATGGCTGCATAATATTCCATTGCATATATCTACCACATCTTTATCCATTCATCTGTTAATGGATGTCTAGGCTCTTTCCATAGTTTGGCTACTGTGGACATTGCTGCTATAAACATTGGGGTGCATGTGCCCCTTTGGATCACTACATTTGTATCTTTGGGGTAAATACCCAGTAGTGCAACTGGTGGGTCATAGGGTAGCTCTATTTTCAACTTTTTGAGGAACCTCCATATTTTTTTCCAGAGTGGTTGCACCAGCTTGCATTCCCACCAACAGTGTAGGAGGGGTCCCCTTTCTCCACATCCCCGCCAACATCTGTCATTTCCTGACTTTTTAATTTTAGCCATTCTGACTGGTGTGAGGTGGTATCTCACTAAGGTTTTGATTTGGATTTCCCTGATGCCGAGTGATGTTGAACACTTTTCATGTGTCTATTGGCCATTCGGATGTCTTTCTTGGAGGAATGTTTGTTCATGTCTTCTGCCCATTTCTTGATGGGATCATTTGTTCTTTGGGTGTTGAGTTTAAGAGGGTCTTTATAGATTTTGGATACTAGCCTTTTATCTGATATGTCATTTGCAAATATCTTCTCCCATTCTGTCGGTTGTCTCTTGGTTTTGTTGACTGTTTCCTTTGCTGTGCAGAAGTTTTTATTTGATGAAGTTTTGCCCTTGCTTCCCTTGCCTTTGGTGATGTGTCTAGGAAGAAGTTGCTGGAGCTGAGGTCAAAGATGTTGCTGCCTGTGTTCTCCTCAAGGATTTTGAGGGATTCCTCTCTCACATTTAGGTCTTTCATCCATTTGGAGTCTATTTGTGTGTGTGGTGTAAGGAAATGTCCAGTTTCATTCTGCATGTGGCTGTCCAATTTTCCCAATACCATTTGTTGAAGAGACTGTCTTTTTTTCCATTGGACATTCTTTCCTGCTTTCCGGGTTTGTCAAAGATTAGTTGACCATGACCTATGAGGGACCATTTCTGGGCTCTCTATTCTGTGTCCGTCCTTGTGCCAGTACAATACTGTCTTGATGATGACAGCTTTGTAATAGAGCTGGAAGTCCAGAATCGTGATGCCACCGGCTTTGGCTTTCTTTTTCAACATTCCTCTGGCTATTTGGGATCTTTCCTGGTTCCATACAAATTTGAGGATTATTTGTTCCAGCTCTGTGAAAAAAGTTGATGGTATTTTGATAGGGATTGCATTAAATGTGTAGATTGCTCTAGGTAGCATTGACATCTTCACAATATTTGTTCTTCCAATCCATGAGCATGGAACATTTTTCCATTTCTTTGTGTCTTCCTCAATTCTTTCATGGGTATTTTATAGTTTTCTGAGTACAGATCCTTTGCCTCTTTGGTTAGATTTATTCCTAGGTATCTGATGGTTTGGGGTGCAATTGTAAATGGGATCGACTCCTTAATTTCTCTTTCTACTCTCTCATTGTTGGTGTACAGGAATGCCACTGATTTCTGTGCATTGATTTTATATCCTGCCACTTTACTGAATTCCTGTATGAGTTCTAGCAGTTTTGGGGTGGAGTCTTTTGGGTTTTCCACATACGGTATCATATCATGGGCAAAGAGTGAGAGTTTGACTTCTTCTTTGCCGATATGGATGCCTTTGATTTCTTTTTGTTGTCTGATTGCTGTGGCTAGGACTTCTAATACTATGTTGAATAGCAGTGGTGATAGTGGACATAGCTGCCGTTTTGCTGACCTTAGGGGAAAAGCTCTCAGTTTTTCCCCATTGAGAATGATATTCGCTGTGGGTTTTTCATAGATGGCTTTTATGATATTGAGGGATGTACGCTCTATCCCTATACTCTGAAGTGTTTTGATCAAGAAAGGATGCTGTACTTTGTCAAATGCTTTTTCTGCATCTATTGAGAGGATCATATGATTCTTGTTCTTTCTGTTGTTAATGAATTGTATCACGTTGATTAATTTGCAGATGTTGAACAAACTTTGCAGCTCAGGGATAAATCCCACTTGCTCACGGTGAATAATCCTTTTAATGTACTGTTGGATCCTATTGGCTACTATTTTGGTGAGAATTTTTGCATCCATGTGCATCAAGGATATTGGGTCTGTAATTCACTTTTTTGATGGGGTCTTTGTCTGGTTTTGGGATCAAGGTAATGGTGGTCTCATAAAATGATTTTGGAAGTTTTCCTTCCATTTCTTTTTTTTGGAACAATTTCAGGAGAATAGGTATTAATTCTTCTTTAAATGTTTGATAGAATTCCTCTGGGAAGCCATGTGGCCCTAGGCTTTGTTTGTTGGGAGATTTTCATGACTGCCTCAATTTCCTTGGTGGTTATGTCTGTTCAGGTTTTCTATTTTATCCTGGTTCAATTTTGGTAGTTGATACATCTCTAGGAATCCACCCATTTCTTCCAGGTTATCTAATTTGCTGGCATAGAGTTGCTCATAATATGTTCTTATAATTGTTTGTATTTCTTTGGTGTTGGTTGTGATCTCTCCTCTTTCATTCATGATTTTGTTGATTTGGGTCATTTCTCTTCTCTTTTTGAGCAGTCTGGCCAGGGGTTTATCAATCTTGTTAATTCTTTCAAGGAACCAGCTCCTAGTTTCGTTGATCTGTTCTACTGTTCTTTTGGTTTCTAGTTCATTGATTTCTGCTCTGATCTTTATGATTTCTCTTCTCCTGCTGGGTTTAGGCTTTATTTGCTGTCTTTTCTCTAGCTCCTTTAGGTATAGGGTTAGGTTGTGTATTTGAGACCTTTCTTGTTTGTTGAGAAAGGCTTGTATTGCTATATACTTTCCTCTCAGGACTGCCTTTGCTGTATCCCAAGGATTTTGAACAGTTGCGTTTTCATTTTCATTGGTTTCCATGAATTGTTTAAATTCTACTTTAATTTCCTGGTTGACCCATTCATTCTTTAGTAGGATGCTCTTTAGCCTTCATGTATTTGAGTCCTTTCCACATTCCTCTTGTGATTGAGTTCTAGTTTCAAAGCATTGTGGTCTGAAAATATGCAGGGAATAATCCCAATCTTTTCGTACCAGTTGAGACCTGATTTGTGACCTAGGATGTGATCAAACCTGGAGAATGTTCCATGAGCACTAGAGAAGAATGTGTATTCTGTTACTTTGGGATGGCATGTTCTGAATATGTCTGTAAAGTCCATTTGGTCCAGTGTTTCATTTAAAGTTTTTATTTCCTTGTTGATCTTTTGCTTAGATGATCTGTCCATTTCACTCAGGGGGGTGTTAAAGTCCCCCACTATTATTGTATTGTCAATGTGTTCCTTTGCTTTTGTTATTAATTGGCTTATATAATTGGCTGCTCCCATGTTAGGGGCATAGATATTTACAATTGTTAGATCTTATTTTTGGATAGACCCTGTAAGTACGGTATAGTATCCTTCTTCATCTCTTAATACAGTGTTTGGTTTAAAATCTAATTTGTCTGATATAAGGATTGCTACCCCATCTTTCTTCTGGTGTCCATTAGCATGGTAAATGGTTTCCACCCCTCACGTTCAATCCTAGGGTGTCTTTGGGTCTAAAATGAGTCCCTTGCAGACAGCATATGGATGGGTCTTGTTTTTTAATCCAATCTGATAGCCTGTGTCTTTTGATTGGGGCATTTAGCCCATTTACATTCAGGGTTACTATTGAAAGGTATGAATTTAGTGCCATTGTATTGCCTGTAAGGTGACTGTTCCTGTATATTGTCTGTGTTCCTTTCTGATCTATGCTGCTCTTAGGCTCTCTCTTTGCTTAGAGGACCGCTTTCAATATTTCTTGGAGGGCTGGTTTCGTGTTTGCAAGTTCCCTTAGGTTTGTTTGTCCTATCTCTCCTTCTATTTTCAATGACAGCCTAGCTGGATATAGTATTCTTGGCTGCATATTTTTGTCGTTTAGTGCTCTGAAGATATCATGGCAGTGCTTTCTGGCCTGCCAGGTCTCTGTGGATAGGTCTGTTGGCAATCTAATGTTTCTACCATTGTAGGTTATATATGTCTTCTCCCGAGCTGCTTTCAGGATTTTCTCTTTGTCTCTGAGACTCGTAGTTTTACTTTTAGATGTCGGGGTGTTCATCTATTTTTATTGATTTTGAGAGGGGTTCTCTGTGCCTCCTGGATTTTGATGCCTGTTTTCTTCCTCACATTAGGGAAGTTCTCTGCTATTATTTGCTCTAATATACCTTCTGCCCCTCTCTCTCTTTCTTCTTCTTCTGGGATCTGAATTATTCTAATGTTGTTTCGTCTTATTGTATCGCTCATCTCTCGAATTCTGCCCTCGTGATCCTGTAGTTGTTTCTCTCTCTTTTTCTCAGCCTCTTTATTGTCCATCATTTGGTCTTCTATGTCGCTGGTTCTCTCTTCTGCCTCATTTATCCTAGCAGTTATTGCCCCCATTTTTGATTGCACCTCATTAATACCTTTTTTGATTTTGACTTGGTTAGATTTTAGTTCTTTTATTTCTCCAGAAGGGGTTTCTCTAATAACTTCCACGCTTTTTCAAGCCCAGCTAGTATCTTTAAATTCATGATTCTGAACTCTAGGTCCGACATCGTACTAATGTCAGTATTGAGTATGTCCTGGCAGACGGTATTACCTCTTGTTCTTTTTGCTGAGGTGATTTTTTTCGTCTTTTCATTTTGTCCAAAGCAGAATAGATGAAGGAGAGAAAAGAATGCTAATGGGTTAAAAATGTCTCCAGCAAATATACTCTATACAAATCAGAACATTCCTGAAATCTGGAGACAAGAAAGGGAAAGAAAGAAAAAAGAAAGAGAAATAAAAAGGAAAAAAAAGATAAAAACAAACAAAACCAGAACAAGATAAGTAAAAAACCGATTATGATCAAATATGATCAGGGTAGTGTATAGATCCGTGCCGCACACTAGATTTTGGACGTATTTTGGTCTGTTAGAAGAAAGTGCCTGCTAAAATTTTAAAGGGAGAAAGACTTCTATATGTACAAAATAAGGGTTGATACAATGAAGGGATGGAAGATGACTGTAAAGATGAAAATTATAAAAGATTTTATAAAAAGAATTGATAAGAAATTGTTTGAAAAAAGAAAGAAGAAGATTAAAAAAAAAGTAAAAGTAAATGAAAAAAATGGGAGAGAATGTGATTAGGGAGGAGACTAGAACAAAGCCATACACTAGTGATTTAGGGTATATTTTGATCTGTTAGAAGAAACTGTATCTCAAAATTTTAAAGAGAGAACAACTTATATATATATATATGCCAAAAATAAGGGTAACTACTATGAAGGGATACAATATGACTCTAAAAATGAAAAAAAAGTTTTTTTAAAAAAGGGATTGATAAGATGTTGGTTGAAAAAGGGAAATAGAAAAATTAAAAAAAAACAGTAAAGAAAATTAACTTTGATGAACTATTGAATCATGGTAAAAAAGCCATGAATTCTATTTGCAGTATTCTCCTAGCGCTGGAGTTCTCTGGTTCTCCTTGATCGGTAAACTTGGTCTTGGCTTGCTGGCTGTTCGTGCTGATCTTCTGGGGGAGGGGCCTGTTGCCGTGGTTTCCAAATGTCTTTACTGCAGGCTGAATTGCCCCACCCTTGTTGGTCCAGGCTAAGCAAGCTTCTCGGGTTTGCTCTCAGGAGCTTTTGTTCCCTGCAAGCTCTCGGTACAGCTTTGGAGGACCAGGGTGAAAATGGTGGCCTCCCAATCTCCACCCAGAGGAGCTGAGAACTCGGGGCCCCGCTCCTCAGTGCGCCCCCAGAGAAAAGCAGTCACTCCCATCTCCCTGGTCTCTGTCCGCACTCCGTGCTCACCCGGCCTGTGACCAAGCGTTGCTATCTCTGGCACCCGACCCCGTGTGGAGTCTCCAAACCCAGCAGATCCCTGCGGTGCGCTCCCGTGCCGCTCCTCCCGGGGGAGGAAGGGGAGTCTCCCCAGCTCTGCCACCTGTTGGGTCCCTGCTGGAGAAGCAGTGGCCCGACTGGGCCGTGGATCACATTTTTCGGCAACCCCGAGCTGAGAGCCCGCGCCTTGGCTCCGTCTCTGCAGCAGGCTTCCCCACTTTGATACCTGGGAGCTCTGCTGCACTCAGGCACCCCTGGTGTTTCTGTGACCCCAGAGGTCCTGAGACCACACTGTCCCACGAGGGTTCCACCCCCGCTTAGCCACTGGAGCAACATCCCTCAGCGGAGCCGACTTCTAAAAGTTCCGATTTTGTGCTCCGCGGCTCTATCACTTGCCAGAAGCGGCCAGTGGAGGCCCCCTCCCCCGCTGTCTATCCTCCCGAATATCGCCTCAGATTCACTTCTCTGCACGTCCTACCTTCCAGTAAGTGGTCGCTTCTATGTTCACAGAGTTGTTGCTACTCTCTTCCTCGATCTCCTGTTGAGGTCGTAGGTGTTCAGAATGGTTTGGTCCCTATTCAGCTGAATTCCTGAGACCAGACGAAATCCAGGTCTCCTACTCCTCCGCCATCTTGCTCGGCCTCCCATCCCAAAGATTTTGAACAGTTGTGTTTTCATTTTCATTTGTTTACATGAATTTTTTAAATTCTTCTTTATTATTCCTGGTTGCCCCATTCGTTTTTTAGTAGGTTGCTCTTTAGCCTCGATGTATTTGAGTTCTTTCCAACTTTCCTCTTGTGATTGGGTTCTAATTTCAAAGTATTTTGGTCTGAAAATATGCAGGGAATGATCCTAAACTTTTGGTACCAGTTGAGACCTGATTTGTGACCCAGGATGTGATCGCTTCTGGAGAATGTTCCATGGGCACTAGAGAAGAATGTGTATTCTGTTGCTTTGAGATGAAATGTATCTGTGAAGTCCATCTGGTCCAGTGTGTCATTTAAAGCCTTTATTTCCTTGTTGATCTTTTGCTTAGATGGTCTGTCCATTTCAGTGAGGGGGGGTGTTAAACTCCCCCACTATTATTGTATTGTTTTCAATGTGTTTCTTTGCTTTTGTTATTAATTGGCTTATATAATTGGCTGCTCCCATGTTTGGGGCATAGATATTTACAATTGTTAGATCTTCATATTGGATAGACCCTTTGAGTAGGATATAGTGTCCTTCCTCATCACTTATTATAGTCTTTGGTTTAAAATCTAATTTTTCTTATATAAGGAATGCCACCCCAGCTTTCTTTGGTGTCCATTAGTATGGTAAATGGTTTTCTACCCCCTCACTTTCAATGTGGGTATGTCTTTGGGTCTAAAATGAGTCTCTTACAGATAGCATGTTGATAGGTCTTGTTTTTTTATTCAATCTGACACTGTGAGTCTTTTGATTGGGGTTTTTAGCCCATTTACATTCAGGGTAACTATGGCAAGTTATGAGTTTAGTGCCATTGTATTGCCTGTAAGGTGAGTGTTACTGTATATTGTCTGTATTCCTTTCTGGTCTATGTTACTTTTAGGCTCTCTCCTTGCTTAGAGGACCCCTTTCAATATTTCTTGTAGGGCTGGTTTGGTGTTCACAAATTATTTAATTTTTTGTTTGTTCTGAATGCTTCTTATCTCTCCTATTTTCAATGACAGCTGGATATAGTATTTTTGGCTGCATATTTTTTTCATTTAGTGCCCTGAATATATCATGCCAGTCCTTTCTGCCATGCCAGGTCTCTGTGGATAGGTCTGTTGCCAATCTAATGTTTCTTCCACTGTGGGTTACAGATCTCTTGATCTGAGCTGCTTTCAGGATTTTCTCTTTGTCTCTGAGACTCGTACGTTTTACTATTAAATGTGGGGATGTTGACCTATTTTTACTGGTTTTGAGTGGGTTTCTCTGTGCCTCCTGGATTTTGATGCCTATTTCCTTCCCCACATTAGGGAAGTTCTCTGTTATAATTTGCTCCAATATATCTTATGCCCTCCCTTCTTCTTCTTCTGGGATCACAGTTATTCTAATATTGTTTCATCTTATGGTATCTCTTATCTCTTGAATTCTCCCCTCGTGATCGCTTATGTCTCTTTTTCTCAGCTTCTTTATTTTCCATCATTTGGCCTTCTATATCGCTAATTCTTTCTTCTGCCTCATTTATCCTAGTAGCTAGAGCCTCCATTTTTGATTGCACCTCATCAATACCCTTTTTGATTTCGACTTGGCTAGATTTTAGTTCTTTTATTTCTCCACAAAGGTTTTCTCTAATATCTTCCATGGTTTTTTTTAAGCAGAGAATTAAAAGATTAAAATTTACTTTTATCTTTATAATTGTCATTTTGAACTCCAGTTCCTACATCTTACTAATGTCTGTATTGTTTAGGTCCCTGGTAGTTGTTATTGTCTCTTGTCCTTTTTTTGAGGTGAGTTTTTCTGTCTTTTCATTTTGTCCACAGAAGAACAGATGAATGAGAGAACAAAATGCTAAAAGTGTAATAACGACCCCAGAAAGATAGACAAATCAGAGGAGACCTGAAACCGGGGGGAGAGAAGAAAAAAAAAAGAATATGATTAGGCTGGTGAATATTACAGAGCCACACACTAGATTTTGGCTGTGTTTTGTTCTGTTACAAGAAATTGCCCTCCAAAATTTTAAAGAAAGAAAAACTTATACATATATACAAAATAAGGGGAAAATATGATGAAGGTATGGAATATGACTGTAAAGATGAAAATTAAAAAATTTTAGAAAAGGAATTGATAAGAAGTTAGTTGAAAAAAGAGAAGAAAATAAAAAAAAAAAAGAGAGGATGTGATCAGGCAGGAGACTAGAACAAAGCCATATACTAGATTTAGGGTATATTTTGGTCTGTTAAAAGAAACTGTATCCCAAAATTTTAAAAGAGAAAAACTTATATATATACTAAAAAATAAGTTAAATACAATGAAGGGATACAATATGAGTTTAAAAATGAAAATTATAAAAGATTTTAAAAATGGAATTGATAAGGTGTTGGTTGAAAAAGGAAAGTAGAAAAATAAAAAAATAAAGATAATTTAAAAATTAACTTTGAAAGACTAAAGAATCATGGGAAAAAAACCATGAATTCTATGTGCAGTATTTCCCTAGCACTGGAGTTCTGCCATTCTCATTGATCGGTAAACTTGGTCTTGGCTGGCTGTTCTTGCTGAGCTTCTGGTGGAGGGGACTGTTGCCGTGGCTCCCAAATGTCTTTCCCAGAGGCGGAATTGCCCTGCCCCTGCTGGTCCGGGCTAAGTAATATGCTCAGGTTTGCTCTCGGGAGCTTTTGTTCCCTGCAAGCTTCCCTTACAGCTTTGGAGGACGAGAGTGAAAATGGCGGCCTCCCAATCTGTGCCCGGAGGAGCCGAGAACTCGGGGCCCCATTCCTCAGTGCACCCCCAGATAATATCAGTCAATCACTCCCGTCTCCCCGGTCTCTGGCCGCACTCCGTACTCACCCGGCCTGTGACCGAGCATTTCTATCTCTGGCGCATGACCCTGTGTGGAGTCTCCAAACCCAGCAGATCCCTGCGGTGCGCTCCCACACCACTCCTCCTGGGGGAGGAAGGGGAGTCTCCCCGGATCTGCCCCTTGTTGGGTGGAGGAGCTGCTGGAGGAGCAGTGGCCTGACTGTGCCGCAGATCACAGTTTATGGCAGCCCCGAGCTGAGAGCCTACTCGCCTCCGTCTCTGCAGCTGGCTTCCCTGCTCCAACACCTGGGAGCTCTGCCACACTCAGGCACCCCCGGTCTTCCTGTGACCCCAAGGGTCCTGAGACCACACTGTACCAGCGAGGGTTCCACCCCCCGCTTAGCCACTGGAGCGATGTCCCTCAGCGGAGCCGACTTCTAAAAGTTCCGATTTTGTGCTCTGCTGCTCTATCACTTACCGGTAGTGGCTGACGGAGGCCCCCTCCCCCGCTGTCTATCTTCCGGAATATCTCCTCAGATTCAATTTTCTGCACGGCCCACCTCCCAGTAAGTGGTCGCTTTTCTGTTCAGAGAGTTGTTGCTATTCTTTTCTTTGATCTCCTGTTGAGTTTGTAAGTATTCTGAATGGTTTGATAACTATTTAGCTGAATTCCTGGGACCAGACAAAATTTAGGTCTCCTACTCCTCTGCCATGTTGCTCTTCCCTCAGTTCTTTTGTGTTCTAAATTCATCTGAAATGTTAAGATTTTTCATTAGTAAGAGACAGTGTCATTATCGGGATCACCTTATGAAAGGAAATAAAATATAGTTATTTTCCTCAATCTCTGCACACATAAACACACACATATGGTGAGAGAAAATTGTTAAAAATTCTTGATTTAACCTTTAATATTTCCATTAACTTAATTATATATTTAATTATATATATTATATAAGTATATAATTACATATAAATATATTATATATATATAATTAGACATACTGCATATGTCAGAAGACTGGCTCAAAATATCAATATTGTAGTTAATCCCATGGTGCTTTTTTCCATGTTTTAAAAAAGTTTTTATTTTATAGTGTATTTTTTTAATTGGTGGATTATTTTTTCTCTTTAGAGAAAAATATCATTGTTTTATTGCCATAATATACAACACAAAACCCCACCTAACTAGCCCATCTTAATATAAATCACTAATTTTTATAAATCATGAATATTAAAGACTATCTTTAATAAAGAGTCTCATTACATACTAGTTAATGATTCTAGCCACTGAACCAATTTTCATTCCATCATCAATTTTGTTTGGTCTTTAATAGCACCAGTTGAGATACACTTCATTGTTAGGATCAAATAAAAGGAGAGCTTATTCAGTCATTTGAGCAGCTCAAATGAACAATGGAGAGATTGTGTGATAATTTAATTTGCCTAGTTGATTGGGTCTCCCTAATTTCTTCTGTCTCCCTATAGTGACATAATGAAAAAGTTTAATAGTAATCCATGATTTCATTAAGTATTATATAGGCCATCTATTCATCCCTCTCTCTGGCATACTGTGAGTCAAGTTTGCTTAGGAAATTTACCCTTATTGCTCTATCAGTCTACATATATGATGGATTTGTTGTTGTTGGGGTTTTAAAAGCCTTATTGAAGTAATTTTGCACAGGAGTTGAGATGAAAAGCAAATGGATATTTGCTCTTGATGTTGAAAATTTGTAATGTTTATCTACCATAATAAATTATACAGACGGTGCAGTAGAAAGGGTCATTAATGAGAAAAAGTAGTAAATTAGGGAGAACACTACTCTATGAAGGTAAAAAGGTTGTTTTTATCCAAGAATCCTCTTTTTTTCTCAGCATGTATGAATCCTGAGTACTGTCACCTCATAGCTCCCCCAGCAAGAATGAAAAATGAAGAAAAAGTGGGAAACCATCAAAATAAAATTATGAAAATGCATTGTGGCAACCTCTCTAAATTGTACCAGACAATGTCTCATAGTGTGGAAAATGCAGTGGACTAGGAATATGAACTCTGGTTCAGCAGTGTATTTCTACCTTATGTCATTTGTGCCACTTCAAGGAGAGTCATTGTGTATCTCCAAACTTCAGTTTCCTCATTGCTAAGGGTTGGATGATGGTTCCAGCCTCATGGGCTTGTTAGGAAGACCAAGTGAGAGTCTTTGGAAAGCACTCTGAAATCGCCAAGTGCCATCCAAATGGGATGGGTTGTAGCACTGAAGCCAGATTCCTTGGCTGCTTTCCCAGGACTTGAACTTCTCTAATGTCTTGCCTTCCCCGCCCTTGGGTAGAAGGAAGGACAAATGCTTCATTTCACAGTGACCATTGGATATCGTGTGGACAATTTGGTAAAATTAGTGAGCATCTAGAAGATTGGAAAAGGGACTTCAGAATAATCCTTTATGACTGTTAATGAGGCTCATGTACACCTTCCAGAGACTCTGGGCTCTTAAGTCGGGTAGATCTGAGTTGCAATCCTAGTTCTACTACCCATTGGCTCTGTAAGCTTGGGAAAGTCACTTCATCTTATAGCTTCAATTTTTTCTTTTGTAAATTGGGGTTAGTTGTACCTACTGTGTTGTGAGCATTGTTAAATAGTTATTCCAAGCCTTGATTCATTGCTTTGCCTGTAGGATTTGCCTGTATCAAATGCTTAAAAATTATTGGCTATTATCATTATCCAGACATGTTCTCTTAAAAAAAAAAAAACTTTTAAAATTTGAGTATAGTTGGCACACATTATTATATTAGTTTCAGGTGTACAACATACTGATTCAGCATCTGCCTATGTTATGCTATGCTCACTGCAAGTGTAGGTACCATCTGTCACACTGTCACACTGTAACAGTGCCACTGAATATATGCTCTGTGCTGTACCTTCTATTCTCATGACTTATTCATTCCCTAACTGGAATCCTTTATCTCACAGTCTCCTTCATTCATTTTGCCCATCCAACCTAACCCCTTCCCTTCTGGCAATCATCACTTTTTGCTTTGAACTTCATTTTTTAAAAAATTTTTTATTGTCATGTTAATCACCATACCTTACATCATTAGTTTTTGATGTAGTACTTCCATGATTCATTGTTTGTGCATAACACCCAGTGCTCGACACAGAATTTGCTCTCTTTAATACCCATCACCAGGCTAACCCATCCCCCTACCCACCTCCCCTCTAGAATCCTCAGTTTGTTTTTCAGAGTCCATCGTCTCTCATGGTTCGTCTCCCCCTCCGATTTACTCCGCTTCATTCTTCCCCTCCTGCTATCTTCTTCTTTTTCTTTTTTCTTAACATATATTGCATTATTTGTTTCAGAAGTACAGATCTATGATTCAACAGTCTTGCAGAATTCACAGCGCTCAACATAGCATATATCCTCGCCAATGTCTATCACCCAGCCACCCCATCCCTCCCGCCCCCCACCACTCCAGCAACACTCAGTTTGTTTCTTGGGATTAAGAATTCCTCATATCAGTGAGGTCATATGATACATGTATTTCTCTGATTGACTATTTCACTCAGCATAACACCCTCCAGTTCCATCCACGTCGTTGCAAAAGGCACGATCTCATTCCTTTTGATGGCTGCATAATATTCCATTGTGTATATATACCACTTCTTTATCCATTCATTTGTCGATGGACATCTGGGCTCTTTCCACAGTTTGGCTATTGTGGACATTGCTGCTATAAACATTGTGGTGCACGTACCCCTTCGGATCCCTACATTTGTATCTTTGTGGTAAATACCCAGTAGTGCAATTGCTGGATCATATGGTAGCTCTATTTTCAACTGTTTGAGGAACCTCCATACTGTTTTCCAGAGTGGTTGCACCAGCTTGCATTCCCACCAACAGTGTAGGAAGGTTCCCCTTTCTCTGCCTCCCCTCCAACTTCTGTCCTTTCCTGACTTGTTAATTTTAGCCATTCTGACTGGTGTGAGGTGGTATCTCATTGAGGTTTTCATTTGGATTTCCCTGATGCCGAGCGATGATGAGCAGTTTTTCATGGGTCTGTTGGCCGTTTGGATGTCTTCTTTGGAAAAATGTCTGTTCATGTCTTCTGCCCATTTCTTGATGGGATCATTTGTTCTTTGGGTGTTGAGTTTGATAAGTTCTTTATAGATTTTGGATACTAGCCCTTTATCTGATATGTCATTTGCAAATATTTTCGCCCATTCTGTCGGTTGTCTTTTGGTTTTGTGGACTGTTTCTTTTGTTGTGCAAAAGCTTTTTATCTAGATGAAATCCCAATAGTTCATTTTTGCCCTTGCTTCCCTTGCCTTTGGCGATGTGTCTAGGAAGAAGTTGCTGCGGCTGAGGTCGAAGAGGTTGCTGCCTGTGTTCTCCTTTAGGATTTTGAAGGACTCCTATCTCACGTTTAGGTCTTTCAACCATTTGGAGTCTATTTTTGTGTGTGGTGTAAGGAAATGGTCCAGTTTCAATCTTCTGCATGTAGCTGTCCAATTTTCCCAACACCATTTGTTGAAGACACTGTCTTTTTGCCATTGGACATTCTTTCCTGCTTTGTCAAAGATGAGTTGACCATAGAGTTGAGGGTCCATTTCTGGGCTCTCTATTCTGTTCCGTTGATCGATGTGTCTATTTTTGTGCCAGTACCATACTGTCTTGATGATGACAGCTTTGTAATAGAGCTTGAAGTCCGGAATTGTGATGCCGCCAGCTTTTCTTTTCTTTTTCAATATTCCTCTGGGTATTCGAGGTCTCTTCTGGTTCCATACAAATTTTAGGATTATTTGTTCCATTTCTTTGAAAAAAGTAGATGGTATTTTGATGGGGATTGCATTGAATGTGTAGATTGCTTTAGGTAGCATTGACATCTTCACAATGTTTGTTCTTCTAATCCATGAGCATGGAATGTTTTTCCATTTCTTTGTGTCTTCTTCAATTTCTTTCATGAGTATTTTATACTTTTCTGAGTACAGATCCTTTGCCTCTTTGGTTAAATTTATTCCTAGGTATCTTATGGTTTTAGGTGCAATTGTAAATGGGATCGACTCCTTGATTTGTCTCTCTTCTGTCTTGCTGTTGGTGTATAGGAATGCACTGATTTCTGTGCATTGATTTTATATCCTGCCACTTTACTGAATTCCTGTATGAGTTCTAGCAGTTTTGGGGTGGAGTCTTTTGGGTTTTCCACATACAGTATCATATCATCTGCAAAGAGTGAGAGTTTGACTTCCTCTTTACCAATTTGGATGCCTTTGATTTCTTTTTGTTGTCTGATTGCTGTGGCTAGGACTTCTAATACTATGTTGAATAGCATTGGTGATAGTGGACATCCCTGCCACGTTCCTGACCTTTGGGGAAAAGCTCTCAGCTTTTCCCCATTGAGAATGATATTCGCTGTAGGTTTTTCATAGATGGCTTTTATGATATTGAGGTATGTACCCTCTGTCCCTATACTCTGAAGAGTTTTGATCAAGAAAGGATGCTGTACTTTGTCAAATGCTTTTTCTGCATCTATTGAGAGGATCATATGATTCTTGTTCTTTCTTTTGTTGATGTATTGTATCATGTTGATTGATTTGTGGATGTTGAACCAACCTTGCAGCCCAGGGAGAAATCCCACTTGGTCATGGTAAATAATCCTTTTAATGTACTGTTGGATCCTATTGGCTACTATTTTGGTGAGAATTTTTGCATCCGTGTTCATCAAGGATATTGGTCTGTAATTCTCCATTTTGATGGGTCTTTGTCTGGTTTTGGGATCAAGGTAATGGTGGCCTCATAAAACGAGTTTGGAACTTTTCCTTCCATTTCTATTTTTTGGAACAGTTTCAGGAGAATAGATATTAATTCTTCTTTGAATATCTGATAGAATTCCCCTGGGAAGCCATCTGTCCCTGGCCTTTTGTTTGTTGGGAGATTTTGGATGACTGCTTCTGTTTTTTTAGTGGTTATAGGTCTGTTCAGGTTTTCTATTTCTTCCTGGTTCAATTTTGGTAGTTGATACATCTCTAGGAATGCACCCATTTCTTTCAGGTTATCTAATTTGCTGGCATAGAGTTGCTCATAATATTTTCTTATAATTGTTTGTATTTCTTTGGTGTGGGTTGTGATCTCTCCTCTTTCACTCATGATTTTGTTGATTTGGGTCCTTTCTCTTTTCTTTTTGATCAGTCTGGCCAGGGGTTCATCAATCTTGTTAATTCTTTCAAAGAACCAGCTCCTAGTTTCCTTGATCTGTTCTACTGTTCTTTTGGTTTCTGGTTCATTGATTTCTGTTCTGATCTTTATGATTTCTCTTCTCCTGCTGGGTTTAGGCTGGATTTGCTGTTCTTTCTCCAGCTCCTTTAGGTGTAGGGTTAGGTTGTGTATTTGAGACCTTTCTTGTATCTTGAGAAAGGCTTGTATTGCTATATACTTTCCTCTCAGGCTGCCTTTGTGTATCCCAAAGATTTTGAACAGTTGTGTTTTCAGTGTCATTGGCTTCCATGAATTTTTTTAATTCTTCTTTAATTTCCTGTTTGACCCATTCATTCTTTAGTAGGATGCTCTTTAGCCTTCATGTATTTGAGTCCTTTCCGACTTTCCTCTTGTGATTGAGTTCTAGTTTCAAAGCATTGTGTTCTGAAAACATACAGGGAATAATTCCAATCTATGGTACCGGTTGAGACCTGATTTGTGACCTAGGATGTGATCAATTTTGGAGAATGTTCCATGGGCACTAGAGAAGAATGTGTATTCCATTGCTTTGTGATGGCGTGTTCTGAATATGTCTGTGAAGTCCATTTGGACCAGTGTGTCATTCAAAGCCTTCATTTCCTTGTTGATCTTTTGCTTAGATGATCTGTCCATTTCAGTCAGGGGGGTGTTAAAGTCCCCCACTATTATTGTATTGTTTTCAATGTGTTTCTTTGCTTTTGTTATTAATTGCCTTATATAATTGGCTGCTCCCAGGTTAGGGGCATAGATATTTACAATTGTTAGATCTTCTTGTTGGACAGACCTTTTAAGTGGGATATAGTGTCCTTCCTCATCTCTTATTACAGTCTTTGGTTTAAAATCTAATTTGTCTGTTATAAGGATTGCCACCCCAGCTTTCTTTTGGTGTCCATTGGCATGGTAAATGGTTTTCCATCCCCTCACTTTCAATGTGGGGGTGTCTTTGGGTCTAAAATGAGTCTCTTGCAGACAGCATATGGATGGGTCTTGTTTTTTAATCCAGTCTGATAGCCTGTGTCTTTTGATTGGGGCATTTAGCCCATTTACATTCAGGGTAACTATTGAAAGGTATGAATTTAGTGCCATTGTATTGCCTGTAAGGTGACTGTTCCTGTATATTGTCTGTGTTCCTTTCTGATCTATGCTGCTTTTAGGCTCTCTCTTTGCTTAGAGGACCCCTTTCAATATTTCTTGGAGGGCTGCTTTCGTGTTTGCAATTCCTTTAGTTTTTGTTTGTCCTGGAAGCTTTTTATCTCTCCTCCTATTTTCAATGACAGCCTAGGTGGATATAGTATTCTTGGCTGCATATTTTTGTCGTTTAGTGCTCTGAAGATATATTGGTAGTCCTTTCTGGCCTGCCAGGTCTCTGTGGATAAGTCTGTTGCCAATCCTATGTTTCTACCATTGTAGGTTATATATCTCTTCTCCTGAGCTGCTTTCAGGATTTTCTCTTTGTCTCTGAGACTCGTAAGTTTTACTATTAGATGTCGGGTGTTGACCTATTTTTATTGATTTTGAGAGGGGTTCTCTGTGCCTCCTGGATTTTGATGCCTGTTTCCTTCCTCACATTAGGGAAGTTCTCTGCTATAATTTGCTCCAATATACCTTCTGCCCCTCTCTCTCTTTCTTCTTCTTCTGGGATCCCAATTATTCTAATGTTGTTTCCTCTTATCGTATGGCTTATCTCTTGCCTTCTGCCCTCGTGATTCTGTAGTTGTTTCTCTCTCTTTTTCTCAGCCTCTTAATTGTCTATCATTGGGTCTTCTACATCGCTGATTCTCTCTTCTGCCTCATTTATCCTAGCAGTTAGTGCCCCCATTTTTTATTGCACCTCATTAATAGCCTTTTTGTTTTCAACTTGGTTAGATTTTAGTTCTTTTATTTCTCCAGAAAGGGTTTCTCTAATAACTTCCACGCTTTTTCAAGCCCAGCTAGTATCTTTAAAGTCATGTTTCTGAACTCTAGGTCCGACATCCTACTAATGTCCGTATTGTGTAGGTCCCTGGCTGACGGTACTACTTCTTCTTCTTTTTGCTGAGGTGTTTTTTTCTTCTTGTCATTTTGTCCGGAGGAGAATAGATGAATGAGAGAACAAAATGCTAACAGGTTAAGAACGTCCCCAGCAAATATACTCTATACAAATCAGAAAAGACCTGAAACCAGGGGAAAAGAAAGGGAAAGAAAGAGAAAAGAAAGAGAAAAGAAAGAAAAAAAGAAAAAGATAAAAACAAAAACGGAACTATCCAAAAGAGCATAATATGATCAAATATGATCAGGCTAGTGCATTGATCAGTGCCACACACTAGATTTTGGGCGTATTTTGGTCTGTTAGAAAAAAGTGCCTCCTAAAATTTTAAAGGAAGAAAGACATATATGTACAAAATAAGGGTTGATACAATGAAGGGATGGAAGATGACTGCAAAGTTGAAAATTATAAAAGATTTTATAAAAGGAATTGATAAGATAAGAAATTGTTTGAAAAAAGAACGAAGAGGATTAAAAAAAAAAGAAAAGAAAAGGGAGAGAATGTGATCAGGCAGGAGACTAGAACAAAGCCATACAGTAGTGATTTAGGGTATATTCTGATCTGTTAGAAGAAACTGTATCTCAAAATTTTAAAGAGAGAACAACTTATATATATATGCCAAAAATAAGGGTAACTTCTATGAAGGGATATAATATGACTCTAAAATGAAAAATAAAAAATGTTTTTTAAAAAAGGGATTGATAAGATGTTGGTTTAAAAAGGGAAAAAAAATAAAAAAAAACAGTTAAAAAGATTAACTTTGATGAACTATTGAATCATGGTAAAAAAACCCATGAATTCTATGTGCAGTATTCCCCTATCGCTTGAGTTCTCCCGTTCTCCTTGATCGGTAAAGTTGGTCTTGGCTTGCTGGCTGTTCCTGCTGATCTTCTGGGGGAGGGGCCTGTTGTCGTGGTTTCCAAATGTCTTTACTGCAGGCTGAATTGCCCCACCCTTGTTGGTCCAGGCTAAGCAAGCTGCTCGGGTTTGCTCTCAGGAGCTTTTGTTCCCTGCAAGCTCTCGGTACAGCTTTGGAGGACCAGGGTGAAAATGGTGGCCTCCCAATCTCCACCCAGAGGAGCTGAGAACTCGGGGCCCCGCTCCTCAGTGCGCCCCCAGAGAAAAGCAGTCACTCCCGTCTCCCTGGTCTCCGGCCGCACTCCGTGCTCACCTGGCCTGTGACCAAGCATTGCTATCTCTGGCACCCGACCCCGTGTGGAGTCTCCAAACCCAGCAGATCCCTGCGGTGCGCTCCCGCGCCACTCCTCCCGGGGGAGGGAGGGGAGTCTCCCCAGCTCTGCCGCTTGTTGGGTCCCTGCTGGAGGAGCAGTGGCCCGACTGGGCCGCGGATCACAGTTTATTGCAACCCCGAGCTGAGAGCCCATGCCTCGGCTCCGTCTCTGTGGCTGGCTTCCCCGCTCCGATACCCGGGAGCTCTGCTGCACTCAGGTACCTCCGGTCTTTCTGTGACCCCAAGGGTCCTGAGACCACACTGTCCTGCGAGTGTTCCACCCCCCACTTAGCCACTGGAGCAACATCCCTCAGCGGAGCCAACTTCTAAAATTTCCGATTTTGTGCTCTGTGGCTCTATCACTTGCCAGAAGCGGCCAGTGGAGGCCCCCTCCCCCGCCGTCTATCCTCCCGAATATCACCTCGGATTCACTTCTCCGCAGGTCCTACCTTCCAGAAAGTGGTCGCTTCTCTGTTCAGAGAGTTGTTGCTACTCTCTTCTTCCATCTCCTGTTGAGGTCGTAGGTGTTCAGAATGGTTTGATCCCTATTCAGCTGAATTCCTGAGACCAGACGAAATCCAGGTCTCCTACTCCTCTGCCATCTTGCTCTGCCCCCCTAGTTTTTGCTTTGTATTTATAGGTCTGATTGTGCTTTTCAATTATTTATTCATTTGTTTTGTTTTTTAGATTCCACATATGGGTAAAATCATGAGGTCTTTGTCTTTCTCTGCCTGACTTACTTCATTTAGCATAATACCATCTAGGTCCATCCTTGTAACAAAGGGCAAGATCTCATCCTTTTTTATAGCTGTGTAATATTCCATTGTATCTATGGATATACATGCACACACGCACACATCTTCTTTATCCATTCATCTATCTTTGGCTACTTTGTTTGCCTTCTTATCTTGGCTATTGTAAATAATGTTGTAATACACACAGGGGTGTATATATCTTTTTGAATTAGTGTTCCCATTTTCTTTGTGTAAACACCTAGTAATGGAATTATTGTATCATATGGTATTTCAATTTTTAATTTTTGTAGAAACCTCTGTAATGTTTTCCACAGTGGCTGTACCAATTTACATTCCCACAAACAGTGCACAGGGGTTTCTTTTTCCTCACATCCTCACTAACACTTGTTATTTCTGGTCTTGATTTTAGACATTTTGACTGATGTGAGGTGATATCTTATTGTAGTTTTGATCTGCATTTTCCTGGTGATTAGCGACGTTGAAAATCTCTTTTTGTGTCTCTGGCCATCTGTATATCTTCTTTGGAAAAATGTCTATTCATGTCCTCTGTGCATTTTTTAATGGGATTTTTTTTAGTGTTGTGTTACATTCTTTATATATTTTGGATATGAACCCCTTATTGGATGTGTCATCTGTGTATAGCTTCTCCTATTCAGTAGGTTGCCTTTTTGTTTTGTTGATGGTTTTCTTTGCTGCACAAAAAGTTTTTATTTGATGTAGTCCCAAGAGTTTATTTTTGTTTTTGTTTCCCTTACCTTAGGATAGATATCTAGAAGTGTTGGTACAGTCAGTGTCAAAGAAATTATTGCCTATGTTCTCTTAAAGAATTTTTATTGTTTCAGGTATCACATCTAGGTCTTTTTTTTTTTTTTGAAAGGCGTTGGTGATGGACAGAGGGAGGGGGAGAGAGAGAATCTTAAGCAGGCTCCTCACCCAGCACAGAGACTGACTCAGGGTTCAATCTCACAACCTTGGGATCATGACCTGAGCTGAAATCAAGATTTGGTGCTTAACCAGCTGAGTCACCCAAGCACCCCACACATTTAGGTCTTCAGTCTTTTTGGGGTTTATTTTGTGTATGGTGTAGGAAAGTGGTCCACTTGCATCTTTTGCTGTTCAGTTTTCCCAGCACCATTTATTTATTGAAGAGACCATCTTTTATTGTGTATTCTTGCCTTCTTTGTCATAGATTAATTGACCATATAAGTGTAGTATTTTACCGGGCTGTCTGTTCTCTTCCATTGATACTGTATGTATTTCTGTGCCAGGACCATACTGTTTTGATTACCGTAGATTTTGCAGTATGTCTTGAAGTTGGGAATTGTGATACCTGTAGCTTTGTTCTCCTTTTTCAAGGTTGCTTTGGCTATATGGTGTCTTTTGTGTTTCCATACAAAATTTAGTATTATTTGTTCTATTTCTGTAGAAAATGCTATTGGTATTTTATCTTATTTTATTTGTTTTCTTTTTTTTTATTATGTTAGTCACCATACATAGAATGTCATTAGTTTTTGATGTAGTGTTCCATGATTAATTGTTCACGTATAACACCCAGTGCTCCATGCAATCCGTACCCTCCTTGAAATACCCATCTCTGGGCTCACCCATCCCCCCCACCCCACTCCCCTCTAAAACCCTCTGTTTCTCAGAGTCCATAGTCTCTCATGGATCGTCTCCCCCTCTGGTTTCCCCCCCTTCATTTTTCCCTTCCTTCTCCTAACGTCCTCCATGCTGTTCCTTACGTTCCACAAATAAGTGAAACCATATGATAATTGACTTTGTCTGCTTGCCTTATTTCGCTTAGCATAATCTCCTCCAGTCCCATCCATGTTGATGCAATTGGTATTTTAATAGGGATTGCGTTGAATCTGTAGATTGCTTTGGGTAGTAGACATTTTAACAATATTAATTCTCCCAATCCGTGAATACGGAATATCTTTCTTTCCATCTATATCCTGTCCAGTTTCTTTCATCATTGTGTTACAGTTTTTAGAGTACAGGTCTTTCACCTCCTTCAGTAAGTTTATTCCTCAGAATTTTGTTCTTTTTGGTGCAATTGTAAATATAATTTTTCTCTTAGATTTTCTTTCTGTTACTTCATTATTAATATATAGAAATGATCTTGATTTCTGTGTGTTAATTTTGTTTCTGCAATGTTTCTGAATTTATTTGTTACTTATAGTAATTTTTTGGTGGAGTCTTTTTGTTGTATAGCATCATGTCATCTACAAATTGTGACAGTTTAACTTTTTCTAACCAATATAAATGTCTGTTATTTCTATTTCTTGTGTGGTCACTGTGGCTAGGACTTTCAGGACTATGTTGAATAAAAGTGGTGAGATTGATAATGGTAAAGCACTATTCTAGGAATCAGAACTGCTGTCATTGTCCATGCCTACAGATAATTTAGTTTGTATTTTTGAATTAAAAGACATTTGTACATTCCCGATAACTGAGTGCAAGAGCCATGTACCAATGTACTGCTTTCAACTTAAATCACTGTGGCATTTTTACTGCTATTCTGTTAAAGTCAGGATTTTAGTGTTTGCCATCACCAGATGAAAAGCTAAGAAGCAGCCTTTCTGTGGAGAGTAAGAATAATTGTGTACAAAGCAGAGAAATATCCAATTATGTGACAACCTTTGTGTAATAAAAATTTGTTTAAAGTTAAAAAAAAGTGGTGAAATTGGACATTCTTTCTTATTCTGGATCTTAGAGGAAAAGCTCTAACTTACTTTATTGAGACTTTTTATCATGAACTAATTTAAATTTGGTCAAATGCCTTTTCAACATCCATTGATATGTTCATATGATTTTTATCCTTCTTTTTGTTGATGTGGTGTGTCATATTGTTTGATCTGTGAATATTGAACCATCCTTGTGTCCATGGAATAAATTCCACTTGATTGTGGTGAATGACACCTTCATGTGTTGTTGGATTCAGTTTGCTAATATTTTGTTGAGGATTTTTGCATCTATGTTGTTCAGGGATATTAGCCAATAGTTACCTTTTTTTTCTTTTTTGTGATGGCCTTGTCTGGTTTTGGTATCAGTGTAATGCTGGCCATGTAGAATGTATTTGGAAAGAAATACATAGCTCTTCTAATTTTTTTTGAAACAGTTTGAAGAGTATAGGCATTAACTCCTCTTTTAGTGTTTGGTAGAATTCACCAATGAACCCATCTTGTCGTGGATCTTTATGTTGTTAGTTTTTTGGTTACCACTTCAAGTTCATTACTAGTCATTGGTCTGTTCAGATTTTCTATTTTTTCCTGATTCAGTTTTGGAAGATTGTATGTTTCTAGGAATTTATCCATTTCTTCCAGGACATCTAATTTGTTGGCATATAATTCTTTGTAGTATTCTCTTATAATCCTTCAAATTTCTGTGGTGTCAGTTTTATTTCTCCTCTTTTGTTGATAATTTTATTTGGATACTTTCTCTTTTATTCTTAATGAGTCTGGCTAAGAATTCATAATTTTTGTTTATCTCTTCAATGAACGAGCTCTTGGTTTCATTGATCTTTTCTGTTGTTTTTAGTTGCTATGTTAATTATTTCTGATTTGATCTTTATTATTTTCTTCCATCAACAAACCTTGGACTTTGTTCTTTTTCTGGTTCCTTTAGGTGTAAGATTAGATTGTTTTTGTGAGAGTTATCTTGTTTCTTGAGATAGGTCTGTATTGCTATAAACTTTCCTCTTAAAACTGCTTTTGCTGTGTCCCAAAGATTTTTGACCATTGTGTTTTCATTTTCATTTGTCTCCATGTATTTTTAAATTTCTTCTTTGATTTCTTCATTGACATATTGGTTGTTTTAGTGTCATGTTGCTTAACCTCTATGTGTTGGTGTTTTTTCCAGTTTTTTTCTTGTGATTGTTTTCTAGTTTCATACTTTTATGGTTGAAAAAGATGCATGGTGTGATTTCAGTCTTTTTAAATTTATTGAGAACTTTTTTGTTGTCTACCATGTGATCTATTCTGAAGAATGTTCCATGTGCATTTGGACTGTTTCCATGTGCATTCTGCTCCTTTGGATGGAATGTTCTGCATGTTTCTGTTATGTCCATCTAGGCTGATATGGCATTCAAAGACACTGTTTCCTTGTTGATTTTGTACCTGGATGTGATTGTGTTGATTTTCTGTGCACTGATGTGAGTGAGGTGTTAAAGTTCCCTACTATTTCTGTATTACCACAAATTTCTCTATATATCCATTAATATCTGCTTTATGTATCTGGGTACTCTAGTATTGGGTGTATAGATTTTTACAATTGTAATAGCCTCTTTTTTGATTGATCCCTTTATCATTATGTAGTGCCTTTCTTTGCCTGTTGTTACAGTCTTTGTTTCAAAGTCTCTTTTGTTTGATAGAAGTATAGCTACCCTGACTTATTTTTTGGCTTCCATATGCATGGTGAATGTTTTTCTATCCCTTTATTTTCAGTCTGCAGGTGTCTTTGGGTCTGAGGTGAGTCTCTTGTAGATAGCATATAGATGAGTCTTGTTTTTCTTTTTAATTTTTTAAAAATTCACTCTACCACCTTATGTGTGTTGATTGGAGTAAGTAGGCCCTTTACATTTAAAATAATTATTGATAGTTATGTACTTATTGCCCATTTTGTTAATTGTTTTCTGGTTGTTTTTGTAGTTCTTCTCTGTTTCTTTCTTCCATTCTTGCTCTCTCTCTTTGTGACTGAGTTTCTGTAGTGTTATGTTTGGTTTTCTTTCTCTTTATCTTCTGTATATCTATTATAGGTTTTGGATTTGTAGTTACAATGAGTTTCATATATTTCATCCTTGGTATATAGTAGTCTATATTAATTTGATGGTCATTTAGGTTCAAACACATTCTAAAAACAACTTTTTTTTTTACTCCCTCCATATTTTCTGTATATGTTGACATACATTACATATTTTGATTGATAATTTTCTTTTTTTTTAAAGATTTTATTTATTTATTTATTTGAGAGAGAGAGAGCATGAGAGGGGGGAGGGTCAGAGGGAGAAGCAGACTCCTTGCTGAGCAGGGAGCCCGAAGTGGGACTCGATCCCGGGACTCCAGGATCATGACCTGAGCCAAAGGCAGTCACTTAACCAACTTAGCCACCCAGGCACCCCAATTGATAATTTTCTTATGTCTAATTATAGCTTTTTCCACTTAAAGAATTCCCTTTAACATTTCTTTTAAGGCTGGCTTGGTAGTGATAAACTCCTTTAACTTTTATTTGTTTGGGAAAATATCTCTCCTTCAATTCTCATAGATAACCTTGTTGGGTAGAGTATTCTTGGTTGTAGGTTTTTCCTTTCAGGACTTTGAATATATCATGCCGATCTCTTCTGACCTTCAAAGTTTCTGCTGAAAAATCAATTGATAACCTCATGGGTTTTTCCTTGTATGTAACTTTTTGCTTCTTTCTTTTGGCTTTTAAAATTGTCTCTTTATATTTAACTTTCAACATTTTAATAATTATGTGTCGTGGTTTGCACCTCCTTGGTTTTATCTTGTTTGGAACTCTCTTTGCTTCATGAACTTGGATGTCTATTTCTTTCCCTAGGTTAGGGTATTTTTCAGCTATTACTTCTTCAAATAAGTTTTCTGCCCTTTTCTCTCCTCTTCATCTGGAACCCCTATAATATGATTTTTTTTTTTTTGCATGCTATTGAACAAGAGAATACTTAACCTATCCTCATGTTTTAAAATTGTTTTCTCTGGTTGAAGTTCAGCTTGGGTGGTTTTCATTGTCTTGTCTTCCACATCACTGAGTTATTCTTCTGTATCTGTTAATCTACTGTTGATTCCCTCTACAGTATTTTTCATTTCAATTATTGCTTACTTCAACTTTGATTGCTTCTTTTTAACATGTTTTTTCTTTTTTCTGAAGGTCTGAGTTTTTCTACTCTTCTCTCCAGCCCAGTAAGTATATTTACAATAATTACTTTAAACTCTTCATCAGGCATATTGACTATATTTGTTTCATTTAGTTCTTTTCCTGAGGTTTTGTCTGGTTCTTTATTTTGCAAGGTATTCTTGTCCCCCCATTTTGGTGATTTTCTTTGTTTCTGTGGATTAGGTAGTACCACTACTTCTGATTTTGAAGGAATGGTCTTGTGTGTGGTCATTGCCTTTGTAGACTATGTGTGTCTGGTGACTTGTGCTGGCTGGCTGGAGCTGTGGCTGGTGTGGACTTGGGATCACAGAACACTCCATGCTGGGGTTGCCCTGGTGGGCTGACTAGAACTGAAGTAGGTGTGGGCAGGGTGGTCCTGAGGCTCTTTATGCAGAGTGCCCTGGCAGGACAGCTGAAGCTGAAGTGGTTCAAGATGAGGGGTTCTGGGCCTCTCCACAAATGGGTGCTGTGGAATGACAGCTAAAGCTGAAGTGCACACAGGTCAGTGCAATACTTGGGGCTCTCCACCTAGTGGTGCCACACAGGTCAGTGCAATACCTGGGCTCTCCTCACAGGACAGCTAAAGCTGAAGTGGGTCCAGGCTGGGCTGTCCCAGGGTTCTTCATGCAGATGACACCCGGCAGGACAGCTGAAGGTGAAATGGTGCAAACTGGAGTGCTCCAAGGATCTATGAACAGAGGGCATCTTGGCAGATTAGCTCAAGCTAAATTAGATGTAATATGGGATGTTCTGAGACTCTCTGTGTAGAGGGTGCTCTGGTAGGCTGGCTGAAGCTGAGTTGGGGTGTGAGCCAGGAGATTCTGGGGTCTCCATGGGGCAAAAATCCTGGAAGAACTGCAGAAGCTGGACTGGCTGCAAGCCAGGGGATCCTGGACCTTTCTGCATAGTGGGCCCCCTAGCAGGACAGAGGAAGCTGAAGCAGATGCAAGCTGGGTACCTCTCATGCTCCGTGCATGTTGGGTCCGTGGGGTGCTCTGGTCAGATGGCTGGAGCTGAGGCATTATGTGAGCCAGGAGATCCCTGGGCTGTCCATGCAGAGGGTGCCCTGGCAGGATAGCTGAAGCTGAATTCGGTGCAAGCTGGGAGTCCTGGAGCTCTACCAAGAGGGTACTTGAACAGGACAGCTAAAGTTGAAGTGGGTATAAACTGGTGTATTCCAAGATTCTCTGCACAGAGGGTGCCCTGGGCGGGGGTGTGTATGTGGAAGGAGCTGAGGAGGGTACAGGCTTGGAGGGTCCTGGGGTGCTCCATGCAGGGGGTTCCCTGACAGGACAGCCAAAGCTGAAGTGGGCATGGGCTGGTATATTCCCTGGGCTCTCTGCACAAAGCGTGCCCTGGCAAAATAGCTGAAGCTGAAGTGGATGCAATCTGAGGTATCCTGGGACTGTCCACCCTGAGGGTACTGTGGTGGCACAGCTGAGGCTGAAGTAGCTATAAGCTGGGGTGTCCTGGGATGCTTAATACAGAGAATGCCCTCTCTGGGTGACTGGAGCCAAGACAGGTATGGGTGGGAGTGTTAGAAGGCACTCTGCACAGGACGTGCCCTGATGGGGTGGCTGGGTCCAAAAGAGGTCTCAATCAGGAGGTCTCAGAGTGCTCTGTATCCGAGATGCACTAGCAAGCCCTCTGAAGTTGAACTAGTGTGGGCCTGAAGAATTCCAGGGTGATTTGCCCCGTGTCACCTTGGCGTGAAGGCTGGAGCTATAGTGAATGCTACCTAGCGGTGTCCTGGCATGTACCGCCCTGTGGTTGCCATGGTGGGGCTTTTGGGGCTGGCGTGGGCTAGGGCCCCAGAGCTCACTGAGATGATAGGTTGGTTAGGGTGACTAGATCCTGCACTGGTCTGTGCTTTCATGGTGGGAGTGAGTGTAAACTGTCCAACCCCTCCAACCCAGACAGACTTCCAGTGGCTCACTCACTATTTGGCAAAGTTCTATGGCTGGCTCTTTTATATGCTGGTTGCTCTTTTCTTTTATTTTTTTAAAGTTTATTCGTTTATTTATAGTCTATACACTGGTATTTATTATTCATTCATTCATTCATTCACTCGTTCATTCATTCGTGAGAGAATGACAGAACACACAGAGGGAGGGAAGAGGGGGAGGGAGAGAATCCCAAGCAGACTCCACACTCAGTGCAGAACCCAATGCAGGGCGCCATCTCAAGACCCTGAGATCAGGACCTGAGCCCAAACCAAGAGTCAGATGCTTAACTGACTAAGCCCCCCAGTGCACCTACACTGGTTGTTCTTTTAAATTGGCTTTTCTTCTGTGCTCCATGGGGTCCAGGGCTTGAGTTGGTTAAAGAACTCAGGGCTCACTGAGGTGGCAGACTAGTTAGGGCACTTGTACTCTTCTCTCATTGATGTTGTTAAGGTGGAGAGCAAGTGTAAACTGTGTCTGTGAGCCCCTTGGACTTCAGGAGAGTTCCAGCAACTCCCCAGTGCTTGGCAGAGTTATAGGGCGGGCTCTTTCATATACTCATTGCTTATTTATTTATTTATTTATTTATTTATTTTTTAGAGGTGAATTTTTTAAAAATATTTTATTGTTATGTTAATCACCATACATTTCATCATTAGTTTTTGATGTAGTGTTCCATGATTCATTGTTTGCGTATAACACCCAGTGCTCCATTCAAACGTGCCCTCTTTAATACCCATCACCAGGCTAACCCATCCCCCACCCCCTCCCCTCTAGAACCCTCAGTTTGTTTCTCAGAATCCATAGTCTGTCATGGTTCGTCCCCCCCTCCGATTTCCCCCCTTCATTTATCACATCCTACTATCTTCTTTTCTTATTTTATTTTATTGTACTTTACTTTATTTTATTATTTTATTTTATTTTGTTTTGTTTTCTTTTCTTTTATTATGTTATGTTAATCATCATACATTACATCATTAGTTTTTGGTGTAGTGTTCCATGATTCATTATTTGCGTATAACACTCAGTGCTCCATGCAGAATGTGCCCTCTTTAATGCCCATCACCAGGCTAACCCATCTCCCCACTCCCCTCACCTCTAGAACCCTCAGTTTGTTTTTCAGAGTCCATCGTCTCTCATGGTTCATCTCCCCCTCCGATTTCCCCCGCTTCGTTCTTCCTGCTATTTTCTTCTTCTTCTTCTTACTTTTTTTTTTTAACATATTATGTATTATTTGCTTCAGAGGTACAGATCTGTGATTCAACAGTTTTGCACACTTCACAGCACTCACCACAGCACATAACCTCCCCGATGTCTATCACCCAGTCACCCCATCCCTCCCACTCCCCACCACTCCAGCAACACTCAGTTTGTTTCCTGAGATTAAGAATTCCTCATATCAGTGAGGTCATATGATACATGTCTTTTTCTGATCGACTTATTTCACTCAGCATAATAATCTCCAGTTCCATCCACATCATTGCAAATGGCAAGATTTCATTCCTTTTGATGGCTGCATAATATTCCATTGTCTATATATATATATCACATCTTCTGTATCCATTCATCTGTTGATGGCCATCTTGGCTCATTCCACAGTTTGGCTTTTGTGGACATTGCTGCTATAAACATCAGGGTGCATGTTCCCTTTTGGATCCCTACATTTATATCTTTGGGGTAAATACCCAGTAGTGCAATTGCTGAATCGATGGTAGCTCTATTTTTAACTGCTTGAGGAACCTCCATACTATTTTCCAGAGTGGCTGCACCAGCTTGCATTCTCACCAACAGTGTAGGAGAGTTCCCCTTTCTCCGCATCCCCGACAACATCTGTCATTTCCTGACTTGTTAATTTTAGCCATTCTGACTGGTGTGAGGTGGTATCTCATTGAGGTTTTGATTTGGATTTCCCTGATGCTGCGTGATGTTGAGCACTTTTTCATGTGTCTGTTGGCCATTTGGATGTCTTCTTTGGAAAAATGTCTGTTCATGTCTTCTGCCCATTCCTTGATGGGATCATTTGTTCTCTGGGTGTTGAGTTTGATGAGTTCTTTATAGATTTGGATACTAGCCCTTTATCTGATATGTCTTCATTTATCCCTTCCTACTATCTTCCGAGTATCTTCTCCCATTCTCTTGGTTGTTGTTTGGTTTTGTTGACTGTTTCTTTTGTTGTGCAAAAGCTTTTTATCTTGATGAAGTCCCAACAGTTCATTTTTGCCCTTGCTTCCCTTGCCTTTGGCGATGTTTCTAGGAAGAAGTTGTTACAGTTGAGGTCGAAGAGGTTGCTCCCTGTTGTTCTCCTTTAGGATGTTGATGGACTCCTATCTCACATTTAGGTCTTTCAACCATTTTGAGTCTATTTTTGTGTGTGGTGTAAGGAAATGGTCCAGTTTCATTCTTCTGCATGTGGCTGTCCAATTTTCCCAACACCATTTGTTGAAGAGACTGTCTTTTTTCCATTGGACATTCTTTCCTGCTTTGTCGAAGATGAGTTGATCATAGAGTTGAGGGTCCATTTTTGGGCTCTCTATTCTGTTCCATTGATCTATGTGCCTGTTTTTGTGCCAGTACCATACTGTCTTGATGATGACAGGTTTGTAATAGAGCTGGAAGTCCAGAATTGTGATGCCGCCAGCTTTGCTTTTCTTTTTCAACATTCTTCTGGCTATTTGGGGTCTTTTCTGGTTCCATACAAATTTTAGGATTATTTGTTCCTTAATTTCTCTCTCTTCTGTCTTGTTGGTGTATAGGAATGCCACTGATTTCTGTGCATTGATTTTATATTCTGCCACTTTACCAAATTCCTGTATGAGTTCTAAGAGTTTTGGGGTTGAGTCTTTTGGGTTTTCTACATAAAGTATCATATCATCTGCAAAGAGCAAGAATTTGACTTCTTTGCTGATTTGGATGCCTTTTATTTCTTTTTGTTGTTTGATTGCTGTGGCTAGGACTTCTAATACTATGTTGAATAGCAGTGGTGATAGTGGACATCCCTGCCATATTCCTGACCTTAGGGGGAAAGCTCTCAGTTTTTCCCTATTGAGAAGGATATTTGCTGTGGGTTTTTCATAGATGGCTCTTATGATATTGAGGTATGTACTCTCTATCCCTATACTCTGAAGAGTTTTAATCAAGAAAGGATGATGTACTTTGTGAAATGCTTTTTCTGCATCTATTGAGAGGATCATATGATCTTGTTCTTTCTTTTGTTAATGTATTAGATCACGTTGATTGATTTGCGGATGTTGAACCAACCTTGCAGCCCAGGGAGAAATCCCACTTGGTCGTGGTGAATAATCCTTTTAATGTACTGTTGGAACCTATTGGCTACTATTTTGGTGAGAATTTTTACATCCATGTTCATCAAGGATATTGGTCTGTAATTCTCCTTTTTCATGGGGTCTTTGTCTGGTTTTGGGTTCAAGGTAATGGTGGCCTCATAAAACGAGTTTGGAAGTTTTCCTTCCATTTCTATTTTTTGGAACAGTTTCAGAATAGGTATTCATTCTTTAAATGTTTGGTAGAATTCCCCTGGGAAGCCATCTGGCCCTGGGCTTTTGTTTTATGGGAGATTTTTTGATGACTGCTTCAGTATCCTTAGTGGTTATAGGTCTGTTCAGGTTTTCTATTTCTTCCTGGTTCAGTTTTGGTAGTTGATACATCTCTAGGAATGCATCCATTTCTTCCAGATTATCTAATTTGCTGGCATAGAGTTGCTCATAATATGTTCTTATAACTGTCTGTATTTCTTTGGTGTTGGTTGTGATCTTTCCTCTTTCATTCATGATTTTATTTATTTGGGTCATTTCTCTTTTCTTTTTTGATAAGTCTGGCCCGGAGTTTATCAATCTTGTTAATTCTTTCAAAGAACCAGCTTCTAGTTTCGTTGATCTGTTCTACTGTTTTCTTGGTTTCTGTTTCATTGATTTCTGCTCTGATCTTTATTATTTCTCTTCTCCTGTTGGGTTTAGGCTTTATTTGCTGTTCTTTCTCCAGCTCCTTTAGGTGTAGGGTTAGGTTGTGTATTTGAGACCTTTCTTGTTTCTTGAGAAAGGCTTGTATTGCTGTATACTTTCCTCTTAGGACTGCCTTTGGGATCCCAAAGATTTTGAACAGTTGTGTTTTCATTTTCATTTGTTTGCATGAATTTTTTTAATTCTTTTTTAATTTCCTGGTTGACCCATTCCTTCTTTAGTAGGATGCTCTTTAGCCTCCATGTATTTGAGTTCTTTCCGACTTTCTTTCTTTTTTGTTTTTTTTTAATGATTTTATTTATTTATTTGACAGAGAGAGAGAGAGAGCAACAGCAGGAACACAAGCAGGGGATTTGGGGATGGAGAAGCTGGCTTCCCACTGAGGAGGGAGCCCGATGCGGGGTTCGATCCGAAGACACTGGGATCATGACCTGAGCTGAAGGCAGATGCTTAACGACTGAGCCACCCACGCGCCCCTCTTTCTGACTTTCCTCTTGTGATTGGGTTCTAGTTTCAAAGCACTGTGGTCTGAAAATATGCAGGGAATGATCCCAATCTTTTGGTCGTTGAGACCTGATTTGTGACCTAGGATGTGATCTATTCTGGAGAATGTTCCATGGGCACTAGAGAAGAATGTGTATTCTGTTGCTTTGGGATGGAATGTTCTGAATATATCTGTGAAGTCCATCTGGTCCAGTGTGTCATTTAAAGCCTTTATTTCCTTGTTGATCTTTTGCTTAGATGATCTGTCCATTTCAGTGAGGGGGTTTTAAAGTTCCCCACTATTTTTGTATTGTTGTTGATGTGTTTCTTTGCTTTTGTTATTAACTGGCTTATATAATTGGCTGCTCCCATGTTATGGGCATAGATATTTACAATTGTTAGATCTTCTTGTTGGAGAGACCCTTTAAGTATGATATTGTATCCTTTCTCATCTCTCGTTATAGTCTTTGGTTTAAAATCTAATTTGTCTGAGATAAGGATTGCCACCCCAGCTTTCTTTTATGTCCATTAGCATGGTAAATGGTTTTCCACCCCCTGACTTTCAATCTGAAAGTGTCTTTGGGTCTAAAATGACTCTCTTGCAGAGAGCATATTGATAGGTCTTGTTTTTTTAATCCAGTCTGATACTGTGTGTCTTTTGATTGGGGCATTCAGCCCATTTACATTCAGGCTAACTATTGAAAGATATGAATTTAGTGTCATTGTATTGCCTGTAGGTGACTGTTCCTGTATATTGTCTCTGTTCCTTTCTGGTCTATGTTACTTTTAGGCTCTCTCCTTGCTTAGAGGACCCCTTTGAATATGTCTTGTAGGGCTGGTTTCGTGTTTGCAAATTCCTTTAGCTTTTGTTTTTTTTTTTCTTGGAAGCTTTTTATCTCTCTTTCTATTTTCAATGACAGCCTAGCTGTATATAGTATTTTTGGCTGCATATTTTTCTCATTTAGTGCTCTGAATATATCATGCCTGTCTTTTCTGGCCTGCCAGGTCTCTGTGGATAGGTCTGTTCCCAATCTAATGTTTCTACCAGTTTAGGTTACAGATCTCTTGTCCTGAGCTGCTTTCAGGATTTTCTCTTTGTCTCTTAGACTCGTAAGTGTTACTATTAGATGTCGGGGTGTTGACCTATTTTTATTGATTTTGAAGCGGTTCTCTGTGCCTCCCCGGTTTTGATGCCTGTTTCCTTCCCCAAATTAGGGAAGTTCTCTGCTATAATTTGCTCCAATATACCTTCTGCCCCTCTCTCTCTTTCTTCTTCTTCTGGGATCCCAATTATTGTAATATTGTTTTATCTTGTGGTATCACTTATCTCTCAAATTCTTCTCTCGTAATCCAGTATTTGTTTCTCTCTTTTTCTCAGCTTCTTTATTTTCGATCATTTGGTCTTCTATATCACTAATTCTCTCTTCTGCCTCATTTCCCTAGCAGTTAGCACCCCCATTTTTGATTGCACCTCATTAATAGCCTTTTTGATTTCGACTTTGTTAGATTTTTTTTCTTCTATTTCTCCAGAAAGGGTTTCTCTAATATCTTCCATGCTTTTTTCAAGCCCAGCTAGTACCTTTAAAATCATCATTCTGAACTCTAGTTGTGAGATCTTACTAATGTCCATATTGATTACATCCCTGGCAGTCCATACTGCCTCTTGTTCTTTTTTTGAGGTGATTTTTTCCGTCTTGTCATTTTGTCCAGAGGAGAATAGATGAATGAGGGAACAAAATGCTAATAGGATAAAAACAACCCCAGAAAAATATACACTAAGCAAATCAGAGAAGACCTGAAACCGGGGAAAAGAAAGGGAAAGAAAAAAAAAGAAAAAGAGAAAGATTAAAAAAAAAATATGATCAGACTGGTGCGTAGATCAGTGCCACACACTAGATTTTGGGCGTATTTTGGTGTTAGAAGAAAGTGCCTCCCAAAATTTTAAAGAAAGACAAACTTATATATGTACAAAAATAAGGGTAAATATGTTGAAGAGATGGAATATGACTGTAAAGAAGAAAATTATAAAAGTTTTTATAGAAGGAATTTAGAAGATAAGAAGTTGGTTGAAAAAAGAAAGAAGAGGATTTAAAAAAAAATGAGAGAATGTGATCAGTTGGAGACTAGAACAAAGCCATACACTAGAGATTTAGGGTATATTTTGGTCTGTTAGAAGAAACTGTATCCCTAAATTTTAAAGAGATAACTATATATATATATATGTATATATATATATATATATATATATACTAAAAATAAGGTTAACTACTCTGAAGGGATAAATATGACTTTAAAAATGAAAAATAAAAATGATTTTTTAAAAAAGGGATTGATAAGATGTTGGTTGAAAAAGGGAAAAACAAAAATTAAAAACAAAAAAAGAAAAGAAAGAAAAAAGAATTAATAAAATTAACTTTGAAAGACTAAAGAATCATGGGAAAAAAGCCATGACTTCTATGTGCAGTATTCCCCTAGTGCTTGAGTTCTGCCATTCTCGTGGATCGGTAAACTTGGACTTGGCTGGCTGTTCTTGCTGATCTTCTGGTGGTGGGGCCTGTTGCCATGGCTCTTAAATGTTTTTGCTGGAGGAGGAATTGTCCCGCCCTTGCCGGGTCCGGACTAAGTAATCTGCTGGGGTTTGCTCTTGGGAGATTTTGTTCCCTGCAAGCTTTCCATACAGCTTTGTAGGACAAGCGCGAAAATTGCGGCCCCCCCAATCTCTGCCTGGAGGAGCCGAACTCAGGACCCCGCTCCTCAGTGCGCCCCCAGAGAAAAGCTGTCAATCACTCCCATCTCGCTGGTCTCCGGCCACACTCAGTGCTCACCCGGCCTGTGATTGAGCATTTCTATCTGTGGCACTTGACCCATGTGGAGTCTCTAAACCTAGCACATCCCTGTGGTGCACTTCCTTGTCACTCCTCCCAGGGAGGCAGGGGAGTCTCCCTGGATCTGTTGCTTGTTAGGTCCCTGCTGGAGGAGCAGTGGCCCGACTGTGCCGTGGATCATGGTTTATGGCAACCCTGAGCTTAAAGCCCATGCCTCGGCTTCGTCTCTGCAGCCGGGTTCCCTGCTCCGATACCTGGGAGCTCTGCCGCACTCAGGCATCCCCAATCTTTCTGTGACCCCGAGGGTCCCGAGACCACACTGTCCCACGAGGCTTCCACCCCCAGCTTAGCCAGTGGAGTGAGGTCCCTTAGCGGAGCCAACTCTAAATTTCTGATTTTGTGCTCCGCGGCTCTATCACTTGTCGGTAGCGGCTGACGGAGACCCCCTCCCCGGCTGTCTATCCTCCCAAATTTTGCCTCGAATTCACTTCTTCTCACATCCTGCCTTCCAGCAAGTGGTTGCTTTTCTGTTCAGAGAGTTGCTGCTCTTCTTTTCTTCGATCTCCTGTTGAGCTTGTAGGTGTTCAGAATGGCTTGATCTGTATCCAACTGAATTCCTGGGACCAGATGAAATTTAGGTCTCCTACTCCTCCACCACCTTGCTCCTCCCCTCGCTCGTTGCTCTTTTAAACCACAAAAAATAAGAGAGACTCTTAATTATAGAGAACAAACTGAGGGCTGCTGGAGGGGAGGTAGGTCAGTGGGGATGGGCTAGATGGATGATGGGCATTAAGGAGGGCACCTGTTGGTTTGAGCACTGGGTGTTATATGTAAGTGATGAGTCACTGAATTCTCCTGAAACTAATATTACACTATATGTGAACTTTCCAGACTTTAAATAAAAACTTTAAACATAAAAAAATAAACAGGTTTTTTGTTTGTTTGTTTGTTTTCATCTGGGACTGGTTTGGGTGGGGACCTGGGGCTCACTGAGGAGGCAAGCTAGCTTTGGTGTCAGAACCCTTCTCCTTTCTGCACTTTCAAGGTGGCAGGGGAATGTAAGCTCTGCTGCTTGCCAGCACCCCGACCCACAGCATTCCAGCAACTTCTCTGTCATTTGGCAGAGTTCTAGAACTGAGCCTTGTATATAGTAGTTGTTCTTTTAAAGATTTTTGTCTGTGCTCAAGGCAGGTACTACCATCCCTCAGTACTACCACCAACTGCTGTTTCAGTATGGGGTGTGGTGGGTTCCCTGCCTTACTGTGTCTCCGTCTCTTCTTCATTCTCTTGCTGTTTTCTCCATTTTTCGTATGTAGATGCTGTTAGTCAGTCTTCAGTTCTTCCTTAGGGGGAATGGCTGTATAAATAAGTGTAATTTGGTATGTCTGTGGGGGAGGCAAGTTTAGGGTCTGGACTCCTCAGACATGTCCTCTTCTGTTCAGTAAGTGGAACAGAAGTGGTCATTCTCTGGGCTCAAATCTCATAAACAAGGATAACACGTATCAGGAAATTCTCAGTCCAGAACATAAGGGAATTTGGGGTTATCACTCTGGGCTGCTGCCACCTATTCAGATCTTTGCCTCCCTTTATGGAGCACAGAAATCTTATACACAGGAGTTGAGTTCCAGAATCACTTTAGTTCTGTGTTCGTGATTCCATCAAAGCTGATTCCTCTGAGCATGGCAGTTTGATGTAAATTGTCCATGTGCATGAGAACATACACATGGTGTATAAGAGAGATTAGGGATAAAAATAAGTGAGTGATGAGTGATGCCCCACAAGAGAAATAGAAATAACTGAATACACTTTTATTTTCCAGTCTCTGTGGCTAGGCTTCAGTGTCCCAGTCAACCCTCAACCTGCCTCCCTAGTCTCATTGGATGCTCACTATCTCTTTATTCACCATTATAGTGGTGGAAAGCTTTCCCTAATCAGACAGATTAACAGGAAAAAAACAAATTTAATTTTGTACATATAGAAGCCCTTTAAAGAAAAATGAGAATCTAAGATAGCTAGGCAGTTGAAACTTATATAGCATCCTGGGCTAAGGAGAAGAGGGGTAGGGGTCTGGGACTTCAAAGGGCAGGTAGATAATTTACAGGAAGATATGAAGAGGAAATGGTTAGTAAACTGATGTTTGCCCTATCATGCAAATGTCTTTCCAGTATAAAAATTTATCTCTGGTAATAGCTGTCTTCCTGGTACACTTGCCCTCTCTAAATTCCTTTAGGCATTTAGAGCTTTTCCTGCTAGGTCTTGATTGCCTTCAGCTCAAAACAATCCACATGCCAAACTGGCACATTTTGGGGTGACATATTCTGTTCTCACTCAACATCATACTGACATTTCCTCCTATCCCTTCCCTCCCAGTTTCTCCTATAGTCTATGGGATCCCAAGCCTTAGAGACTTTGTAGATTGCTGTTCCTTCTGTCCTGAGGTACCTTCCTTGACTCTCACATGTTTAGTGAATTTCCTCTCATCATTCAAAACTCAGATCAAATATCTCTCTTTGCCGAAATCCTTTCTCATGTTTTTCACACTGATAGTCTCTTCCTCATGTGAATTTTCTGGCATGTATAAATAATAATAAAATATCAAACACTCATGATTGAGAAGTCCCTGTATGCTAAGCATTCTCGAGGATGTATCTTACTTGATGCGCACATAAACCTTATGAAGTAGATTCTGTAATTATGTCTATTTTACAGATGAGGAAAATAAGGCTCAGAGACTAATTTTTCCAAGGTCACCAATATAGTAGGCAGAGTTCAACATGTGTCTAAAGCTTGTGTTCCTGCCCACTAGACTTCTATTTATGTTATGGCGTAATAACTTGTCTACTAGGCTGAGATTCCTTATCTTATTCCTTTTGAGATCCTCCTTTGGCACACAGTAGGAGTTTAATAATTGTTTGTTGAATAAGTGTTGATGTGCATCCTCAGTAAATATTTATTGAATGTTGTGCAGCAGGACTTATATTTAGATGATTTGATATACAGTATTCAAGTATGTTAATGGAATTACAAATCACTGTGTGTCTTATTTTGTGTGTGTGTGCACTTATAGAGAACATACCTCAGAAAAATTTATAAATATTAGGGATTTTAGTCTTTAATGCATGCTATTGTATGGTTCATAATGTTAGAGTAGAGATTTCTTCTTTCTCTACCTCTTTAATTAAAGGTGTATGTGGGAGGAGGTATTGTCCTTTGAGATTTGCTATAGGAGCACATCTCCATAGTTTCAAGATGCAATTATCCTAGGCTAGGCACAGGCTTTGTAACAAAGATTCAAATAAAATCATGTAATTGTGACACTGGCTTCCTCTTTTTTCTTAGGCTGAAAGATATATTTGGGATTTGATCCTTAAATTTGGACTTTGGAACTTGGTTCAAACATTGGATATAGATTCGGGTATCTAGAGGATAGTCAATTAATATTCATTGGATTTTATTGATTTAGTATACATTATACACTTCATGTCAAAGGGAATACTTTGTCCTTTCTGAATTTTAGAAAACATCCAAAAATGTATCTTATGTTATTAACTGATTTTATAGATTGAGAGGATGGACAAATATTTATATTATTAGGAGAGGGACTTATATGAGTTATATGAACTTATAACATAAAGTTCATGTCAAATATGTAGGTGTCTTTATTTCTAGGATGGTTATATTTAAAATCAATCTGTGTGCCATAATGGTCAAATCAGGTAAAACAAACAAACAAAAAACACCACAAACAAATAGTCAAACAGTTTGGATTAGACTGCCTTAGTCAACATTTATGGTTTTTCACTCCTGAAGTCTAATGACATTACATTCCCTCCTTATTACTGGTTAATTTGTAAAAGAAAAGTTACTATGGTAGGTACTCCAGATTGACTATTCAAGTATCTTTCCCAGCTTTCTTCTTCCTTGCTTGCCCTAGTAAAGGGACTCATTTTTCATGACTTTTTTCTTTTTTTGTAACAACGGGTGTCCATGTTTGCAAATTATGGCCAATAAAATATGAGAGAAATCTGCTGGTGGATTCTGGGGAAAAAATTACTTTCCTGACTTAAAAGCACACTGGCAACTGCTGTTATTTCTGTATATATTCTTTCTCCCTGGAATTTGAATATGGTGCTCACAGATGTGGCAATTTCTTTAACCTTGAGGGGCCAAGCATAAAGAGAAATGTCAACATGCTATGGACACCAAGGCCAAGAGAAAGAGTCCAGGTCCTTGAAGGCATAGTCAAACAACTAAGGTCACAAAGTGCCCGCGTTGACTTCTTCTTACATGAAGACAAAAGATTTATTTCTTTAAGCCATAATTAGTGAGTTTTCTGTCACTTTCACCTAAAGAGTGTTGATGTCTAGAATTGGTGGAGAAGCCTCAGGAGGACTTTGGTGAGCACCTGAAAGTTAGGGGAAGGTGAACTGCCCCTTCTTATTCTCAGACAGAGGCAGTTTGGTTCTAACTTGGCCCCTTGCCAAGATGGGAATAAGAACAGTATTATCAAGTGTCTAAGTTCTGACTCTTCCCTGGAAGTCAGTCAACTAGGTTGCAACTTAAATGGTAAGAGAAGATATCTGGGTAAGTTCCTTCTTCATCTCTTTGGGTAAATGTATCTTGAGATCTTTGGTATTGCATAGAATCTGTTGGCTAAGTTTTTCTTTTTAAGTATTTTATCTAATACAACTCCATGAAAAAGTTCCTATGCTTCATTTATTCATTCGGTAAATATTTGAGTATCAGCAAAACTAAACATAACCTCTCTCATATAGAGGGAAGCCTGATGAGAGAGGTGAGCATAGTTCAAATAATTATAAAAGAGGAGTATACTTTCACAAGCTAAGTGCTACAAAATAAAGGGACAAAATAAGAAAGACATCTGGCTTTTGAGATGCTGTAAGTTAGGAGACAAGTCCTGTGAAAGTGACACTTGAGTGATGAAGGATGAGTGGGTGTTAACTAAGGACAGAAGAATGGGAAAGAGCACTCATAGAAAAAGGGAGAGCATGCACAAGGGACTCAGGACAGAAGGCAGCATGGTGAATTTGAGGATCTCAAAGAAGATCACTATGGTTGTAGTACTGAGAATAAGGGGAAGTCTAGAGAGATAGGCCAGACCATACAGGGCACTGTTGTCTATCTTAAAGATTTGATAATTATCCTAAGGACCATGAGAAGCCATTGAAAAGTTTAAACAAGAATTATAAATACTTCAGTGTTTTGAAAAGATCAATCTGGCTGCATCGTGGAAAATGGATTAGCAAGGAACCAGTCTGAATGCTTTTAGGTAATTAAGAATTTATTGCATTAATTCAGGTGGGAGATAATGGTACTTTGGTAGAGTGTTTCTGTTAGTGGTTATTGTGATGCTATTGGAGGTGCAAGAAATGGATGGATTTGAGAATTATATTCAGGAGGTAAATGGGCAAGCTTGGTACTAGCTTGGATATGATTTGTGTGGAAAAAGGGGCTTTGAAGGGTGACTCCAAAGTCCTTTGCTTGCTACCTGGATGAATCATGATACTATTTTCCCAGATTAGGAACACAGAAAGAAAATGAGAATCAGAGGAAAACATTATGATTTCATTCTTGGATACTTTAAATGTGTTTTAATAGACTTATGTGTAAAGGGTGGTGGTGGAGGGAATTTGATGGAAAAGCTGCAGTCACATTTACTACTGTATTTATCATTATTAGATGACACTTTTATTTCTCCTGTTTGTTGCCACTTACTTTTCTCATGTCTTTGACTGATCATGGATTAGTTACTGACATGGGGGATCTCAGGATAAATTGTCCGTTTATGGCATCTTAATGACTTCTAAGATGTTGTTCTTTGGCGGGTATATCTCCCTGCCTGCCCAGAGTCCTTTTTTTAGCCCAAAATGCACAGTGACCTCTGAGCTAAAACATGGAAGACATTTGGACTAAAATTGTAAAATCTCCCTCCCCCTTGGTTCTGCTAGGGGAAAATCTATATTTAGAAAAATGATTATATTTTTTATAGACTTTATTTTTTAGAAGTTTTGGTTTTCAGAAATATTGAAGAGCTAGTTCAGAGAGCTCCTTTACATCCTCACACAGTTTCCTCTATTTATAACATCTTAGAGTAGTGTGGTACATTTATTATAATTAATCAACATGATTTTTAATGATTAAATTCCACACTTTTTTTTAAAGATTTTTATTTATTTATATGAGAGAGAGAGAGAATGAAGAGATAGAGAGCACGAGAGGGAAGGAGGTCAGAGGGAGAGGCAGACTCCCTGCTGAGCAGGGAGCCTGATGTGGGACTCGATCCTCGGACTCCAGGATCATGACCTGAGCCGAAGGCCGTCGCTTAACCAATTGAGTCACCCAGGCGCCCCTAAAGTCCACACTTTAAAAAAATAAAATATTTCTTTGGTTTTTACCTAATGTCCTTTCTCTTTCCCAGGATCCTCTCCAACTTGCCATATTACATTGAATTGTCATGTCTTCTTAGGTTCCTCTTGGTTGTGACAGTTTCTCAACTTTCCTTGACAGTTTTGAAGAATACTGGTCAGATATATCATAGAATGCCCCTATATTGAAAAGTAATGTTTTTCTCATGATCACACTGGCATTGTGGGTTTGGGGAGGAAGAACACAAAGGTAAAATGCTATTCTCATCATACTGTATCAAGAGTACATACTATGAATATGACTTAATACTCTTGATGTTAACACTTAGCTAAGTGTTTGTAAGGTTTCTCTACTATAAAGTTATGATTTTCCCTTCTTTCTATACTGTATTCTTTGGAAGAAAGTCATGATATGCACACCCACAATTTAAGGAGTGGGGAGTTATTTGGAATTCTTCTGCATGGGAGCTTTATCTATTTAATCATTTATTTATATCATTGGACTCTTGGAAATGTACTTTATACTTGAGGTTAAAAATCTAGTACTGCTTTATTTACTTTGTTGTTTAAATTGTTTTAGTTTTGGCTATCAGGAGCTCTTTAACTCGTCTTCTGTGTTCTTTTGAATGATTGTGTTCCTCAGTCATTGTGGGTGTGTTGTTTCCCACATCCTTACCTTCTGGCACAAGATAGTGTAGACCCACCTGGTATAATTTCTGCTCCAGTCTTAGAATCAGCCATTTCCCAAGGATCTCTCATTCATTTTATTGGAGAATGGTATTAGAAATTAAAATTTGAATGCTAGATGTGCTCATTGCTATTGGGTGTCATTTCTTTTAGGCCCTCTTAGTTGACAGAACTAAGAAATTTATGTGTATATACCAACCCATGTATAACATGTGTCTTTAAATATTTATGTAATCATCTCTATATTAAGCTAAACAAGATTTCTTCTTTGGTATCTACATTGCTACATGGATCTTTCTAGCTTTTCCCCTTGTTTATCTGTAAATCCTCACTTTCACAGAGAGAAAACTTACTCCCATAATCTACCATCTTTTTATTTAATTGTTTCATTCCAGCCTATACACATAGCAGGTCAGAATTGTTACCTATCCCCCTATGGGCAACAGTGTTAACAACTAGAATACAGTGTGTATTGTTCTTTTTGCTTCTCACCTTACAAAATCTATTCATTTCCAGAGTTACTTAGGTCAGTGCCTCTTCCTCCCCACACCCATTAGAGAGGTTGTTTCATACATTTGTAACACAGACTCATCATGGTCTGCATTCCTTCCTGGGATCCTGACCTACTAAATGACTTTTTTTTCCTAATTTGCATACATTAAGATTCACTATTTGTGCCATAAGTTTCTATAGGTTTGGACAAATGCATAATGTTACATATCCATCATTAGACTATCATAAAAACTAATTTCAAAGCCCTGAAAAATCCCCCTAAACAGGACGTTTTCATTTACTTAATAGGGTAAAGGCTTTTAGTAAGAGGCATGAGTGAATGAACACTCACCTAAATACTCTGAAACTTTAAAAATGAGGACAAATAACTAAAAATGAAAAAGAAAACTCAATGTACAATGAAATAGCCATCACCAGCCCCTATCAAAAACCCAGAATATTTTTGAACTACAGTAAAATTTGGTTTGAATTCAAAGAGGAAACCCGAGTTGATAGACTCTGCCTTATTTTTGAGTAACGGGCTAATTTCAGGAAAGGGATCTGGAAGGCAGTATAAATGCTGCACTCACTGATGACTATGGACATACATGAACTAGAGGACAAACAGACAAACATTGCTTCTGAGGCTCATTTCCTTTAGAAGAGGTAGAACAGAAAAGAGCACATGGCTAGGCCGTTTTTATTTTCTCCCACTCAGCTTCCTAATTTGGAGTAGCAGCCTGGAGGCCAGGCTTTTGATGGAGCCAGATCCAGCTTCACTGCTCCTGGGCAAGACTAGTTGAGCAGAAATAAATAAGCACTGTTCTGCTGAGTGGAAAGTTCCTGAGATGTAGCAGTTCATGCTCTGACCCCATATCTACCCAGGAAGATCTGCTCTGGTATGAGAAAAAAAGAAAGGTTTCTCTTTCCCCCAGAGGACCAGACATTTCTCTCCCTACACACACACAGAAGCTTTAATGCTGTAAAAACAGGTGGAGGGTGGAACACTGACACCACATTTGCTCTGGAGAATGTGGATACAATGTTTATCCTGGTCAAGCAGCATTGAATACCCATAGTGCAGGTATGCTTGCAATCAATTTGTTTGCTTTTTATTTCATCTTTCTCAGCCTTCAAACTGATGTTCTTCCCTTCTGGCATTTAGAGATAAGAATAGTTCACACATAGGAAATGCAAGTCTAGAGAAATTATCAATGCTTTGAGACCAAAATCAGCTTCTCTCTCCATTGACAGACTAAAACATATCACCTGCTCAGAACTGGGGAGTAGGCTATTCTCTTGCAAAGGGCCAGATGGTTTTGTCAATAATTTACTCTGACAGTGTAGAAATAGCTGGGCTCTAGGAAAAGAGATTCAGGTTTCTGATGCTCATTTTGCTATTATAGCCCCTCTAAATCTTATTCTTAGCTGCTATTAGTTTTAAAGCTCCTAAAATGGAACAGTCCTGTTAGACTGTCTTTAGTCAATAATTCCCTTCTCATTCTGAAAAAAGTTGAGTGCATTATCTCAGGCAGAGATAGGAGAAGGGGAGGAGTACCAATTTCCTTAGATGATGTTCCTAATGCAATGGACAGTGTTCGCGATCCTGTTCCTCAAAGTCTCTCTGAAGAAGCTATGAATGCCATCAATCTTACACATCTGAGCAACCCAATAAATAGAAGAGTAAGATCACCAAGCTCTTACTGACTGTTTGCAATTCAAATGTAAGCTTGACTTCCTGGAGGATTTTGGAGCTCTGAGTTTTTACTGTTAGCTGTGGAGGAGTTACAAATGTTAACACTGGAAAAATAACTCATAAAATGTTTGTGCTGGAGGCCTTTTAATACCTAATTCAGTCCCATTGCTTCAAAGATAAGTAAATAGAAGTCCTGAGAAGTTGAGTAATTTGCCCTAGGTCACAGAGCTGTGAAGAAGCAGAAAGAAGAGGCTAGAGTGTGCTGTGGGCTATTAGAGAAATGTTCTGTACTGTGTTACTGTCTCCAGAAGCCTAGGGACTCGCATACTTCTAGAGACACTGTGATTTTCCATTGCTCATTTGTAGTTGAGCCTCAGTTTATATATCTGGAAGTTGGGATAAAAATGCCTGCCCTCACAGTGTACTTCTGATGCATGTGGGAAGTGTGTGAAATGGCTGAATAAGGGTGTTTGAGCATGTGTGTGGAGGGGCGGCAGTAATTTTGCAGTTTCACCAATATCAAAGCATTCCTGTATCACAAGTCAGAAGCTCATAGCCTGTCATTTAGCAGTTACTTTGAGATTACCTTAATGTGTTCTTTTGCACTTTGTTTACATAGCATGCTGGAATGAGAAGGTTATTATTAGCCTGGAAGTAGGCAATACCAGCTAAAGAGAGTTGTCTTTTACTTGGATATTTAAACCAAGATGCTAAGAAAGGGTTGGTGTGGGAGCTGTCCTGACTTTAATTCTTGGACCCTCCAGTATTCCTGAAGAGAAGGAACACTACAAGTCTATGAATTTCAGGAGTTTCATGCCACTTATGGGTCAGTTTGAGCTTTCTTATTCCAAAGCCTCAGGTACCTCAAAAAATGAGTCTATGGTGATAAGAGTCACTCAAGTAGGAAGTAGATAGACAAGAACATACATTCTCCCAGCAGCTTGAGCTTGAGAAGAGAAGCTATACCTTATTCTTTTGTATCCCCAGGGCCTTGTTGGAATGCAATAATAATTACTGAAATAAAAAGAATGATAAATCTTTACTTCATATCTAAAAATAAAATTAATTCCAGATGGATAAAGATTTGAATGTAGAAAACAAAACAAAACAGAAAAAATGCTAGAGGAATATACAAGTGTGTATTTATATAAATTTGAGGTGACACCACAGGCAGAAACCACAAATGAGGGTTGATTGTTTCCATCAGGTAAAATTTCCATGCTTGTATGGAAAGCCCAATACAAAGTTTAAAGGGAACTTTTAAATCGGGAATGAGATTTGGAACTTGGACAGCATAGGTTAATCTTGGTATGCATAACAACCCCCAAACATCAGTAAAAGATGATGAATATCCCAATAGGAAAAAAATGAGAAAAGGGCAAAATAGGCAATTCACTAAAGAAGAAATATGAGGCTTAATAAACACAAAAATATATTAAATCATATTAGTGAACAAAATTACATATCTGAGAACAAGGAGCTGCTACTATTTGTAGCTTTTAAATTGACATAGATTTTGAGAACATAATAATGCCAAGCATTGACAAGGGTGTCACTTGCATGTACTACTAGTAGGGGTGTTTGGGAAACCTGTTTTGCATTATGTATTCAGTATCTTAAAATCATGCTTGCACTTTTAAGAAGTATTTGGGGGATAATTCAGAGATGAACATGCAAGAGTATCTACTAAAGCACAGTGTATAATATGAAAAATTAGAAACAGCCTAAATGTTCCAAAACAGGGAATTTGTTAAAAAAATCATAATATAGTAGAAAGTTTTGGAATCCTAAAATTATGACATACTGGAATGGTATAATGGAATCTTTCACTACTGTTAAGAATGTTAAGAATGATGATGTAGAAGTATAATTATTGGTATGGAAATACATTTATAATCTGTTACTGCATGACAAAAACCTTCTTATATGTTTATATGTATGTGATAGATATATGAATTGAAAAGGATCAAAGGCAATAATCCAAATACACGAAAATATTGAAGGTAGCTATCTCTGGATGAGGGAAGAGGGTTACTAGTCATTCTTTAATTATAAACAAAATATATTTTCTATGTATACACTCTTTTTTCTAGACTGCATTATGTAAGGAAGAGTCACTCTCACTTTGTAACTCATTTAAGAATTCCTCTAGCCATACTTAAGGGAAAGGGATAAGGCATGTTTAAATATATGACTTATATTTAAAACCTTGTCAAAATTGAGCTATTTTCATAATTTAAGTCATTCACTTGAAATATGCTGATAATTATGGACAAAACTAGTATCTACTCCAATCCCAATTACCAAGTCTTGGTTTAGCTGATTACTTACATCAACATCTTGATTTATATATGCTGTTGTTAAAAGTATCAACACAGGGGCATAGTGGTTAAGTACATAGGCATTGGCACTAGATAAATGTGGGTTCATATCTTATGACTACAAATCCGTAGCTATGTGATGCTGGGCAAGTGTTACTACTCTTTTGAAAATAGGGATCACCTTGATTGGAAGTCCGATAGAATATGCTCAGTATTGTCCTGGCAGATAGTAAGTGATTAAAAAGTTATACCTAATATTCTTTGCTTCAGGCCTAGATTTTAAAAAGGAAAATTATTTCTAGCTGTGAAAGGTGTAGGGTATTAAACATCAAAGTTTATCAGGCAAGTTTATTTCAAGCACATGTTAAATGTTATGCTAGCAAGAAAGACTAATATGTTGGGGGGGGGAAGCCTGGTTGAGGAGGTATAAAAGCTGATACGCTACGTGGCATGTGTGTGTGTGTTTTAAGAAAGATTGCTTTTCATTTCACAAGGCCATTAAAAACAGCAGGTCCATATGATTTGTTATAAGAAAGTGTGTAGCAGGTGGTCCAGGTGTACAAACTTTGAGTCACAGGCACAAACATTACATCCAAGAAGCAAATAAGGAAGCATCTGTGCCTGAAATTAGAGTAGCAAAGTTCTTTTGCAGGAGTGGTGTCTAATAGGTCAAACTAACACGAAAGAATGAAACAATTTCAACAGGGATCAAAAACAGTGACAGCAGTACTTCTGAAATTTGTTTTGACCATGTTTTAATGTTTTACTTCAGATTAATAAATAAAATTGTGAATAAATGGAAGCATATTATATATATTGTTTTTAAGCATTTTTTCCTTTTTTGGAATTCTAAATTACATTTTAAATGAACTTTAATGAAGTATACATACATTAAAATACATACATTTTGAGCATGGCAGCTTAATGAGTTTTGACAAATGTCTACATCCTTATCACCACCAGCCCTGATCAATTATTCATCTGATTTCTACCACTGAAATGTCAATGATTATTATTAGTGAATGATTCTAAATTTTAGTGAATACTAGTTATGCCTGGTCTAGAACTTCATATAAATAGCATCAGACACTATGTACTCTTTTTGTCTGGCTTGTTTTCACTTAGCACATATGTTTGAGATTCATCCACGTTGTTGCATCCATGTTGCATTATGGCATCTGTGAAAATGGGTGGCTCAGCTCTCTTGCTGCATGGAATGTAGTTGACCAAGAGCCTGAGCTGTGGTTCCTCAGGTTCATCATTTTGTTCATGGCTGAGGCCCCACTTTCCTCAGGCTCCTCCCAGCCAGTAACTGCACATGGCAGAAATGGTAGGGCAGGAGCTATCTGGTGAGAACCAGCAACTTAGACTTTAGGACTTTCTCTTGGTTTGGCCAAAATCTTCTTAGAACTCTGCTGCTATGTTGAAAGGCTTATTACCCAATCCTTTCTCCTTTCTTCTCTTCTTCACAGGAGCCAGGTCTCCATTGCTGTTTGATGTCTGACTTCTTCCTCTTAACCGTGCTATTTTTCTCTGAAGGTTTTTTCCCCAGCAAATCTCTCAACCAGTTCAGTTCCATCTTGTCTGCTTCTTGGAGAACCTGAACTAACTCATTTGCCATTTAGCATTTCATTCATTCTTTTGCTATTATTCCACTGCAAGAATATATGACAATTGTCTCTCCTTTCTTCTTTTAAAGTATTATTTATTTGAGAGAGAGAGTGAGTGAGAGCGAGCCCAAGTCCAGGGAGGGGCAGATGGAGAGGGAGGAAGAGACCCCCCCCAGCAGGGAGCCCGATGCGGGGCTCGATCCCAGGACCCTGAGATCATGACCTGAGATGAAGGCAGATGCTTAACTGACTGAGCCACCCAGGCACCCTCTTTATCCTTTCTTATACTGATGGACCCTTGGGCTGTTTCCTGTTTTTGACTATCATAAATAAAATTGCTATGAACATTTATATAAAAGTGACTGTGTTTTCATTTATCTTGGATAAATATCTAGGACTATAGTAGCTGGATCAAATGCAAGGTACTGCCAAATTTCTTTCCAAGGTGGTTGTACCATTTTACATTCCCACAGGCAATAGAGAAGAGGTCCTGTTGCTCCAGATCCTCACCGATAGTTGGTATTGACACTCCTTTTAATTTTAACTGTTTGAGTGAGCATAAATAGATATTTCAGTGCCCTTTAATTTGTATTTTCCTGATGACTAAAGATGCTGAGCACCTTTTCAACTATGGCCATTCAAAAGTTTATTTTCTGGGAAGGTATGTGTTCAATTCCTTGACTATTTCTATTGGACTGTTTTCTTATTCTAGAGTTGTAAGAGTGCTTTATATATTCTTAACACAAATTATTTGTCAGGATATGCTTTGCAAATGTTTTCTCCCAGTTCTTGGCCTACATTTTCACTTTCTTATTCATGTCTTTTGAAAAAAAAGCTGTTTTAATTTTGAAAAACTCCAATGCATTGGCTTCTGTTTTTTGTTTTTGTTTTTTTACAGTTAGTGGGTTTTTTGGTCTTCTCTAAGAAATCCTTACCTACCATGAGGTTGTGAAGATTTTCTCCTATCTTCTGTTAGAAGTTAAATATTTTTATGTTCAGTTTCGAGATCATTTTTTGTTACTTCCTACCACTATACAAGAAAAGTTGAGGTTAATATTTTTTTCCATATGCATATACAGTTGTTCAGTTGCTGCTTGTTGAAAAGGCATTCTTTTCCCCATTGATTTATTTTGATATGATTTTCAAAAACCATTGATTCTATACATATGGGTCTATTTCTGGACTTCTCATCCTAGTCTATTGATCTGCATGTCTATCTTTACTCTAAAACCACATTGTTTTATTACTATAGCTGTACAGTAAGTCTTGAGATAAGGTAATAACATCCTCCAAAATTGTTCTGCTTTTCTTCACAATTATCCTGGATATTCTAGGTTCTTTGTGTTACCATGTGAATTTTAGAACCATCTTGTTTATTTAAACGGAGAAAATGCTGGGATTTTTGTTGGGATTGTGTTGCTCGGTTTGGGGGTGAATCCTAATAATATTGAGTTTTGGAATCAGGTGCTGTTTTCCAAGGTCTATAAAGAGGTTTTTCATATATTTTGGAAAGACTAGTGTGGTTCCAGTTAGTCGTTCATGGCAGCAAGGGAAAACTGACAATTCTAACTGTAAACAGAATTCCAAATATGCCACGGCTAGTGATTTTTTCTAACTGCAAACAGTTTGCCCATTTTTGTTTTGATATTTCCTCCCCCCCCTTGAAAAAAATGGTAGAACAAAGAACATTGGAAACTCTGTTTAGTGTAGTTAGCCAAAGTTTATCAGTAAGGATACAGAAAAGGTAGATGAGAGAGAAAGAGGTTAGAAAACCAAAATTTGAGTACTGGCTTTGTTTCAAACCAGTATGGTCTTGGGCAAATTACTTAATTTCTTCCAATTTTAAGTTTCTTATTAGAAAAATGGGTCTAATCCTATTCTGCTCTTTCTTCAGGGGTATTTTATGTCCCTTGTAAAATAAGGAATGAATGTGAAAACATTCCAAACACAACTAAAAATTACTTCTATTATTCTTTAGTAAAATAAAATCTCTCAGATGACCAGTTTTCTCTCCACCTCTCCAATTACTTGGATCTTTGTCTCAGGATTCTTTTATGCCCCTCTTTTCTGTTATTTTGTGGCTTGCAGTAAGACAAGGATGCCTCTGAGCACTCAGCTGGAAAGGAACATTCTCTGAAGCATTTACCTTGTAGGGAAAATTTTCCTCCTTTCAATGGGATTATGCCTGAGAAATAATACACTTTGGGCTTTCAGCCAATCAAGACAGCTACAGCAAGAAAACCTTAGTTTCATTTAGAAAAAGATAATTTTCATTTTATAAGGTGTCCTTACTTTAAAGTATTTTTGTATGTTTTTAGAACATTTAAAATCAAATAAAAATCATTGCTTATAGAAAACATCATGACAAAATATATTGATAAGAGAAATTGTTCTGGGTTTAGTATTTTGTCATCTCCAGGACAATTGAAGCCCATGATTTTTTAAAAATGCTTATTTTATGAGATAAAGAGCTAACCTTGTTTCATTCTGTTAAAGAAAACAGAACCCCCAGATACTTGATTTTTCTTGATTAGTTCTATGTATTCTACAGCCTGAAGCCACAGCTCTTCCCTAGTCTGAGTTTCTCCTCTAGGCCTCAGTTTCTCCATCTATAAAATGAGTTAACATGAGTACCAACACACAGAGTTGTTGTAGGATTGAATGATATAATGATATAATAATATTATAAAGCACTTAGATAATATAAAGTACTTAGAATAGTACCTTGTATGTAGTAAGCATATAGGATTCAATAACCATTCAGTAAGCATTATTATGAAAAATGTTCTCTTGGTCTTGTGCTATATTTTTAGTATATGTGGTACCAAATTTATTGTAGAATGAAATTTATTGCTAAGAACTATTCCATTTTTGGAGAATCTGAATTGGGTGGGTAGGAATACTGACATTCCCAAGTCAGTTTTGTTCCAGAACTAAGGAACTCCTAGAACTCACCATCAACAAAGTTGAATACACCAGTTGTTTGGGAACTATCTACATTATCTCCGTTTATGCAGTTTATAACTTGGAGCCTAGATCTCAGAACTGGAAGTGTATTTTTTAATTTCAAGAGTTCCAACTGTTTTATCGGTGGGGAAGTGAGAATGCCCGTGCCCCTTTGGACATGTCTTTTTCATCACAGCCTTGGCTGGGTGTTTGGTAAGGAAAGGGCTAGGTCCGTGCTTCCCAGCAGCACTGTCACTGTGTCCACAGTGATTCCCCAGCACCTGGTAAACACCTCCAATGAATGACATTTCTCTCTTTGAGTTGCACTTGCTTGTTGTAGTAGGTCTGGCTTCCCTGTTAGTTTGAACTCTTTGTGGAAAGAGGGGTTTGAGTCCTTAGAACTCACACAGTCCCTGGCACTTAGCCAGTATTTAATAAATGTTAAATTAGTGTGAAGTCACTTCTTGGTTTTTGCACTTAAGTCTTATTCTTCTGTCTCTTTATGTTGGCTGACCATTTATGTGAGTGGTTAAAAGAGAGTTATAAAAACATTAGTAAGTAATAGTCTGTCACACTCTTGTCTCTCATTCAGTGTTTTGCACATGTTCTATGCTGTTGGCTCCAAGGAGAGAGTAGAAATTCAGGCATACCTAAGGAGAAGGAACCAATGCCATTATCTCAACAATGCATATTTAGCTATGACAGTGACTTCGATGAGAACTTCTGTTTCTGACCCTATCTAAATATATTCTGCATGCAGCAACCAGACAAATCTTTTAAAAATATGAGCATACACCTTCTCTGCTTAAAACTCTTTAATGTCTTCCCATTGGGCTTGGAGTCAAATCCACATCACTGTGGCTTCTAGAGTCCTCATGCTTTAGCCCTTGCTGACCTTCCAGTTGTACATGAAGCCATTCTCCCCTCATTCTCTGTGCTCCAGTTATTCTTAACTTTGAGGCCCTCAAGCATACCCTTTCCACCTTTAAAGCCTTAGTCCATATTTTTATTTTGCTGGTACTCACTTCCCCACTGGTGTTCACATGCTTGCTGTTTCTCCTTTTTGGGTCCTTCCTAAGAACCACTCAGGAGGACAAACCCTCCTTTAATTGGCACTTGCATTCTGTTTGCACACTTCTTGGCACTTACCACTGTTTGTTATTTAAGTATTTACTAATGTGCTCTTTTTGGTTTGTTTTTGTGTTCATAGCATGTAAGTTTTATGTGGTATTGGACTAAATATTTTCCTAATAAATATAAATATATCAATTTATAAAGTTATAAAACTTCATAAATTTTACAAGTTTTACGTTTATCTCTCTGTCATAAACCATGGTGCTAGTTCCTAGTAACTAATGAAATAATTATGTAATTGCTAATGTTTTCAAATTTAATTTCTATCCTTTTTCTTATGTCACCAGGCAGGGAAGTGAGTATTTGGAGGTGATATACACTAACATAAAAGTGTGTTGGTGGTTGTGAGTGGCTGTGTTCAGGTCTTTAGACTGTTGGGTGAACTTCTCATTTTGGCTTGGCCATTAAAGCATTATGTCTGAGAGGAAGTAATGCATCAAATCAAAAAGAAGTTATCAAGAGGCTTGGGAACTGGGTTTTCAGTGTGGAGGGTGGAAGCCTTATTCTCTCAGGTCCTGAAGAGGCCCTCATGTGCAAGGAAAGGACAGCCTAGTATTCAGTTACAGGAGGGATATTTTGGAATAATGAAATGTCATCCTTGTGCTGAGTGCTTTCACAGGAACCACAGAAGGACAAAGAAACTTACTATGGTTAGCATTATTCTGAGATAGTTTTTACATCTTGTGGACATGTTTAGCCACTTTAAAATCATTTCAGCAACTCATAAAGAAGGACTAGGAGTTATTACAATACATTTAGAGTGGAAAGGCACATGTAAATGAATTAGAATAAATACCTTTCTTCAGTAGAACTCAAACTATAAAATGTTCTGTACACAAACCTTAATCAAAATCTTAAACTCGTGTACACATATCTCTTGTTGAGGGCAATGAAATCCAAAGCCACATCATGGTGCACTCTCCACATTGAATTGGGCTGCCTGAGTATTAGGCTCTTATACATAGGCAGTGCCTTCCAGTTACATTTCTGTGTATTAATTTATTTGCATGAGAAAGAGAGGGCAGCACAGATTACCTTGTACCATGGAGAGCTCCTCTCAGCACAGAGATAGTTTTGTTTTTCTCCCTGAAGACAAAAACTTGGCAAATTATAGCTTTGAAAAGCTTAGTTTTACTGAGGGGGTAATTACTATGGCTTGATGAGTTGAAATCAATATCCAAACCTCAGTGCTTTCCATTCCCTCTTATGGCTGATGTTACAAAATAGGGTCCTTGGGGTAAGAGAAGGAGAAACTAAAGCATTTTTAAGGGGGATCTGTCAGTGGAGTAGCAAAATGCCAAGTTGCTGCTTTCATACTGATACTGTTAGTGGGCCATAAAAATTACCTGATCAGTATTTACATAGTACAAGCTGCATACTCACATTAATTGGGACACATGTCCAGTGTCTTTCAGGAGTTAGGCAGTTTCAACTGGCTTCTGTAGCATAGTCAGCTACCTAGGAAGAAATTGCAGAAAAAAATTAATATCTAAATTAGCTTTCTCTTTAAATGAATTCTTGTTTCCTGTGTCTGGATTCTCGTTAATACGTAATTTCTCTCCCCTCATTGTTATTTTGAAAGGAAGTCTGTATATACAGAAGAGCTGAAATGGTTTTCTTAAAATTTCTGATCACTAACAGGTCTCTTCCCAGTCAATGTGAAATATCAGCACTCTGCTATATTGACCTATTAAAAGGAGGTAATGGTGCGGAACCTGGTGCTTGAAACCAAGAGGATCTATTTTTAATTTCAATTGTTAAACTAAATTGTTGACCAATTTATTTAACCTCTCCAGCCCTTAATTTTTTTTATCTCTAAAATGGGACTAATAATATTGACTTTGGGGGTGAAATGATCATTAGCAGAGATCATGCATAAAAGTGTTTACCACAGTGCTCAGCATGTAGGCAGTGCCCAACAGATGGTAGTTAGTAATTTTAATAATGATGACCCTGCCCATCATAACTGAGTTAACCTTCTGAGTCCAGTCACATGTCTGATTGAATTATACACTCTCAAAACTAAAGAGGAAAACAATATAAAAAAACCTCAGCAATTCTGAGTGAAATAACTCAATCAGAGAAAGACATGTATCATATGACCTCACTGATACAAGGAATTCTTAATCTCAGGAAACAAACTGAGTGTTGCTGGAGTGGTGGGGGGTGGGAGGGATGGGGTGGCTGGGTGATAGACATTGGGGAGGGTATGTGCTATGGTGAGCGCTGTGAATTGTGCAAGACTGTTGAATCACAGATCTGTACCTCTGAAACAAATAATGCAATATATGTTAAGGAAAAAAAAAGAAGATAGCAGGAGGGGAAGAATGAAGGGGAGTAAGTCGGAGGGGGAGACGAACCATGAGAGACTATGGACTCTGAGAAACAAACTGAGGGTTCTAGAGGGGAGGGGGGTGGGGGGAATGGGTCGGCCCAGTGATGGGTATTAAAGAGGGCACGTTCTGCGTGGAGCACTGGGTGTTATGCACAAACAATGAATCATGGAACACTACATCCAAAACTAATGATGTAATGTATGGTGATTAACATAACAATAAAAAATTAAAAAAAAAAAAACCCTCAGCATTTCCCCCCTTATTTTCAGTCTTTCCAGATTATAGTACAATTATTCTAAACTATAATATGTCCTAGTTTTCTCTTACAGTGACAAAAAAAGCAAGGTAAAATTTTCCCAGCAATGCTCTTTCAGCGTTACTCATAGCAATACAGGCAAAATCAAGTGGAGAAATGTCTTGGTGATGATTGTTGGGAAAGGTGTATCCTTTGTATGAATTACCCAGGTATGGATTATCTTTTCTATGCTAATCTATCTCCCAGGTCATTGTTCAACACTTTGCTTTACTTGTCCATGTAGATAACGCTGTTGAGCCCGGACAAGTTTTGATATGTGACAACTGCAGGCAGGAAATGCCAGATGCAGGTAGCTTAAGGAGTACTCAGGAAAACTATTTCCTGACTAAAAAGATGAAAAGACATTGCATCTTAACTCCAATCCAGCGTGTAACCAGAGTAAATGGAACAGAAGAATAAAATGTATTTTGTTCATAACGAACTAAGACTGCACATAAAAGAATCTCTTAAATATCTGAATGGTTAAAAATGGATTATATTTCCCTTTGGGAAAGGAAGTACTCAAAGGGATAGGACTGATGAACTGAGCTTATTAAATTGGCTTTTGGTGGTGATGAAAATGGTATTGACAAAAAGGCAGTGGCATATATTTCACACGCACTTGCAGGGGCAATGAACATAAAGTGGTGCTCTGGTAAAAGCTGAGATGCTTTATATTCTGACACCTGGACTCTGGTGGCATGCTTATCACCCCGAGTAGAGCTCATCTTTGAGAAACCTAAGTAATTTCATGAATAAACACCTTTAATCATTGGTGGGGTTAGTTTCCAACTGGAGAAGACTCTGAATTACTGGAGAAGAGATTCAGGAGTAAGATGGGTAGATAGGCTTTGATTCAGTTGACATTATTAGGGAAACTCCAGTCCTTTTAGTCCAATACCAGAGAATCCTTGGGCACTGTGTCAGAATTCATGGTAATGGGGTTCAGGACAGGCTGCCCTCAAATATGCCCCTGTGGCATACTGGTTATTTTGAATTAAAGTTGCTTATAAAGCAGCCAGTGCAAGGACACTCTGACCCTCTTTGCCCCCTGAAAGCAGGAAATAAATTTCCCTTGTGAAAGTTACCCTCCCTGTACCAGGAGACAGAGATACATGCTTATCATCACAGATAGAGAATTTAGGGCCAAGAAGACTATGTGTGCAAGGTTTATTTAACAAACAAACAAACAAACAAACAAACAAACAAACCTTGTCACTTCTTCAACAGTTTAGGACCATACCCAAATTTTTTCTTTTGTCAATTGCTCACAAATTTATTGCTTCTTTGTTTAAAGGATAGAAAAGCAGCCTGCTTTAGTCACTTCTTTGAGTCTCATATTTCTGTGACCTTCTATACATATGAAATTCAATTTGTTTTTCTCCTGTTAATCTGTCTTATGTCAATTTAATTTTAGACCAGGCCAAGAACCTGGAAATGAAGAAGAGTAAAATATTCCTTTCCTACAATGGAATATGAAGGGATGTCCTTAATCTCATCCTCAGAAACGCTTCTCTTCTAAGAGTTTGCTATAGAATACATGGAGGCTAGATTGTTGTCGTCTTATCATTCTTTATGTATCCCATTTGACTTAGACATTATAAATCACATGGAATTTGGCCTTCATTAGCAAAACAAAACTCAGATCTTGAGAGTTTTAGCAAAGAAAGACAGTCATATGTATGGAAGGAGATGACTGGAATGGACAACTCTGGCTGGGATTTGTGTTCTTTTGCTTTATCTTCCTTAATATGTGTGGCACCACCATATGGGCCTTTTGGGAACATAGATACACCCTTACTGCTTTAATTAAGTATTGAAAAATAATCCTTTCTTTACTTCCCAGAAGCCTGGTTGAGACTTGACTAGAACTCTAAATAATATTTACTAAAAGTTTGAGGGTATATAAGATGAATATACACTGCCTCATTTTCTCTATCTGTAAGGTGGAATGACAAAAATACCTACCCCACAGGATTGCTGAGAATCCCTGATGTTTAGAACAGTGGCTGACACCCAATAGGCTTTAAGCAGAAGTTAACTGCTATTATTATTATTATTATTATTATTTATTAGATCTACAGATCTAGAATTTTGATTACCTGTGTATTAGTCAGAACACAGAAATCACTTCAAGCATTTGCAAAAGATGAAATTTAAAGCAGGCATTGGATACCCAGGTGAGGGATTTGCTGGAGGTCAAACATCTCAGAGTGAGGGAAGTATGGTAGAAATGATTACCAGCAGGAAATCAATAGCATTCCTAGGCTGGTGAAATGCAGGAAGTAAAGGTGTTGTTTCTGGAGGTCAGGTACAAGGTTGTCTGACAAACTGTGAAACTCCATAGGGTTTTTGAGAGTTAACTGGTGTCACAAAGGAGATTTTGCCACACTGGTGAAGATGTTGAAGGCCCAGAGAAAAGAGGAGTGCCCTGGCTTCTATCTTCCCTCCACCCTGTAATCTCTCATCAGTCTCTTTGTTGTTGGAATCCAGGCAGAAGCCAGATGCCATTGTAACCTGGTAAACAAATCTTTCAGCGGTCAGCCATCTTCCTTCCTCCATGACAGAGAGGGTCAGGCTAAGGGCAAGGAAAGGATCTGAGGACAGCCAAGCCTGGAAAAGGCACAAATTGGCTTACAAGATAGGGCTTGCTCTTAGGGTTCACAGCTTTTAAGCCACAGGGTTTCTAGAGGCTGTTTAGAAACCCAGCACTTAGGGGCACTGTTTTCTACATCTTGGCAATATCTTATCCAACTTTGCTCAGCTTCTAGGTTCAGTGGTTTCTAAAAAAAAATTGTTGCTGAGCTGAACTGATACACTCAAGAACCACTGTCATGACCCAATGGATTAAAGTACATCAAAGTACATTTTAAATTAGAAAAGCACAGGGAATTGCCCTGAGTCCATACTGGGTCCCCAGTTACTTACTAATGACCTCAGACATTGTGTCCATTACACTCTCATATTTAAAGCATTGGTCTTCCAACTGGAGAATATTTCCTTCTGTCACTCTCAGCCATAGAGTAGATTCCAAAAGGGCCAGAAATATCCTGGTGGAATTTGATTTCTTCTTAGATAAAATGATCTTTTAGAAATGTGATGATGAGTGCGAGCAAGACTATATTCTTCAAAGTTAAGTGGAGTTGTGGTAAATGAGGGGGAAAGGACTAAATGAGACATCATTTGCATGCATGCGCATTTTCAATAAGGGAGCAAACTTTGTTGGTGGCTTTGATATGAGCTCTCCTTTTATATGAAATGGCTTTAGGAGCTGACAAAGTGGGGTTCATCCAAACAGGCTGGGAAACATGGTGTTTTCTTAGCTCTCTTTCCCTGGTAGAAATGCACCTTGCTCTAAAGACTTGTCCTAACTCACAGATCTAGGTCTAAGGTCCAGTAAATAGAGAATGCATTATGAAAATCGTAAGCAGTGATATCCTTATAGGAACTGTTCCTGTTCTTTTATTTTACCCTTATTTCTGACCTGCCTAACAAACTTACTTAATTAGTTCTGCATCAGGATCACATTCCTTGCACATTGGAAGTGGAAGGCATAGGTAGGGTTTTGGATGTATGATTGAGGCATTGATATATGTTGATGGGCATTGATATATACATATATATATATGCATATATATGTTGATGGGCATTGATATATACATATATATGTGTGTATATATATATATATATATATATATGCACTGCTGTATGTTTAAAAATAATGTATCCAAGTATAGTTCCAATAAGAATGTTGGCTGATACTTAGGTTAATGTTAGTGAAAACATTCAAAGAAAATAAGATAGGTCCGAAGATCACTGGTTTGTCAATGACATGAACAACTTATTTCTGATTAAGATACATCAAAAACTAATGATGTACTATATGGTGATTAACATAACAAAATAAAATAAAATAAAATAAAATAATTTGAAAAAGATAATAACTTTGAATACTGGAAAGATAACCACTTTTTTATTATTAAGTTAATCATCATACATTACATCATCAGTTTTTGATGTAGTGTTCCATGATTCATTGTTTCCACATAACACCCAGTGCTCCATGCAGAATGTGCCCTCTTTAATACCCATCACCAGGCTAACCCATCCCCCATCCCCTCCCCTTTAGAACCCTCAGTTTCTTTCTCAGAGTCCATCGACTCTCATGGTTCATCTCCCCCTCCAATTTCCACCCCTTCATTCTTCCTCTCCTGCTATCTTCTTCTTCTTCTTCTTCTTTTTTCTTTAACATATAATGTATTATTTCTTTCAGAGGTACAGATTTGTGATTCAACAATCTTGCAAAATTGACAGCGCTCACCATAGCACATACCCTCCCCAATGTCTATCACCCAGCCACCCCATCCCTCCCACCCCCCCACCATTCCAGCAAACCTCAGTTTTTTTCCTGAGATTAAGAATTCCTCATATCAGTGAGGTCATATGATACATGTCTTTCTGTGACTTATTTTGCTCAGCATAACACTATCCAATGCCATCCATGTCGTTGCAAATGGCAAGATTTCATTCCTTTTGATGGCTGCATAATATTCCATTGTCTATATATACCACATCTTCTGTATCCATTCACCTGTCAATGGACATCTTGGCTCTTTCCACAGTTTGGCTATTGTGGACATTGCTGCTATAAATATTGGGGTGCACCTACGCTTCGGATCCCTACATTTGTATCTTTGGGGTAAATACACAGTAGTACAATTGCTGGGTTGTATGGTAGCTCTATTTGCAACTTTTGGAAGAACCTCCATACTGTTTTCCAGAGTGGCTGCACCAGCTTGCATTCCCACCAACAGTGTAGGAGGGTTCCCCTTTCTTCGCATCCCCTCCAACATCTGTAGTTTCCTGACTTGTTAATTTTAGCCATTTTGACTGGTGTGAGGTGGGATCTCATTGAGGTTTTCATTTGGATTTCCCTGATGCTGAGCGATGTTGAGCACTTTTTCATGGGTCTGTTGGCCATTTGGATGTCTTCTTTGGAAAAATGTCTGTTCATGTCTTCTGCCCATTTCTTGATGGGATCATTTGTTCTTTGGGTGTTGAGTTTGATAAGTTCTTTATAGATTTTGGATACTAGCCCTTTATCTGATATGTCATTTGCAAATGTCTTCTCCCATTCTGTCGGTTGTCTTTTGGTTTTGTGGACTGTTACTTTTGATGTGCAAAAGCTTTTTATCTTGATGAAGTCCCAATAGTTCATTTTTGCCCTTGCTTCCCTTGCCTTTGGTGATGTTTCTAGGAAGAAGTTGCTGAGGCAGAGGTCGAAGAGGTTGCTGCCTGTGTTCTCCTTTAGGATGTTGATAGACTCCTGTCTCACACTTAGGTCTTTCAACCATTTGGAGCCTATTTTTGTGTGTGGTGTAAGGAAATGGTCCAGTTTCATTCTTCTGCATGTGGCTGTCCAATTTTCCCAACACCATTTGTTGAAGAGACTGTCTTTTTTCCACTGGACATTCTTTCCTGCTTTGTCGAAGATGAGTTGACCATAGAGTTGAGGGTCCATTTCTGGGCTCTCTATTCTGTTCCATTGATTGATGTGTCTGTTTTTGTGCCAGTACCATACTGTCTTGATGATGACAGGTTTGTAATAGAGCTTGAAGTGTGGAATTGTGATGCTGCTGGGTTTGCTTTTCTTTTTCAACATTCCTCTGGCTATTCAAGGTCTTTTCTGGTTCCATAAAAATTTTAGGGTTATTTGTTCCATTTCTTTGTAGAAAGTGGATGATATTTTGATGGGGATCGCATTGAATGTGTAGATTGCTCTAGGTAGCATTAACATCTTCACCATATTTGTTCTTCCAATCCATGAGCATGGAACGTTTTTCCATTTCTTTGTGTCTTCCTCGATTTCTTTCATGAGTATTTTATAGTTTTCTGAGTACAGATCCTTTGCCTCTTTGGTTAGATTTATTCCTAGGTATCTTATGGTTTTAGGTGCAATTGTAAATGAGATCGACTCCTTCATTTGTCTCTCTTCTGTCTTGCTGTTGGTGTATGGGAATGCCACTGATTTCTGTGCATTGATTTTATATCCTGCCACTTTCCTGAATTCCTGTATGAGTTCTAGCTGTTTTGGGGTGGAGTCTTTTGGGCTTTCCACATACAGAATCATATCATCTGCAAAGAGGGAGAGTTTGAATTCCTCTTTGCTGATTGGATGCCTTTGATTTCTTTCTGTTGTCTGATTGCTGTGGCTAGGACTTCTAATACTATGTTGAATAGCAGTGGTGATAGTGGACATAGCTGCCGTTTTGCTGACCTTAGGGGAAAAGCTCTCAGTTTTTCCCCATTGAGAATGATATTCGCTGTGGGTTTTTCATAGATGGCTTTTATGATATTGAGGTATGTACGCTCTATCCTTATACTCTGAAGAGTTTTGATGAAGAAAGAATGCTGTACTTTGTCAAATGCTTTTTCTGCCTCTATTGAGAGGATCATATGGTTCTTGTTCTTTTCTTTTATTAATGGATTGTATCACATTGAATGATTTGCGGATGTTGAACCAAACTTGCAGCCCAGGGATAAATCCCACGTGGTCATGGTGAATAATCCTTTTAATGTACTGTTGGATCCTACTGGCTAGTATTTTGGTGAGAATTTTTGCATCTGTGTTCATCAAGGATATTGGTCTGTAATTCTCCATTTTGATGGGGTTTTGTCTGGTTTTGGGATCAAGGTAATGGTGGCCTCATAAAATGAGTTTGGAAGTTTTCCTTCCATTTCTATTTTTTGGAACAGTTTCAGAAGGATAGGTATTAATTCTTCTTTAAAAGTTTGGTAGAATTCCCCTGGGAAGCCATCTGGCCCTGGGCTTTTGTTTGTTGGGAGATTTTGGATGACTGCTTCAATTTCCTTAGTGGTTAGACGTCTGTTTAGATTTTCTATTTCTTCCTGGTTCAGTTTTGGTAGTTGATACATCTCTAGGAATGCATCCATTTCTTCCAGATTATCTAATTTGCTGGCATAGAGTTGCTCATAATATGTTCTTATAATTGTTTGTATGTCTTTGGCATTGGTTGTGATCTCTCTGCTTTCATTCATGATTTTGTTGATTCAGGTCATTTCTCTTTTCTTTTTGATCAGTCTGGCCAGGAGTTTATCAATCTTGTTAATTCTTTCAAAGAACCAGCTCCTAGTTTCGTTGATCTGTTCTACTGCTCTTTTCATTTCTGTTTCATTAATTTCTGCTCTGATCTTTATGATTTCTCTTCTCCTGCTAGGTTTCGGCTTTATTTGCTGTTCTTTCTCCAGCTCCTTTAGGTGTGTGTTTAGGTTGTGTATTTGAGACCTTTCTTGTTTCTTGAGAAAGGCTTGTATTGCTATGTACTTTCCTCTTAGGACTGCCTTTGTTGTATCCCAAAGATTTTGAACAGTTGTGTTTTCATTTTCATTGGTTTCCATGAATTTTTTAAATTCTTCTTTAATTTCCTGGTTGACCCATTCATTCTTTAGTAGGATGTATTTGAATTTAGCCTCCATGTATTTGAATTCTTTCTGACTCTCCTCTTGTGCTTAAGTTCTAGTTTCAAAGTACTGTGTATTTGAATTGCCTTAGGCTCCATGTATTTGAATTCTTTCCGACTCTCCTCTTGTGATTGAGTTCTAGTTTCAAAGTACTGTGGTCTGAAAATATGCAGGGAATGATCCCAGTCTTTTCGTACCAGTTGAGACCTGATTTGTGACCTAGGATATGATCTATTCTGGAGAATGTTCCATGGGCCCTAGAGAAGAATGTGTTTTCTGCTGCTTTGTGATGGAATGTTCTGAATATCTGTGAAGTCCATATGGTTCAGTGTGTCATTTAAAGTCTTTATTTCCTTGTTGATCTTTTGCTTAGATGATCTGTCCATTTCAGTGAGGGGGTTGTTAAAGTCCTCCACTATTATTGTATTGTTGTCAATGTGTTTCTTCGCTTTTGTTATTAATTGGCTTATATAATTGCCTGCTCCCATGTTATGGGCATAGATATTTACAATTGTTAGATCTTCCTGTTGGATAGACCCTTTAAGTAGGATATAGTATCCTTCCTCATCTCTTATTACATTCTTTGGTTTAAAATCTAATTTGTCTGATATAAGGATTGCCACCCCAGCTTTCTTTTGATGTCCATTAGGATGGTAAATTGTTTTCTACCCCTTCACTTTCAATCTGGGGGTGTCTTTGGTTTAAAATGAGTCTCTTGCAGACAGCATAATGATGGGTTTGTTGAAAGATAACCTCCTTTGTTCCTCTTCATAATGTAACAGTTATAACTCAATTATAAATGTAATCAGTGTTACTAAATTTTATCCATTTTGTTTAGTCTGTATGGTAAAACAAAACAAAATATAAAACAGTAACCAGGCTCTGATCTGCTGGTTCCTGTGCTGTAAATACTTCTACCACGGCCAGTTTCAAGGAAGAGGTATGACATCACTGAATGTGAAGTTGGAAAGAGAAATAGTAGTACATCATTATATAGTATTTCCACCATATAGACATAAGAGAGGTAAATAGCCTTGAGAGCATAGGTAATTGTAAATGTAGTAAAATAATTGGGAAATTAGGAGTTTTGAGTATTTTATTTTTAACAGCTTTCTTGAGGTATAATTGATATAAAAATTCTATATATGTGACATATGATTTGATGTTTTGTTATATGTATACATTATGAAGTGACTACCACAATCAGGCCAATTAACATATCTATTACCTCCACGTGATTGCATTTTCAGTTTCCTCCCTTCTTTGTGTAGATTCAGCCTAGCATTTCATGTAAAGTGTGCTTTATTTAACACTTTTCATGGATGTGTATGTTATTCTAGAATTCCCCTCTTGTCAACTGTATTTGAAACTGCCACTTGGAGTGTATGTGTGATGATATGCCATTTCCAGAAAGAATATCTAGCTGGTATGACTGCTACAAAAATAAACCGAAAAACAAAAAAACAAAAAACAAACAAAAAAATACCACCAACAACAAAAACAAAAAAGAAAAGTAAGAGTAAACTTCAGGCTATTCAGGTAAATTAGTCATGGACAGGAAAAATCTGGGAGTGAAACTAAAATGTTCATAGTTCTTCACTTTATATGAAAAAGAACTGGAAGTTATTCTTGATTAGATATATCCATATACATAAATATAGATTTAGGAATGACAGGAGAACATATTAATAAATGGGAAGTTTACATGTGCAGTTAGATTTATTTATTTATTTACTTACTTACTTACTTAATTACTTTAAAGAGGAGGGGAGGTGTAAACGGGGAGGGTGAGAATCTCAAGCAGACTCTGCCCAGCACAGAGCCATGATGGTGCTCCGTCTCATGACCCTGAGATCATGACCTGAGCTGAAACCAAGAGCTGGCTCCTTTTTTTTTTTTAAGATTTTATTTATTTATTTGACAGAGATAGGCACAGCGAGAGAGGAAACACAAGCAGGGAGAGTGGGAGAGGGAGAAGCAGGCTTTCCATGGAGCAGGGAGCCCGATGCGGGGCTCAATCTCAGGACTCTGGGATCACAACCTGAGCCGAAGGCAGACGTTTAACGACTGAGCCACCCAGGCGCCCAAGAGCCGGGTGCTTAACTGACTAAGCCACCCAGGCGCACCTTACATTTATCTTTAAAGATGAAAGAAAACAGATTATAAGCCGTATAGTAAAAATTATAATTAAAGAAAAAGCAGAGAAGTATAAAATTCAGATTCAAACAGTAAACTTATTAAAAGAAAACAATCGCTATTTTAGATATATTAAATAACTAAAGAAAACAAATTTAACAGTTCTGCTTACAACATATATATAGTGAGAGTGAGGCCAAGAATGAAAGGCCAGACGAAGATAAACAGCATATGTTTTTATCCAAAATCCCCCAAAGCCAAGGGGATTCTGGGTGAAATCTGGGCTCAGTCCCAGCACTACTCCTTAGTAGAGCTGTGCTCTCAGCTAAGTCACTGTCTTGGCATCTCCTTTTCCTTATCCATGACAAAGATCTCATGGTCCCTGTCTGTTTGAAATGTTTCCTAATTATGAAATGATACAATGTAGTTGAAAATGCTTGGTAAACTGTACTCTGCTATCTAGTGTACCACAATTACTTATAGCCAGCATATTAAGCTCTCAGTTGGAAAATAGTTATTTGAAATGACCATCGAAAAAGCCTAGTGTACTATTAGCTCATAATGTTCACTGATTCCACCTTTCCACTGAAAACTGGGGGTTGTCTCAGAGACTTACTTAAATTATTTTTTATTGAATAAATTTTTTGTGTAACATTGTGTAAGTTTAAGGTATGCAGCATGTTACTTTGATAAATTTATATATTCTAATATTGCCAATACAGTGATATCTAGCACATTGCATAATTATAGTACAATATTATTGTCTATACTCATTATAATGTACATTTCTGTAATGGCTTATAAAATTTATACTCTTAAATATCATCTCTCTTGTCTCTCCTACCCCTGTCGCCTGGTAACCAACATTTTACTCTATTTTTTACAGGTCTAACCTCTTAAAATTCCACAAATAGGTGATACAATACAATACTTGTCTTTCTCTCTCTGTTATATCTCACTTAGCATAGTGTGCTCAAGGTGCATCCGTGTTGTCACAAATGGGGGAATATCTTTCTTTCTCACAACTGAATAATATGTCATTGTGTATATGAACCACATCTTTTTTATCCATTCATCGGTGGTGAGCATATGGGTTGCTTCAGAATATCTTGGCTATTGTGAATAATGCTGCGATAAATATGGGACTGCATACTTCTCAGTGAAATGCTGTTTTCATTTTCATTTCTTTGGGTTAATACCCAGAAGTGAAATTCCCAGATCATATGGTAGATATATTTTTATTTTTTTGAGGAACATCCATATTATTTTCCATAATGGTTGGAAAAATTTAAATTCCCATCAACAGTGTATAAGGGTTCTCTTTTCACCACACCCTCTTCAGCATCTGTTGTTTTTTTTTAAATTTTTATTGTTATGTTAATAACCATACATTACATCATTAGTTTTGGATGTAGTGTTCCATGATTCATTGTTTGTGCATAACACCCAGTGCTCCACGCAGAATGTACCCTCTTTAATACCCATCACCAGGCTAACCCATCCCCCCACCCTCCTCCCCTCTAGAACGCTCAGTTTCTTTTTCAGAGTCCATCGTCTCTCATGGTTTGTCTCCCCCTCCAATTTCCCACCCTTCATTCTTCCCCTCCTGCTATCTTCTTCTTTTATTTTTTTTTAACATATATTGCATTATTTGTTTCAGAAGTACAGATCTGTGATTCAACAGTCTTGCACAATTCACAGCGCTCACCATAGCACATACCCTCCCCAATGTTATCACCCAGCAACCCCATCCCTCCCACCCCCCCCACCATTCCAACAAACCTCAGTTTGTCTCCTGAGATTAAGAATTCCTCATATCAGTGAGGTCATATGATACATGTCTTTCTCTGATTGACTTATTTCACTCAGCATAACATCCTCCAGTTCCATCCACGTCATTGCAAATGGCAAGATCTCATTCATTTGATGGCTGCATAATATTCCATTGTGTATATATACCACTTCTTCTTTATCCATTCATCTGTCGATGGACATCTGGGCTCTTTCCACAGTTTGGCTATTGTGGACATTGCTGCTATAAACATTGTGGTGCACGTACCCCTTCGGATCCCTACATTTGTATCTTTGTGGTAAATACCCAGTAGTGCAATTGCTGGATCATATGGTAGCTCTATTTTCAACTGTTTGAGGAACCTCCATACTGTTTTCCAGAGTGGTTGCACCAGCTTGCATTCCCACCAACAGTGTAGGAAGGTTCCCCTTTCTCTGCCTCCCCTCCAACTTCTGTCCTTTCCTGACTTGTTAATTTTAGCCATTCTGACTGGTGTGAGGTGGTATCTCATTGAGGTTTTCATTTGGATTTCCCTGATGCCGAGTGATGTCGAGCACTTTTTCATGGGTCTGTTGGCCATTTGGATGTCTTCTTTGGAAAAATGTCTGTTCATGTCTTCTGCCCATTTCTTGATGGGATTATTTGTTCTGTGGCTATTGAGTTTGATAAGTTCTTTATAGATTTTGGATACTAGCCCTTTATCTGATATGTCATTTGCAAATATCTTCTCCTATTCTGTCGGTTGTCTTTTGGTTTTGTGGACTGTTACTTTTGATGTGCAAAAGCTTTTTATCTTGATGAAGTCCCAATAGTTCATTTTTGCCCTTGCTTCCCTTGCCTTTGGTGATGTTTCTAGGAAGAAGTTGCTGAGGCTGAGGTCGAAGAGTTGCTACCTGTGTTCTCCTTTAGGATTTTGATGGACTCCTGTGTCACATTCAGGTCTTTCAACCATTTGGAGTCTATTTTTGTGTGTGGTGTAAGGAAATGGTCCAGTTTCATTCTTCTGCATGTGGCTGTCCAATTTTCCCACACCATTTGTTGAAGAGACTGTCTTTTTTCCACTCGACATTCTTTCCTGCTTTCTCAAAGTTGAGTTGACCATAGAGTTGAGGGTCCATTTCTGAGTTCTTTATTCTCTTCCATTGATCTATGTGTCTGTTTTTGTGCCAGTACCATACTGTCTTGATGATGATGCTTTCTAATAGAGCTGGAAGTCCGGAAGTGTGATGCCGCCAGCTTTGTTTTTCTTTTTCAACATTCATCTGGGTATTCGGGGTCTCTTCTGGTTCTATACAAATTTTAGGATTATTTGTTCCATTTCTTTGACAAAAGTGGATGGTATTTTGATGGCGATTGCACTGAATGTGTAGATTGCTCTAGGTAGCATTGACATCTTCACAATGTTTGTCCTTCCAATTCATAAGCATGGAATGTTTTTCCATTTCTTTGTGTCTTCTTCAATTTCTTTCATGAGTATTTTATACTTTTCTGAGTACAGATCCTTTGCCTCTTTGGTTAAATTTATTCCTAGGTATCTTATGATTTTGGGGGCAATTGTAAATGGGATCGACTCCTTAATTTTTCTCTCTTCTGTCTTGTTGTTGGTGTATAGGAATGCCAGTGATTTCTGTGCATTGATTTTATATCCTGCCACTTTACTGAATTCCTGTATGAGTTCTAGCAGTTTTGGATGGAGTCTTTTGGGTATTCCACACAAAGTATCATATCAACTGCAAAGAGTGATAGTTTGACTTCCTCTTTGCCGATTTGGATGCCTTTGATTTCTTTTGGTTGTCTGATTGCTGTGGCTAGGACTTCTAATACTATGTTGAATAGCAATGGTGATAGTGGACATCCCTGCCGCGTTCCTGACCTTAGGGGGAAACTCTCAGCTTTTCCCCATTGAGAATGATATTTGCTGTAGGCTTTTCATAGATGGCTTTTATGGTATTGAGGGATGTACCCTCTATCCCTATACTCTGAAGAGTTTTGATCAAGAAAGGATGCTGTACTTTGCAAATGTTTTTTCTGCATCTATTGAGAGGATCATATGATTCTTGTTCTTTCTTTTGTTAATATATTGTATCACGTTGATTGATTTGTGGATGTTGAACCAACCTTGCAGCCCAGGGATAAATACCACTTGGTCATGGTGCATAATCCTTTTAATGTACTGTTGGATCCTATTGGCTAGTATTTTGGTGAGAATTTTTGCATCCATGTTCATCAAGGATATTGGTCTGTAATTCTCCTTTTTCATGGGGTCTTTGTCTGGTTTTGGGTTCAAGGTAATGGTGGCCTCATAAAAAGAGTTTGGAAGATTTCCTTCGACTTCTATTTTTTTGGAACAGTCAGGAGAATAGGTATTAATTCTTCTTTAAATGTTTGGTAGAATTCCCCTGGGAAGCCATCTGGCCCTGGGCTTTTGTTTGTTGGAAGATTTTGGATGACTGCTTCAATTTCCTTAGTGGTTATAGGTCTGTTTAGGTGTTCTATTTCTTCCTGGTTCAATTTTGGTAGTTGATACATCTCTAGGGATCCACCCATTTCTTCCAGGTTATCTAATTTGCTGGCATAGAGTTGCTCATAATATGTTCTTATAATTGTTTGTATTTCTTTGGTGTTGGTTGTGATCTCTCCTCTTTGATTCAGGATTTTGTTAATTTTGGTCATTTCTCTTTTGTTTTTGATAAGTCTGGCCAGAGGTTTATCAATCTTGTTAATTCTTTCAAAGAACCAGCTCTTAGTTCTGTTGATCTGTTCTACTGTTCTTTTGGTTTCTAGTTCATTGATTTCTGCTCTGATCTTTATTATTTCTCTTCTGCTTGGTTTAGGCTTTTTTTGCTGTTGTTTCTCTAGTTCCTTTAGGTGTAGGGTTAGGTTGTGTATTTGAGTCCTTTCTTGTTTCTTTAGAAATGCTTGTATTGCTATATACTTTCCTCTCAGGACTGCCTTTGCTGTATTCCAAAGATTTTGAACAGTTGTGTTTTCATTTTCATTGGTTTCCATGAATTTTTAAAATTCTTTAATTTCCTTGTTGACCCATTCATTCTTTAGTTGGGTGCTCTTTAGCTTCCATGTATTTGAGTTCTTTCCGACTTTCCTCTTGTGATTGAGTTGTAGTTTCAAAGCCCTTTGGTCTGAAAATATGCAGGGAATAATCCCAATCTTTTGGTACCGGTTGAGACCTGATTTGTGACCTAGGATGTGATCTATTCTGGAGAATGTTCCTTGGGCATTAGAGAAGAATGTGTATTCTGTTGCTTTGGGATGGAATGTTCTGAATATATCTGTGAAGTCCCTTTGGTCCAGTGTGTCGTTTAAAGTCTTTATTTCCCTGTTGATCTTTTGCTTAGATGATCTGTCCATTTCAGTCAGGGGGGTGTTAAAGTCCCCCACTATTATTGTATTGTTGTCAATGTGTTTCTTTGCTTTTGTTATTAATTGCCTTATATAATTGAGTGCTCCCATGTTAGGGGCATAGATATTTACAATTGTTAGATCTTCTTGTTGGATAGACCTTTTAAGTAGTATATAGTGTTCTTCCTCATCTCTTATTATAGTCTTTGTTTTAAAATCTAATTTGTCTGATATAAGGATTGCCACCCCATCTTTCTTTTGGTGTCCATTAGCATGGTAAATGGTTTTCCACTGCCTCACTTTCAATGTGGGGGTGTCTTTGGGTCTAAAATGAGTCTCTTGCAGACAGCATATAAATGGGTCTTGTTTTTTAATCCAATCTGATAACCTGTGTCTTTTTTAAAAAAGATTTTATTTATTTATTTGAGAGAGAGAGAATGAGAGATAGAGAGCACGAGAGGGGGGAGGGTCAGAGGGAGAAGCCGACTCCCTGCTGAGCAGGGACCCCCCCCCCCCCAGTGTGGGACTCGATCCCGGGACTCCAGGATCATGACCTGAGCCAAAGGCAGTCGCTTAACCAACTCAGCCACCCAGGCGCCCAACCTGTGACTTTTGATTTGGGCATTTAGCCCATTTACATTCAGGGTAACTATTGAAAGATATGAACTTAGTGCCACTGTATTGCCTGTAACATGACTGTTACTGTATATTGTCTGTATTCCTTTCTGGTCTATGCTGCTTTTAGGCTCTCCCTTTGCTTAGAGGACCCCTTTCAATATTTCTTGTAGGGCTGGTTTCATGTTTGCAAATTCCTTTAGTTTTTGTTTGTCCTGGAAGATTTTATCTCTCCTTCTATTTTCAATTACAGCCTAGCTGGATATAGTATTCTTGGCTGCATATATTTGTCATTTATTGTTCTGAAGATATCATGCCAGTCCGTTCTGGCCCGCCAGGTCTCTGTGGATAGTTCTGTAGCCCATCTAATGTTTCTACCATTGTAGGATTCATATATCTTCTCCTGAGCTGCTTTCAAGATTTTCTTTGTCTCTGAGACTCGTAAGTTTTATGATTAGGTGTCGTGGTGTTGACCTATTTTTATTGATTTTGAGAGGGGTTCTCTGTGCCTCTTGGATTTTGATGCCTGTTTCCTTCCCCACATTAGGGAAGTTCTCTGCTATGATTTGCTCCCATATACCTTCTGCCCCTCTCTCTCTTTCTTCTTCTTCTGGGATCGCAATTATTCTAAATTTCTTTCCTCTTATTGTGTTGCTTATCTCTCAAATTCTGCCCTCATGATCCAGTAGTTGTTTATCGCTCTTTTTCTCAGCTTCTTTATTTTCCATCATTTGGTCCTCTATATCGCTGATTCCCTCTTCTGCCTCATGTATCCTAGCAGTTAGTGCCCCCATTTTTGATTGCACTTCATTAATAGCCTTTTTGGTTTCAATTTGCTTAGATTTTAGTTCTTTTATTTCTCCAGGAAGGGGGTCTCTAATAACTTCCATACTTTTTTCAAGCCCAGCTAGTATCTTTAAAATCATGATTCTGAACTCTAGGTCTGACATCGTACTAATGACTGTATTGAGTAGGCCCTGGCAGATGGTACTACCTCTTGTTCTTTTTGCTGAGGTGATTTTTTTGGTCTTTTCATTTTGTCCAGGGGAGAATAGATGAATGAGAGAACAAAATGCTAACAGGTAACAATATCCCCAGCAAATATACTCTAAGCAAATCAGAAAAGACCTGAAACCAGGGGAAAAGAAAGGAAAAGAAAGAAAAAAGAAAGAGAAAAAAAAAGAAATAGAAAAAGATTAAAACAAACAAAAACAGAACAAAACAAAAAAAACAGAATATGATCAAATATGATCAGGCTAGTGCATAGATCAGTGCCACACACTAGATTTAGGGTGTATTTTGGTCTCTTAGAAGAAAGTGCATCCTAAAATTTTTAAGAAAGAAGGACATATATGTACAAAATAAGGGTTGATACAATGAAGGGATAGAAGATGATTGTAAAGATGAAAATTATAAAACATTTTATAAAATCTTGGTAAGTAGTTTGAAAAAAGAAAGGAGATTTAAAAAAAAAGGGAAAAAAAAGGGAGAGAATGTGATCAGGCAGGAGAATAGAACAAAGACATACACTAGTGATTTAGGGTATATTTTGATCTCTTAGAAGAAACTGTATCTCAAAATTTTAAAGTGAGAACAACTTATATATATATATGCCAAAAATAAGTGTATCTACTATGAAGGGATAGAATATGACTCTAAAAATGAAAAATAAAAATTTTCTTTTTAAAAAAGGGATTGATAAGATGTTGGTTGAAAAAGGGTAAAAGAAAAATTCAAAAAAAAAAGCAATTAAAAAAATTAACTTTGAAAAACTAATGAATCATGGTAAAAAAGCCATAAATTCTATGTACAGTATTCCCCTAGCGCTGGAGTTTTCCCGTTCTCCTTGATTGGTAAACTTGGTCTTGGATGGCTGTTCTTGCTGATCTTCTGGGGGAGGGGCCTGTTGCCGTGGTTCCCAAATGTCTTTACTGGCGGCAGAATTGCCCCGCCCTTGTGAGTCCGGGCTAAGCAATCTACTCAGGTTTGCTCTCAGGAGCTTTTCTTCCCTGGAAGCTTTCTGTACACCTTTGGAGGATGAGAGTGAAAATGGTGGCCTCCCAATCTCCACCCGGAGGAACCGAGACCTTGGAGCCCTGCTCCTCAGTGCGCCCCCAGAGAAAAGCAGTCAGTCACTCCTGTGTCCCCTGTCTCCGGCCGCACTCTGTGCTCTCCCGGCCTGTGACCGAGCGTTTCTATCTCTGGCTCCTGACTCGGTGTGGAGTCTCCAAACCCAGCAGATCCCTGCGGTGCGCTCCTGCGCTGCTCCTCTCTGGGGCAGGAAGGGGAGTCTCCCCAGATCTGCCGCTTGTTGGGTCCCTGCTGGAGGAGCAGTGGCTCGACTGTGTCGCGGATCACATTTTATGGCAACCCCGAGATGAGAGCCCGCGCCTCAGCTCCGTCTCTGCAGCCGGCTTCCCTGCTCCGATACCTGGGAGCTCTGCCACACTCAGGCACCCCAGTCTTTCCGTGACCCCGAGGGTCCTGAGACCACACTGTCCCATGAGGGTTCCACCCCCGCTTAGCCACTGGAGCAACATCCCTCCGCGGAGCCGACTTCTAAAAGTTCCGATTTTGTGCTCCGCGGCTCTATCACTTGCCAGAAGCAGCTGATGGAGGCCCCCTCCCCCGCTGTCTATCCTCCCGAATATCGCCTCGGATTCACTTCTCCGCATGTCCTACCTTCCAGTAAATGGTCTTTTCTGTTCTGAGAGTTGTTGCTATTCTGCTCTTAGATCTCCTGTTGAGTTCGTAGGTGTTCAGAATGGTTTGACCCCTATTCAGCTGAATTCCTGAGACCAGATGAAATCCAGGTCTCCTACTCCTCCGCAATCTTGCTCCACCCCCCGCGTCTGTTGTTTTCTTAATGATAACCATTTTAATAGGTGTTAGGTGATACCTTATTTTAGTTTTAATTTGCATTTCCCTAATTGTCGTGTCAAATATCTTTTCATATGTCTGTTGGCCATTTGAAGTCCTCTTTGATGAAACGTATATTTAGTTCTTCCCACTTTTAAATGAAATTTTGTTATTATTATTGAGTTGGAGTTATTTATATATTTTGGATATTAACCCGTGATCAGGTATTTAGTTTGCATAAATTTTCTCCTGTTCTGTAGCTTGTCTTTTCATTTTGTTAGTTGCTTCTTTTTCTGTGTAGAAGCTTTGGAGTTTGATGTAGTCCCATATGTTGATTTCTTTCTTTTGTTGTTTGTGCTTTTGGCATCATGCCCACACACCCTAATATTGCCAAGATCAATATTAATGAGCTCTTCCTTCTGTTTTCTTAAAGGAGTTTTATATTACCAGTTTATGTTTAAGTATCTGATTTATTTTGAGTTAATTTTTGTGACTGGTGAGAGATAGGGGTCCAATTTCATTGTTCTTTTTGTTTTTTAAAGATTTTATTTATTTGACAGAGACAGAGACAGCAAGAGCAGGAACACAAGTGGGGGGAGTGGGAGAGGGAGAAGCAGGCTTCCTGCAGAGCAGGGACCCCAATATGGGACTTGATCCCAGGACTCTGGGATCATGACCTGAGCCAAAGGCAGCCGGTTAACGACTGAGCCACCCAGGCGCCCTCCAATTTCATTGTTTTTAATGTGTTTCTCCAGTTTTCCCAGCACCATTTGTTGAAGAGACTATCCTTTTCTCATTGGGTATTCTTGGCTCTCTTGTCAAATATTAGTTGACCATATATGCTGGGGTTTAATTCTGGCCTTTCTATTCTGCTCCATCAGTTGTCGTGTCTATTTTTGTGCTAGTACCACACTGTTTGTATTACTACAGCTTTGTAGTATAGTTTCAATGCCAATTGCAATGATTCTGGCCTCCTCGCTCCCCACCCCCCAGGTTGCTTTGGGCTACTTGAGTCTTTTATAGTTCCATACAAATTTTAGAATTGTTTCTCCTATTTCTGTGAAGAAGGCCATTGGTATTTTGATGGAGATTGTGTTGAATCTGAAAATGGCTTTAGGTAGTTTGGTCATTTTCACAGTATTCTTTTGATTCATGAGCACAGGATGTCTTTCCATTTGTGTCTTCTTCAATTTCAGCAAAGTTTAGTTTTCATTGTACAGACTTTTTACTTCTTTGGTTAAACTTACTCCTAAGTACTTTTTTGTTTTTGATGCTACTGTGAATAGATAATTATCCGTATTTCTTTTTCAGATGCTTCATCATTACTATAAAGGAATGCAATTGATTTCTGTATGTTGATTTTGTATCTTGCCACTTTACTGAAATCATTGACAAATTCTTTTTTTAAATTCTTTTTTACATTTTTTATTACGTTATGGTAATCACCATACATTACATCATTAGTTTTTGATGTAGTGTTTCACGATTCATTGTGTATAACACTCAGTGCGCCATGCAGAACTTGCCCTCTTTAATACCCATCACCGGCTAACCCATCCTCCCACACCCCTTGCCTCTAGAACCCTCAGTTAGTTTTTCAGAGTCCATAGTCTCTCATGGTTCATGTCCCCCTCCGATCTCTAACCCCTTCTTTCTTCCCTTCCTGCTATCTTCTTCTTTTTTTTAACATGTAATGTATTATTTGCTTCAGAGGTACAGATCTGTGATTCAACAGTTTTGCACACTTCACAGCACTCACCACAGCACATACCCTCCCCAATGTCTATCACCCAGCCACCCCATCCCTCCCACCCCCCACCACACCAGCAACCCTCCGTTTGTTTCCTGAGATTAGGAATTCCTCATATCGACTTTCAGGGGGACGGAGCAAGATGGCAGAGGAGTAGGAGACCTGGATTTCATCTGGTCTCAGGAATTCAGCTGAATAGGGATCAAGCCATTCTGAACACCTACGAACTCAACAGGAGATCCAAGAGCAGAAAAGCAACAACTCTCTGAACAGAAAAGCGACCACTTACTGGAAGGTAGGATGTGCGGAGAAGTGAATCCAAGGCGATATTCAGGAGGATAGACGGCGGGGGAGGGGGTCTCCGTCAGCTGCTTCTGGCAAGTGATAGAGCTGCGGAGCACAAAATCAGAACGTGTAGAAGTCGGTTCCATGGAGGGACGTTGCTCCGGTGGCTAAGTGGGGGTGGAACCCTCACGGGACAGTGTGGTCTCAGGACCCTCGGGGTCACAGAAAGACCGGGGGTGCCTGAGTGCGGCAGAGCTCCCAGGTATCAGAGCGGGGAAGCCGGCTGCAGAGACGGAGCCGAGGCGCGGGCTCTCAGCTCGGGGTTGCCATAAACTGTGATCCACGGCCCAGTCGGGCCACTGCTCCTCCAGCAGGGACCCAACAAGCGGCAGAGCCGGGGAGACTCCCCTTCCTCCCCTGGGAGGAGCAGCGCGGGAGCGCACCGCAGGGATCTGCTGGGTTTGGAAGCTCCACACGGGGTCGGGTGCCAGAGATAGAAACACTTTGTCACAGGCCGGGAGAGCACAGAATGCAGCCGGAGACCGAGGAGACGGGAATGACTGCTTTTCTCTGGGGGCGCACTGAGGAGCCGGGCCCCGAGTTCTCAGCTCCTCTGGGTGGAGATTGGGAGGCCACCATTTTCACCCTGGTCCTCCAAAGCCATACGGAGACCTTGGAGGAAACAAATCTCCTGAGAGCAAACCCGAGCAGCTTGCTTAGCCCGGACTCACAAGGGCGGGTCAATTCCACCTCTGGCAAAGACATTTGGGAACCACGGCAACAGGCCCCTCCCCCGGAAGATCAGCACCAAAAGCCAGCAAACCAAGAACACATTTACCGATCAAGGAGAACGGGAGAACTCCAGCGCTAAGGGAATACTGAACATAGAATTCATGGCTTTTTTACCATGATTCATTAGTTTTTCAAAGTTAATTTTTAAATTTTTTTTTGAATTTTTCTTTTACCCTTTTTCAACCAACATCTTATCAATCCCTTTTTTAAAAAAAACATTTTTTATTTTTATTTTTTATTTTTAGAGTCATATTTTATCCCTTCATAGTAGTTACCCTTATTTTAGGCATATATATATAAGTTGTTCTCTCTTTAAAATTTTGGGATACAATCTCTTCTAACAGATTAAAATATACCCTAAATCATTAGTGTATGGCTTTGTATAAGTCTCCTGCCTAATCACATCCCCACCCTTTTTTTCTTCCTTTTTTTTTTAAATCATCTTCTTTCTTTTTTCAAACAACTTCTTATCTTATCAATTCCTTTTATAAAATCTTTTGTAATTTTCATCTTTACAATCATCTTCCATCCCTTCATTGTATCAACTCTTATTTTGTACATACATAAGTCTATCTTCCTTTAAAGTTTTAGCAGGCACTTTCTTCTAACAGTCTAAAATACGCCCAAAATCTAGTGTGTGGCACTGATCTATGCACTAACCTGATCATATTTGATCATATTCTGTTTTTATTTGTTTTGTTCTGTTTTTGTCTGTTTTTATCTTTTCCTTTTTCCTTTTTTTCTCTTTCTTTTTTCTTTCAACTGTTCAAAATCTTTGGGATATAGCAAAGGCAGTCCTGAGAGGAAAGTATATACAATACAAGCATTTCTCAAGAAACAAGAAAGGACACAAATTCACAACCTAACCCTACACCTAAAGGAGCTAGAGAAAGAACAGCAAATAAAGCCTAAACCCAGCAGGAGAAGAGAAATCATAACGATCAGAGCAGAAATCAATGAACTAGAAACCAAAAGAACAGTAGAAGAGATCAACGAAACTAGGAGCTGGTTCTTTGAAAGAATTAACAAGATTGATAAACCCCTGGCCAGACTGATCCAAAAGAAAAGAGAAATGACCCAAATCAACAAAATCATGAATGAAAGAGGAGAGATCACAACCAACACCAAAGAAATACTAACAATTATAAGAACATATTATGAGCAACTCTATGCCAGGAAATTAGATAACCTGGAAGAAATGGGTGGATTCCTAGAGATGTATCAACTACCAAAATTGAACCAGGAAGAAACAGAAAACCTGAACAGACCTCTAACCACTAAGGAAATTGAAGCAGTCATCTAAAATCTCCCAACAAACAAAAGTCCAGAGCCAGATGGCTTCCCAGGGGAATTCTATTAAACATTTAAAGTAGAATTAATACCTATTATCCTGAAACTGTTCCAAAAAATAGAAATGGAAGGAAAAGTTCCAAACTCATTTTATGAGGCCACCATTACCTTGATCCCAAAACCAGACAAAGACCCCATCAAAAAGGAGAATTACAGACCGATATCCTTGATGAACATGGATGCAAATATTCTCACCAAAATACTAGCCAATAGGATCCAACAGTACATTAAAAGGATTATGCACCATGACCAAGTGAGATTTAACCCTGGGCTGCAAGGTTGGTTCAACATCCGCAAATCGGTCAATGTGATACAATACATTAACAAAAGAAAGAACAAGAATCATATGATCCTCTCAATAGATGCAGAAAAAGCATTTCACAAAGTACATCATCCTTTCTTGATCAAAACTCTTCATAGTATATGGATAGAGGGTACATACCTCAATATCATAAAAGCCATCTATGAAAAACCTACAACGAATATCATTCTCAATGGGGAAAAGCTGATAGCTTTTCCCCTAAGGTCAGGAACCTGGCAGCGATGTCCACTATCACCACTTCTATTCAACATAATATTAGAAGTCCTAGCCACAGCAATCAGACAACCAAAAGAAATCAAAGGCATCCAAATCGGTAAAGAGGAAGTCAAACTCTCCCTCTTTGCAGATGATATGATACTGTATGTGGAAAACCCAAAAGGCTCCACCCCAAAACAGCTAGAACTCATACAGGAATTCAGTAAAGTAGCAGGATATAAAATCAATGCACAGAAATCAGTGGCAGTCCTATACACCAACAGCAAGAAGGAAACGAGACAAATGAAGGACTCGATTCCATTTACATTTGCCCCCAAAACCATAAGATACCTAGGAATAAATTTAACCAAAGAGGCAAAGGATCTGTACTCAGAAAACTATAAAATACTCATGAAAGAAATAGAAGAAGAAACAAGAAATGGAAAAACATTCCATGCTCATGGATTGGAAGAACAAATATTATGAAGTTGTCAATGCTACCTAGAGCAATCTACACATTCAATGCAATCGCCCTCAAAATACCATCCACTTTTTTCAAAGAAATGGAACAAATAATCCTAAAATTTGTATGGAACCAGAAGAGACCCCGGATACCCAGAGGAATATTGAAAAAGAAAAGCAAAGCTGGTGGCATCACAATTCCGGACTTTCAGCTCTATTACAAAGCTGTCATCATCCAGACAGTATGGTACTGGACCAAACCAGACACACAGATCAATGGAACAGAATCGAGAGCCCAGAAATGGACCCTCAACTCTATGGTCAACTCATCTTTGACAAAGAAGGAAAGAATGTCCAATGGAAAAAATGACAGTCTCTTCAACAAATGGTGTTGTGAAAATTGGACAGACACATGCAGAAGAATGAAACTGGACCATTTCCTTACACCACATACAAAAATAGACTCCAAATGGTTGAAAGACCTAAACGTGAGACAGGAGTCCATCAAAATCTTAAAGGAGAGCACAAGCAGCAACCTCTTCGACCTCAACTGCAGCGACTTCTTCCTAGAAACATCACCAAAGGCAAGGGAAGCAAGGGCAAAAATGAACTATTGGGATTTCATCAAGATAAAAAGCTTTTGGACAGCAAAAGTAACATTCCACAAAACCAAAAGACAACCGACAGAATGGGAGAAAATATTTGCAAATGACATATCAGATAAAGGGCTAGTATCCAAAATCTATAAAGAAGTTATCAAACTCAACACCCAAAGAACAAATAATCCAATCAAGAAATGGGCAGAAGACATGAACAGACATTTTTCCAAAGAAGACATCCAAATGGCCAACAGACACATGAAAAAGTGCTCAACATCGCTCGGCATCAGGGAAATCCAAATGAAAACCTCAATGAGATCCCACCTCACACCAGTCAGAATGGCTAAAATTAACAAGTCAGGAAACGACAGATGTTGGTGGGGATGCAGAGAAAGGGGAACCCTCCTACACTGTTGGTGGGAATGCAAGCTGGTGCAACCACTCTGGAAAACAGTATGGAGGTTCCTCAAACCCTTGAAAATAGAGCTACCATACAATCCAGCAATTGCACTACTGGGCATTTACCCCGAAGATACAAATTAGGGATCCAAAGGGGTACGTGCACCCTAATGTTTATAATAGCAATGTCCACAAGAGCCCAACTGTGGAAAGAGCCAAGATGTCCATCGACAGATGAATGGATAAAGAAGATGTGATATACATACACAATGGAATATTCAGCCATCAAAAGGAATGAGATCTTGCCATTTGCAATGACGTGGATGGAACTGGAGGGTGTTATCCTGAGTGAAATAAGTCAATCAGAGAAAGACATGTATCATATGACCTCACTGATATGAGGAATTCTTAATCTCAGGAAACAAACTAAGGGTTGCTGGAGTGGTTGGGGTTGGGAGGGATGGGGTGGCTGGGTGATAGACATTGGGGAGGGTATGTGCTATGGTGAGCGCTGTGAATTTTACAAGACTGTTGAATCACAGATCTGTACTTCTGAAACAAATAATGCAATATATGTAAAGAAAAAAAAAGATAGGGAAGAAAGCAGGATGGGAAGAATGAAGGGGATTAAGTCGGAGAGGGAGACGAACCATTAGAGATGATGGACTCTGAAAAACAACCTGAGGGTTCTAGAGGGGAGGGCGGTGATGGGTATTAAAGAGGACATATTCTGCATGGAGCACTGGGTGTTATGCACAAACAATGAATCCTGGAACACTACATCAAAAACTAATGATGCAATGTATGTTGATTAACATAACATTAAGAAATTAAAAAAAAAGAAATCCTCATATCAGTGAGGTCATATGATACATGTCTTCCTCTGATTGACTTATTTCATTCAGCATAATACCCTCCAGTTCTATCCATGTCATTGTAAATGGCAAGATTTCATTCCTTTTGATGGCGGCATAATATTCCATCGTGTATATATACCACATCTTCTGTATCCTTTCATCTGTCAATGGACATCTTAGTTCTTTCCACAATTTGGCTATTGTGGACATTGCTGCTCTAAACATTGGGGTGCACCTACCCCTTCGGATCCCTACATTAGTATCTTTGGGGTAAATACCCAGTAGTGTAATTCCTGGATCATAGGGTAGCTCTATTTTCAACTCTTTGAGGAACCTCCATACTGTTTTCCAGAGTGGCTGCACCAGCTTGCATTCCCACCAACAGTGTAGGAGGGTTCCCCTTTCTCCTCATCCTCGCCAACATTGGCGTTTCCTGACTTGTTAATTTTAACCATTCTGATTGGTATGAGATGGTATCTCATTGAGGTTTTGATTTCAATTTCCCTGATGCTGAGCGACTTTGAGCACTTTTTCATGGGTCTGTTGGCCATTTGGATGTCTTCTTTGGCAAAATTCTGTTCATGTCTTCTGCTCATTTCTTGATGGGATCATTTATTCTTTGGGTGTTGACTTTAAGAAGGTCTTTATAGATTTTGGATACTAGCCCTTTATCTGATATGTCATTTGCAAATATCTTCTCCAATTCTGTCAGTTGTCTTTTGGTTTTGTGGACTCTTTCTTTTGCTGTGCAAAAGGTTTTTATCTTGGTGAAGTCCCAATAGTTCATTTTTGCCCTTGCTTCCCTTGCCTTTGGTGATGTTTCTAGGAAGAAGTTGCTGAGGCTGAGGTCGTAGAGTTGCTGCCTGTGTTCTCCTTTAGGATGTTGATGGACTCTTGTCTCACATGTAGGTTTTTCAACCATTTGGAGTCTATTTTTGTGTGTGGTGTAAGGAAATGGTCCAGTTTCATTCTTCTGCATGTGGCTGTCCAATATTCCCAACACCATTTGTTGAAGAGACTGTCTTTTTTCCACTAGACATTCTTTCCTGCTTTGTCGAAGATGAGTAGACCATAGAGTTGAAGGTCCATTTCTGGGCTCTCGATTCTGTTCCATTGATTGATGTGTCTGTTTTTGTGCCAGTCCCATACTGTCTTGATGATTACAGGTTTGTAATAGAGCTTGAAGTGTGGAATTTTGATGCTGCCGGCTTTGCTTTTCTTTTTCAACATTCTTCTGGCTATTTGAGGTCTTTTCTGGTTCCGTACAAATTTTAGGATTATTTGTTCCATTTCTTTGAAGGAAATGGATGCTATTTTGATGGGGATCGCATTGAATGTGTAGATTGCTCTAGATAAAATGACATCTTCACCATATTTGTTCTTCCAATCCGTGACCATGGAATGTTTTTCCATTTCTTTGTCTCTTCCTCAATTTCTTTCATGAGTATTTTATAGTTTTCTGAGTACAGATCCTTTGCCTCTTTAGTTAGATTTATTCCTAGATATCTTATGATTTTGGGTGCGATGGTAAATGGGATCGACTCCTAATTTCTCTTTCTTCTGTCCCTATAGGACTTCTTCTGGTGTATAGGACTGCCACTGATTTCTTTGCATTGATTTTATAGCCTGCTACTTGACTGAATTCCTGTATGAGTTCTAGCAGTTTTGTGGTGGAGTCTTTTGGGCTTTCCACATAAAGTATCATATCATCTACAAAAAGTGAGAGTTTGACTTCTTTGCCGATTTGGATGCCTTTGATTTCTTTTGGTTGTCTGATTGCTGTGGCTAGGACTTCTAATACTATGTTGAGTAGCAGTGGTAATTGTGGACATCGCTGCCGTGTTGCTGACCTTAGGGGAAAAGCTCTCAGTTTTTCCCCATTGAGAATGATGTTCGCTGTGGGTTTTTCATAGATGGCTTTTATGATATTGAGGGATGTACACTCTATCCCTATACTCTGAAGAGTTTTGGTCAAGAAAGGATGCTGTACTTTGTCAAATGCTTTTTCTGCCGCTTTTGAGAGGATCATATGGTTCTTGTTCTTTCTTTTATTAATGGGTTGTATCACATTGATTGATTTGCAGATGTTGAACCAATCTTGCAACCCAGGAATAAATCCCACTTGGTCATGGTGAATAATGCTTTTAATGTACTGTTGGATCCTATTGGCTACTATTTTGGTGAGAATTTTTGCATCCATGTTCATCAAGGATAATGGTCTGTAATGCTCCTTTTTGATGGGGTTTTTGTCTGGTTTTGGTTTCAAGGTAATGGTGGCCTCATAAAACGTGTTTGGACGTTTTCCTTCCATTTCTATTTTTTGGTACAGTTTCAGAAGAATAGGTATTAATTCTTCTTTAAAAGTTTGGTAGAATTCCCCTGGGAAGCCGTCTGGCCCTGGGCATTTGTTTGTTGGCAGGTTTTTAATGACTGCTTCAATTTCCTTAGTGGTTGTAGGTGTGTTCAGGTTTTCTATTTCTTCCTGGTTCAGTTTTGGTAGTTGATACATCCTTAGGAATCCATCCACTTCTTCCGGATTATCTAATTTGCTGGCTTACAGTTGCTCATAATATGTTCTTATAATTATTTGTATTTCTTTGGTGTTGGTTGTGATCTCTCCTCTTTCATGCATGATTTTGTTGATTTGGGTCATTTCTCTTTTCTTTTTGATAAGTTTGGCCAGGGGTTTATCAATCTTGTTAATTCTTTCAAAGAACCAGCTCCTAGTTTTGTTGATCTGTTCTGCTGTTCTTTTGGTTTCTAGTTCATTGATTTCTGCTGTGATCTTTATTATTTTTCTTCTTTTGCTGGATTTAGGCTTTATTTGCTGTTCTCTCTCTAGCTCCTTTAGGGTTAGATTGTGTATTTGAGACTTTTCTTGTTTCTTGAGAAAGGCTTGTATTAGTATATACTTTCCTCTTAATACTGCCTTTGCCGCATCCCAAAGATTTTGAACAGTTGTGTTTTCATTTTCATTTGTTTGCATGAATTTTTTAAATTCTTTAATTTCCTGCTTGATCCATTCGTTCTGTAGTAGTGTGCTCGTTAGCCTCTATGTATTCAGGTTCTTTCCGACTTTCGTCTTGTGACTGAGTTCTAGTTTCAAAGCATTGTGGTCTGAAAATATGCAGGGAATGATCCCAATCTTTTGGTACCAGTTGAGACCTGATTTGTGACCTACGATATGATCTATTCTGGAGACTGTGTCATGGGCACTAGCGAAGAATGTGTATTCTGTTTCTTTGGTATGCAATGTTCGGACTATGATTGTGAAGTCTATTTGGTCCAGTGTGTCATTAAAGTCTTTATTTCCTTGTTGATCTTTTGCTTAGATGATCTGTCCATTTCAGTCAGGGGGGTGTTAACGTCCCCCACAATTATTGTATTGTTATCGATGTGTTTCTTTGCTTTCGTTATTGCCTTATATAATTGGCTGCTCCCATGTTAGGGGCATAGATATTTACAATTGTTAGATCTTCTTGGATAGACCCTTTACGTAGGATATATTACCCTTCCTCATGTGTTAATACAGTCTTTGGTTTAAAATCTAATTTGTCTGATATAAGTATTGCCACCCCAGCTTTATTTTGGTTTCCAGTAGCCTGGTAAATGGTTTTCCACCCCCTCACTTTCAATGTGGGGGTGTCTTTGGGTCTATAATGAGTCTCTTGCAGAGAGCATATTGATGGATCTTGTTTTTTATTCCAATCTGATAGCCTGTGTCTTTTGATTGGGGCATTGACCCCTTTTACATTCAGGCTAACTATTGAAAGATATGAATTTAGTGCCATTGTATTGCCTGTAAAGTGACTGTTCCTGTATATTGTCTGTGTTCCTTTCTGATCCATGTTGCATTTAGGCTCTCTCTTTGCTTAGAGGACCCCTTTCAATATTTCTTGTAGGGTTGGTTTTGTGTTTGGAAGTTCCTATAGTTTTTGTTTGTCTTGGAAGCTTTTTATCTCTCCTTCTATTTTCAATGACAATCTAGCTGTATATAGTATTCTTGGCTGCCTATTTTTCTCCTTTAGTGCTCTGAATGTATCATGCCAGTCCTTTCTGGCCTGCCTGGTCTCTGTTGATAGGTCTGTTGCCAATGTAATGTTTCTTCCATTGTAGGTTACAGATCTCTTCTCTCGAGATGCTTTCAGGATTTTCTCTTTGTCTCTGAGACTCGTACATTTTACTATTAGATGTCGGCGTGTTGACCTGTTTTTATTGTTTTTGAGGGGGTTCTCTGTGCCTCCTGGATTTTGTTGCCCGTTTCCTTCCCCACATTAGGGAAGTTCTCTGCTATAATTTGCTCCAGTATACCTCTGCCCCTCTCTTTCTTCTTCTTCTGGGATCCCAATCATTCTAATGTTGTTTTGTCTTATGGTATCGCTTATCTCTGAAATTCTGCCCTAATGGTCCAGTAGTTGTTTTTCTCTGTTTTCTCAGCCTCTTTATTTTCCATCATTTGGTCTTCTATATTGCTAATTCTCTCTTCTGCCTCATTTATCCTAGTATTTAAAACCCCCATTTTTGATTGCACCTCATTAATAGCGTTTTTGGTTTTGACTTGTTTAGAATTTAGTTCTTTTATTTCCCCAGAAGGGATTCTCTAGTATCTTCCATGCTTTTTTCAAGCCCAGCTAGTATCTTTAAAATTATCATTCTGAACTCTAGGTTCAACATCGTACTAATGTCTGTATTGAATATTTCCCTGGCAGTAATTACTGCCTCCTGTTCTTTTTGTTGAGGTGATTTTTTTCTGTCTTGTCATTTTGTCCAGGGGAGAATAGATGAATGAGAGAACAAAATGGGAACAGGGTACCAACGCCCCCAGAAAATATACTGTAAACAAATCAGAGAAGACGTGAAACAGGGGGAAAAGAAAGGGAAAGAAAGAAAAAATAAAAAGAAAAAAAGAAAAAGATAAAACAAACAAAAACAAAAGAAAAAAAAACAGAATATGAGAAAATATGATTAGGCTGGTGCATAAATCGGTTCCACAGACGAGATTTTGGGTGTATTTTGGTCTGTTAGAAGAAAGTGCCTCCCAAAATTTTAAAGAAAGAAAAACTTATATATGTAGAAAAATAAGGTTTAATATGATGAAGGGATGGAATATGAGTGTAAAGATGAAAATTATAAAAGATTTTATAAAAGGAATTAAGGTAATTTGAAAAAATAAAGAAGAGGATTTAAAAAAAAAGTGAGAGAATGTGATCAGGGAAGAGACTAGAACAAATCCACACACTAGAGTTTTAGGGTATATTTTGATCTGTTAGAAGAAAATGTATCTCAAAATTTTAAAGAGAGACCAACTTATATATATATGCCAAAAATAAGGGTAACTATGATGAAGGCACTGAATATGACTCTAAAAATGAAAAATAAAAATGTTTTTTTAGAAAAGGGATTGATAAGATGTTGGTTGAAAAAGGGAAAAAGAAAAATTCAAAAAAAAAAAGACAGTTTAAAAAAATTAACTTTGAAAGACTAAAGCATCATGGTAAAAAAGCCATGAATTCTATGTGCAGTATTTCCCTAGCGCTGGAGTTTTGCCATTCTCATTGATTCGTAAACCTGGTCTTGGCTGGCTGTTCTTGCTGATATTCTGGGGGAGGGGTCTGTTGCCGTGGTTCCCAAATGTCTTTGTCGGAGGCAGAATTGCTCCGCCCTTGCCAGGTCTGTGCTAAGTCATCGGCTCGGGTTTGCTCTTGGGAGCTTTTGTTCCCTGCAATCTTTCCGTTCGGTTTTGGAGGTCGAGAGTTAAAATGGTGATTCCCCCAATCTCCACCCTGGATGAGCCAAGAACTAGGGACCCCACTCCTCATTGCACCACCATAGAAAAGCAGCCAGTCACTCCCGTCTTCCCGGTCTCTGACCGCACTCCGTGCTCACCCAGCTTGGGTTGACCGAACGTTTCTGTCTCTGGCACCCGACCCCGTGTGGAGTCTCCAAACCCAGCAGATCCCTGCGGTGTGCTCCCATGCCACTCCTCCTGGGGGAGAAAGGGGAGTCTCCTTGGCTCTGCCCTTGTTGGGTCCCTGCTGGAAGAGCTGTGGCCCGACTGTGCCTTGGATCACATTTTATGGCAACCCTGAGCTGAGAGCCTGCTCCTCGGCTCTGTCTCTGCAGCCGGCTTCCCCTCTCCGATACCTGAGAGCTCTGCTGCATTCAGGCACCCCAGTCCTTCTGTGACCCCGAGGGTCCTGAGACCACACTGTCCCGGGAGGGTTCCACTCCCTGCTTAGCCACTGGAGCAACATCCTTCTGCGGAGCAGACTTCTAAAATTTCCGATTTTGTGCTCCGCTGCTCTATCATTTGCCAGAAGCGGCTGACAGAGACCCCCTCCCCTGCCTTCTATCCTCCCGAATTTCGCCTCGGATTCACTTCTCTGTACCTTCTGCCTTCCAGAAAGTGGTCGCTTTTCTGTTCAGAGAGTTGTTGCTATTTTTTTCTTCGATCTCCTGTTGAGTTTGTAGGTGTTCAGAATGATTTGATCTCTATCCAGCTGAATTCCTGGGACCAGACAAAATCCAGGTCTCCTACTCCTCTGCCATCTTGCTCTGCCCACCCAAATCATTGACAAATTCTAACAATTTTTTGACAGATTCTTGGGATTTTCTATATATAGTGTCATAGCATCAGTAAGCAATGACAATTGTACTTCTTCCTTTCCAATTTGGATGCCTTTTATTTCTTTGTCCTGCCTAACTGCTGTACCAGGACTTCCAGTATTATATTGAGTAGGAGTGCTGAAAAGGGTTTCTTTGCCTTATTCCTGATCTTAGAGGAGACATTTTTAGTTTTTCTCTATTAAGTATAATGTTAGCTGTAGATTTGTTATCACGGCCTTTATTATGTTATGTTCCTTGTATACCCAGTCTGTTAAGTTTTTATCATGAGAGGATATTTTGTTAAATGTTTTTCTACATCTATTGAGATGATCATATGATTCTTATCTTTCATTTTATCGATGTGATATATTACATTAGTTGAATTGTGGGTATTGAACCATTCTTGCATCCCAGAGATAAGTCCCATCTGGTCATTTTGTGTAATTCTTTTAATGTTTTTGAATTGAGTTTGCTAATATTTTGTTGAGAATTTTTGCATCTACAATCATCAGAGATATTGGTCTATAGTTTGCTTGTGCTATCCTTATGTGTTTTTGATATCAAAGTAACACTGACATCGTAGAATGAGTTTGGAAGTATTCACTCTGGTCAATATTTTGGAAGAGTTTGAGGAGGATTGCTGTTATTTTTTTTAATTTTAGCTAGTGAGCATACAGGGCAATATTTGTTTCTGGAGTAGAATTCAGTGATTATTCACTTACATACAGCACCCAGTGCTCGTGATGTTGATTCTTTTTTTAAATGTTGGGTAGAATTCTCCAGTGAAGCCATTTGATTGTGGAGTTTTCTGTGTTGGGTGGTTTTTGATTATTGTCTAAATCTTTTTACTTGTTATTGCTCTGTTCAGATTTTCTGTTTCCTCCTGAATCAGTCTTGGTAGGCTGTGTGTTTCCACAAGCATGTCTATTTCTTGAATGCCATGTAATTTGTTGGCATATAATTGTTCATAGTAGTCCCTTATGATTATTCTGTGGTATCAGTTCTAATGACTCCTCTTTCATTTCTAATTTTAAGTCTTTTTGTCAGTCTAGTTAAAGATTTTGTTTATCTTTTCAAAGAACCAGCTCTGAGTTTCATTATCATTTCTATTGTTTTTTTTTTGGTCTCTATTTCATTTATTTCCTTTAGATCCTTATTTTCTTCTTATTATTTTCCTCCTTTTGCTAACTCTGGGCTTCATTTTTTCTTTTTTTCCTGGTACCTTGAGGTGTAAAGGTAGGTTGTGGATTTGAGATACTTCTAATTTCTTAATATATATGTTTATTGCTATAACTTTCCTCTCAGAACTGTTTCTGATGCATCCCATAATATTTAACATGTCGTATTTTCATTTTCATTGTTTCAAGATATTTTTCTTATTTCCCTTTTGGTATTTTTGACCCAGTGGTCATTTAGAAGTGTGTTGTTTAGTTTTCACATATCTGTAATCTTATCCTTTTTGTTGATAACTGGTTTTATACCCTTGTGTTCAAAGAAGCTAGTTGGTTTTCAATCTTCTTAAAGTTCCTAAGATTTGTTTTGTGGCCTCTTATAGGATCTGTTCTCAAGAAAGTCCCATGTGCATATGAAAAGACTGTATTCTGCTGCTGTTGGATAGAATGTTCTGTGTATGTCTGTTAAGTAAATTTGTTCTAAAGTATGGTTCATTTTGAATAATTCCTTGTTGATTTTCTATCTGGACAGTTTATGCATTATGGATAGTGGAATATTAAGTCCCTTACAATTACTGTATTGTCTCTTTCTCCCTTAGGATCTGTTTGTAATGGCTTATTTATTTATTTATTTATTTTTGGTGCTTAGCAGTTGGCAGCATATATTTTTATACTTGTTATATCTTCTTCATGTTTTGAGCCCTTTATCATCATATTATGACTTTTTTTGTTTCTTATTACTCTTTCTGTCTTCAAGTCTATTTCGTCTGATGTAAGTATGGCTACACCCACCTTCATTTCATTTCCATTTCTTGGGATATCATCTTCCATCATTTCACTTTGAGCCCATGTGCATCTTTAATGCTCAAATGAGTCTCCTGTAGATAGGATATAGTTGGATCTTGTTTTTTATTCATGCAGTCATTGTGCCTTTTGATGGGTGAGTTCATTCCATTTATGTTTAGGGTAATTATTGATCTGTAAAGTTTTACTAATGACATTTTATCTTTTGCTGTTTGGTTATTTTGTTTCTCCATTGTTTCTTTTTCCTTCTGTTTCTGCCTTTGTAAGTTGGTGATTTTCCATGGTGATTTGCTCACTTTTTTAAAAAAATATTTTATGTCTCTGCTGTAGATTTCTGCTTTGTGGTTGCCATGTTTTCATAAAGTATTTCATAGATAAAATGGTCGTTTTTATGCTGATAGAAATTTATCTTCATTCACCTATGAAGTTCCATCTTTTTCTCTTCCCTTTTTATATTCTTGATGTCACAAATTATCTGTTTTTATGCATGATTTTGTTACCAAATTATAGTAGCATTTGTTATTTTTAATACTTTTTTTCCTGTAACCTTTATGCTTCAATTAAGAGTTTAATATACTATTGTAAAAAAGAGTTGAAGTATTCTAAATCTGACTCTCACCTTAATCAGAGTTTTGTGTACTTTTGTGTTTTTGTTTCAGCCTGAAGAGCTCCTTTCAACATTTCTTGTAAGGCAGATCTAGGGTGGTGAACTCCCTCAGCTTTTGTTTGTCTGGGAAATCCTTTATTCTCTTTTATGTCTGAAGGATAATTTTGCCAGAAGGAAAAGTGACTGGCAGTTTTTATCTTTCAGTATTTTGAATATATCATCTGCTCTCTCCTGGCCTATAGAATTTCTACTCATAAATCTCCTGGTAAGTTAATGGGGAAGCCTTTACAGGCTTACCTCCCCCCCCCCTTGGCTGCCCTTAAAATTCTTTATCTTTGACTTTAGAGAGTTTTAATGTAAAAGTCTTAGAGGAGGTCTTTTCACATTGAGATAATAAGGTGTCCTATTAGCTTCATAGACTTGTATATCCACTTCCTTCCCCAGGTTTGGGAAGTGCTCAGCTGTTTGTTCTTTAAATAAGTGCTCTGCTCCAGTGTTCCTTTCTGCTCCTTCTGGGATACTCATTATTCTTTTGTTGGCTTTTCTAATGGGGTCAGAAGTTTTCATAGGGTTTCCTCACTTTTTAAAAATTTTAGTTCTCCTCTTCTATCTGAATCATTTCCATATGTGTATCCTCAAGCTCATCAATTCTCTCTTCCATATGATCTGCTCTACTTCCAATGCAATCTCATGCATTCTTCATCTCATTTACTGAGTTCTTCAGCTCCAGAATTTATTGGGTTCATTTTTAGAATTTCAATCTTTTTGGTAAGGTACTTTATCTGCTCATTAATTTTATCTTGAGATTATTATATTGCATTTCTGAGTTTTCTTGTAGCTTGTTAAATTTCTTCATAACAACTTTTTTCAGTTATTTATTCATTGGATCCAATATTTCATGTCTTTGGGTTTAGTTGCTGGAAAATCATCATTTTCTTTCTGTGATACCACACTACCATGATTTTTCATTATGTTGGATGAGAAGTGTCTCTGCTGCTGCATTTGAAGAAGTGAACACTTCTCTTATTTAAGCAAGGCTTTGTTTATTTTTATTCTTTTTAAAAAATTGTTTATTTGAGTACAGTTGAAAGACATTGTTACATTAGTTTCAGGCGTACAACACAGTGATTTCACCTCTTTATATGTTATACTGTTCTCACCACAAGTGTAGCTGCCATCTGTCACCATACAACACTATTATAATATCATTGACTATATTCTCTATGCTGAGACTTAATTCCTGTGACTTCATTCCATAACTCAAAGCTTGTATCTCCCACTCTGCTTCATTCCCTTTGTCCATCCCTCCACTCTCCTTTCCTCTGGCAATCATCAGTTTGTTCTTTGTATTTATAGTTCTGATTCTGCTTTCTGTTTGTTTGCTCATTTATTCTTCTAGACTCTACATATGAGTGAAATTATATGGCATTTGTCTTTCTCAGTCTGAGTTTTCACTTAGCATAATGCCCTCTGGGTCCATCCATGCTGTAATAAATGGTGTAATCTCATTCTTTCCTATGGCTGCCTAATATTTCAGTGTGTGTGTGTGTGTGTGGGTGCGTGTGTGCGTGTGCACACGTGCACATATACCACATCTTCATTATCCATTTGTCTATTAATGGACAGTTAGGATGCTTCCATATCTTGGCTATTGCAAATAATGCTACAATATTTGTTTACTTTAATTTGAATAATTTAACAGGTTGATAGTAGCCTTCCTTCTGTTTTCTAGAACGTGGCACTGTAGCACAAGGTTTTGATTTCTCTTAAAGCAGATGACTCCTAGCTAAGATTGGGAGCCAACATATTTAAAAGAAATAAGTAAAAAGGAAATGGCAGTGGTAGAGTGGGGTGAGTGTATACTTAGCACTTCATACCTGGAGTGTGCCCATGGCCCTACAGGAGGATCCTCAAGTTGGGAGGTCCCCAAGATTTTTGGGTGGTTCTCTTGCCTCTTGGAGCAGACGGCAGGAGACATTCTCCTTTATTTCTCATTGTTTGCCTTTTACTCTTTCCTTCTCTTCCCTAATTCACACAGTGTCTCCTAAGAGAGCAACTGGTCCCTACAGCTGCAGTGCACATGGCCCACGGGGCAGACTCCTACTCACTCCTTCATGCTCCATCTCCTCTGCTAGAATGGTCATGTTGGCTCTCTGCCTGGCTGGCTGCTGCTTTCTCTGCTGTCACTGCCTGTGCCTCAGTAGTTCCACTACTATTTCCCTCCTTCTGTCACCACCTCCGAGGTCCAGTCCACCTACTGCTAGATGCACAAATGGTTAGATCTGTTGAGTGTTCTATGTGCAGCACAGAGGCACTTTTTTATTATTGTAGTGGATGTTGGACTAGTTATAAATCACAGGGGAGAGAAAAAAGGTGTAAAGCCCATCACCAAGATGCTGACACCTTCTCTCAATTTTCCTTTTTTTTTTGATACTATAACTGTACCTTGGTACTTAGGTAAACCAATTGAGCTTTGTCAGTTTTAAAACCATGAAATTAGCCAAGTAATGTAATGCTGCAACTTTCGAGGGGGTGAGGGGTGGGAGAGAAACAAGATGAATATTTCTCTGCATAGCCAGGTTGTTGGATAGCCACCTTTTACTTGGAGTGAAAATACATCCTTCCTGCCACTATTCCAAATTAGCCCACCTTCCAACCTCATGGCTGCCGACTCTACCTCATGGGATTCTACACTAGCCATTGTAGTATGGCTGAGTGGAACAAAGAGGTTATTGTCTGAGAATAGATGCTGGAGAAGAGTTTGCCAAATTGTGCATTCTAAGGTTAGCGGTTTTTCACATGGAGTGTTAATCACACTTCTCTGACACTATCAATTATGGAAGCAGACCAAGAATAAACCTGCAAATAAGAAGAGCCCTTTGTTCCTCTTTCAAATAAACAATGCAAGCATACTGGAAATGCAGAGAAAACAAATTTGCTGAAAGATAAACATCTCTAACAGAAAAAAACTTTATATAAAATATTTTTATAATCAAAACAAAGTTTTTTTTGTTTACTGGATGAGTATTTGGCAGAAATGCTTTTAATTATATGTGCATTAATTTCTTGTTACTTTATATATGTTTCATGGTATTACCTAGAACCTTGCGACCTGAAGTATGGTTCTCTAGGCTGGTAATATTGTAGTTACTTGAGAGCTTGTCAAAAATGCAGAGCCATTGGCCCTTTCTCAAAGCTACCAAGTCAGATTTTCCATTTTATTCAGAAGATTTGTATGTACATAAAGTGTGAAAAACACTACTCTAGAATACGAGGTTCTAGAAAGCAAACACTTCATATCTTTCTGTGTTATTTCATGTCATCTAGCACCTGGGTTAACAGGAATCACTCCACATGTTGGGCTGCATGAAGTACGACACTGTTCCTTTATCAGACTGTATGATTTAGAACATAGTAGCTTTCTGTGGAATTTGGGTTATTCCTTAGGGAAGTTCATGTGGTAGGGAAAATACCATGTGTTTATCAGCAACCAGTGTATAAAAACCACATTTGCCAGCCACCTTTGCAAAAATCAAGGTCATGCATGGCCTGAGTACAGACGAGTGGGGTAGATCAAAAGATGGAAAGCATGACCTTAAGAGTTCTGATGCAACCCTCAGGATTGACTACATAATTTTTGGGGCCCAGTGCAAAATAAAAATGTGAAGCCTTTTGTTAAAAAAAATGATAAATTTCAAGACAGCAACAGTAGAGCATTAAACCAAACATAAGCCCCTCTAAGTGTGGAATGGATGGATGGGTAGGAGGCTGAGCTACTGCATTTGCATGCTGTGAAGCAGCCCTGGCAACATTCTAGCTCCTCTCTTCTCTGGCACTGGCCAACTCCTGAAACCATGTGTGAGACTGTGGCATTATAAAATGCTGGAGTGTCTTTCAGCCTATGTCCCTGAGAAACCGTGGGGAGCAGAGCCCCTGCCAACACTCTTTGGACATATAGTGAATGAGAAATAAACTTTTGTTTCTAAAAGCCACTGAGATTTCAGAGTTAATTTGTTAATGCCTCATAGATCTAGCCCATTTTGACTTATTCATCTGAGTTGTTCTCAATCACAGATGAATGAAATTGAGAGGAAGAAGTTAGAACTTAACTGAGAGACTGCTGGCAGTGAGGTAGGAAGGGTTGGCATGGAGATTAGAGCTGGAATATGTAGGCTTGTAATAGAAAAGTATTCAAAGTAGGATTAGAACATTTATTTAGAGAGACTTTGGGGAAAAGAGATAGGGAGAGTAAAGGAGATTTCACCTTCCTCTTTTCTTAGTTAATATGGAGGAAAAGGTGCTGGGTAGTCATGAGTGATAAAAAAAATTTATAAAGACGTATTTTGAAATAACCACTATTGGAAACTACCTAGGAGACAGGGATAAATAAGGGAATATGTGTCAGAAAAAAATCAAGATGAAGATAGCCTTTCGATGGGGTCAAGAATCTAATGATAAAGCTAGAGGGAACAGAAGGAAGAGGTGGCCAAATATCATGAACAAAAAGGTAGTTCAAGTTAAATTTTACAGAATGTATATCACCTCTGTATTTCAGCATTCACTGATCCATTAATGTAAATCATGACCATTTTCACAGTTTCAAACAGGTCCATGGAATCACACATGGTGATTGTCACTTGGGTATGGGTATCTGGCCACTCAAAAAGGCCACCAAAATTTGCATTTTCTTCAGTAAAGTTGCCACAGTGTGGATTATTGTTATCCCTCCAACCTTAGAGGTTGATATTATAAGGAAAAACATAAATGTAATGCAGACTAGGATAGAGTCATCGCATTCCTGCCTTCTACCCAAATTGCATAGGAAACCATTGAAAACTGGATTTCTAATTGATTAAATTGCCCCCAAAGAAATAATGACATTTACAAACACCTCTTAAATGCTGTGTGTCAGGCACTCTTCTAAATGTTTTATGTGTGTTCCTGTACTCCAGCAACCCCAAAAGCAAGATTCTATTAGCTCCATTTTTTTCAGATATGTGTGCAGAGAAAGACTGAGGAACTTACTCAAGGTCACGTAAGTAGTAAGAGGTTGAGCTGTGATCTGAACTGTTTGTCCATCCTGTGATTCTGGGGTTATGAGAAGCCATATGGTACCATACCATTGTCAAAATGATACTGCTCAGTGGGCTGGCCAGCCTCACCTTTCCCTGTAGGGAAGCTACAAGGGTAATCATTTTTCAGCAAGGCTGCTTGAAGGGGCAAGATGGCTTTGTGCTTAAGAGCGTGGTCATTGGAGTCACAGTTCTTGGGGTCACATCCTTACTCCAACCTCTCATGTAATTTGGGCAAATTACTCAACCCCTAAGCTGTAAAATATGGAGCTCATAGTGTAGTTGTAAAACTTGTGAGAAAGGAGGACTGAGCACAGTACTTGGCCTGTTAAGAATTCAATCAATATTAGCTACTGTTACTAGTGAGCATAGAACCAGGTAAAAGATAATTCTTGCTTATTTTATTAGGCCCATCTCATATCATTGTCAGCACACCTTCAAACACTCATTGCATCTGGTTCCCAAAGTTACAGGGGCTCCCTTCTGTCAGCAGGGCAAAGTTCTAATCCTTTAGTAATCTTCCTGCTGCAATTTTGCACGATTTTTTTTCTTCTGTCCTTAACAGGCTCTTCCCCAGCATAACTGGAGTTCAGTCCAGTACTTCACACAAGCTTGTGTGCCTTTGCCCATGTCATTTCTCTTGTTCATCCTTCAGATCTAGTTTGGTTGTCACCTTCCCATGAGCTCTGCTTGGAACACCCTGTTCTGCAATAATGCCCTTTCTCTTCTGAGCTTTAAGAATACCAATCTCTGCTAATATTCCTTGTGTGTATTAAGTCTTACAGTATTTTCTCAGTGTTTGCTTACAAATGCGTAGGAGAGATAAATCCTGCAGGCATCAAATACTACATTTTAATGCAGTTGATTAAGCTTGATTATTGACATGAGCACTTTGAGGTAGGGATATCTTAAGATGTGTAAATATAAGAACAATTTCTCATGATCCTGTTTTATATACAAAAGGGATCTCGGACTCTTAATTCATCCCTGCAGCTTAAGACATTTCTGAGCCCTGTTCCATCCTCTAAGTGGAGTCAGGGATGGAGTAGGGCCCAGGAAATATCTTTTCTGCCCCTTAATTTAGATAAAATAAAAATCAATGACATCAAAATATCCCTGTGGTCAGCATAGCTTTGTGAGAGCAGCTTTGTAAAAATGACATGTGCCTTTCAGAAAGTGTTTGCATCCTAGTTGAATCCTTAGTTGCCATCCATTTTCTAATTCCCAATAGAAGCTTTATTTCAGAGCCCACTATGTGTTAAGGCTCAACTAAGAGTCCTGAAACTATTAAATTGCCCGATAAATGTTGGCTGAAAAAAAAATATATTGACTTAGATAAAGGAGTACCTTTTAACTCCTTAATTGAGAATATCTGTACCTACATAGCTATTCTTTCTATCTGTATCTACCTACCTACCTACCATCTATTTATCTACATAGATAAGCAGATTACATAGATCTCCATAGTGACAGAATCATTAGGATTAACTTGTGAGAACACTCTTCAATCAGTGTGATTGCAGTACCCTGCATATAGTTAGAAGAAATTCAACTTGGAATTATAACGTGTGAAAACTGAGAAGTAAGCAAGAAAAAAATCTTTTAAAAAATATCACATTACAAAAAAGGGAGGCAATGTGCCCATTACAGCAGGGGAGATTGATGATTCTTTCCACAGCTTAAATCTTTGTCGATTAGTAGATCTATTTTTCTCCTAGAGATACGTTTGTTAGCACTAAATCATGGACCCATCCATACAGACAGGATATATATGTACATATCCTAGGACTGCTGGGCATTCGGGTTCTATGCTTGTCTCCAAGAATAATGGCTAAGATACGTAGGGGGCCATCAGTCATTTTGAGGCAGCCAGTGCCCTCTCTCAGTCTGGTAATGGCTCATGCCTCTTTAGTAGACTTTTTACCAGTGGCTTTTATGAGAGTTTATTACTGCCTTCCCCCTTTAAAAGACCCTTCTTTCACTGTGCTGCACCTCTCACTTTAATTAGACTGAGCACATACAGAGAATGCTAGAGCAAGGAACAATTAAGGGAAATTATGTGTTAAACACACAATCCTTAGGATATAGACCTAAGACCACCCCTGCCAGGAGGCCTGGTAAATGAACATGCACAGATGCTCTGGTCAAGGTTCTTTCTCACAGTTCTGGAAAAAAAATGCCAAAAGCAAGTGGGATCTAGGCAAATCTCCCCCACTTTCTTGCCCTGATGGTCCTGCTGGTTCTGAGGATTTTGGTCTTACAACTCAGGTTCCTTGCTAAGGACACATGGGCTACCATTGGGTACAACTATCAGATCACCTCTCATCTCAACCAGAGTGCTCCACCCTGAACTGAAATAAACTCTGGATTCATCCTCAAATTGCCATATTCCAAATGGAGCTAATGTGCCCTTTTGGTGGGTGTGGGTGGAAATCAATTGATGAGGCATGTCACACAAAGAGGACTAGTAGAGAGAGAGAGAGCCCATTTCATGGGCTTCTAGACTAGGTGGAGTGGGTCAGATTTGACATGTTAGGGGTGAGATCACAGTGGTATTCTCCATTTTGCCCTGAGCAACACAGCATCTTTATTAAGTATACCAGACTCAATTTAAGTGTCTTCTTAAGTTCCCTTGGGTCCACCCACCTATGGATTTTAGCTGCTTGTGCCACAGAGAGACAGGCCACCAGCTGCGTGTGCTTCTTTCAGGGTGAGGCCTGGGCTTTGGCGTGGCTTTCCTTTGTACCTGCTGCAGAGGAAGGTCTGGAGGCTGCAGCACCCAGGACTGTCCCAAACAGACCTAGGAGGCTATAGCTTCTCACACTGCTTCAGTCTGAGGTCAGGAATTGTGCCTTTGGCCATAAGATCTGGATTCCTCTGCAGCAGCCTGGTTGGCTGGTATAGCTACCATGGAAAACAGTATGGAGGATCCTCAAGAAATTGAATATAAAACTACCATATGATTGAGTAATTCCACTTCTGAGTATACATCCAAAGAAAATGAAAACAGTAACTCGAAAAGATATGTGTACCTTCATGTTCATAGTAGCCTTATTTATAGCAGTTGAGACATGGAAACAACCTAAAGGCCCCTTGATGGATGAATGGACAAAGATATTGTGGTATCTGTGTGCACAATGAGATATTTTTCAGCCATAAAAAAATGAGGAAATCCTCTCATTTCTGACAACATGGATGGAACTTGAGGACATCATGCTAAGTAAAATAAGACAAAGAAAAATGCTGTATGATCTCACATGTAGACTCAAAAAACCCCAAAAACCAAAAAACAAATTCAGATCAGATTTGTGGTGGGGTATGAGGAAAGAGAATTGGATGAAGGTGGGCAAAAGGTACAAACTTGTAGTTATAAGATAAATAAGTGCTAGGAATGTAATATATTGCATAATGGCTATAACCCCAAGAGTTCTTATCACAAGGAAAATAATTGTTTTTCTTTTTTTTGTATCTATGTATGATGATGTATGGTAACTAAACTTAGGGCAACAATCATTTCACTGTATCTGTAGGTCAAACCATTGTGCTCTGCACCTTAAACTTACACATGATATATGTCAGTTTTATCTAAATAAAACTGGAAAAAATAAGTCTCCTGCCTTTATAGGCATATGTTTATGATGACAAGACTGAAAAAAACGAGTCAAGCTATATTACTTACATGAATTAACACTGATAAAACATCTAAATGCTGAAAATAAGAACGATGACACATTGGGATTTTATTGATGGACTAGTGGTGTTTAGAGGAGTATTAAATCATGATATATACATAATTTATAAATATTCTTATTTTTGCCTTATTTCAGCAAAACGTAATTATTTTTTTACCATCCACTTTAAGTTTATTTATTTTTAATTTTATTATGTTATGTTAATCACCATACATTACATCATTAGTTTTTTTTATCCTTGGCAAACCTTTTTTTATTATTATGTTAATCACCATATATTACATCATTAATTTTTGATGTAGTGTTCCATGATTCATTGTTTGCATATAACACCCAGTGTTCCATGCAGTAGGTGCACTCTTTAGTAACCCTCACCGGGTTAACCCATCCCCCCACCCCCTCTCCTCTAGAACCCTCAGTTTATTTCTCAGAGTACATAGACTCTGATGGTTTGTCTCCCCCTCTGATTTCCCACCCTTCATTTTCCCCTTCCTGTTATCTTCTTCTTTTTTTTTTAAACATATAATGTATTATTTGTTTCAGAGGTACAGGTCTGTGATTCAACAGTCTTACACGATTCACAGCGCTCACCATAGCACATACCCTCCCCAATGTCTGTCACCCAACCACCCCATCCCTCCTACCCCCCACCACTCCAGCAACCCTCAATTTGTTTCCTGAGATTAAGAATTCCTCATATCAGTGAGATCATATGATACATGTCTTTCTCTGACTGACTTATTTCACTCAGCATAATACCCTCCAGTTCCATCCACATCATTGCAAATGGCAAGATTTTGGGTTTTTTTGATGGCTGCATAATATTCCATTGTATATATAAGCCACATCTTCTTTATCCATTCATCTGTCAATGGACGTCTTGGCTCTTTCCATAGTTTGGCTATTGTGGACATTGCTGCTATAAACATCGGGGTGCATGTACCCCTTCAGATCCCTACTTTTCTATCTTTGGGGTAAATATCTAGTAGTGCAATTGCTGGATCATATGGTAGCTCTATTTTCAACTTTTTGAAGAACCTCCATATTGTTTTCCAGAGTGGTTGCACCAGCTTTCATTCCCACCAACAGTGTAGGAGGGTTCCCCTTTCTCTGCATCCCTGCCAACATCTGTCATTTCCTGGCTTGTTAATTTTAGCCATTCTGACTGGTGTGAGGTGATATCTCATTGAGGCTTTGATTTGGATTTCCTTGATGCCAAGTGATGTTGAGCACTTTTTCATGTGTCTGTTGACCATTTGGATGTCTTCTCTGGAAAAATGTCTGTTCATGTCTTCTGCCCATTTCTTGATGGGATCATTTGTTCTTTGGGTGTTGAGTTTGATGAGTTCTTTATAGATTTTGGATACTAGCCCTTTATCTGATATGTCATTTGCAAATGTCTTCTCCCATTCTGTCGGTTGTCTTTTGGTTTTGTTGGCTGTTTCTTTTGCTGTGCAAAAGCTTTTTATCTTGATGAAGTCCCAATAGTTCATTTTTGCCCTTGCTTCCCTTGCCTTTGGCAGTGTTTCTAGGAAGAAGTTCCTGCTGGTTTTAGGCTTTGTTTGCTGTTCTTTCTCCAGCTCCTTTAGGTATAGGGTTAGGTTGTGTATTTGAGACCTTTCTTGTTTCTTGAGAAAGGATTGTATTGCTATATACTTTCCTCTTAGGACTGCCTTTGCTGCATGCCAAAGATTTTGAACAGTTGTGTTTTCTTTTTTTTAGAGATTTTATTTATTTATTTGTAAGAGAGAGAGAGAGCACAAGCAGGAGAGCAGCAAGCAGAGGGAGAAGCAGGCTCCCTGCTAAGCAGGGAGCCTGATGTGGGACTTGATCCCAGGATCCTGGGATCATGACCTGAGCCAAAGGCAGCCGCTTAACGGACTGAGCCACCCAGGCATCCCAAACAGTTGTGTTTTCATTTTCATTTGTTTCCATGAATTTTTTAAATTCTTCCTTAATTTCCTGTTTGACCCATTCATTCTTTAGTGGGATGCTCTTTAGCCTCCATGTATTTGAGTTCTTTCTGAATTTCCTCTTGTGATTGAGTTCTAGTTTCAAAGCATTGTGGTCTGAAAATATGCAGGGAATAATCCCAATCTTTTGGTACCAGTTGAGACCTGATTTGTGACCTAGGATGTGATCTATTCTGGGGAATGTTCCATGGGCACTAGAGAAGAATGTGTATTCTGCTGCTTTGGTATGCAATGTTCTGACTATGTCTGTGAAGTCCATTTGGTCCAGTGTGTCATTTAAAGCCTTTATTTCCTTGTTGATCTTTTGCTTAGATGATCTGTCCATTTCAGTCAGGGGGGTGTTAATGTCCCCCACTATTATTGTATTGTTGTTGATGTTTTTCTTTGCTTTTGTTATTAATTGCCTTATATAATTGGCTGCTCCCATGTTAGGGGCATTGATATTTACAATTGTCAAATCTTCTTGTTGGATAGACCTTTTAAGTAGGATATACTGTCCTTCCTCATCTCTTATTATAGTCTTTGTTTTAAAATCTAATTTGTCTGATATAAGGATTGCCACTCCAGCTTTCTATTGGTGTCCATTAGCATGGTAAATGGTTTTCCACTCCCTCACTTTCAATCTGGGGGTGTCTTTGGGTCTAAAATGAGTCTCTTGCAGACTGCATATTGATGGGTCTTGTTTTTTTATCCAGTCTGATAGCCTGTGTCTTTTGATTGGGGCATTTAGCCCATTTACATTCAGGGTAACTATTAAAAGATAGGAATTTAATGCCATTGTATTGCATGTAAGGTGACTGACTGTTACTGTATATTGTCTGTGTTCCTTTCTGGTCTATGTTACTTTTAGGGTCTCTCTTTGCTTAGAGGACCCCTTTGAATATTTCTTGTAGGGCTGGTTTTGTGTTTGCAAATTCCTTTAGTTTTTGTTTGTCCTGGAAGCTTTTTATCTCTCCTTCTATTTTCAATGACAGCCTAGCTGGATATAGTATTCTTGGCTGCATATTTTTGTCGTTTAGTGCTCTGAATATATCATGCCAGTTCTTTCTGGCTTGCCAGGTCTCTGTGGATAGGTCTGCTGCCAATCTAATGTTTCTACCATTGTAGGTTACAGATCTCTTCTCTCGAGATGCTTTCAGGATTTTCTCTTTGTCTCTGAGACTCATAAGTTTTACTCTTATATATCAGGGTGTTGACCTATTTTTATTGATTTTGAGGGGGTTCTCTGTGCCTCCTGAATTTTGATGCCTGTTTCCTTCCCCACATGAGGGAAGTTCTCTGCTATAATTTGCTCCAGTATACCTTCTGCCCCTCTCTCTCTTTCTTCTTCTTCTGGGATCCCAATTATTCTAATATTGCTTCATCTTATGGTATCACTTATTCTCGAATTCTGCCCTCGTGATCCAGTAGTTGTTTATCTTTCTTTTTCTCAGCTTCTTTATTTTCCATCATTTGGTCTTCTATATCACTAATTCTCTCTTCTGCCTCATTTGTCCTAGCAGTTAGTGCCCCCTTTTTTATTGCACCTCATTAATAGCCTTTTGATTTTGACTTGGTTAGATTTTAGTTATTTTATTTCTCCAGAAAGGGCTTCTCTAATATCTTCCATGCTTTTTTCAAGCCCAGCTAGTATTCTTAAAATTATCATTCTGAACTCTAGTTCTGACATCTTACTAACGTCTGTATTGATTACGTCCCTGGCAGTAGGTACTGCCTCTTGTTCTTTTTTTTTTTTTGAGGTGATTTTTTTTTCCATCTTGTCATTTTGTCCAGAGGAGAAAAGAAGAATGGGAGAACAAAATGCTAACAGGGTAAAAAGACCCCAGAAAAATTACACTAAACAAATCAGAAGAGATCTGAAACTGGGGGAAAAGAAAGGGAAAGAAAGAAAAAAGAGAAAAAAAGGAAAAAGATAAAGATAAAAACAAACAAACATAAAACAGAGTATGATCAAATATGATCAGGCTGGTGCATAGGTCAGTGCCACACACTAGATTTTGCGTGTATTTTGGTCTGTTAGAAGAAAGTGCCTCCCAAAATTTTAAAGAAAGAAAAACTTATATGACTGTAAAGATGAAAATTATAACAGATTTTGTAAAAGGAATTGATAAGAAGTTGGTTGAAAAAAGAAAGAAGAGGATTTAAAAAAAAAAAGGCAGAGAATGTGATCAGGTGGGAGACTAGAACAAGCCATACAGTAGAGATTTAGGGTATATTTTGGTCTGTTAGAAGAAACTGTATCCCAAATTTTAGAGAACAACTTATATATATATATATATATACATATATATATATATATACCCAAGATAAGGTTAAATTCTATGAAGGGATAGAATATGACTCTAAAAATGAAAAATAAAAAAGATTTTTTAAAAGGGGATTGATAAGATGTTGGTTGAAAAAGGGAAAAAGAAAAAGAAAAAAAAAGAAAATTAAAAAAGTTAACTTTGAAAGACTAAAGAATCATGGGGAAAAAAGCCATAAATTCTATGTGCAGTGTTCCCTTAGTGCTGGCATTCAGCTGTTCTGCCATTCTCATTTTTCGGTAAACTTGGTCTTGGCTGGCTGTTCTTGCTGATCTTCTGGGGGTGGGGCCTGTTGCTGTGGTTCCCAAATGTCTTTGCTGGAGGCGGAATTGCCCCGCCCTTGCCGGTCCAGCGCTAAGTAATCTGCTGGGGTTTGCTCTCGGGAGCTTTTGTTCCCTGCAAGCTTTCCGTTCGGCTTTGGAGTAGAGTGAAAATGGTGGCCCCCCAATCTCTGCTCTGGAGGATCCAAGAACTAGGGGCCCCACTCCTCATTGCACCGCCATAGAAAAGCAGTCAGTCACTCCCTCTCCCCGGTCTTCGGCTGCTCTCCGTGCTCACCCGGCCTGTGACTGAGCATTTCTATCTCTGGCTCACGACCCCGTGTGGAGTCTCCAAACCCAGCAGATCCCTGCAGTGCGCTCCCACGCCGCTCCTCCCAGGGGAGGAAGGGGAGTCTCCCCAGATCTGCCCCTTGTTGGGTCCCTGCTGGAGGAGCAGTGGCCCGACTGGGCCGCGGATCATGGTTTATGGCAACCCCGAGCTGAGAGCCCTCTCCTCGGCTCCGTCTCTGCAGCTGGCTTCCCTGCTCCCATACCTGGGAGCTCTGCTGCACTCAGGCTCCCCTGGTCTTTCTGTGACCCCGAGGGTCCTGAGACCACACTGTCCTGCGAGGCTTCCACCCCCCCTCTTGGCCACTGGAACGACGTCCCTCAGCGGAGCTGACTTCTAAAAGTTCCGATTTTGTGCTTTGTGGCTCTATCACTTGCCGGTAGTGGCTGACGGAGGCCCCCTCCCCTGCCGTCTATCTTCCCAAATATCACCTCGGATTCACTTTTCCGCATGTCCTACCTTCCAGAAGGTGGTCGCTTTTCTGTTCAGAGAGCTGCTGCTATTCTTTTCTTCGCTCTCCTGTTGAGTTCGTAGGTGTTCAGAATGTTTGATCCCTACCAAGCTGAATTCCTGGGACCAGATGAAATTTAGGTCTCCGACTCCCAGCAAAACGTAATTATTGTAATCAAGATTTTCATATAAGTTGGGTTGAACTGATACTAGTGCTTTAAAAGATTAAAAAATAAGATTTACACAGTTGTATACAACTTGAATGTATTTTATCAAAAAGTAAACAAAATAGATGTAAAATAAAATTATTTTTCACTTGTGTTTTGAAAAAATTTTCTTTGAAATAAATAATATAAATTTTATATTTTTCTGTTAAAATTGAAAGCAAAATACAAATTAATATCAAATAATAAATCAAATTTACTTGTCTTAAAATACTTATTTAATTAAAAATTGATTAAGTTTAAACTTTTATTAATCATTTTTTATTCAAATATAATTAAACTACAGTGTCAGGTTAGTTTCAGGTGTAAAATATAGTGATTCAGCAATTGTTGTCATTGCTCAGTGCTCATCATGGTAAGTGTACTCTTCACCCCCTTCACCTGTTTCACCCGTTCCTCTACCCATCTCCCTTCTGGCAACTATCTAACAACTATTAGTTTGTTCTCTAAGTCATTAAATGTTTTTATTAAGCAAACTATTTTCTTTTTAAAAAAATTTTTTTTTATTTATTAGAGAGAGTGAGCGAGGGAGCACAAGCTAGAGGCAGAGCAGAGGGAGAGGAAGAAGCAGGCTCCCCACTGAGAAGGTAGCCTAAAGATACAGGGCTTGATCCTAGGACCCTGGGATCATGATCTAAGATGAAGGCAGATGCTTAACCAACTAAGCCACCCAGGTGCCCCTAAACAAAACTATTTTCTTTCTTTTTTTTTTTTGTCACATTCAGTTAGCCAACATATAGTACCTCATTAGTTTTTGATGTAGTGCTCAATGATTCACTAGTTGGGTATAACACCCAGTGCTCATCACAACACGTGCCCTTCTTAATACCCGTCACCTGGTTACCCCATCCCCCCATCTCCCTCCCTTCTGTAAGCTGAGGGTAACAAAACTATTTTCAATGGAAGGGTTCATACTTTATCTAGTTGCCAATGTAAACAATCAGCTACATATTTCATATATGTTATATTCATATCTACATATGAATACATATAGTTTGCACAAATTTAAAAGTAACATTGTTTACTACTGCAAAATATCTTTTAACTACCATTGTTGCTCTTATAAGTACTGCATTAATTTGGGGGTACTTACAGAATGTAGACTAGGTACCAAAAGAACATGGATGCTTAGCATGTCCAGGAAACAATATGGGTTCACTCCACTCTTGCTGTCTGATAAGAATGGTTCATTACATTCTCTGACCTACATGTGTCCACTGGTCACAACATGTCATACTCTGCATTGTATCCATCTTTGCATCAGTAGTGGCCCACCATGGGCCTCTGCATAAGGATGATACACAGGGTAAGAGATTTGGGAAAGTATTTCCCTGGGGCCTGTGTGGTGTTAACTACTAGAGCAACTGTTAAGGGTCCAGGGTTGCTCCGTGCCAGGGCTGAGTAACAGAGGTGCCATGTGTTTTATAATAAATTATTTTTGTGGTTTTAGTGCTTATGCTTCGCAAGCTCTTTAACAAAATGATACCCAAGGCCAGGGGGCTCTCTTACATTGACCACAGAAAGACAAGGGAAGAGAATGAGCTCACAAATAGAATCCTTTCCTTTCCCAGTAATGGAATATTCTGCTGAGTAGGGGTTAAACACATGAATTCTCTGCAAGTGGCTAATTATGTGTTCATTGTTGGACATCTCCCTTAGCTGTGTCTGATACCCCCCTTGTCTAAAGACCCCTTGTTTTTCCCCCTCCAGAAAACTATTATACAATCTTTGGTTAGTGTGGAAAGGGCAGTTGTCTGGAAACATAGAGTTGGATCTTTGAACCGATAGTTATGTGTGTAGCAGCACCGTCAGTTCTACTCGCAGAGGTACCTGGTGCCACCATTTTCTGAATCTTTGGTGGAGTCTACATTGTGGATTGGTTTGCTTTTCCATTTTTCCTACTGCTGGCTTAATTCACCTTTGCATATCTATTAATTCAATTGCTACTCATTCTTTTGCTTTCCAGCCTTCAAAGGTTTGATCTTAGCACCTCTTGTATTATTCTTTATGTGTCATAAACATAGACCATTATATGGTCTATATGTAAAAATCCCTTTATTATCATTTTTGGTGAAGTTTCCGAGCACAGTAGAAATAGTTGTATGTATTCAGTTTGCCGTCATTTATGACAGTGTAGTTTATCATAGTTATAAGTTAGGAAAATCCCATGTGTCCTCAATAGAAGATGAATTAATGATTAGTACTTCCATATTCATTTATTCACTCAACAAATGTTTTCTGAATCTCTGTTATAGCTCTACTATGTCAAGTGTTGTACTATATTATATAACTTTAATGCATTTTCCTTATAAAACTTTTCAAGTGATAGAAATACTCATGAAGTCACTGTAATATGAATTTAAGAAGCAAAATAAAGCACATGTACACCTTATGACTTAAGCTGTGAAAAGCTATGTAAGGTGTAACTTTACTAAAAATTAAAAGATTCTTAAGGCTCTTAAAACACGGCCAAATTTGTTTCTAAAATGGGATGTCCAACTAATGTACAGTGGTGGGTGAGAATGCCAAAGGATTTCTTTCAATGTGAATGGAATGAGTAATACTAAACAAACAATTTGTTAACAGAATTCCAGAAATTCATCCGAATAATTCTCTCCTTTTCTATACTACGGCGGGAGAAATGTGTCCCATAATGGCAGACCTTGTCTGACGCCACAGAACATGAATCTTTAAGTGGGAGTGACTCAATGAACAGAGCATAGTCTTGGTGTTTGGAAGTATAAGGCTTCCATCTTAGTGCTGAAATAACTTTAATATTGAGAAAATAGAGCAGTGCTGCATATTGGAAAGGCTGTATGTTTTGGAGTCAGAGTCACATGGGTTAAATTCTGGGCTCTGGTACTTAATACTTGTATTACTTTGAGCAAATTAATCAAACTGGGTCTCAGTTTTGTTATTTCTGTAACAGGAATTATTAATCTCATTTCAAAATTTTGCCATAAAGTTGGACAGAAATAAAGTATTTAACTTGTCTAGCATAGTCATGATGCAAACAAGATATATGCACACAGGCAAAAAACTATTAAAATATTAAGAGTGCTTGTCTCTGGAAAGTGAGGTTATGAGTAACATTTTTTGTGTGATTTTGGACAAGTTATTTACCTTTCACAGCTTTAGTTTCTTAACTATACAAGGTGATATTAATAATAATACTTTCATAGGGATGTTAGGAGAATTTGACACATAAAATTTGGAAAAAAAAGAGTTAGGACACTTGTCTTGCTCATGTATTAAGTGCTTGACATGTAAGAATGCTCAATACATATTAGCCATCATGTGTTATTTTTCTTTTGTTCTTTTTGCTTTATTTTGCCAATTCTCTACAAGTAGTGTGCTTTATTTTCTTAATCAGAAAAAAAACATTAACTTCCCTGTTTTTAGAAGAAAATGTCCGTTCACCTGAATATTACCAAATAGAAGCCAAATTAGGAAGGTGAAAATGAAGCAGCATATCAGTGGCTCCAGTTCCATCACACCCTGGTGATAGTCACTGAGCGCAATTATGTAGCCCCCACAGAGGCATCCTGAGTGTTAGAGAAGAAATAGAAGACATGGAATGGTGACGGTCATTTCCAGCGGACTCCCTTGTCCCTGAATACATCTTTGGATTTTTAGCAGACAACCATCATCATGAAATGGAACCTTTAAAACTGTAGCAGTAAAGTTGTCCCTTCAACTTGGTGCTGTCATACTTTTTATAATCAGTAGAAATTCGTTTAATCTAGTTAATTAAATGTTTGTGAACCCAGAGTGAATTCTATTAATTAATGTCTCTGTATGAAGATACCAGACCACACAGTGCTTTCCATCAAGCTCGCAGATGGCTGCCCAATTGTAGCTGTCACATTTCTCATGTTGCTGGGGAGGCAAAGGAAGATAAAGTAAACCTGTGATTCCCAGCCCAGGGTCTTCAGATGTGATCTCGGGGGACCATGAATTCACTGTAAGAATTTAAATGCACTGACTTTCTAGTTATTTGATAATATAAAAGGTAATGTAAGATTCTGAATGTTCTGGATGCTGACCTTAAATGAAGCACTGCCACACAAGTCAAGTGTCCGTATTTCTGTTTGTGCTCGCACTTACATCAGGGTTATCTGGTTTAACTAAAGGTGGTTAGTGTTGATTTCACCATTTCTGTTAGATGAGTATCAGAAACAACCCTCAAGCACTGCCTCTAAATCCAAATGTTGCTAATATTGTATTTATCTCCTATTCTTTGGGAGGCTTTACCAGTATTAGTTAATTCTGACATTATAAGGATTTATATTACTGTTGTCCAGTTCTGAAGCTCAGGAAGGTAAAGTAACTCTCCTAGTTGACATCACTCGTTTGTGATAGAACTGTGGTTTAAATCTATGACTTTATTATTCCAAGACTGAGATATTCCCAATGTTGCCTGTGATGCTAGAGCTTAAAAAGTCAGATGGGGGAAAGACATTTGTACTGTGTTCACAAAATGCCGAAGTCCTAATCCTGTTGAAGCCCAAGATTACAACAGTGGCTTTATACTAGGCTCAAGTGTTTATACTAGGCTCAAGTAAATAAACAAGAACAAGGCAGTTATCAGCTTGAAGAAATAGCTAATTGATCAGATGTCATTAGCAACATCTTGGCCTTTGGGACCTCTACTATGAAAGGAGGGATCTGTGGATACAGTTACTCACATATTCACATAGTTCTGAAATATATTTAGGAAAATACTTTGTACTTTATAGATCTTAGTCATTGAAACTTGCATCCAATTTGTTTCATCTTCTTTTAACTTTTTTTTACTAATTCAAAATAGTACTGGCTACCTGATTTTTGTATAGCTTATGAATAGATATTTAATGCACACGATAGTCTTTGCAACAGTTCCGAGGTAGATATTACTAAACCCCGTTACAGATGAGGAAACTAAGGCTCATGGAACTGTGCTAACTTGCCCACAGTTATATAGCTAGTAAGTGGCAGAGTCAAGATTTATAGTTGCTATACTGCCATTTCCATCATATCATACTAATTACCATGTGCCAGGGATGTGGATATATGACATGACCTCAAACCCAAAGGTTCAATAGTGTAGGATCACAGAAATAAATTATGAAAAATACTAATAATTTTACACAGTTCAGTCATAAAAATGACATCTTGGAATGGTTGATAAGTAGGAAAAATAATCATGATAGAATGTTAATCAAGGGCGCCTGGGTGGCTCAGTTGGTTAAGCGACTGCCTTCGGCTCAGGTCATGATCCCAGGGTCCTGGGATCGAGTCCCACATCGGGCTCCCTGCTCCGCGGGAAGCCTGCTTCTCCCTCTCCCATTCCCCCTGCTTGTGTTCCCTCTCTCGCTGTATCTCTCTCTGTCAAATAAATAAAATCTTTAAAAAAAAAAAAAGAATGTTGATCAAAAAAAAATCAAGTTATAGTATACTGTTAATAGTCTTTGATAACTCACTACAGTCTGGTGGTGAGCACTAAATATATCTTTATCTCTAGGGCTAAATGTTCTCTAGAGCAGCATGTTCTGATAGTGTAGATAGAATATAGCTATCAAAAGTTGGAGGGGAATGGGAACGTAGATGAAAAGTGTGATAATTTTGGTAGCTTTATAGTTTTCAACTAGTTTTTTAGTTATCATCTATTCAAATCAGATCCTGTGGAAGAGGTATGGAGGTTAAATAATTTCAGTATCAGAGTACATAACAGTAGACAAGAAGCTCCCCTAAGGGGGGCACTGATGGTATAGCAGTATAGCAGTATAGAGGGTATTATTAGAACAAACACAGTCTTTCAAGAATGAAATTGAGAGACTGAATGAAGTGGAACTCAGATTCAAAAGCTGATTGTACTGATAGCTTGTATATGTTGATACAGTATTTTTAAAAGACAGATTGAGACCAAAAGTATATTAGTAAAGGTAGATGGGTGTAATTCATCTATTAGAATTAAAAATAAATCATATTGGTTAACAATACAAACTCCAGTCCTATACGTATATTGAAAAGTACTTTTAAAATGAATATATTCAGAAAGGTAAAAACATAAAACGATATTAAACTACATAGCAGAGAGATACAGTGAAAGGAGAGCAAGGGTCAAAATCTGGATATCCAGAAAGATGAAATTTAAATGAAAAATTATTAAAAGAAGACCTACATGAATGAAGGTGAAGATTGGAAAATCCAAATTTTTTAAGACATAAATTGTCTTCAAGTTAATCTATTAAATCAGTGTTTCAATAAATCTCAATAAAAATTTCCATCTTATATTTTGGTGGAAATTGACAACCTTATTCTGAAATTATTTGAAAATGCAAATGGCCTAGATAAACTTGGAAAAAAAGACCTAAGAAAAAAAGAACAAACGAGCAATTAAGGTTACCTGCTTTCAAGATGTATTATAAAGCTAGAAGAACCCAAATAGTATGGTTTTGGTGTATGGATATTCATGTTGATAGTACAAGAATAGAATCTAGAAAGTGATCCTAAAATATATAGGCAATTAATTTTGACAAAGATGTCAGTGAAATTTAATGGGGGAAAAGACATCACTTTTCTACAAATGGCAATCAAATAATCTTGACTCCTACCTCACACTAGACACAAAGTTAACTTGAGATGGATCATACATATAAACATAACAATTCAAAGTACAAAGCTTCTAGAATTAAGCATAGAAGAGTATCTTTGTGATCTTGAAGTAGGCAAGAATCTTTTAGAGAGGACCTGAAAGCATTAACCATGAAAGAAAGACTGATAAATTTAGTTTAATCACAATTTAAAATTTTAACTCTTCAAAGGACACCACAAAGAAAATGAAGAGGCAAAACCAAACTGGCAGAAAATATTTACGTTATATGTGTCTGATTCAGGAATATTTAGAGGGTTACTACAAATATGGTAAAATATAAGATTTAATTACAGTATGTGAATTTTATTGTGTTTTTATATTGCTGCACATAGCATTCTTTTAAATTTGTAATTTGAAATAAAATATGTAAAATGTATTATATATTTAATAATGTAAATATATTAAAGCAGTAACAAAATACATAACCTATTAAATATATAACATAGTGAAATACATAACATTAAAATGTATACCATATTATGCATATTTTTTAAAGGATGATCCTCTGCTGTCATTGGGATTCTGGCCTAATGGAATTTATCCCTTACTGAATGATCTTCTAGAAATCCCCTTAGCAGCTTTTTACTAAGGCTTTTTCTTGTCCTATATCTTTCCTACTATAAGCAATTACTAGTTCCTAGTTAATTTTTTTCAAAATCTCATTATCTCATTCTCCTTTTCTTAACAAAATATGGTTCTCAGATGGCATTATTTTCTCATTCATTCATTCACTCATTTAACAAATAAATTTGGTTGGTTCTTCCATCAATTTGCCATGTGAACACAAACAAGTGTTTGTTTTCCTTCTAAATCTCAGTTTTAACTTTGGAAAAATATGTGCTTATGTCTTATGATATCTAAAAAAATTCTTCTAGCTTTAAAATTCTGTAGAACAGTGATTCAATGATTTATTTCTATCTGACGTGTATTATTTTTATTCACATCCTGGGGGTACTTCCTATTCTGTACTCTATCACACTCAGACCATTACGCCAACAAATAACTTCTCTTAGTTCCCTTTTATTTGCAGCAAAACAGACTTCACTTCAGCCATCATTTCCCAATGGGTCATTGAAAAAGGGTTCCATGATCAAATATGTTGGGGAAACACTACACAGTGGGTAGCATTGACTTTTAACTACTCACCTCATTAGAAAGGGTAAATTAGATTAACATGCTTGCTTTCTTTCTTTTTTCTTTTCTTTTTCTTCTTTTCCTCCCTCCCTCCCTCCCTCCTCCTTCTTTCTTTCTTTCTTTCTTTCTTTCTTTCTTTCTTTCTTTCTTTCTTTCTTTTCTTTCTTTCTTTCTTTCTTTCTTTCTTTTTCTTTCTTTCTTTATTTCTTTCTTTCTTTCTTTCTTTCTTTCTTTCTTTCTTTCTTTCTTTCTTTCTTTTCTTTCTTTTTCTTTCTTTCTTTCTTTCTTTCTTTCTTTCTTTCTTTCTTTCTTTCTTTCTTTCTTTCTCTTTCTTTCTTTCTTTCTTTTTCTTTCTTCTTTCTTTCTTTCTTTCTTTCTTTCTTTCTTTCTTTCTTTCTTTCTTTCTTTCTTTCTTTCTTTCTTTCTTTCTTTCTTTCTTTCTTTCTCTTTCCTTCTTTCTTTTCCTTCCTTCCTTCCTTCCTTCCTCCCTCCCTTCCTTCCTTCCTTCCTTCCTTCCTTCCTTCCTTCCTTCCTTCCTTCCTTCCTTCCTTCCTTCCTTCCTTCTTTCCTTCCTTCTTCCTCTCTCTCTCTCTCCCTTCCCTTCCTTTTTTTCTTTTCTTTTTTTTTGCCTAATGGCTGCTAAGTTTGAGAACTGATTTTTTATAATAAAATAAGTGTAAAGTAAGCTTGTCATCAGAGAAATTAAGGAATCATTTTTTTGGAGGGCTCTATATGTAGATTTCAATTAAATACTCACCTTCCATTTGCATAGTCTACAGTTTGCTGTACCGCACTCTGGGCTATTATATTATATTATAGATGTTTTGACTTCAGTATGACGCATCAGGCAAAAGGGATGAGGCTGCTCATAGACAACAGCAACCAGCCCAGGACAGGCAACCAGTCCAGAAGCTGAGGAGATCAATATCTAAACTTCCCAGTAACTCATTCACAGCACATTTGGAAAGCTCAGATATATTTTCTTCTCTCATGGAATGAAAAACATATTTGTCGTTTGGACAGCAGACTTTTCAACGTATCTGTCAAAAAAAAAATTTATCTACCCAGGAACTCTCATTTTTAGGCCAGTACAGTTTAGTGGTCTCTTTTTTTTTTTTTTAAGATTTTTTAAATTTATTTAAGAGAGAGAGAGAGAGAGCACAAGAGGGGCGAGGGTCAGAGGGAGAAGCAGACTCCCCACTGAGTGGGGAGCCTGATGCCAGACTCAATCCTGGGACTTGATCCTGAGACTCCAGGATCATGACCTGACCCAAAGGCAGTTGCTTAACCAACTGAACTATCCAGGCACCCTAGTTTAGTGGTCTCTTGAAGCAAAGATTTCACTCTTAAGTTACCAAAGCTTCAGGGAAATAGGGAATTAAATGCAGAAATAGAACATCGCTGTAGAGATTCATGGCTCTGCCATCTAACTACATGAATTGGGATTAGTTTATTTCAAGTAAACAAGTTATTTACACAAATTACTTATATATGGCTAATCACAAAATGATTTTAATAGTCTGTGGTATTCATAAACAGTAACAAGCTCTAGCAGCTACCCAATAAAAGTTGAGTTAATAATCTTGACATGGCAAACAAAAGTCTTAATGTTGTAAAGTTATGAAAATGATAAAATATTGCCCATACAGAGTTACCATTGGAATTGTAGAACTGGTTAGATCATTGTGTACGTTGTGGAAATTGTCACAGGTTGAGTTCTCCAGAAAGCAGATTTAGACTTGAAGTGCAGTGTGCAGGATTTTTTTTTTTTTTTTTTTAAGGAGTACACTTGAGATCCAACCTGTAAAAGTGGATAAGGATGCATAATTGAACAGGGAGAGAAGTTGAATTGTGATGCTGGCCCAAAGATTTCCTCAGTTGACCCAACATAGAGCTCTGGACTTAGAATGACACTCCAGTCTTGTCAGGTGTTGGGCACAGATGGCTAGGCCTTCATACCAACACAGCAAATAGTCATTGGATATCGGTTTTTGGGTGACCAGGAAGGCATGACCTTGGGCCAGGCAGCTCTCTGCAGTTCAGATCATTCCTGATGGAGCTGACAGCTCACGTCTGCTGATAGTATTCCCAGCAGCGGAAGGCAGTTGCTTAACCAACTGAACAATAATAAAGAACAAAAAAGTTCTTTATTAAAGGGGGATCTGGGCAGTATATCTGTTTATTACAGAAACTGTAAAGGGGGCTGAGTACATTGAATTAACAGGGTTACTGCAAGTGTCCCCATGGTGCTTTCTTGACTTGAATCTTTTCTCCACATCATCTTCCAATTCTTTCACCACTTAGAAGCCAGAGCATTCCTCTTTAGGTATACATTTTTAAAAAATTTCAGTGATTCCCCATAGCTGTGAGAATAAATTCTAAATGCTTGAATATAGTCCATAAAGTCTTTCTTGAGCTATTTCTTGAGCTATTTCTTGCTTAAGCCATTGGGCTCTTTTTCTTGTCCTTGTAATATCCTTCTTAAACTCAAGGTGTTCTTAAAACCTCACAAACAAATCATTATCTTGCTCATCTCTAAGTATTTGCACATGCTTTTTCCTCTGACTGAGGCACTCTCTCAGCCCTTCATCATCGTACTTTTTATTTTGTACTTACTCCAAGTAGGTCAGTGAAACCTGGTGTCCCATGGTCTCATGGTCCCTGTTCCTTCTGTAAATTTCATTTTGTCCAAGAAGGATTCTTTGATCTTGTTCCTATACTTTGCTTAGTTGACACTTTTACTTAATCTGTGAAGTAATTTAGTTATGTTGCAATTGACTGTTTACCTGACACCCCTCCCCAATTCTTTAAATTTTTTTTATGCTTATGTTAATCACCATACATTACATCGTTAGTTTTTGATGTAGTGTTCCATGATTCATTGTTTGTGCATAACACCCAGTGCTCCACACAGAACGTGCCCTCTTTAATACCCATCACCAGGCTAACCCATCCCTCCAGCCCCCTCCCCTCTAGAACCCTCAGTTTGTTTTTCAGAGTCCATTGTCTCTCATGGTTCGTCTCCCCCTCTGATTTAACCCCCTCATTCTTCCCCTCTTGCTATCTTCTTCTTTTTTTTCCCTTAACATATATTGTATTTGTTTCAGAGGTACAGATCTGTGATTCAACAGTCTTGCACAATTCACAGTGCTCACCATAGCACATACGCTCCCCAATGTCTATCACCCAGCCACCCCATCCCTCCCACCCCCCACCACTCCAGCAACCCTCAGTTTGTTTCCTGAGATTAAGAATTCCTCCTATCAGTGAGGTCATATGATACATGTCTTTCTCTGACTGACTTATTTCACTCAGCATAATACCCTCCAGTTCCATCCACGTCATTGCAAATGGCAAGATCTCATTCCTTTCTATGGCTACATAATATTCCATTGTGTATATATACCACTTCTTCTTTATCCATTCATCTGTCGATGGACATCTTGGCTCTTTCCACAGTTTGGCTATTGTGGACATTGCTGCTATAAACACTGGGGTGCACGTACCCCTTCGGATCCCTACATTTGTATCTTTGTAGTAAATACCCAGTAGTGTAATTGCTGGATCATATGGTAGCTCTATTTTCAACTTTTTGAGGAAACTCCGCACTGTTTTCCAGAGTGGTTGCACCAGCTTGCATTCCCACCAACAGTGTAGGAGGGTTCCCCTTTCTCCACATCCCCGCCAACATCTGTCATTTCCTGACTTGTTAATTTTAGCCATTCTGACTGGTGTGAGGTGGTATCTCATTGAGGTTCTGATTTGGATTTCCCTGATGCCGAGCGATGTTGAGCACTTTTTCATGTGACTGTTGGCCATTTGGATGTCTTCTTTGGAAAAATGTCTGTTCATGTCTTCTGACCATTTCTTGATTGGATCATTTGTCCTTTGGGTGTTGAGTTTGATAAGTTCTTTATAGATTTTGGTTACTAGCCCTTTATCTGATATGTCATTTGCAAGCATTTTCTCCCATTCTGTCAGTTGTCTTTTGGTTTTGTGGACTGTTTCGTTTGCTGTGCAAAAGCTTTTTATCTTGATGAAATCCCAATAGTTCATTTTTGCCCTTGCTTCCCTGCCTTGGGCGATGTTTCTAGGGAGAAGTTGCTGCGGCTGAGGTTGAAGAGGTTGCTGCCTGTGTTCTCCTTTAGGATTTTGATGGACTTCTGTCTCACATTTAGGTCTTTCAACCATTTGGAGTCTATTTTTGTGTGTGGTGTAAGGAAATGGTCCAGTTTCATTCTTCTGCATGTGGCTGTCCAATTTTCCCAACACCATTTGTTGAAGAGACTGTCTTTTTTCCACTGAACATTTTTCCCTGCTTTGTCAAAGATGAGTTGACCATAGAGTTGAGGGTCCATTTCTGGGCTCTCTATTCTGTTCCATTGATCTATGTGTCTGGTTTTGTGCCAGTACCATACTGTCTTGATGATGACAGCTTTGTAATAGAGCTGGAAGTCCGGAATTGTTATGCCGCCAGCTTTGCTTTTCTTTTTTGACATTCCTCTGGCTGTTCGGGGTCTTTTCTGGTTCCATACAAAAATTAGGATTATTTGTTCCATTTCTTTGAAAAAAGTGGATGGTATTATGATGGGGTTTGCATTGAATGTGAGATTGCTCTAGGTAGCAGTGACATCTTCACAATATTTGTTCTTCCAGTCCATGAGCATGGAACATTTTTCCATTTCTTTGTGTCTTCCTCAATTTCTTTCCTGAGTATTTTATAGTTTTCTGAGTACAGATTCTTTGCCTCTTTGGTTAGATTTATTCCTAGGTATCTTATGTTTTTGGGTGCAATTGTAAATGGGATCGACTCCTTGATTTGTCTCTCTTCCGTCTTGTTGTTGGTCTATAGGAATGTCACTGATTTCTGAGCATTGATTTTATATCCTACTTTACTGAATTCTGAACTAGTACTGATACTAATACTGAACAGACCTTCTGCCCCTCTCTCTGTGTCTTCTTCTTCTGGGATCCCAATTATTCTAATGTTGTTTCGTCTTATCGCATCGCTTATCTCTCGAATTCTGCCCTCGTAATATAGTGTTTGTTTATCTCCCTTTTTCTCAGCTTCTTTATTTTCCGTCATTTGGTCTTCTGTATCGCTGATTCTCTCTTCTGCCTCATTTATCCTAGCAGTTAGTGCCTCCATTTTTGATTGCACTTTATTAATAGCCTTTTTGATTTCAACTCGGTTAGATTTTAGTTCTTTTATTTCTCCAGAAAGGGTTTCTCTGATAACTTCCATGCTTTTTTCAAGCTTAGCTAGGATCTTTAAAGTCATGATTCTGAACTCTAGGTCCGACATCGCACTAATGTCCGTATTGAGTAGGTCCCTGGCAGACGGTACTACCTCTTGTTCTTTTTTTGAGGTGATTTTTTTCGTCTTGTCATTTTGTCCAGAGAAGAATAGATGAATGAGGGAACAAAATGCCAACAGGTTAACAATGTCCCCAGAAAGTATACTCTAAACAAATCAGAAAAGACCTGAAATCAGGGGAAAAGAAAGGGAAAGAAAGAAAAAAGGAAGAGGGAAAAAAAAGATAAAAACAAACAGAAACAGAACAAAACAAAATAAAACAGAATATGATCAAATATGATCAGGCTAGTGCATAGATCAGTGCCACACACTAGATTTGGGGTGTATTTTGGTCTGTTAGAAGAAAGTGCCTCCCAAAATTTTAAAGGAAGAAAGACATATATGTACAAAATAAGGGTTGATATGATGAAGGGATGGAATATGACTGTAAAGATGAAAATTATAAAAAATTTTAAAAAAGGAATTGATAAGAAGATGTTTGAAAAAAGAAAGAAGAGGATTAAAAAAAAAAGGGGGGGTAGATTTTGTGATCAGGCAAGAGACTAGAACCGAGCCTTACACTAGAGATTTAGGGTATATTTTGATATATTAGAAGAAACTGTATCTCAAAATTTTAAAGAGAGAACAACTTATATACATATCTGCCAAAAATAAGGGTAACTACTATGAAGGGATAGAATAAGACTCTAAAAATGAAAAATAAAAATATTTTTTTAAAAAAAGGGATTGATAAGATGTTGGTTGAAAAAGGGAAAAAGAAAAATTAAAAAAAAAGTTAAAAAAATTAACTTTGAAAGACTAATGAATCATGGTAAAAGAGCCATGAATTCTATGTGCAGTATTCCCCTAACACTGGAGTTCTGCTGTTCTCCTTGATCTGTAAACTTGGTCTTGGCTGGCTGTCCGTGCTGATATTCTGGGGGAGGTGCCTGTTGCCGTGGTTTCCAAATGTCTTTGCCGGAGGCGGAATTGCCCCGCCCTTGTCGGTCCGGGCTAAGCAAGCTGCTTGGGTTTGCTCTCAGGAGGTTTTGTTCCCTGTAAGCTTTCCGTACAGCGGTGGAGGATGACAGAGAAAATGGCGGTCTCCCAGTCTTCGCCGGGAGGAGTCAAGAACTTGGAGTCCCGTTCCTCAGTGCGCCCCCAGAGAAAAGCAGTCACTCCCGTCTCTCCGATCTCTGGCCACACTCCGTGCTCACCCGGCCTGTGACCGAGCGTTTCTATCTCTGGCACCCGACCCCGTGTGGAGTCTCCAAACCCAGCAGATCCCTGCGGTGCGCTCCCACGCCGCTCCTCCCTGGGGAGGAAGAGGAGTCTCCCCGGATCTGTCGCTTGTTGGGTCCCTGCTGGAGGAGCAGTGGCCCGACTGGGCCGTGGATCACAGTTTATGGCAACCCCGAGCTGAGAGCCCGCGCCTCGGCTCCGTCTCTGCAGCCGGCTTCCCCGCTCCAATACCTGGGAGCTCTGCCGCACTCAGGCACCCCCGGTCTTTCTGTGACCCCGAGGGTCCTGAGACCACACTGTCCCGCGAGGATTCCACCCCCCGCTTAGCCACTGGAGCGACGTCCCTCAGCGGAACCGGCTTCTAAAAGGTCCGATTTTGTGCTCCGCGGCTCTATCACTTGCCAGAAGCAGCCGGCGGAGGCCCCCTCTCCCGCCATCTATCCTCCCAAATATCGCTTCGGATTCACTTCTCCGCACGTCCTACCTTCCAGTAAGTGGTCGCTTCTCTGTTCAGAGAGTTGTTGCTACTCTCCTCTTCGATCTCCTGTTGAGTTCGTAAGTGTTCAGAATGGTTTGATCCCTATTCAGCTGAATTCCTGAGACCAGACGAAATTCAGGTCTCCTACTCCTCTGCCATCTTGCTCCCCCCCTCCCCATCTCTACCTAAACTCAATGAGCAATTGGAAGGAGGCCCAGAACTCTATCTTGTTCATTATGGAATCTTTGGCACCTAACCCAGTGCTTGTTGTAGAGTATATGTTCAGTAACTATTTGATGAAAGTTGTGTAACTGGAAGGTAACTGCCTTTTAGGTGACACATGGCAGGATACCTTTTAGAGAATGATTTGCATATTTGGAAAAAGTAAAAAGGGTAAAGTTACTAGGATTTAAGTTCCTTGGCATTGTTCCACTTTTATTAGCCTACTGTGGTCATCCTTGGGCCTGTAGTTTGGAGTTTGGGGTCAATCTACCATTTGCAACCCTTGTAGATCGCTGAAGCCTAGTGTTTCCTCACTGCCCATTATCGTCGTTCTCCTCCTTGTCCCCCAACCATTTCATCTGGGAAAAATGCCCATCATTACATCTCTTTCATTTGGATTCCCTGTTTGGTTCTGTAAGTCTAAAATATACTTCTGACTTATGTTTGAGAACAACAGTTACCAGAGATTGAGCATTAATTATGTAGTAAGAGTTTTGTAGAAATTCATTCTACATTTTTTGAACCCTTATGGCAACTAGTGCGGTTAATATTACTATCAACATTGAACATGTAAGTAAACAAGGAGTTAAATGACATTCCCGGGGTCACAGAGCTAGTAATTTGTAAAGTTGCTTTGAATTTCTCTAGTCTTTCCACTACACACAAACTAAAACACCAAGACTGAATTTGAATGAGCATGGGGTTATCAAGAATGAATTCTTCCTGCTCTCAAGAGGCTGCCAAGGTGGTTTAAATCATAGTGAAATGGTTATGAGTTCAGAGGTGAGTTTCTATCCCTGTTCTTATACTTGCTGTGCCTTTGAGCAAGATGGTTGCCTTTCCACTATAGAAAGAAATAACAAGAGCTGTGGCCTAGGATTATTATAAAGAATAAAACATATATTTCATGTCAAGTAGCTAGTATAGAATACATAGTATAGCTCTAATTCTCAACAAATAGCATTTTCTTATTATGGAAATTATTTTGAGAGAGTTTGTTTCTAACACCCCCAGAAATCTCTGTAAATAATGGTACATTCAAATGGGTTGAAACTCATAACAAGGGTTGAAAACTCAATGCTTATGAGAATTATCTGGCAGATAAGGTAAATATGTGAAGCTGGCCATGTGTTTGACAATTAGGAGTGATGGGGTCTATGGTGAACCATAGAGCACCTGCCTATTCCAAATGGAGTAGAACTGTTCAGCACAGTTTCAGGGGAAATAAAGACTCAGTGTTGCTGAATCCTCCAAATTTTGCCAAGCTAATACTAACCTCTAGATTTAAAAAAAATTTATTTATTTATTAGAAAGAGAGAGTGTGCACACATGGTGGGGAGGGGCAGAGAAAGAGAGGGAGAGAGAGTCTTAAGTAGACTCCATGCTAAGCATGGAGCTTGACACAGGGCTTAATCTCAAGACTCTGAGATCAGGACCTGAGCCAAAACCAAGAGATGGACGCTTATCTCACTGTGCTACCCAGGTGCCCCTAAAATGTAGATTTTTATGAGAATTTTTCTTATTTAAAAATGTTGGAAATCAATGTAGTTTTTTAAAATTATTTTTTTAACTTTTTAAGTATGAGACACTTAAAACACACCTGTGACCCTAATTCAGCTCTTGGTCCATCAGTATGTTACCCATTTCTTTGCACCTTATGCAAGCTATGACATCTTTCATTCAACAAATATTTGCTGAGTTGTGACTGTGTGTGAGACTGTGATTGGAGTAGAGGATACAGTAGTCACCAAGAAAGATGAGTTTCTTATCCTTTTGGATATTGCTGTATAAGATCTGTGTACCTCACAGTAGTTTTGTGTGTGAGGAGGGGGAAGAGGAGTGTCCTGTTATTATTGCATTTTTATGAAGTCATAAAATGAGTCCTCTGTAGGGCAGGACCTCATATTTCATAATAAATCTCTCTCTTGTCTTATTTAGTCCTAATGCAGAATTCCTCCACAGCAGATATAAAAAGCACCCATCTCAACACTTAAAATTTCATAATATATATTTTTCTAAATCTGTGACTCCAAAGGAGAGTTTATCTTCTTCAATGCCTGGAGGTACAAATAAGAAAATGATTATGAATCATTTTCAGTTGATGTAAGAAATTTATATCACCATTTTTGTGTAGTGCCTAGAGAAATTGAAGTTTTTTTTTCTTTTTGATAAATCATCTAGAGGAAAGGAAGAGCAATAAAATCTGCTATTGCAAACATAAAAAAATTATGAAAGAACTTAATGGATTATATCATATATGGAAAATAACCAAATATTAAAAAGTATAGCTCAAACCCACACAAATATAGTTAACTGATTTTTGACAAAGGTGCAAAGGCAATTTCACCAAGAAAGGATTATTACTGCAACAAATGATGCTGGAAAAATTGGATGTCAGCATGCAAATATAGAACCTAGACACAAACTTTATACCTTTCACAAAAGTGAATTCAAAATGGGTCATATGCAGAAATGTAAAATGAAAAACTTTAAAATTCCTGGAATTATACATAGGAGAAAATCTGGGTGACCTTGAGTTTGGTGATGAGTTTTTATTTTTTTAATTTATTTTTTTAAAGATTTTTATTTCTTTTTTGACAGAGAGACAGTGAGAGAGGGAACACAGCAGGGGGAGTGGGAGAGGGAGAATCAGGCTTCCCGCTGAGCAGGGAGACCTATACGGGGCTGGATCCCAGGATCCTGGGATCATGGCCCAAGCCGAAGGCAGACGCTAAACAACTGAGCCACCTAGGCGACCCTGGTGATGAGTTTTTAGATACAACACCTAAGAATGGTCCTTGAAGGAAACTAAAATGATAAGGTCAACTATTGTATTTATCCTAGTGCTGCCATAACAAAGTACCATAAAGCAAATGGCTTAAAAAACCAGCAGTTTATTTTCTCACATTTCTCAAATCTCGAAGTCCAAAATTAAGATAGTGGCAGATGCCTATCACTTATGAAGGCTCTAGGTAAGCATCCCTCCTTGCCTCTTCTTAGCCACTGGTGGCTGACGGCAGACTCTTGGTGTTTTTGGCTTGTAGATGAAATACTCCAATCTCTGTGTCCATCATTAGGTGACCTTTCCCCTTCTGTTTCTGCGTCTAGATCTCGCTCCTTTCTTTTACGGAGATATCACTCACTGGATTTTGTGCCCAAGCTAATTCAGTATGACTTATTCTCAACTTAATTATATACACAGAAATTCTATTTCTAATTAGGGTCACACAAATCCTGGGGGTTAGGACTTGGGCACATCTTTTTTGGGGAACACAATTCAACCTACAACATGAACTATATTAAAACTTTTAAGTTCTGCTCTGTAAAAGGCACTGTTAAAATAATGAAAAGATAGCCCCCAGATTTGGAAAACCTTCTACAAAACACATATCTGCTAAATGATTTATATACCAAATATACGAAGAATTTTTTCAACTCAATAAAACAACCCAATTAAAAGCAGTTAAAAAATTTGTATACCCCACCAAAGAAAATACAGATGTCAAATAAATATATGAAAGATAATCAGTATTATTTTTTCATTATATAAATGTAAATTAACACAATGATGAGATACTAATGCACACTATTAGAATGGCTAATTTAAAAAAATACCAATTGCTAGTGAAGATATGGAACAACAGGAATTCTATTTCATTCCTGCTGAGGTTGCAAAATGAAACTGGCCCTTAGAAAGACAATATGGCAGTTTCTTACAAAGCTAAACATTGTCTTATCATACAATCTAGAAACAGTGCTCCTAGGTATTTATACATCTGATTCAAAAATTAATGTCCGTATAAAACCCTTCATGCAAATGTTTATACTACATTAGTTATAAAAAAAACTGGAAGCAACCAAGAGTTTTTTTATTGTTATGTTAATCACCTTACATTATATCATTAGTTTTTGATGTAGTGTTCCATGATTCATTGTTGGTACAAACACCCATTGCTCCACGCAGAATGTGCCCTCTTTAATACCCATCACCAGGCTAACCCATCCCCCCACCCTCCTCCCCTCTAGAACCCTCAGTTTGTTTTTCAGAGTCCATTGTCTCTCATGGTTAATCTCCCCGTCTGAATTACTCCCCTTCATTCTTTCCCTCCTGCTATCTTCTTCTTTTTCTTTTTTCTTAACATATGTTGCATTATTTGTTTCAGAGGTACAGATCTGTGATTCAACAGTCTTGCACGATTCACAGCTCTCACCATACCACATACCCTACCCAATGTCTATCACCCAGCCACCCCATCCCTCCCACCCCACCCCCACTCCAGAAACCCTCAGTTTGTTTCCTGAGATTAAGAAGTCCTCATATCAGTGAGGTCATATGATACATGTCTTTCACTGATTGACTTATTTCACTCACCATAACTCCCTCCAGTTCCATCCATGTTGTTGCAAATGGCAAGATCTCATTCCTTTCTATGACTGCATAATATTCCATTGTGTATATATACCACTTCTTTATCCATTCATCTGTCGATGGACATCTTGGCTCTTTCCACAGTTTGGCTATTGTGAACATTGCTGCTATAAACATTGTGGTGAACGTACCCCTTCGGACCCCTACATTTGTATCTTTGGGGTAAATTCCCAGTAGTGCAATTGCTGGATCGTATGGTAGCTCTATTTTCAATTGTTTGAGGAACCTCCATACTGTTTTCCAGAGTGGCTGCACCAGCTTGCATTCCCACCAACAGTGTAGGAGGGTTCCCATTACTGCACATCCCCGCAAACATCTGTCGTTTCCTGACTTGTTAATTTTAGCCATTCTGACTGGTGTGAGGTGGTATCTCATTGAGGTTCTGATTTGGATTTCCCTGATGCCGAGCGATGTTGAGCACTTTTTCATGTGCCTGTTGGCCATTTGGATGTCTTCTTTGGAAAAATGTCTGTTCATGTCTTCTGCCCATTTCTTGATGGGATTATTTGTTCTTTGGGTGTTGAGTTTGATAAGTTGTTTATAGACTTTGGATACTAGCCCTTTATCTGATATGTCATTTGCAAGCATTTTCTCCCATTCTGTCGGTTGTCTTTTGGTTTTGTGGACTGTTTCGTTTGCTGTGCAAAAGCTTTTTATCTTGATTAAATCCCAATAGTTCATTTTTGCCCTTGCTTCCCTTGCCTTTGGCGATGTTTCTAGGAAGAAGTTGCTGCAGCTGAGGTTGAAGAGGTTGCTACCTGTGGTTCTCTTTTAGGATTTTGATGGACTCCTGTCTCACGTTTAGGTCTTTTAACCACTTGGAGCCTATTTTTGTGTGTGGTGTAAGGAAATGGTCCAGTTTCATTCTTCTGCATGTGGCTATCCAATTTTCCCAACACCATTTGTTGAAGAGACTGTCTTTTTGCCATTGGACATTCTTTCCTGCTTTCTTCAAAGATAGTTGACCATAGAGTTGAGGGTCCATTTCTGGGCTCTCGATTCTGTTCCATTGATCTATGTGTCTGTTTTTGTGCCAGTACCATACTGTCTTGATGATGACAGCTTTGTAATAGAGCTGGAAGTCCGGAATTGTGATGCCGCCAGCTTTGCTTTTCTTTTTCAATATTCCTCTGGGTATTCGAGGTCTCTTCTGGTTCCATACAAATTTTAGGATTCTTTGTTCCATTTCTTTGAAAAAAGTGGATGGTATTTTGAGGGGGATTGCATTGAATGTGAGATTGCTCTAGGTAGCAGTGACATCTTCACAATGTTGGTTCTTCCAAAACATGAGCATGGAACGTTTTCCCATTTCTTGTGTCTTCTTCAATTTCTTTCATGAGTATTTTATATTTTTCTGGTACAGATCCTTTGCCTCTTTGGTTAGATTTATTCCTAGGTATCTTATGGTTTTGGGTGCAATTGTAAATGGGATCGACTCCTTAATTTGTCTTTCTTCTGTCTTGTTGTTAGTGTATAGGAATGCCACTGATTTCTGTGCATTGATTTTATATTCTGCCACTTTACTGAATTCCTGTATGAGTTCTAGCAGTTTTGGGCTGGAGTCTTTTGGGCTTTCCACATACAGTATCATATCATCTGCAATGAGTGAGAGTTTGACTTCCTCTTTGCCAATTTGGATGCCTTTGATTTCTTTTTGCTGTCTGATTGCTGTGGCTAGGACTTCTAATACTATGTTGAATAGCAGTGGTGATAGTGGACATCCTTGCCATATTCCTGACCTTAGGGGGAAAGCTCTCAGCTTTTCCCCATTGAGAATGATATTCGCTGTAGGTTTTTCATAGGTGGCTTTTATGATATTGAGGTATGTACCCTCTGTCCCTATACTCTGAAGAGTTTTGATCAACAAAGGATGTTGTACTTTGTCAAATGCTTTCTCTGTATCTATTGAGGCGATCATATGGTTCTTGTTCTTTCTTTTGTTATTGTATTGTATCACGTTGATTGATTTGTGGATGTTGAACCAACTTTGCAGCCCAGGGATAAATCCCACTTGGTCATGGTGAATAACCCTTTTAATGTAGTGTTGGATCCTATTGGCTAGTATTTTCGTGAGAATTTTTGCATCTATGTTCATCAACGATATTGGTCTGTAATTCTCCTTTTTGATGGGGTCTTTGTCTGGTTTTGGGATCAAGGTAATGGTGGCCTCATAAAATGAGTTTGGAAGTTTTCCTTCCATTTCTATTCTTTGGAACAGTTTCAGAAGAATAGGTATTAATTCTTCTTTAATGTTTGGTAGAATTCCCCTGGGAAGCCATCTGTCCCTGGCCTTTTGTTTGTTGGGAGATTTTGGATGACTGCTTCAATTTCTTTAGTGGTTAGAGGTCTGTTCAGGTTTTCTATTTCTTCCTCGTTAAATTTTGGTAGTTGATACATCTCTAGGAATGCATCTGTTTCTTCCAGGTTACCTAATTTGCTGGCATAGAGTTGCTCATAATATGTTCTTATAATTGTTTGTATTTCTTTGGTGTGGGTTGTGATCTCTCCTCTTTCATTCATGATTTTGTTGATTTGGGTCATTTCTCTTTTCTTTTTAATAAGTCTGGCCAGGGGTTTATCAATCTTGTTAATTCTTTCAAAGAACCAGCTCCTAGTTTCATTGATCTGTTCTACTGTTCTTTTGGTTTCTAGTTCATTGGTTTCTGCTCTGATCTTTATGATTTCTCTTTTCCTGCTGGGTTTAGGCTTCATTTGCTGTTCTTTCTCTAGCTCCTTTAGGTTAGCTTTAGGTTGTGTATTTGAGACCTTTCTTGTTTTTTGAGAAAGGCTTGTAATGTTATATACTTTCCTCTTAGGACTGCCTTTGCTGCATCCCAAAGATTTTGAACAGTTGTGTTTTCATTTTCATTGGTTTCCATGAATTTTTTTAATTCTTCTTTAATTTCCTGGTTGACCCATTCATTCTTTAGTAGGATGCTCTTTAGCCTCCATGTATTTGAGTTCTTTCCGACTTTCCTCTTGTGATTGAGTTCTAGTTTCAAAGCATTGTGGTCTGAAAATATGCAGGGAATAATCCTAGTCTTTTGGTTCCAGTTGAGACCTGATATGTGATCTAGCATGTGATCAATTCTGGGGAATGTTCTATGGGCACTAGAGAAGAATGTGTATTCTATGGCTTTGGGATGGAATGTTCTGAATATGTCTGTGAAGTCCATTTGGTCCAGTGTTTCATTTAAAGTCTTTATTTCCTTGTTGATCTGTTGCTTAGATGATCTGTCCATTTCAGTCAGGGCAGTGTTAACGTCCCCCACTATTATTGTATTGTTGTCAATGTGTGTCTTTGCTTTTGTCATTAATTGCTTTATATAATTGAGTGCTCCCATGTTAGGGGCATAGATGTTTATAATTGTTAGATCTTCTTGTTGGATAGACCCTTTAAGTAGGATTTAGTGTCCTTCCTCATCTCTTATTACAGTCTTTGTTTTAAAATCTAATTTGTCTGATATAAGGATTGCCACCCCAGCTTTCTTTGATGTCCATTGGCATGGTAAATGGTTTTCCACACCCTCAATTTCAATGTGGGGGTGTCTTTGGGTCTAAAATGAGTCTCTTGCAGACAGCATATGGATGGGTCTTGTTTTGTAATCCAATCTGATAGCCTGTGTCTTTTGATTGGGGCATTCAGCCCATTGACATTCAGGGTAACTATTGAAAGGTATGAATTTAGTGCCATTGTATTGCCTGTAAGGTGACTTACTGTATATTGTCTCTGTTCCTTTCTGATCTATGCTGCTTTAGACTCTCTTTGCTTAGAGGACCCCTTTCAATATTTCTTGGAGGGCTGGTTTCGTGTTTGCAAATTCCTTTAGTTTTTGTTTGTCCTGGAAGCTTTTTATCTCTCCTTCTATTTTCAATGACAGCATAGCTGGATATAGTATTCTTGGCTGCATATATTTCTCGTTTAGTGCTCTGAAGATATCTTGGCAGTCCTTTCTGGCCTGCCAGGTCTCTGTGGATAGGTGTTGCCAATCTAATGTTTCTACCATTGTAGGTTACATATCTCTTCTCCTGAGCTGCTTTCAGGATTTTCTCTTTGTCTCTGAGACTCATAAGTTTTACTATTAGATGTCAGGGTGTTGTCCTATTTTTATTGATTTTGAGAGGGGTTCTCTGTGCCTCCTGGATTTTGATGCCTGTTTCCTTCCCCACATTAAGGAAGTTCTCTGCTATAATTTGCCCCAATATACATTCTGCCCCTCTCTCTCTTTCTTCTTCTTCTGGGATCCCAATTATACTGTTGTTTTGTCTTATCGTATCGCTTATCCCTCAAATTCTGCCCTCGTGATCCTGTAGTTGTTTATCTCCCTTTTTCTCAGCCTCTTTATTTTCCATCATTTGGTCTTCTGTATCGCTGATTCTCTCTTCTGCCTCATGTATCCTAGCTTTTAGTGCCCCCATTTTTGATTGCACCTCATCAATAGCCTTTTTGATTTCAACTTGGTTAGATTTTAGTTCTTTTATTTCTCCAGAAAGGGTTTCTCTAATAACTTCCATGCTTTTTTCATGCTCAGCTAGTATCTTTAAATTCATGATTCTGAACTCTAGGTCCGACATCGTACTAATGTCCGTATTGAGTAGGTCCCTGGCAGACGGTACTACCTCTTGTTCTTTTTGCTGAGGCAATTTTTTTCATCTTGTCATTTTGTCCAGAGGAGAATAGATGAATGAGAGAACAAAATGCTAACAGGTTAACAATATCCCCAACAAATACACTCTATACAAATCAGAAAAGACCTGAAACCAGGGGAAAAGAAAGGGAAAGAAAGAGAAAAGAAAGAGAAAAAAAGAAAGAAAAAGGAAAAGATAAAAAGAAGCAAAAACAGAACAAAACAAAAAAACAGAATATGATCAAATATGATCAGGCCAGTGCATAGATCAGTGCCACACACTAGATTTTGGGAGTATTTTGGTCTGTTAGATGAAAGTGCCTCCTAAAATTTTAAAGGAAGAACGATTTATATATTTACAAAATAAGGGTTGATACAATGAAGGGATGGAAGATGACTGTAAAGAGGAAAATTATAAAAGATTTTATAAAAGGAATTGATAAGTTAGAAAAAAGAAAGAAGAAGATTTAAAAAAAAAGAAAAAAAGGGAGAGAATGTGATCCGGCAGGAGACTAGAACAAATCTATACACTAGTGATTTAGGGTATATTTTGATCTGTTAGAAGAAACTGTATCTCAAAATTTTAAAGAGAGAACAACTTGTATATATATGGCAAAAATAAGGGTAGCTACTATAAAGGGATAAAATATGACTCTAAGAATGAAAAATAAAAAATGTTTTTTTAAAAAACGGATTGATAAGATGTTGGTTGCAAAAGTGAAAAAGAAAAATTCAAAAAAAAAAACCAGTTAAAAAAATTAACCTTGAAAAGCTAATGAATCATGGTAAAAAAGCCATGAATTCTATGCGCAGTATTCCTGTTCTCCTTGATTGGTAAACTTGGTCTTGGCTGGCTGTTCATGCTGATCTTCTGGGGGAGGGGCCTGTTTACGTGGTTCCCAAATTCTTTGCTGGAGGCGGAATTGCCCCGCCCTTGCTGGTCCGGGCTAAGCAAGCTGCTCGGGTTTGCTCTCAGGAGCTTTTGTTCCCTGCAAGCTCTGGTACAGCTTTGGAGGACGAGAGTGAAAATGGCGGCCTCCCAACCTCCGTCCAGAGGAGCTGAGAACTTGGGGCCCCGCCCCTCAGTGCACCCCCAGAGAAAAGCAGTCAGTAACTCCCGTGTCCCCGGTCTCTGGCCGCACTCTGTGCTCACCCGGCCTGTGACCGATCATTTCTATCTCTGGCACCCGACCCCCTGTGGAGTCTCCAAACCCAGCAGATCCCTGCGGTGCGCTCCCGCGCCGCTCCTCCTGGGGGAGGGTGGGGAGTCTCCCTGGCTCTGCCGCTTATTGGGTCCCTGCTGGAGGAGCAGTGGCCCGACTGGGCCGCGGATCATAGTTTATGGCAACCCCGAGCTGAGAGCCTGCGCCTCGGCTCCGTCTCTGCAGCTGGCTTCCCCGCTCTGATACCTGGGAGCTCTGCCACACTCAGGTACCCCCGGTCTTTCTGTGACCCCAAGGGTCCTGAGACCACACTGTCCCGCGAGGTTTCCACGCCCTGCTTAGCCACTGGAGCGCCGTCCCTCAGCGAAGCTGACTTCTAAAAAGTCCCAATTTTGTGCTCTGCGGCTCTATCACTTGCCAGAAGTGGCCGACAGAGACCCCCTCCCCCGCCATCTATCCTCCCAAATATCACCTCGGATTCACTTCTCTGCACGTCCTACCTTCCAGTAAGTGGTCCCTTTTCTGTTCAGAGAGTTGTTGCTATTCTTTTCTTGTATCTCCTGTTGATTTTGTAGGTGTTCAGAATGTTTTGATCCCTATTCAGTTGAATTCCTGAGACCAGACGAAATCCAGGTCTCCTACTCCTCCGCCATCTTGCCTTGCCCCCCAACCAAGAGTTTTTTAAATAGGTAAATGAATAAACTGAGGTAATCCATACAATGAAATATTATTCAGTAGTTAAAATGAGTAAGTTGTGAAGCTATGAAAAGACATGGTGAATCTTAAAGGCACATTGCTAATTGACAAAAGCCCATCTAAAAGAGTACATACTGTATGATTTTATATATATATATATATATGTCATTTTGGTAGAGGCAAAGTTGTAGAGATGGTAGAAAGATATGTGATTTCCAGGAATTTGAAGGAGGGGTTAGAATAGGTGAAGGTCAGGGAAACTTTTAGGATAGAAAAACTATTCTATATGATCCTGTAATAATGGATATATAATAACATATAATTATTATAACCTGTAGAACTTCACAGCATGCAAAAAGAGTGAGCTTTGATGTCTGAATATTAAACAATTACTTAGGAGGTTAGAGGAACTCAGGATGGAATGAATAATATTATGACAAAAAATATCTAAATGTATTTGTAATGGGTAGAGCAACCTTACTGAAGGAAGTAGTAGGGAAAGGTCCTGACCAAATAACTTTGTAAAAGAGTGGTATCTTAAGACTAAAGGCAAAAGGAAATGCACATAATATTGATAATATTGTTTGTACTTGACAAAGTCGTTCCCCGTGGGGGTATATGTTAACAGTTTAGATACTGCTATACATGTATCCTGGAACTGAACAATTCAATGGAAGCAAATGGTGTAATAAGCCAAATTTCTCATTGTTGTGAGAAGCTTAGACCAACAGGGGCAAAAGCTATCATAACATTGTGGTAACACTTTAGAACTGGAGATCTTAGTAAAAACTTATGTTTAGGTTAATATAGATGTGTACAAATACAGATGTATATTTTAAATTTCTGGATATGTGTATATAAACAGGTTAATACATACAAATGTATCCTTGCTCTGTTAGCTGAGGAAGGCTAGAAAGAATGACACCCAGTAGCAGCAAGCACACCTAACACTCAGATATTGTTTTCTAATACCATTCTTCAATAAAAGATCTTTGGAGAAATACTTGATTGTCAGGTTCTGGCAGGAAGTATACAAGTGGAGTCTGGAGCATCGTGTAGTGCCAGAACTTAACAAATTGCTCAAGAATGAAACAAAACACAGGGAGTATTTCAGAAAGACCTAGGAACCAACTGAAAGAGCTCTCAATGGACAAAGCTGGAATGATTTGAACCACAAATAAATAAAGTAGTATTGGATTATAACCTAAGTAGTATTGGATTATTACCCCCCACCGTGTTGTTCAAGGGTGAACTGTGTATTCTAAAATCAAATGTGTTTAAAAAAGGAGCTTCAAAAATGTAGCTCAAACATACTTACAGGAGAATCATGTATAAGAATGGGGAGCTCTATGTTGGACATCTAATCCCACTTTCCTGATGGGTATAAGAAGGGCACTTAAAGTAATGAGCACTGGGTGTTGTATACAACTGACGATCACTAAATTTTACCTCTGAAACTAATAATATAGTATATGTTAATTAAATTGAATTTAATCCCACTTTCCTTGTTTATTTTCAGTTGGAAATTATTGCTCATTCGTTCATAGTACTTACAGATTTACTGATGGGAAAAATCCCTTCTTGAAAGGCATGCTAAGAGAGGGGTTAGGGATATAGGCTGAGAAATATGATCTGAGTTTGAGTTTTATTCTGATTTATTGTGACAGGGAAAGTTGCATTTCATCTCTGAGCCTTAGTCTTCTTATCTATAAAATGGGTCCAATAATTGCATCTGTCTTATTGAATTGTCATATTGATGTAGTGATATAACATGTATCTTGGCCAGCACAATTCACATTGGCACATAGTAAGCCCTGAACAAATGGTGACTGATAATTCTATGGCAAAGGGCAGCACAGCAAGCATGATGATAAAGAATGTGAGCTCTGCAGACACCCTGGCTTTGAAGCCCACTTGTACCTTCTCTTAATATCACAATATTGGACACATGTCTAATCTTATTTTGCTTCTCTTTCCACCTAAAGGCAGTGCTAATAATAGTACCTTCCTCATTGGGTTGTGGTAGTCGTGAGTTAGCAGATGTAAATCATGCAGAAAAGTGTCTGGCATGTTAATTAATCAATATGTTATAATTATATAATTATAAATTCTATAAATATATATAATTATATAATTATAAATCCTATATATATATAAATTCTATATAAAAATATAATGTTATAATTATAGAGGTATTTGTATCAAAGAACCTCAAGCTGCCTCATTGGTTTTGCTATAGTTGTGAAGTCAAATGAAGTTTATTTTGAAATCTCTGTACTCAGAGCTGGAGATACAGCAATGAATAATATGAGGTTCTTATGCTGTCAGACTTGGGTAATCATCTGAAGATCTGTGGAGTGGATCCATTTTCAGATATTTGCTGGCATACACTGAACATTGTCACAGACTATCTTAGACCTTTTTACCAAAGTTTAGGATTTCTGCCATTTGAGGAGTGTCATGACACCACCTCCTTCTTGGCTGTAACCTTGGAACTTGATAAAATCTGAGGTCAGAGGAAGACTTGAGCACTGGAGGTAGGATCTGCCACCCTCTATAGTCCAAGCATTAAGGGAGGAGTGAATGCTGGTCTTTCATTCATTTATTCTTTGTTCTGGAATTCTAGGCACATACAATATATTACAGCTTCAAATTATTTATTTTTACTGAATGATTGCATCATGTTTAGAAACAGTTCACTTAAAAAAAGCAATTTTTAAAAATCTTCACTGGGTCAGAGTAATTCGGTTTACAAGATTTTTTTGAATTTATTGCCTGCCCATTTCACCCAATGCAAAAGTCAAGGCTAATTCTGCTGCTTGGAAGTATTCAAGGGATATTGGGGTGAAGAACTCTGGAAGGTAGTGGTTCTGTTCCTTGTGTTATCTTTATAGTGTCCTCATCAATGAGGACATGATGAGTGTCCTCATCTACCCTAACTCCACCCCTAAAATCCCAGCTACCAAATTATAGTCCCAACTGAACTCCCCTTTGTAGTCCATTTTCATGGGGATGGCATATTCTAGTTCTGCCTCAGATCTGTGGTACAGATGATAAGTGATACTATGTCTGTTCTATCATCTGGTTCCTTGAGATGGAGTAGACCAGAGGTAGATACAGATGAGCAAGATCAGTAACGCCACAGGTTTTGATGTACAAATCCAGGTATGAGTCCTATTTCTGGCCCTTATCAATTACATGACTTTTGGAAAGTATTTTTAACCCACTTTTCTTAGTATCAACTTCTCAGAGTTGTTTTAAGGATAAATTGGACCAATAACAGGTAAAATGCTTTATGCAGTGCCTGGCACATGGTAGATTTCTTTTTCTTTCTTTCTTTCTTTCTTTCTTTTTTTTCAAGATTTTATTTATTTATTTGAGAGAGAGAGACAGAGATAGTGACAGAGGTAGCAAGAGAGAGAGCATGAGCCAGGAGGAGGGAGAGAAACAGACTCCCGCTGAGCAGGGAGTCTGACATGGGGCTCAATCCCAGGACCCTGGGATCGTGACCTGAGCCAAAGGCAGACGCTTAACCGACTGAGCCACCCAGGTGCCCCATATCGTAGGTTTCAGTTGAAATTAGCTTTCACTATTATTAATAACAGATAGATTGAATGTATCCTTAATATCCTGAAATAATTTCTTCCAAGGACTGATTCACAAATTTCTTTTGGAATTTGAGGAGTTTAGATAAAAATTCTCTATTTGTAGTGTAGAAAACTCCCTGATATGGAAAGTAGATTAGCAGAATCCAAGCAACCACTTTCATACTTACTTTGCAGGGGCCTGGGTCAGGGCCAAGGGGTAGAAGAAAGGTCAGAAAACTGAGAAATAAAGAGCTGAGTTTTAGGGTAAGCTCCCCCAGTGATTCTTTGTGTTCATTTGGGCAAGTTTGGATTGGTTTCCTAAACTAGGAAAATGGGGTTCTTCCTCCCACCCCCACAGTTTCATTAGACTTAACCAGACAGAGGGCCTTCCTTCCTAGTAAAATAAGAATGGTAAACCAACAAAATTCATTCTTGAGTTTTCCATTATCTTGATTCCTTACCCATATTATTCAGCATTTGTTGTCCAGCCATGATTGATACACTTTAATGTCAGAACAGTTATGCTAAATATTCTTTCCCAGTCTCCTGTTTTTGCGCTTGGTTATTTATTTTTCAGTGCACAGACCATGTCCCTATATATCTAAAATTTAGCTAACACTTTCCCTACTGATACCAGATAGATTTGTAAAAACAAACAAAACAAAGCAAAACTACTTTGCACTCATGTTACAGAAGTTAACTTTGTATTCCTGAGGATGTAGTGATAATTTTTTTTTTTTAGTGTTAGCATTTATTGAGTACATGCTTTGTATCAGATAACATACTAAGCAGTTTATGTGCCTTAATCCACAGAATGCATTTATGAAGAAGATATAATTATCCCCATTGTATAGTTGAATGATATGCTTAGATTAATAACTTCCCAAATTCAAACACCTTAAGAATGGTGACTACAAATCAAGTCAAGATCTCTTTGGCTATGACATTCTTACTTTTAACTACTTGGTTTCTGGAGGCTCTGGAAATTAAGTAGGGCAATGAAACAACTACCACTTCTCCCCCTGAAAATAGAAAAAAAGTAAAATAAAGTAAAAAAAAAAAAAACAGAGGGAGGTCTTTATAATAAGGGTTTACTGAATGCAACGATGGTTTTTTAGCTGAACATACATAATTAATTTCCTCTCAAATCAATTTAACATCTAAATAATGCAACACCAGCTAATGGGCTCTCAGCTGGCCAAATATTAAGAGATATATTGTCCCATATACTCATCATAAAGAATGAAGATGAACAACTTGCCTGGTTACATAACATTGTTGTACAACATAAATAAAAGATCCTCTCGTTTTGGCAATTGTTCTGTACTGTTCTAAGTTTTGCTAAATCAGACTTCCTTCTAATCTAACAGATGCCAGCAGTTTAAAAGCAGTTCAAGGATTCTTATTTATATCTGGTGTGCAGCTTTGAATAAAATGGGCCAGCAACTGCAGAGGGAGAGGGGGAAAAAGCATAACTTAAAAATGGAATTTATTTCCAGCCTTCTAAACACAGATTTCCAATAAACATCCACTTAGAGAACCATTTCATTAAGCTAACTGCAGCCGAAAACAAGTTCCCTGATGTTTCTTTGAGTATTTTATTTTCTAAAATGAATCATTACTTTCTATGTTTTGGCTTGACAATCTTTTCCCCACCAATTGTGTAATTTTGCATTTGTCACTCAAATTGCTTGTATTTCTGGAGAATTGTTCCAAGACATTTATGCTTTGGAATGAGACTCAATATGGTGGCCTGAGTTTGGAGAAGCCCCCAAACCGCTAAGGTGCATTGCTTTGTCCTTTAGAAAGCTGCAGAGGGTCTTGACTTCATCATTCCAATTAAAGTTTAGCAGCCCCTTAAGGCTGATTCTGGAGGTGGCTGCAATGAGCTTGTAATAAATGGGCTGCATAGCTGTGGTCCTGTGAGGAGGCAGGGGAAATGAAAACCAGGGCTTTTGAAACTGTCTTCTGTCTGTGGTTTGGTAAATAATGCAGATACTTGCAAACCCATTCTTAACCACTCACCCTCAAGTGACAAACTTTTAATGGAGAACTAATGGAAAGTGAGGAAAACTGAACCAAATGTCAGAGGGAAAGTTTCCAATATATAAACTCAATGTATGCAAATAACACAAGAATAACACTCTGAAAAGTCAATTCATCCCAGTAGAATTTGGCCTTGGTATCTTTGGTTAAATAGTGAAATGGAGAGAGAAGATTCTATCCAATTTAGTAAAAGATGATCATATTTCATGCCTGGTTATAAGCATAGGAGGTGCACAGTTAAGAAAGTTATGTTTTATCTATGAAGAAACTCTCAGTGTAGTAGCTACATAGTTATTCTACCATTCAAAAGATTAGGTACAATAATGATAATCATAATAAGCAAGCTGTAGGGCTATTTATTGAGCATTTACTATATGCTAGTAGAGTGCTAAGATAATAAAAGCAAATTCTATTATAACAATTTCATGGCAGCCCTAAAAATGAGTATAATGATCAACAACAGCAATAGCTGCCTGTGTGAACTTCTTACCACATACCAGACAATATATAGGACACATTATGTGGTTAAATCACTTTATCTTCACAAGTAGGTGCTTTAATTATCCCCACTGTACAAATGAGAAAACTGAAAGGTGGAGTAATTTGCCCAAATTTCAAGGCTACCTAAGATCCTAATTCAGGCAGACTAACTACACAGTTAGTGGGAGCAGTGTGCTATCTCTCTGCTGTACTGTAATTGTTTGCAGATAAGGTAACAGGGGTTTACACAGGGTCTCCCTCTTGGCGCTGTCACAGTTGTTAAAGGGCAGACTTGGGAGTCAAATACAGGTTCTCTGGTTTTTACTCCAAAGTAACTAATGGATCAGGCATGGAATTAGTGAAAGCCCATTATAAAAATGATGTGTTCCGGAAGACCAAAGGTAGGAAGTCAATGACAAACTACCTTTAGCTGCCACCTTCCTGTGAAAGACTGTGCATATGAACGGTAAACTCTTTGGGGCCATGTAAATATATGTTTCACCCCTGTACTCCATCTATGCTATCTCGGTCGTGATGCCAAAAATTAGGGTTTTTTACCCTCATTTTATGAGAGTAAAATACGTACTAGTGTCTTTTAAACTCTCTGTGTACATAAATGTCTTTCCTTATAATGCGTCTTTTCTAAAAATTGAACATTGTGCTGCATTTGCAATAGACAGGTCAGAATGAGTCTTTTTGTGTGTGTGTTTTCAATTCCGTGTTCTTTTTTTTTTTTTAACAAGTTCTCTTTTCCAGAGTTGGTTTTCCAAACTATCAATTATTTCCTGCTTTTTATTTCAATATTTGTTTTTATTCCTAAGGATAACAGCTATTATTATTTCATTCCTATATGACACTTGCACCTAATTTCTGCTATGTTTCATCCTCATTACACATCTGTAAGGTACCTATCTTTATCCCTCTTTTAGAGATGAGAAAACTTAGGTTTGGAGAGGCTAAACAACTTGTCTAGCATGACACACTCAATTAACTTAAAAAATTTATAGCTCTAATTTACTGAGGACCCGACATAGAATTTTAACCCACATTTTTGTAGTTCTAAGTCAGATGCTCATTCTGCTATGTTGATGCTGCCTTTTTTTCCTTGTAGGTAATAAGCTGTAATTATTAGGTTACTAGCTTGTTAGTAAAGGAACACATAAACAAGACTATAATCATGAAGGCAGGCATGTGTTCTCTGCTCATTCTATGTGAGAACATTGTGAAACATTCATGCGTTCCCCACAATCATTTCCTTTAAAGGTGTTATCATTACTGTCTTATTTCATGGTAGATAGAGTAAGATAAGCTGCCAGTATTACCCATGCAGGTAACATGCTACAGGGTCAATTACTTAAAGGGTAAAAATCCTACCATGCACTACTAAACCAGGATTTAAATTGGCTCTGGACAGAAACAAACATAATATCTGAAGGGCTGGAGACATCTAACTGCCTGCTGTACCTCAGCAGAACTTGTCCCTTTCTCTAAGAGATATACCTCCCCAATTTACAGACCATATAAGTGTTGGTGGTGGAGACTGACTTCACTTCCAGATCCAGGAGGTGAACAGCTGACAGACTTTTAATGAATGAGACCACCACATTTCTGTGGCTAGTGATTAAATCTGAATTATATTTGGACCTAGCTGGAGCCCAGTAATCATTAAATTACTAAGAAAAAGGCATGCTTTTTCAACTCAAGTTGTTAGGCTAAGATATAAACATCATTTGCTGGTCACCGATTTTGCCACTTCTTGGAGAGAATTTGAGTGTAGAGCCAACAAAGAAGAAGGCAGAATGGCAAGAGAGAGAATTTTGATTTCATCATTTGAGCATGTAGCCCACTGTTTCTAAAGGACAATATACCATATATTTTTCCATTTTGTTAGTTAACTCACCTCCTACCCCCAAATACAGTTTTAGCTGGGTTGCTCTCATTTGCAACTAAAATTATATAGCATATTCCAGCATACCAGCAAAAATATATAAGAAAATATCCCAGTCCATTTTTTTTAATGAATCATGCTAAACAAATGATTGGCTTATCCTGCATCAATGCATGTTTTTTATTAAGAGAATCTATGTGCAAGCCAAGTCTAGAAAACACATTTCTGCTCTTCCTTTTTCCATCCAGACAGAAATAGTAGATTAAAATACAAACATTTCTTCACTGCCAATACACAAACACATGCATGCATATATATGTAAATAAACTGTCACACAGAGCTACAGGATTGTTCAGTTAATACATGCCACATATCACCACCCTGTTTAAATCTATGATCGGGAATATATTTCTTTTTAACAACACAAGGAAAGAAATTATTTCCAGTTGCATTTTTATAAATTGCTCTCAATTGTGACATTTATCTTCCATTCCAATCAAGTGTAATTTGCCAGAAAGACTGAATAATGTTTCTGTATTTAAAATGTGCGAGGTTTTTGTAAAAGCCCCCACCCCTATCCCCCTCAAGTTTCCTCACTCAGTGAAGATGGGATCAGCATGGTTCAAACAAACTCATCAAGTTATAATAGCCCCCCAAACCCCATTTACATGAAAATACGATGACCTATTGCTGAGAAGTTTCACTGGTTCAGTTCACAGGGGATCAGTCAAAATAGCTTGAAAGTTTGAGTCCCAGTTTGATTTGAGGTATCTTAATGAAGAACAAGAACATGCATTGATGCAGGATAAACTAATCATTTATTTAGTGATTGAGACACAAAAGAGCAGTAACACCAGCTCTATTACTTTGGTCTAAGGGGAGCTTGGGCCTCTAATCCAGCAGTTGCTAAACCCTAGCACTAGTGAAATCATCAGTGGAAGTCCATGATGAAGATGCTGTGGCAACGTAAGAAAAATCAGTGCTGGAGAGAGAGGTTTCTTTTTGTTTGTTTGTTTTGTTGTTGTTGTTTTACCCAAATCTAAATGTATTCCACTTAAGAGGACTGTCCATAATTCAAGATTATGTCCTTTTATTTGGTTTGAAATCTTTTTTCTTTGATAAAAGAGTGGTGATAAACAACTACTGGGTCACAAGGGCAGAATTCGAGAGATAAGTGAAAACATAAGACAAGACAATATTAAAATAATTGGGATCCCAGAAGAAGAAAGAGAGAGAGGGGCAGAATGTATATTGGAGCAAATTATAGCAGAGAACTTCCATAATTTGGGTAAGGAAACAGACATCAAAATCCAGGAGGCAGAGAGAACCCCCCTCAAAATCAATAAAAATAGGTCAACACCCTGACATCTAATAGTAAAACTTAGAGTCTCAGACACAAACAGAAAATCCCGAAAGCAGCTCGGGACAAGAGGTCTGTAACCTACAATGGTAGAAACATTAGATTGGCAACAGACCTATCCAAAGAGACCTGGCAGGCCAGAAAGGACTGGCGTGATATATTCAGAGCACTAAATGAGAAAAATGTGCAGCCAAGAATACTATATCCAGCTAGGATGTCAATGAAAATAGAAGGAGAGATAAAAAACTTCCCAGACAAACAAAAACTAAAAGAATTTGCAAACATGAAACCAGCCCTATAAGAAGTGTTGAAAGGGGTCCTCTAAGCAAAGAGAGAGCCTAAAAGTAACATAGACCAGAAAGGAATAGAGAAAATATACAGTAACAGTCACCTTACAGGCAATACAATGGCACTAAATTCATATCTTTCAATAGTTACCCTGAATGTAAATGGGCTAAATGCCCCAATCAAAAGACACAGGGTATCAGATTAGATAAAAAAAAAAAAAAAAACAAAACAAGACCTATTGGGGCACCTGGGTGGCTCAGTTGGGTAAGCGACTGCCTTCAGCTCAGGTCATGATCCTGGAGTTCCAGAATCGCATCCTGCATTGGGCTCCCTGCTCGGCAGGGAGTCTGCTTCTCCTTCTGACCCTCCCCCCTCTCATGCTCTCTCCCTCATTCTCTCTCTCTCAAATAAATAAATAAAATCTTAAAAAAAAACAAAAACAAAATAAGACCCATCGATATGCTGTCTGCAAGAGACCCATTTTAGACCCAAAGACACCTCAGATTGAAAGTGAAGGGGTGGAAAACCATTTACCATGCTAAAGGACATCAGCTTTTGCACAGCAAAGGAAACAGTCAACAAAACCAAAAGACAACCAACAGAATGGGAGAAGATATTTGCAAATGACATATCAGATAAAGGGCTAGTATCCAAAAATCTATAAAGAACTCATCAAACTCAACATCCAAAGAACAAATGATCCAATCAAGAAATGGGCAGAAGACATGAACAGACATTCTTCCAAAGAAGACAACCAAATGGCCGACAGACACATGAAAAAGTGCTCGACATCGCTCGGCATCAGGGAAATCCAAATCAAAACCTCAATGAGATCCCATCTCACACCAATCAGAATGGCTAAAATTAACAAGTCAGGAAATGACACATGTTGGTGGGGATGCAGAGAAAGGGGAACCCTCCTGCACTGTTGGTGGGAATGCAAGCTGGTGCAGCCACTCTGGAAAATAGTGTGGAGGTTCCTCAAAAAGTTGAAAATAGAGCTACCATACGATCCAGCAATTGCACTACTGGGTATTTACCCCAAAGATACAAATATAGTGATCTGAAGGGGCACATGAACCCCAATGTTTATAGTAGCAATGTCCACAATAGCCAAACTATGGAAAGAGCCAAGATGTCCATCGACAGATGAATGGATAAAGAAGATGTGGTATATATATACAATGGAATATTGTGCAGCCATCAAAAAAAATGAACTCTTGCCATTTGCAACGACGTGGATGGAACTAGAGGGTATTATGCTAAGGGAAATAAGTCAATCAGAGATAGACAAGTATCATATGATCTCACTGATATGAGGAATTCTTAATCTCAGGAAACAAACTGAGGGTTGCTGGAGTGGTAGGGGTTGGGAGAGATGGAATGGCTGGGTGATATACACTGGGGAGGGTATGTGCTATGGTGACCACTGTGAATTGTGTAAGACTGATGAATCACAGACCTGTATTTCTGAAACAAATAATACATTATATGTTAAAAAAAAAAGAAAAGATATCAGGAAGGGAAAAATGAAGGGGGGGATATCGGAGGGGGTGACGAACCATGAGAGACGATGGACTCTGAGAAACAAACTGAGGGTTCTAGAGGGGAGGGGGTGGGAGATGGGTTAGCCTGGTGATGGGTTATTAAGGAGGGCATGTATTGAATGGAGCACTGGGTGTTATATGCAAACAATGAATCTTGGAACACTATATCAAAAACTGATGATATAATGTATGGTGACTAACATAACATAATAAACCAAAGTTTAAAAAAGTGGTGATAGTAATGATAGTTTTGAAGATGAATTTAATTGGAAAACCTAAAAAATTGCAAGCTTGATGTTTCTTGAGTTTTTATTGGACTGGCAACCAATCTTATTCTTGGTAACAATATTGTTAGGCACTAACATTTGTGAAATTTTATCATATGCTGAACACTATGCTAAGTGGTTTGTTTACTTAGTCCTCATTCAGTGCTACTGCATAAGGGCTATTACTATTTTTTATTCAAGTAAAATTAACATAGTGTTACATTAGTTTCAGGTGTACAGTATAATGATTCAACAATCCTATACATTGCTCAGTGCTCATCTCAGTAAGTATACTCTTAATCTCCTTCACCTATTTCATCCAGCCTCCCGCCTGCCACCTCTTCTTTGGGACCTACCAGTTTGTTCTCTATAGTTAAGAGTCTGTTTCTTTGTTTGTCTCTTTTTTCTTTGTTTCCACGTATGAGTGAAATGATATGCTATTTGTCATTCTCTGACTTTCACCTAGCATTATATCCTCTAGATCCATTAATGTTGTTGGAAATGTTAGGATTTTAGTAAATGCTGAAAAAGCATTCAACAAAGTATAGCATCTGTTCATGATAAAATCTCTCAACAAAGTGGGTTTCGAGAGAACATACCCCAACATAATAAAGGCCATATATGAAAAACCTACAGCTCACATCATCCTTAATGTTGAAAAACTGTAAACTTTTCCTTTGAGATTAGGAACAAGACAAGGTTGTCCACTCTCACCAGTTTTATTCAACAGAGTACTGGAAATCCCAGCACAGTAATCAGACAAAAATTAAAAAATCCAAAATATAAGGAAGAAGTAAAACTTCCACTATTTGCAGATGACATGGTACTATATATAGAAAACTCTAATGACTCCACCAAAAAACTGCTAGAACTGATAAATGAATTCAATAAAGTTGCAGGATAAAAATCAATATACAGAAATCTGTTACATTTCTATATGCTAGTAAGAAAGTAACAGAAAGAGAAATTAAGGAAATAATCCCATTTATAATTGCAAAGGTGCTATTATTGTCTCCATTTTACTGCTGAGGAAATTGAAGCCTATAGAACTGAAGGAACTTGCCAGGTAATACATAGTCTTAAAGGAGTGGAAGCCATATTTTTCTGCCCAAAAAGTCTTGTTATTCAGAACTTTACCATACCTGTCATTCAGAATGTGACTCTGTTAGATCAGGAAGTATGATGGTGATATCTTTTCAAGCCAACGTGGCAAAAAAAAAAAAAAAAAAAAAAAAAAAAACCACCTGAGAATGTTGGCTGGCAGATACTGAAATGAGAATGGGGTGTAGATTTATAAGTGTCCTATTCTGGAAGGCTTTGGGACAAGACAGTGCATGGCCTGACAGAAATGGAAAGAGCTGCAGAAACTGAGAACTCCTTTTAATGTTGTGGGTAATACATGTTACTAGGTAAATATTCTGGATGATTTGAAGAGCAGAGTCCTTTTGCCATGCACTTTCTACTATGTTGCATTGCTGCATGGTTGCTTTGGCTAAGTGAGAATATGGCCATCTCTGCGCACATTTTCTCTCTCTCCTCAGAAAAATTACTCTTAGATGAATTTTCTTAACTCTAGGAGATTTCTAGGTTTCTTACTTTCCTTCTGAATATTAGGTCAAATAGCCCAGAAATCCAAGAGCCTAAAAGCATCACAGAAGGCAATTTTTTTTCTATTGATAAAGAAAGAGTGCCTGTAGGTGGGATTAAAATAAACAGAATATAGCCCATGTCATGGGCATATCCTAAGGTCCCCCATGATTCCACCTTCTGGTGTAACACCTTTCTGTGGGCCCCTCCTCATCATCGAGGGCAGAACCTGTGGCTTTCTTCCAGCCATCTGAATATGGCAAGGGTGATGGGATGTCACTTCTGTGATTATGTTACATAGGATTCTGATACTTGTCTTGCTAGAACTCTCTTGCTCCTGCTGGCTTTTCAGAAGCAAAGTGCCATATTATGAGCTACCTGTGGCATGTGGTGAGGAACTGAAGTCACTTGAGGTCAGTTGAGCCTGTTGTCCACAGCCACTAAGAAAATGAGGCCCTCATTCCCACAGCCTGCAAAGAACTGAATTCTCCTAATGACAACATGAGCTTGGAAGTGAATCCTTCCAATCTGATGGGACTCCATCCCTGGCCAACACCTTGGCTGTAGCTTAGCAGAATACCCAGCTGCGCTTTTAGTCCTGAGACACAGAAACTGTAAGATAACAGGTCCATGCTCTTTTAGGCTGCTAACTTGTTGGTGATACTGTTACACAGCACTAGATCACTAATACAGCAAGTCTGTGGCTTGGGAGACTTAGGTGTTGGTGGTGAAGTTCCTTGAGAAGGTATATCTTCTTGAGAAGGTATATCTAAGGGAGGATTGGAGTCTAAGAATGTAGAAAATGAGATGAATTCACTTTGGGAAGGTAGAGTCTGAGGTGATTAAGGGAATGTAGATGGAAGATGTCATAGGCAGAGAAACACATGATTCTGGGGCTTGTCAAAGGAGACTCAACTGGAAAGCAAGCCTTGGAAATCACTAGTTCTTATAGGTTGAGTTCTCCAGAAGCAGACTTTCAGATGGAAATTCATATGCAGGAATTTTATTAGGAATGTCCTGAGATCAACACCTGTGTGAGAAGAGAAGGCCACAGGGTGGGGTGGTGGGAGAACATATATGCAGTGTAGACTCAAACAGGCTTCCACTTAATCCAGGGGGAGCTCTGTAGCTGGGATGACACAGTGAGGGGAGTGGGCCTTCACACTCCCTCATCGCTGGTCACTGGGTGCCGACTGCCCATGCGAAGGCTTGACCTTGGATAAAGTAGCTTTCTTCAGCTGAGAGAAATTTCCTGGAGAGGGCTGAGACCTCAGGCTTACTAGCTGCCAGTATTGCCTAATGTTGGAGGAATAAATCCTTCAGCAGCACAGGGAATCTGGGCATCTATGAAAATGTCCATTGTATCAGCAACTGAAGCTATGGGCACGGCTGTGGGTCCTCTCAAGAAGGTGGAAGACTGAGAAGTAAAGAGGGACAAGGGATAGGGATGGAATTCTGGGAGAAACCCAGGGACACCCCAAAGTGAAGAATGGGATGATATTACCGAAGAATTAAATGCGTGGGAGCATTTAGTTTAGTATACCATGAGCAGCACTCTAAAGTTTTGGAGGACAAATGATAAGATATCACATAAAAGGTGCATATTCCATGACACAAATATATTTACTGCACATTAGATCTATAAGGCAGATATTCACATTTTAAAAGATATGTAAAGTCAAGATTACTCTTTGGCTCCACATAATATATGTAATTTTACTATTTTTCTTTTAATGACAATGAAGCTTTTATTGCTTCTCACCCCTCAACACAGTTTACTGAACTCTTAGTAAGTGCCAGGCACTACACTAGTGCTTGGGAAGAAGTGATTCATGTAGTCTGGTGAGGGTTACAGGCAAGGAAGAGATATGTACTCTTCCCTGTGGCAAGTACCAGGCATGGGCAGCACAGAGAAGGTGCCCTGAGTCTGGAGTCATCCAGGACTGCTCCCACCTCACTCATCATTCCATGCAGATGAGTTGCCCAGGCATGGGGTGGCTTCTGCGTCAGGAAGACCTGGGCTTCATTTCCCTTGTTGTTTACCACTACGCATCCTCAAATGAGTTACTTAACCTTAATCAACCACAGCTCCTGCATTTGTAGAATGGAGAAATAACCATTAACCTGCAGAGTTGCTTGCTCTAAGATCTATTTCAGATTCGTTAGTTCAACAAATACTTATTGAGTGCCCAAAACATGCCAACTTTGTATTAACTTTTTTCCTGAAAGTTATATCATCACATCTTTAAGATATAAAATATGCCATACTGGCAAATATGAACATTTACTTTTGTGGAAAGAGTCTCATGGCAGAATTACATGCATTAAGGAACCAACTAGATGAGTCAAGTAATTCCTAGTAAACAAGAGTAAGAAATTGAGCTGACATTTTTTTAGAGTTAGGAATTTGATAACTTACCATTATCTGACAGGGTAGGAAAATTATGCTATTAACATGAGAGATAGAATTTTACACAGTGAAACTTGTCAGCCCTGGTGATTAGAGAGTATCAATGTTTGAATGATTCTCCTCTGGACCCCTTCTTTTATTCAGAGACGATTGCTTTCCATCATAGTCTTTCTCGTATCAAATATGTGCACTTTGACCATGTGGAACATGCAAAAAGATGACAGACTAAGCTAAGAAGGGAAATTTTAAATTGCTGAAAAAGAGAGAGGCAACTTTGATGAAACATTTTAAAGGAATGGTATGGGTGAAAGATGTCTAATCTTCAAGACCACACCACACTTTTTACCAATGTTCATTTGTCATCAGTGTGCTTCCACCAATTTCTTTAAAGGCCTTTTAAAGGAAACCTGTATCATAAACCAAAATGTTATTTGAGACTGAAAGAGGAGCTAACCAATAAATGTTTGTTGAATCAATCATTAAGAAAGCATTCTCCTTTTTACCTTTATCCTGCTTTCAAGGGACTTCTTCATGTGTTACATAGATTTTATCTCTGTTCCTCCTAACAAGAGAAGTTGACATATACTGAATGTTACTATGTGCCAGGAACTGTGAAAAGTACTTGATGTGTATCTTCTCATTTAACTCTATGTATGAGCTGCATACCATGATAAGCCCCAATGTCCAGTTGAGGAAACATATGCCTTAGAGGGGTTAAGTCCTGTAAGTGGGAAAGACAGGTTTCTACTATGGAGTTTTAGGTAAATAATAATTTAGTAAATAATCATACCTGTGCCACCTGCTGTAAAGAAAACTATGAAAGGAGGGATGGTTGGAGGAAGGGCATCTGGGAGGAAAAAGGGGGCTTTAAGGCAAGTCTTGAGGGGGGTGAATTGATACATATAAGTAAGAAGCATAAATTTCTATTGTTTAAGCCACCCATTTGGTTGTATTTTGTTATGGCAGGTGTAGCAAAATAATACATTGGGTAATGACTGACTCTGTCTATGTCAAACTGGCTTTTCTTGAACTCTGATTTCCAGTGCTTTCTATATGTCAAGCTAAGGCTTCTTTTTTACTACATTCTATCCACTCAGCTCTGTCTTCTTTTTCTCCTCATCTTGACTCAAAGTAATTGATAGACTAGAATATATATGCAAATGCTTTTTATTGTCTTTACTAGTGTTATTTATTACTTACAACAGGCTGACTGCAGTGGTGTAAGCTTGTTTGCCAAGGTGCCCACTTTTTAACCTCTAAGTCTGTGCCTATCTCAAACATCTATATAATCCCTTTAAATACTTGGCATGGAAGCTGTTCATGAGCAGATGAGAGAACTTCTCCCAGCTGCCATGGGGTCCATAAATTCAAGTAAGCTCATTATTTTCTTTTCTGATGCATAATGTCACTCTAGAAAATTATCATTTAATCAGCAGTAATGACTCTCATATTTCTGCTGCACTGCTTGTTAATCTCCCTACCTAGTATAAAGAGATTCTTTAGCAATGCAAATAAAATTTTAGCTTAGAAACAGAGCTATAGAGCGGATGGGGTCTTACCCCATTCTTCTACCGTCATATAGCCTTGCCTATTCCTAGAAACAAAACAATAATTGTACTCCATCTACTATACAAAGATTTTCCATGGAAGATGGTCAAAAATAGGAAGTAATTCACCTGAATTTAATAATCTTAAAAAATACCCAAATGCTTGCATCCCATAGTCTATTTCAAGTGTTACACACTTAACAGAAGGCTGTGACTTCACACCCTGCCAACCCTTACCTCTCTACCCTCTTGTGTGCCACTGTCCCTCTTGCTCACCATGTTCTAGTCACTTTAGCCTTCACTAACCCCTTGAACATCAAGACCATTTCAACCTCAATGCTTTCATACATGTTGTTGCTTCTATCTGTGACCATGTTCCCCTGTGTTCTTTTCCTGATAATTTCTATTTTGAGAACTTGTTTCACTGCTACTTTCTGGAGGAAGTCTTCCCTGAATACCCCAGGACACAATAGATTCTATAATAGGTCCCAAAATATGCATGGTAGTTTTCTTCAGAGCACTCATCACAATGACATTAAATATTTATGTTCAAAATCAATAATGCATTAGCTCTGTTCCTAGTATTTGGAAGGGCAAAAATAGGGGGCCATTCCTTTCAGACTATCAATCACACACATGTATCCAGAAGATGCTGCAAAACATTTCTGTCTTTTTTTTCCCCTTTGAGGGGCTTATTTCTTACACTTGGTCTTCCTGTCTGGGATCTTCACTCTTCCTTTCCATCCTGAGGTACTTTGGTTCCATACCCCCGGTACCACCATCCCCAGGGCTCCCTTTCTTCCTCTTAACCTCTGGCTTAGACTGTTGATCAGTTGGTTAGGTCAGGTTTGTTCAGTATTTGGGGTAGGTGGTAGAAGATGGGTGGACTGGCGGATTGGGACGGCTTCAGACCAGAAGAGAGGGATACAGAAAAGCATTTGTTTCCTTTTGATCCTGGAAGGAACACCTGAAAGACAAAGAAAGCTCTTTCTTAGTAATATTGGCCAGTTCTTACAGTATAAATCAAGAAAAAAAATAATTCAGGAGTATCTTTGCTAATGTTTTTTCTGTCCATTCCCCATCAGAATGATTTTTCTAAAATACAATTATGGGCCCAAACTTTAAAATGCTTCAGGGATTCCCCTTTGCCCTTTAGGATAATGTAGGAGAACGTCCACATTTTTCAGCACGGGAAATAATTTCCTCTGGATCTGATGAGCTGATTTTGATCTACCTCTCTAGCATTAGCTATTGCTCTTCTCTTTTTGCCCCAGGTGCTTTGTGTCCAGGCAACACTTGCATTCTCAGAACTCTCCAGAAGGTGCTGGTTCCCTCAGCCCTTATCTGTCCTCCCCACTCTTCTCCATCTGGCTGACTCTTACTTCATACTTCAGAACCCTCTTGAGATACTTTCTTTTTGTGAGGTCTTCACAGATCCTTTTTGCACAGAGAGTAAAGGAGAATTTTATAGAAATTTAATATATACATATTGTTATAAAAATTGAACATTTCCTTAGAAAAATTATATATTACCTACCTACCTATCTAAAAAATTACGTTGCACTTGCAGTTTTAGTCACTAGTTTAAACATGCTTTATGTATATATAAAATATAAGATACATTATAACATGTATAAAACATAATTCTCTCAGGTCAACAACCCTGTTGACAGATGGGAAACTTAGGTCCCAAACTTAAGTAACATATCCAAGGTTCCACATAACCAACATATCCAATTTCATAGGAGTAGAATGGGAATTTAAACTGAAGTAACCTGTTTCTAGAGCTTATGCTATTTACCACTACCCAATTTATCTCTGCAATACTCTGTCTTGAACAAACAACTATTATTTGTGTAATATGTCATGCCATGTATAGTAGTTTATTTGTGTGTGTGTGTCCAATATAAGACTGAGTGCCCCAAGACCAAAAACAATCATGCTTAATTTTTGTAGGATTGGTACAGTCCTTATCATATAGTAGTATTTGCTGAATGTATCTTCTGTGCATGTTGTATATATTTTGGAGCCTTGCTTGATCAAGTATTTTACCTTTCATCTTATCTTCCAGTTAAGGATTGAAATGTTAATATTCTCAGTATAATCATGTTTCATTATTGCCATTTATGTTTCTGTGCCCAGAGGTGAAGATTATGTCTTCTCAATAGATCAAAGTAATAAATGAGCACAGTACAGTTGCAAGGTAGGTCATTTGATGCTTTTGGAAATAGGAAATGCCCCCATCATAGACTTCTACATTGCAGGATTTCCACGCCAAGTGGGTGGGGGATCCACAGGGGAAAGAGCACCCAGAGAAACTTAAAGTCATCAGGGAAGTAATCTGAAGGGAATTTACTGGATATGGAATAAATCCTGCTACTTAAATATTAAGAGTTTCTCAAATTAACTAATAAAAATACTTCATATATTCTCAAAATTGATGAAATCTGATGGCCTAGCGAAATACTTAGGAAGTAGTGTCATAGTCTTGGGGATGGATTGGATGTTGGGGAATAGAGAAATGGCCACATTTCTGGCTTTGGCTTGTTGGAAGGAGGTACTAATATTCAAGAAGGACACACAGGAGGAAGATAAAATCGTATGGATTTCCCCAAATCAGGAGGGAGGGCAACACAATAGAAGAAAAAAGTAATGGTTCTCCTGCTTTTAATACACACCTCTTCATTTGGGAAGGACAGAAATCTAGCTGGGACTAATTTAAACATATAAAAGAGTTGTGTTGGCTTTGGAACCCAAACCTTAATTAGGGTAAGTATAGATTTGACCTTAGGGACAATTGAAGTGGGAACTCACAGCCATGGTTTTAGATATAATTTACATGTAGTGACATGCAAAGATATTAATTGTACAATTCTATGTAACACACATGCCTATTAAGAAACAGAACATTTTAAAATTGAAAATGCAAATTCTTTAATCATTATAAGGCAATTCAGATTTTCTATTGTTTAGTCAATGTTATTGACTGAATTGTGTCTCCCCAGAATTCATATGTTGAGGCTCTTACCCCCAGTGTGACTGTAATTGGGGAGAGGGTCTTTAAAGAGGTAATTAAGGTTAAATGAGGTCATAAGGGTGATTCCTTATTCCAGTAGGACTGGTGTCCTATAAGAGAGGAAGAGATATTAAGGATGCACATGCACGGAGAAAAGACTATGTATGGATATAGCAAGAAAGTCACCATCTACAAGCTGAGGAGACAGGTCTCCTAACAAACCAAGGTATCCTAACACCTTGATCTTGGACTTCAGCCTCCATATAGTGAGAAAATAAGTTTCTGTTGATTAAGCCATCTAGTCTGTGGTATTTTGTTATGGCAGCTGTAGCAAACTAATGTAGTCAGTTTTAGTAAGTTTTGTTTTTTAAGGAATTTATTTGTTTCATCTAAGTTATGAAACATTTTACCATAAAATTTTTGTAATATCCTATTGTTATTTTTTAATACTTTGTTTTATATTGTTGCCCCCTCTTTAATTTCTGATATTGATTATTAATATTTCTCTCTTTCTTGCTCTGTTCTAATAAGATTTTATCAATTTTATTACTCTTTATGAAGAACAAATCTTTGACTTTTTAATTCCAATATAGTTAACATGAAGGGTTATAGTACTTTCAGGTGTACAGTATAGTGATTCAACAATTCCATATATCACCTTGTGTTGGTAACAAGTGCAGTCCTTAATCCTCCATTACCTATTTAATCCATTCTTTTTTGAGATTCTTAAGGAGGACACATGGATCACATGAATTTTACAAATTTCTTCTTTTTTAATACATTAATTTCAAGCTATACATTTTTCTGTAGGAGCTACTGTACCTGTAACATACAAATTTTGATATGTTGTGTTTTTGTTTCATTCAGCTAATATACTTTCTGGTTTACCTGTGATTTCTTCTTTCATACATGGTAATTTACAATTGATTGTTTCATTTCCAAATGTTTGGAAATTTTTAAAATACCTTTTTGTTACTGATTTCTAAGTTCTAATTCTATTTCTAGTCTGCATAATTTCAATTCCTTGAAATTTACTTAGATTTTTTTTAATGCCAAAAAAGGATCTATCTTCAGGCATGTTCCTGTATACTTGTATTCTGCTGTCATTAAATGTAGTGCTTTTTAAATGTCAATTGTATCAGTTGGTTGATAGTGTTGTTCAAGTCTTCTGATATATCTACTTTTTTTCCCCTCTCATATGTTCCTGTGAGAGGTGAGTTAAAGTCTCCAACTTTGTGGATTTCTCTCTCTCTCTCTCTTTGGTTATCTCTATTTCTACTTTATACATTTGGGAGCTTTTGTACTAATTGTATATGCATTTAAGATTGTTTTGTCTTCTAATTGACTCCTTTACCATTATGAAATGTCTTTCTTTGTCTCTGATAATACTCCTCATTTTGAAGTACACTTCTAATAAAAAGGTTATAACACTTTTCTTATTGTTAATGTCTGTATGGTATAGCACTTACCTTTTTTTATTTCCAAATGTTTTGCATTTTTATTCATTCCTGAGGTATAGTTTGGTATCTTATGTTTTTATCCTGACAGTCTCTGCCTTTTAATTTGATTCTTTACTCCATTTATAACATTATTGACTTATTTATGTATCTGTGTAGGTCATCTCACTCTGAGTTCTCTAAGTTTCATCGACTTTTTATTCCTCTGTTTCTTCCTTCATCCCCCATTTTTTTGTGTTAATGAAGTATTTTTAGTATACATTGTATGTCCTCTATTGACTTTTAAAATTATACTTCCTTCCATTAATTATTTTAGTAGTAATTCTGAAGATTATAACATGCATCTTTAATTTATCAACATCTACTTTCACAAAATAGTCTTCTTGCCAGTATAAGAATGTTACAAATGTATGCTCCATTTACTGTCCTGATGCCTTTCATCTTTTTGTCATATATTTCACTTTTCCATTTTCTTTAAACCACGCATTACACCATTACGTTATTTTTAATTTAAAAAATCAATAGTTTCTTAGACATGTTTAAAAATCATATATTAAGAATAATTTTTAAAGCACTCTTTATATTTACTGACCTATTTACTCTTTGCTGTGTTTTCTGTTCCTTCCTGCACCATCAAATTTCTATCTGCTATTATTTTTTTCAGCCTAAGAAACTTAAAAAAAAATTGTCGTGCAAATTCATTAAAGATGATTCAGTTCTTGTCTCTGAAAAAAAATTTATTTGACCTTTATTTTTGGATGGTATTTTCACTGGATATAGAACTCTAGTTTGTTTTTCTTTTAGTGCTTTTCCATTGTCTTTTAACCTCTAATATTCTTCTGTTTAAAAATCTGCTGACGTTTTTCTTGGTTGTCACCATACACATAATATATCTTCCCTCCCTTACCACCACTCTTGGCTGCTTCTAAGACTTAAAAAAAAAAAATCTTTGTATCGCAGTAGTTTGATGCCTAGGTGTGATTTTTGTTCTTAGGTATGCTTTGCTTCCTATTTGTTCTGCTTGGAGCTTGCGGAGAGTTATGAATGTATTAATTGACATGTGTGGTAGGCAGAATAAGATCCCCCAAAGATATCTGTGCCCTAATCTGTGGAATTTGTACATATGTAAGATTACCTGGCAAAAGGGAACTGAGTTTGCAGATAGAATTAAGGTTGTTAATCTGCTGACTTTACAATAGGGAGCTGAAGGGAGAGGCTGGGTGCTCAAGACAATCTTTGGCCATTAAACAAGGTGTAATGTCCATGATTGAAACTAGGGTCTGGAGATGTAGGAAAAGCAGATTACATTATATAACATAGGCAGAGACCCAGACCCTTGGGAGTTCCTTACCCAGGGGCTACAGTTTTAGAAAGGCAGAGTCCAGTGGAATACTTCAACTACAGGTTGGGAACTTCTCTCACTTGAGAAATTTCCTTGGCCAGTAGAGTAAACTATGATGCTATTATGTGTTTCATACATGAGAAGTAATTGACTTGCTGGTTTAAGGTGAAAATAGGAAGATAAATCCCTATGCCTAGCAACACAGTTATTCATATGATCCCAGCCTGGGATATGTCTTAAAATGCTCTCTGATGCTGTGCTAATGGAGACTTGTTTATACAGTCAAGATCAGAAGCTGTTGCGTGGATTATGAAAATCTCCTTGATTCCTCCCTTGTAATCCCCTCTTCATCTAGATGTACATCTCACTGGGGGAAAAATTACCTAACAGGTATAGATCACTGAGCCATCCACTCTTTATCTTCTACCACAATTGTCTCATTTCAGAAACAAGTATGTTTTTTTAAATTTTTTATTGTTATGTTAATAACCATATATTACATCATTTGTTTTGGTGTAGTGTTCCATGATTCATTGTTTGTTCATAACACCCAGTGCTCCATGCAGAATGTGCCCTCTTTAATACCCATCACCAGGCTAACCCATCCCCCTACCCTCCTCCCCTCTAGAAACCTCAGTTTATTTTTCAGAGTCCATCATCTCTCCTGGTTCGTCTCCCCCTCTGACTTACTCCCCTTCATTCTTCCTCTCCTGCTATCTTCGTCTTTTTCTTTTTTCTTAAAATATGTTGCATTATTTGTTTCAGAAGTACAGATCTGTGATTCAACAGTCTTACACAATTCACAGCGCTCACCGTAGCACATACCCTCCCCAATGTCTATCACCCAGCCACCCCATCCCTCCCACCCCCGACCACTCCAGCAACCCTCAGTTTGTTCCTGAGATTAAGAATTCCTCATATCAGTGAGGTCATATGATACATGTCTTTCACTGATTGACTTACTTCACTAAGCATAACACCCTCCAGGTCCATCCACGTCCTTGCAAAAGGCAAGATCTCATTCCTTTTGATGGCTGCATAATATTCCATTGTGTATATATACCACTTCTTCTTTATCCATTCATCTGTTGATGGACATCTTGGCTCTTTCTACAGTTTGGCTATTGTGGACATTGCTGCTATAAACATTGGGGTGCACGTACCCCTTCGGGTCCCTACATTTGTATCTTTGGGGTAAATACCCAGTAGTGCAATTGCTGGATCGAATGGTAGCTCTAATTTCAACTGTTTGAGGAATCTCCATACTGTTTTCCAGAGTGGTTGCACCAGCTTGCATTCCCACCAACAGTGTAGGAGGGTTCCCCTTTCTCCACTTCCCCGCCAACATCTGTCGTTCCCTGACTTGTTAATTTTAGCCATTCTGACGGGTGTGAGGTGGTATCTCATTGAGGTTTTGATTTGGATTTCCCTGATGCCAAGCGATGTTGAGCACTTTTTCATGTGCCTGTTGGCCATTTGGATGTCTTCTTTGGAAAAATGTCTGTTCATGCCTTCTGCCCATTTCTTGATTGGATTATTGGTTCTTTGGGTGTTGAGTTTGATAAGTTCTTTATAGATTTTGGATACTAGCCCTTTATCTGATATGTCATTTGCAAATAGTTTCTCCCATTCTGTCGGTTGTCTTTTGGCTTTGTGGACTGTTTCTTTTGCTGTGCAAAAGCTTTTTATCTTGATGAAATCCCAACAGTTCATTTTTGCCCTGGCTTCCCGTGCCTTTGGTGATGTTTCTAGGAAGAAGTAGCTGCGGCTGAGGTTGAAGAGGTTGCTACCTGTGTTCTCCTTTAGGATTTTGATGGACTTCTGTCTCACGTTTAGGTCTTTCAACCATTTGGAGTCTATTTTTGTGTGTGGTGTAAGGAAATGGTCCAGTTTCATTCTTCTGAACACGTGGCTGTCCAATTTTCCCAACACCATTTGTTGAAGAGACTGTCTTTTTTCCATTGGACATTCTTTCCTGCTTTGTCAAAGATAAGTTGACCATAGAGTTGAGGGTCCATTTCTGGGCTCTCGATTCTGTTCCATTGATCTATGTGTCTGTTTTTGTGCCAGTACCATACTGTCTTGATGATGACAGCTTTGTAATAGAGCTGGAAGTCCGGAATTGTGATGCCGCCAGCTTTGCTTTTCTTTTTCAATATTCCTCTGGCTATTCGGGGTCTCTTCTGGTTCCATACAAATTTTAGGATTCTTTGTTCCATTTCTTTGAAAAAAGTGGATGGTATTTTGATGGGGATTGCATTGAATGTGTAGATTGCTCTAGGTAGCATTGACATCTTCACAATGTTGGTTCTCCCAATCCATGAGCATGGAACATTTTTCCATTTCTTTGTGTCTTCCTCAATTTCTTTCCTGAGTATTTTATAGTTTTCTGAGTACAGATCCTTTGCCTCTTTGGTTAAATTTATTCCTAGGTATCTTATGGTTTTGGGTGCAATTGTAAATGGGATCGACTCCTTGATTTGTCTCTCTTCTGTCTTGTTGTTGGTGTATAGGAATGCCACTGATTTCTGTGCATTGATTTTATAGCCTGCTACTTGACTGAATTCCTGTATGAGTTCTAGCAGTTTTGGGGTGGAGTCTTTTGGGCTTTCCACATACAGTATCATATCATCTGCAAAGAGTGATAGTTTGACTTCCTCTTTGCCAATTTGGATGCCTTTGATTTCTTTTTGTTGTCTGCTTGCTGTGGCTAGGACTTCTAATACTATGTTGAATAGCAGTGGTGAGAGTGGACATCCCTGCCGCGTTCCTGACCTTAGGGGGAAAGCTCTCAGCTTTTCCGCATTGAGAATGATGTTCACTGTAGGTTTTTCGTAGATGGCTTTTATGATATTGAGGTATGTACCCTCTATCCCTATACTCTGAAGAGTTTTGGTCAAGAAAGGATGCTGTACTTTGTCAAATACTTTTTCTGCATCTATTGAGAGGATCATATGATTTTTGTTCTTTCTTTTGTTACTGTATTGTATCACGTGGATTGATTTGCAGATGTTGAACCAGCCTTGCAGCCCAGGGATAAATCCCACTTGGTCGTGGTGAATAACACTTTTAATGTACTGTTGGATCCTATTGGCTAGTATTTTGGTGAGAATTTTTGCATCCATGTTCATCAAGGATATTGGTCTGTAATTCTCCTTTTTGATGGGATCTTTGTCTGGTTTTGGGATCAAGGTAATAGTGGCCTCATAAAACGAATTTGGAAGTTTTCCTTCCATTTCTATTTTTTGGAACAGTTTCAGGAGAATAGGTATTAATTCTTCTTGAAATGTCTGATAGAATTCCCCTGGGAAGCCATCTGGCCCTGGGCTTTTGTTTCTTGGGAGATTTTTGATGACTGTTTCAATTTCCTTAGTGGTTATAGGTCTGTTCAGGTTTTCTATTTCTTCCTGGTTCAGTTTTGGTAGTTGATACATCTCTAGGAATGCACGCATTTCTTCCAGGTTATCTAATTTGCTGGCATAGAGTTGCTCATAATATGTTCTTATAATTGTTTGTATTTCTTTGGTGTTGGTTGTGATCTCTCCTCTTTCATTCATGATTTTGTTGTTTTGGGTCATTTCTCTTTTCTTTTTGATTAGTCTGGCCAGGGGTTTATCAATCTTGTTAATTCTTTCAAAGAACCGGCTCCTAGTTTCGTTGATCTGTTCTACTGTTCTTTTGGTTTCTATTTCATTGATTTCTGCTCTGATATTTATGATTTCTCTTCTCCTGCTGGGTTTAGGCTTTATTTGCTGTTTTTTCTCTAGCTCCTTTAGGTGTAGGGTTAGGTTGTGTATTTGAGACCTTTCTTGTTTCTTGAGAAAGGCTTGTATTGCTATATACTTTCCTCTCAGGACTGCCTTTGCTGTATCCCAAAGATTTTGAACAGTTGTGTTTTCATTTTCATTGGTTTCCATGAATTTTTTTAATTCTTCTTTAATTTCATGGTTGACCCATTCATTCTTTAGTAGGATGCTCTTTAGCCTCCATGTATTTGAGTTCTTTCCGACTTTCCTCTTGTGATTGAGTTCTAGTTTCAAAGCACTGTGGTCTGAAAATATGCAGGGAATGATCCCAATCTTTTGGTACCGGTTGAGACCTGATTTGTGACCTAGGATGTGATCAATTCTGGAGAATGTTCCATGGGGACTAGAGAAGAATGTGTATTCCGTTGCTTTGGGATGGAATGTTCTGAATATGTCTGTGACGTCCATTTGGTCCAGTGTGTCATTTAAAGTCTTTATTTCCTTGTTGATCTTTTGCTTAGCTGATCAGTCCATTTCAGTCAGGGGGGTGTTAAAGTCCCCCACTATTATTGTATTTTTGTCAATGTGTTTCTTCGCTTTTGTTATTAATTGCCTTATATAATTGGCTGCTCCCATGTTCGGGGCATAGATATTTCCAATTGTTAGATCTTCTTGTTGGATAGACCCTTTAAGTAGGACATGGTGTCCTTCCTCATCTCTTATTACAGTCTTTGTTTTAAAATCTAGTTTGTCTGATATAAGGATTGCCACCCCAGCTTTCTTTTGGTGTCCATTAGCATGGTAAATGGTTTTCCACCCCCTCACTTTCAATCTGGGGGTGTCTTTGGGTCTAAAATGAGTCTCTTGCGGACAGCATATGGATGGGTCTTGTTTTTTAATCCAATCTGATAGCCTGTGTCTTTTGATTGGGGCATTTATCCCATTTACATTCAGGGTAACTATTGAAAGGTATGAATTTAGTGCCATTGTATTGCTTGTAAGGTGACTGTTACTGTATGTTGTCTGTGTTCCTTTCTGATTTGTGCTGCTTTTAGGCTCTCTCTTTGCTTAGAGGACCCCTTTCAATATTTCTTGGAGGGCTGGTTTCGTGTTTGCAAATTCCTTTAGTTTTTGTTTGTTCTGGAAGCTTTTTATCTCTCCTTCAATTTTCAATGACAGCCTAGCTGGATATAATATTCTTGGCTGCATATTTTTCTCGTTTAGTGCTCTGAAGATATCTTGCCAGTCCTTTCTGGCCTGCCAGGTCTCTGTGGATAGGTCTGTTGCCAATCTAATATTTTTACCATTGTAGGTTACATATCTCTTCTCCTGAGGTGCTTTCAGGATTTTCTCTTTGTCTCTGAGACTCGTAAGTTTTACTATTAGATGTCGGGGTGTTGACCTATTATTATTGATATTGAGAGGGGTTCTCTGTGCCTCCTGGATTTTGATGCCTGTTTCCTTCCTCACATTAGGGAAGTTCTCTGCTATTATTTGCTCCAATATACCTTCTGCCCCTCTCTCTCTTTCTTCTTTTCTGGGATCCCAATTATTCTAATGTTGTTTTGTCTTATCGTATCACCTATCTCTCGAATTCTGCCCTTGTGATCCTGTAGTTGTTTCTCCCTTTTTTTTCTCAGCCTCTTTACTTTCCATCATTTGGTCTTCTATATCACTGATTCTCTCTTCTGCCTCATTTATCCTAGCAGTTAGTGCCCCCATTTTTGATTGCACCTCATCAATAGCCTTTTTGATTTCGACTTGGTTAGATTTTAGTTCTTTTATTTCTCCAGAAAGGGTTTCTCTAATAACTTCCACGGTTTTTTCAAGCCCAGCTAGTATCTTTAAAGTCATGATTCTGAACTCTAGGTCCGACATCGTACTAATGTCCGTATTGAGTAGGTCCCTGGCTGACGGTACTACCTCTTGTTCTTTTTGCTGAGGTGATTTTTTTCGTCTTGTCTTTTTGTCCAGAGGAGAATAGATGAATGAGAGAACAAAATGCTAACAGGTTTACAACGTCCCCAGCAAATATACTGTATACAAATCAGAAAAGACCTGAAACCAGGGGCAACGAAAGGGAAAGAAAGAAAAAAGAAAGAGAAAAAAAAGAATAAAAGAAAAAAAGATAAAAACAAAAACAGAACAATACAAAAAAAGCAGAATGTGATCAAATATCATCAGGCTAGTGCATAGATCAGTGCCACACACTAGATTTTGGGCGTATTTTGGTCTGTTAGAAAAAAGTGCCTCCTAAAATTTTAAAGGAAGAAAGACATATATGTACAAAATAAGGGTTGATTCAATGAAGGGATGGAAGATGACTGTAAAGATGAAAATTATAAAAGATTTTATAAAATGACTTGATAAGATAAGAAGTTGTTTGAAAAAAGAAAGAAGATTTAAGAAAAAAAAAAGGAAAAAGGGAGAGAATGTGATCAGGTCTACGGCCATACCACCCTGAACGCGCCCGATCTCGTCTGATCTCGGAAGCTAAGCAGGGTCGGGCCTGGTTAGTACTTGGATGGGAGAGAATGTGATCAGGCAGGAGACTAGAACAAAGCCATACACTAGTGATTTAGGGTATATTTTGATCTGTTAGAAGAAACTGTATCTCAAAATTTTGAAGACAGAACAACTTATATATATATGCCAAAAATAAGGGTAACTACTATGAAGGGATAAAATATGACTCTAAAAATGAAAAATAAAAAATGTTTTTTTTTTTAAAAAGGGATTGATAAGATGTTGGTTGAAAAAGGGAAAAAGAAAAATAAAAAAAAACAGTTAGCAAAAATTAACTTTGATGAACTAATGAATCATGGTAAAAAAAAAAGCCATGAATTCTATGCGCAGTATTCCCCTAGCGCTGGAGTTCTGCTGTTCTCCTTGATTGGTAAACTTGGTCTTGGCTTGCTGGCTGTTGATGCTGATCTTCTGGGGCAGGGGCCTGTTGCTATGGTTTCCAAATGTCTTTGCTGGAGGCTGAATTGCCCTGCCCTTGTGGGTCCGGGCTAAGCAAGCTGCTCGGGTTTGATCTCAGGAGCTTTTGTTCCCTGCAAGCTCTCTGTACAGACTTGGAGGACCAGAGCAAAAATGGTGGCCTCCCAATCTCCACCCGGAGGAGCTGAGAACTCGGGGCCCCGCTCCTCAGTGCGTCCCCAGAGAAAAGCAGTCACTCCCATGTCCCCGGTCTCCGGCCGCTCTCCGTGCTCGCCCGGCCTGTGACCGAGCATTTCTGTCTCTGGCACCCGATCCCGTGTGGAGTCTCCAGACCCAGCAGATCCCTGCGGTGCACTCCCGCGCCACTCCTCCCCGGGAAGGAAGGGGAGTCTCCCCGGATCTGCCGCTTGTTGGGTCCCTGCTGGAGGAGCAGTGGCCCGACTGGGCCACGGATCACAGTTTATGGCAACCCCAAGCTGAGAGCCCACGCCTCAGCTCTGTCTCTGCAGCCGGCTTCCCCGCTCTGATACCTGGGAGCTCCTGCGCACTCAGGCTCCCCCGGTCTTTCTGTGACCCCAAGGGTCCTGAGACCCCACTCTCCCGCGAGGGTTCCACCCCCGCTTAGCCACTGGAGCGACGTCCCTCAGCGGAGCCGACTTCTAAAAGTTCCGATTTTGTGCTCCCCTGCTCTATCACTTGCCAGGAGCGGCCAGCGGAGGCCCCTCCCCCGCCGTCTATCCTCCGGAATATCGCCTCGGATTCACTTCTCCGCACGTCCTACCTTCCAGTAAGTGGTCGCTTCTCTGTTTAGATAGTTGTTGCTACTCTCCTCTTTGATCTCCTGTTGAGTTCTTAGGTGTTCAGAATGGTTTGATCCCTATTCAGCTGAATTCCTGAGACCAGACGAAATCTAGGTCTCCTACTCCTCCGCCATCTTGCTCCGCCCCCCGCAACAAGTATGTTTTTAAATAACATTTTTTTTTTAGTACAAAGGAACTATTTATTTATTGTAGAAACTGTAAGAAGCTGGATAGAAGGTGAAAGTAATTTAGTAAGTGCTTATTTCCGATATAGTGGTGAACAAATATTGTAGTATTCCATAATCTTACCTCCCATAAGTAATCTCAGGTAGCTTTTTTGTTTTATTTTGATTTGGCTTTATTGGGATCTTGATCCACATACTGTTTATATCCCAGTTTCAAATTTAACAATGTTGGAGGAAAAATATGCCCCTATCATTACCCTATTTACCGTATGGCTGCATAATATTTGTATTACATTTCAGAAATCTAACCCACTCTATTCTACTTATTAACTGCTGACTTTGGACACTTTTTATCTACACCATCTCTCTAAGTCTCTTTGACCCCTCAGACCAACCTCTATCCCCATAGTCTATAACTTCAAGTCCTTTTTCATCATCATTTTCAACTTCTAGTTCTTTTATCAGTGATTTGATTGCAAGTAGGTCAGTTGAGCAGTTGTTTATAAGACTAACTCTGATTCTCTCTGAAGCCTATGACTTGGTTCAGACATTTGCACTTTGAATAAAGTCAGACATCTTTAATCCTCACAACCATTGACAGAGAATAAGCTCCCTACACATATGTTTAAGGTATTTTAGGCTAAAAAATATTCTTCAAGGAAGATAGATTTGAGCAAAAAAATTGCACATTGGAAATTTGATTCTTGACCCCCATAATTCATATTGATGAGGTTTGTGCATATTTGAGAATATATTTCAGTTTTGATTACTGTAATCCACCATAGTGGTGGTTTCTCTGGAAAGAACACAAAATCTGATACAGTATTGCTTTTCCAAACTACATTTTATAAAGGCAACACAATGGAAAAATTCTAGATGTATAAAGAAAATTCAGGTTCTGTATTTCCGATTAAATATTTATAGCAAGGTTGTATGCACAATGTAATTGGTCATGCATTGAAGACAGAGAGAAAGAGAGAGAGAGACAATATAAAAATACAGAAATGGTATTGAGAAAGAATGGCATTCCCATGCTTCAATCACTTCGCTATTCATTGAGGCCAATGTCCAAGGATTTTAAATTATACTTATTTTCTGGAAAGAATCATAACACCTAAATTCCTTTAGGTGTTCCAAAACAGAGAACTGAACTTAATAGTGGGAAGTAGACCCAAGAACCTCTCTTCTCGGCTGGCTGAAATATAGTATTTTTCCTTTAAAATAATATTGAAGGAAGGTGAACCTTTAAACCTACAGATTTGCAGCTTAAAACTATAATTTATTTTTCCTGGCAACAGTTGCAATGTTCCTAGATTTATGGGGAGAAGAAAAAATATAATTCCTCTATCTGAAGTGGACAAAGCTCTAGAAAGGAAAGAAAATGAGGATTTTGACCTTCACTGTTAAAACGGGAAATAGACTTTGGGAATATAATATTCCATTGTCCAATCCTCTGAGACTTTTGGAAGGTAATTACAGAAGAGCATTTATATATTCAAAGTACTCAAAATTAAGTATAAGGCTCAGACAACCCCAGATACTACTGAATTAAAAGAATGTTATCAGATAATAGTAATGGAAGGCTGAAAAGGTTTAGAATTTGAAGAAGCATGAGAGAGATGACAGCAAAGTGCTTATTGACTAGCAGGAACTTGTGAGTTGGAAAGGGGGCATGTTAGTTTTAAACAGCTTCATCACTTTTGGGCTTGGTTCAAAAGCCAAAACAGGAAAATTCTAAATTTCTATATTCTTGAGCAAATTGCTAATTTATGGTTTTGTAACTTATTTAAAAATGAAGCTTATATTTCATATGAAATGTGGTGATGCTTCTTACTATGCAGGAAAGATGCTGACAGCAATGGGAAAAAAAACGGCTCCTGAATCTGAAAAAAACATCAGCATAATACTTATTGAGCTTATATAACTGAAACACACAATGACCTAAAATGATGGGTTGGCACTGAAAGTTTTCACTGTGGTCCCTGAGACATCGCCTTCTTAAATTTAGTTGTTGGCATCTGATGATTGCTCCCATGGCTATGGCTCCCTAGAGTTTAAGGCGAGGAGAGAATGCCAGGGAGCAGATAAACCTCTGATTTCACAAAGAACAGCCAAAGATAGACTTAGAGCCGTGACATTCCTGACTCTCAGATTCTTTTTTCCTGTTAACGTAGTTGGCTTCTCATTCTATTCAAATATATTATGCATTTTTATAATTACAATTTTAAGTTAACTTTTTAAATTGTAAGAGAAAACATGCTTGTTGTACAGAACTTGAAAAATATGTCTAAGGAAAGAGAACAACATAAATATCATTGTCTCTTCATTTTACCAAGGGCCTGCCTCTGTCCCTCCTTTTTCCTACACACATACAAGTGTGGGGAGGGGAATGAAAATACAGGCATTTTAGGGGTGCACAGTCGGTTAAGCTTCGGACTCTTGGTTTTGGCTCAGGGCATGATCTCAGGGCCCTAATCTCATGGTTGTGAGATTGAGTCCTGCATCAGGATCTTCGCTCAACGAGGAGTCTGCTTGGGATTCTCTCTCCCTTTCCCTTTGCCTGTCCCACTCATATGCGTGCTCTCTCTCTTTTTCAAATAAATGAAACTAAAAAAAAAAAAAAAAAGAAAATGCAGGTATTTTACCCTTTCATTTACTATTATATCCTGAATTACTATTATATCCCATATTATGAAGATCTCTTTGTAATATTATTGTTAAGGGCTATCTCATATTTTATTATAATTTATCAAACTACTTCTCTGCTGTTGGATACAGTTAAGTACTTCACAAGACACATAAGCCATAATTCCTTTTCATGAATTCCTGTGACTCCAGCTACCTTTCAAATGTTGATGTTCCTCAGAAGTCTATCTTTCGCTTCTCTTCTTTGTTCTTATCTTTCTCCTTCATCAGTTTTATCCATTTCCATTTTTCCCAAGCCCCTTCTCTATGCTTCTATATGTTCAGTCCTCTCTCTTGAGTCTGAAGCCCTATATTCCTCTATCTCTTCACTGTCTTTGCCTAGGCTTCCATGAGTAACACAAACTCAAAAAAGTCCTCCGATTTGATTCTCCTATAGTGTGCTGAATGTAACACTTGTTATTACTGGTTATCCTAATCGGGGCCATAGAAATCTCAAATTCCTCTCTCTCATTGAGTTTGTACTTGTAATGGAACAATCCATCTTGGGGCAGGTGCCTAGTCTTGGGTTACATGGTATGCAAAATGGCTGGCCCTACCAGCAATGTACAGGGCAATTTTTCTCAAGAACAATTGAGGATGTTATAGATTCTGATTGGTATATCTAATATCATCTGTGAAAATATTTTTTTAAGATTTTATTTATTTAATTGACAGAGAGAGAGAGACAGAGAGAGAGGGAACACAAGCAGGGGGAGTGGGAGAGGGAGAAGCAGGCTTCCCGCTGAGCAGGGAGCCTGATGCGGGGCTCGATCCCAGGACCCTGGGATCATGACCTGAGCCGAAGGCAGTCACCTAACCAACTGAGCCACCCAGGCGCCCCTGAAAATATTTTTTTGATCAAACTGAAAAGAAATATGGTTATGATGGATATGCTACTTAAATATTATATGTATCCTAATTTATATAGCATAAGTATCACCATAGAGATGTAGTTCACAAGTACTTTTGGAATGTAATATGTGGAAGATTCATATTCTCTATTCTTAGGAAGTGTAGTTGCCAGTGAAGACAAGTTTGGTTTATGTGAGAGAGTAGTGAGTAGTGTAAAAATAGTTGGGAAGGCCTGAGTGTTCTACTGAAGAGTTTGGCCTTTTTTTTTTTTTTTTAAGATAATAGAGAGCCACAAGCAGGTTTTCATGATTGGAAGTGCCATGATAAAAAATTTCTGAAAGACGAATCTGGAGTAGAACGTGGGATAGTTGAGACACAAATGTATCAGAATCCTCTTGTGCTCCACATCGGACCTCCTTGGCCTTTCCTCTCATTCCAGCCCCTGCTTCAGGGACCAGCTTTATGCATGTGCAAGTGACACAGCCTTGTCTGAGGTACATACCCCATAACTCTTGCTTTGCTGAGGGGTTTCTCTGCTGCAGGCACGACAGGACTGCCTGGCAGTCAATTCTAGGCACTCATGCATGTGCAGCCCAGAATTTGGGGAATTTAGGCCTCCATGGAGCAACTTTTGACTAATGTGGGACTGAAGCCCATAGACAAATGTTTTATCTTTTCTTCCCTCAGGCAGATGGAACTTAGAGGTATTTCATAAGATTTCTCAGCTGCCTCTATGGGACTGAGTGGCCAGTTGTCTCTGGAATGATAGCACATTTTATAATGTAGCCCCGTATTGGCTTTCTTGCTCTCTGTCTCTCATGCCTGCTACTAAACAAACTACCTATGCCTGGCATGTTATTGCAGGTTGGCCTCTGGCAGAGCCCATGCTAAGGAAGGGAGGAACGTAATTGCCTTTCTCCAGAGAGGTCTTCTCAGTCTAAATCAGAATACCTTTATTTTTTTATTTTTTTAAAAATCAGAATACCTTTAAACATATCACACTGTCACCTAAGAGTAATTACAGCTTTTTAAAGTTATTTTTCTTAATTGTGTGACTACATATGCATGATTCTCTTCCCCCATTTGTAAGATCCATGAAGCAAAAAAAGCATCACACATTTATACATTTATACATTATTATATCCTCAGAACCTGATAAAAATATTAAAGTAAAAAATACAATGAATATGATTTTAACACTTTCTTTCAAACTCTGAAGTTCTTCAGGCTGTGAGAAGCAAGACTCTGTTTTACCTTAGTTTGGTGTAAAGTTTAGTAAGAAAGATCTAATTTTACTTTTCTCAATATCCTGTGATTTTCTTGTTATGGAGTAATAGAGAAATATATTTGATAATTAGGATAACACAGAATTTCATGAATCTTCTCATTTGCCATATTTATGATTTTTAAATTTCTCCATCCCTGTTTCGTGTATTCTAAGTAAAATATCCCTTCCCCAGTTCAAGATCACACATGATCTACCCTGTGTCAGCGTGCCCCAAATTAAGCCAAGGGTTCTGTGACCTCCCTCCCTGTCCTCTTTCCAAAGGCTTCTTTGAAGATTAGTTGAGGCCAACTTAACTAATAAAATATATAATAAAAAAGTGGAAATGTGTTAAGTATCACTGTTCTTTTTACATTGACATACACAGCCCATTACAGGAGGAATCATTAGCCACATTTTACAGTTGAACAGAATGAGGCTCAGAGAGATTAAGCAAACTGTCCAAGTTCACACAGCTAATAAGCAGTCTCCTTCCAGAGCCTGTGCTGTTAACGGTTACATTTAAGAGCTGCTTAGATCTGCTAAAGTTCCGTTTCTTGTGAGTGAACAGTGGCTTTTTTCCCCCTGCCCTGAGCAGTCATCGCTAATCCTTCAGGGCAGCTGAGAAGTATCTTAATCAGGGCCTCTGACCTTGTCATTCATTCTTTTTCTTACTGTTCAGTTCACTGCAGGCACCCTGAGGAATGGAAATGGAACTGCTTCAGACTTCAGAGGAGCAGACCTAGCCAGACACTACCCAAAGACCTCAGGGCAAGTAATGCTTTTTCATATGAATGTTCTTTCTTTCTCTATCTCTTCTCCCCTCCCTCTCTCCCTCTCGCCTCCCTACACTCTCTGTCTGCATCTGCCTGCCTGACTGGTTCCTTCACTTTGGGTGGAAGAGAAGGACATCTTCATTTAACTTTATTTTTGCTGAAATGCAAGTTTATTTAAAATTGACCTCTGAGGATTTATAGGCGTTTTTACCATTGGGCATTGCAATTATTTAAACTGTAGCTTCTCAGCATCGAATCTAAATCTCTGGAAATAAATCATGGTGGAAAGCTCATTATTTCTTAATTACAGGACATATTAGTATCTAGCTTTAAGAATTCCCAGTGGATTAAAAGAACGTTTTGGTTTTAGAGGAAAGTTTCCGCTTAACCTTTCTGCTAGAGCGACATCAGTGAAGTATCATTATCATTAGTTTAAAAATAAAAATGGAACAAACAGAAAAACACCCAGGAATGAAAAGACATGCTTTGAACACTTTGGAGTTGAGCCAGAGGAGAAATGGCAATTGCTTTTTGTTAACGATTTTCTTTTTTCTTCTTTGGAGTAAGTCCTAAAGAAGACTCATAAGATATGGTGTTGATTTTTTTTTTTTTTTTCAAGTAGAACTGTGGGCAAGCAGATTTGTTTTGCAACCAAGGGAAAATTAGGGTAAAGTTCATTCCGATCTGAATCGGACTTCAATAAGTAACAGTTACCTCGAAAACTTACGATTAAGATATTGAATTTTACGTATTTGAATAACATATTCAGCATACTATCTAAATCCATTCAAGACCTTCTCAGCTACACAAAGCTTAATATACTCAAGTTGAGAATAGGGAATAATTTATTTTTTGAAAGATTTATTTATTTATTTGAAAGAGAGAGCGAGCAAGGGAGAGTGTGAGTAGGGGGAGGGGCACAGGGAGAGGGAAAGGGAGAGGATCTCAAGCAGACTCCCTGCTGAGCATAGAGCCTGATGTGGGGCTCGATTCCAGGACCCATGAGATCATGACCTGAGCCAAAATCATGAACAGGATGCTCAACTGACTGAGCCAGCCAGGCGCCCCCCAAATAGGGCATAATTTAAGTACAGACTTCCTTTAGCAAGCACCGAAGTCCCTGTGTGAGAGACCTGTAGGACTGTATCAAGTCCTTCACAATTACTCCCATCTTGGGGAACATGTTCTCATAGCACCCTTTCCTCTTGTTCATTCCCCAAAGCTGTGCTACTCTATCTTCTTGCCTCTTCAGTTCAGGTCACCACATCGACCTTTCATTCACTTTGCAGAGGTTGATGGAGCTCCTGCCATCTGCCAGACACAATGCTAATGTTAAGAATGGAGTAGTGGACGAGACAGAAGAGGTCCCTACTCTCACAAAGCTGTCAGTTTAGAGGGGAGAAGAGAATTGAATGAGCAAATTGGAAGTAAAATATATATAACAAAAAGGTTGGGAATGAAAGGAAGGAAATAAAGCAGGGGGACCAGCAAACAGGACCTACAGGACTCCAGAAAATGCATGATCTCCTTTTTGAAGCTGTAGGAAAATGAAGCATTTATGAAATAATAACAGTGCTAATAACAATAATAGTAACAACTGGCATTTGTGTAGTATTTACTGTCTGCAAGCCATTAATCTAACTATATAAATAACAAATGCATATTTCTAAGTGGAAAGGCTACATGCCATATGACTCCCACTGTATGACACTCTGAAAAGGCAAAACCGTAGAGACCAAAGAATGATCGTTGGCCACCATGAGTTTGGGGCAGAGGGCAGGGATAAAGAGGTGAAGCATGGAAGATTTTTAGGGTAGTGAAACTGTATTGAGCAATACTGTAATGGTGGATGGATGTTACACATTTGTCTAAACTCATATAACACAGAGTTAGCCCTAATATAAACGATGGACTTCATTTCTATGGACATTTGGAATTAGAACCCCAGAAATACATGTCTTCTTTTTCTCTCTCTTATAACCCTTCATCTACAGTCATGCATCACATCCACGGATCCTCCGCCTACTGTGTTTCTTGGCCCCACCTTGTCCTTTCACCTTTTCTAGATGGCAGTCCCTGCCTTGGTCCCCATAGATTCTCCATTTCTTCTCCATTTCTCTTGCTTCTTAAGGACTTCACCTGCCTTTGGGCTCATGATTTCTCTTTTATCTCCTTTCATTTCCCCCATACCAACTCCAGACTGATCATTCTAACAATTATTCAGCACCACACCAGGCTCTTAATATTCAGTAAATAATAAATATTTTATGGGGATGATGATGATGATGATGATGATGATAGGACTGAGGGAGATAATATAACTGTTAACATTTTTCTTCAAGTTTACCTTCCAAGATATCAGAGCAAAATTTGGGTGTCAGTCTGAACAACTATGACGGGCTTGACCATTTGAGTACTTGTGCTCTCCTTTATCCTGATTTGGGAAAGAAAGCCTGACCTAGCATCTGCATTCGTTTTTCATTCTCTTAGTCTTGCTCACACCTCCTTAAGTGGGTTGGTTTATTAAAGTCTCTTCATTTGAGTCTTCTGGGGTGAAGTCTGTTTCCTGCTGGCATGCTTACTAATAAAGAGGGTATTCAATGCATATTTCCCAAGCCAATTGAGAGAAGTGAAAGCATTTCTATCTTTAGTTGTTCTGTTTTGCATTTGTTCAATTTAGCATAAAAATCATACAACAGTAACAAAACAAGTTGAAATGTCTTTCAGTTCTTACTCTGAATTCCTACTTTGTGTTTTGTTTTGGAATTTTCTTATTACATTGTCAAGAAAATATAATTTTCTTTTAAATCCATGGTCATTTACAAGTTTTTCTTATATCTGTGTGATTTCATAAAAAGATCTCTTAGCTGCTCTTCTTTTTCTAGAGAATTATATCTAAAATGGAATAATGAAAGTAAATGGTAAACAAGATTTTAACATATGAATCTATGTTATACAGCTGTTGCTCAGGAAGACATGCAGAGGTTAAATCATGCCATTTAAAGGTAAATAGCACTTGCTAAATCACTTTAGCTGTCTAAAAATCAGTTTTATTTACTCTTTCCTGTAAAAAGTAAGCTATTAGAGTGGGACTTGGTAAACTTTTAGTATTTCAGATATTTTCACTGAAATTATTGGATTAGGGTTTCACCCATTGCTCATTAAGTGATTCATTTGTTCTTTTCTGTGATATAAAGTGGGCTTAATTCAAATGCATCCTATTGTTCACATTTTTCTCTCCCAGGCATATCTGTAACTGTTACATCGATTAACTTGATCATAGCTGTCTCTTTGACCATTTTCAGAATATTCATACATAAAAATTGAAGCTACACAACACTTAGTGAGTGATTGCTTGCGTTCTCTTGTAACATTATCCAGGTAACTTTGGACAAGCCTTTTAACGTTTCTAGATTTAAGTGTCTTTGTGGGGTGCTGATAATAGCTTCTTATATGCAAAACACATTGCACAGCAGGATGCAAATGTGAGGGGATAGCCATTTAATTCTGTATTTAGAAAGATATATTTGACAGTGTTATTTAATATCTTATAGTCCCTTGACAGTAAAATACTCTGGAAAATACTTCAGCTAGTCTCAATTGGAAGCGCCAACGTAGAAAATAAATCATGTGTTTAATATTTCAATAAATTTTTGCCTCAGCGCTCATAAAATGACATGTATATGTTTATATGTGGTCTCCATGATCCTTGGTACCCTTTTTCCTTTCCCTTCCTGTGGCAACAAATAACATTTTTGCAAAATGAACCGTATCCCAAATTGAGCATTTTTCTTTCATGTTTGTTTTCCTCAAGAGGAAAAATTTGAAATATATTCCTATTTGGTATGACTTTGCTTTAGACATTTTAGAACCATTATAGGGAACTTTCTCTAGTTGATGTTGCATTTTTTTTAAATGCAATAGCCTTTCTTTTGAATATTTCTCTTTTTTTCCTAAAGAATGTTTCCTCCTGGATTTTCTCAGCTACTTCTGTGGTATTTATGGTCCACATGTTACAGTAAATACAAGAAAATAGTATTCACCAGTGAAACTAAGTGGGGATATGAGTTATCTATGTTTTTAAGTTGAGTAAACCCATTTGGCTGTATTGAGATTAACCTCTGTAGCCTGGAGTCAGAACGGGGAATCTAAGAAAGAGATGAGGTATATTACATTCTAGATGGATAAGTAACCCTTGAATTCATGTATTATCAAGTTGTGGACCCTCTGCAGCAAATTTTTTATTCTGAACTCCTTCATATTTTGAAATCAAAATTCTCTCTTCTTTAAAACAGATATTGCCTGATAAGATAATAATAATAGGCAACTCTGTTAGTCCAAAAAGGCTAATTGTTATACCAGGAACAACAAACCATTTGAAATGTAACCCAATATACATTTATTTCTCAGTGATGTACTGACAGTTCATTGTGGTTGGTGGAGGTGGGGCTTTAGTTCCCTAGATTCATTCATAGATCCAGGCTCTTTCCATCCTATTGTTCTAACTGCTCTGGATCCTTGGAGTTTTCTCTGTTCAGCTCGCTGATTGGGAAATGGATGAAAATCATGTCTTAAAGGTATATGTGGGTCAAGCCAGTAAGTGACCTTAGCAGTTCATTTCACATACTAGTCTCATGGGTATACCTAATTGAAAGGGAGGCTAAAAAATTAATTTAGTAGTGTTGTCAGAAAGAAGGAAAGAATGTGTAGCATTTATTGAATTCTTACAAGTGCCAGGTACTGTTCTGAATTCATTGCATGGACCAATTTATGTAATCCTCAGAAACAACCGTAAGAGATAGATATTTTGATTATCCTGTTTTCCAGATGAGAAAACTGAAGCATAATGAAGTTATTTTACTTGATTGAGGCATAGAATTCGTGAAGGGCTAAATCAGGATATGGGATCAAGTAATCTGACTTGAGAACTCACTTTTTTTTTTTTAAAGATTTTATTTATTTGTCAGAGAGAGAGAGAGAGAGAGCACAACAGGGGGAGCAGCAGGGAGAGGGAGAAGCAGACTCCCCGGCTGAGCAAAGAGCCCGATGTGGGACTCAATTCCAGGATCTTGGGATCATGACCTGAGCCAAAGGCAGAGGCTTAACGGACTAAACCACCCAGGCATTCGGAGAACTCACTTCTTAACTATTACACATTCTGCTTTTATATACCTAGACAGAGTTTATAGAATCATGTTCTTGTTCATTAAATGTAGAAAATAAATGAATATTAAAAAAATGTTTTCCTCATCATATAAGCTTATATAATAATAATACCCAGGATTGGCACAGTGACTGCTCAAGATGAGTCCAGAGAGAAATTTAGGCCTAAGCCATCAGGAGACTTTAAAATGGTTTTTCCTGGGGTGCCTGGGTGGCTCAGTCCATTAAGCATTTGCCTTTGACTCAGGTCCTGATCTCAGGGTCATGTGATCAAGCCCAAGTTAGACTCCCTGTTCAGCAGGCAGTCTGCTTCTCCCTCTGCCTCTGCCCCTGCCCCCCAATGGTGCCCCCTCTCTTTCTCTCTTATAAAGAAATAAATAAAATCTAAAAAAATAAAAAATAAAACAAAATGGTCTTTCCCTTTGGCCCAGAAATTCTCCTAGTTTCCTTGCATTCTGAAGTGAATGCAAGAAATTGTAAGGATGAAGATCATTATCACAATGTTGTTTAAAATAGCAAATATTTGGAAACAACCTAGCTGTCTGATAAGTACAAATTAAATAAATTTTGAGATATACACAATGTATTATACTGTAGCCACTACAGATGAGAATATACATGAATACTTATGACATGAAATATATTTATTTACTATTTATAAATAGTACCTATACAAGACACAAAATAACACGTACATCAGGAAATGTATTTTTTTTTTTAAGATTTTATTTATTTGACAGAGAGAGACACAGCGAGAGAGGGAACCCAAGCAGGGGGGGTGGGAGAGGGAGAAGCAGGCTTCCCACCGCCGGACACTGGGCTCCATCCCAGGACCCTGGGACCATGAGCTGAGTGAAGGCAGACACTTAACGACTGAGCCACCCAGGCGCCCCAGGAAATGTATTTTTAAAAGTGTGTATTTGCATATGAAAACCTTCAAAAACATATAACAAAATGTTAATACTGTTTAACGTTAGGTGGTAGAATTTTTGATTTTTAAAATTTTTACTATTTTTTCTAACATTTCTATAAAAACATGTTTTACTTGTATGACAAAAAGAGAAAGCAATAAAGCAGAAAGTTTAAATTTAAAAAGAAGATATACTTGCCTAACATGGAGGTTGATGGACAGATGTACAAGGTTATAAATTCCACAAAACTTTAGGCCATTCCAAGGGATAGTCAATTATAATCATTTTCATGCATTCAGCTAGCACATGCTCACTCATCCCATTACATGTAAGATGCCTACTCTGTGTCTTCCACTTTTCCTGGACCCAGGGTATGGTAATAAAAAGGACACAGGCTGTGCCCTTAAAGAACTAACTTAGCAGGGTAGGAAAGGGGCTGAAAATGCCCCTAATTGAGAGAATGGAATTTATAGATAGGTTTTGTTGAGGGTCAAGTTTTATGTGACATAATTTTGTACAAATTGTGTATAATACCCAACACGTTTAGCTGTCATTATCAACTTTAAATTGATCATTGGCAGAAAAATTAGATTCTAGTTTTGCTAGGTTCTTAGATTCCTTTACCTTAAATGTCTGGGAGAATTCTAAAGAAACTTCTAGATGGATATATTTGGCAAATCAAAGGGCCAGTTGAGCAGAACCTTATTATATTTCTTAAGGACTCATTGGTTAAAATCTTCTGAAATATCTCCATGGGCAATTTATTGGGAAGCCCTGAATTAAAAATAAAAATTCCAGTTGTCATGGTTCACATTTGAGTTACTGGAGAACGAGGCAACAATTTGATTTAATTCAGTTCAACACACATTTATTGTAATTGCATTATAATATTTATTATAATTGCATTATAGCGTTTACCATCACTTCAGGAGGAAGCTCTGTAATTAGAGACCTCTACAGTCAGTCATTTTTGCTTCCCTCAAAGTGTAGGATACCCCTGAGCCTCTGCCGACCCAGAATACTGCATTGTAATTGTCTGTTTATCCCATTAGATTATATCCTTGAGGCCAGAGACTGTGTGCTCCCAGCACCAGTGTGGTTCCTGGAATATGATAGGCACTCAATAATTACATTCTGGGAAAGTATACTCTTCATTCTCTTGCTCCTTTTTAACATTTAATTGCTCATTAATATTTCTTTCAAAGGACTAGCTAGACAATTCCAATCCTTGGTCAGTTATAAACATTTAATAAGATAGCTGAAGACATTGTAGTGGGAATTAGAGGGTTATAAAACAATTTAAAAATTAGCACTTGTCCTCATAGAGCTCACACTCTCACTGAAATGATGGACAGAACCCTAGAAAAAATACTTAAGATGCTTAACTGCATGCTGCTGAAAAATGAGTGTTAATGTGTAGATGTATAGTCATATCTTGGTTAATATAAACTAGTATCAGGAAATCAGACTTAACAAAGCAGATGAAAGTGATTATTAGATAATTACATGACTTTTTTATTGTAGAAAAATGATTTTGCATAGGGCTTCCTTTACAATGGGAGTGTCCTGATTAATTTTAACTCTGAATTGTTTTATGCTTAAAAATGTGTAGTAGAGCATTGATTTGGACTGTGGAGGTGGATGGCAGGGAAGACCTTTCACATAATGAGAATGTAAAGAATGGTCAGAAATGGGTGCAGCTCTTTTGGGAATGTAATTTTGCAAATGATTTAAAAGAAGGCAAGAAAAAAACCATTTCATTTATTTAGTCATGTATTCATCCAACAAAATTTGTTTAGTACATATGTGGCATAGAGGAGAAAGACAAGTGGAGACAGGGACAGTCTAAGTAAATGCATTTAGTTCTACACAGACACATTTACTTCATTGAAGCGGACATATTCTTTTGAGAAGTAACAAAATTTCCTGAAATCTAAGAGCATTGAATCAAATCAAGAGTTGAGAGTGTTACCTAGTGGAAGGAGCATCAGTGCTGACATGGCAAGACTGGGTTTTGAATCCTAGCTCTGCTTCTTGGTTGAGCAAAATAACTCACATCCAGAGCCCAGTTTTCTCATCTGTAAAATGGAAATAATAATAACCACTTATATGGCTAAGAGAGATAAAGCATTAAATTTCCTCTAATAGCACCCTGGACCATAGAGATACAGGGTAAAAATGACTTACTTCCTTTTTTCCTCATTTAATTTGTAGTGTCGCTCTCTTCATAGCAAGCCAATGGAGAGGTTTGGGAAGCTGTATTTGTTGTATTGACCGGTAGATGGCGCTCTAACAATGTAAGAGTGGTTTGTTGGAGGGTGGCTTTTCGCGAGGAATATGGCGTAGGCTTGGTGCTAATGCCTGATTACTACATGAAATATGTTTGTGGTCCGCAGTTTATATCCTAACTCTTTATAGCCTAACTCTGAATGAGCTAGTAGAATTGGCAGAAGTAGGGTTTTGTGGAGCTACCCGTACTTGTTTTTGCTCTGTGAAGAATTATAGGTATTTTATGTCAGACCAGTTAGAGTCAGTAAAATGGATCACTTCTTTCAGAAGTATAGGAAGGAGTAATCGGAGAGGAAGAGCACACGGGCCAGTCATCCAAGGAAAAAGGATGAGTGTTTACACTGACCTTTTATTTCACTCGTGGTGGAAAGGAGCCAGCTTCATTTACCACCACGCTCCCAGCCACCACAACCAGAGATGTGAGATTCCAGTGAGAGGTAAGGAGTTATTTGGAAGGATCCAGAGGAAAGCAAAGGATAGTGGGGAAAACACAAAATTTCATTCTTTGAAAGGGTGGAAGGGTGGGAGACATTGGGCTCTCGACCAGCAAACATGCCATCTGTGTCATTGCCTCACATTTCCGTGCTAAAGGCAGACATTACTAATGGATTATGCCAATGTTCCCTGTTGAGGTTGGAGAGCGCTACAGAAACTTTCTTGTGGTAACCCTCCTGGCAGCCGTTACAAAATCATAGGAGTTGACATATGGGATGAAAATATATCAGCCCTAGGCATATACAGCCACTCTACTCAGAGGTGGTGTTTCTTCCTTCCTTCCTTCCTTCCTTTCTTTCTTTCTTTCTTTCTTTCTTTCTTTCTTTCTTTCTTTCTTTCTTTCTTTCCTTCTTTCTTTCTTTCTTTCTTTCTTTCTTTTTTTTAGCTTTTTTAATTTTTCCCTGAATGGCTAGCAACAAAAATATAAAGAGCTCTCTTGGAAGATACATTATTCAGATTTGCTGCAGTAATACACAGTCCCACTCTCTTAGTGACTTAAAATGCCAATGTATTTCTCACTTACATTACATGTTGGTGACTGTGGATCAGCTGCTGTGGCCTTGCTCCTCATTTTTTCATCTCTGCCTTGTAGGAACCAGGGTAAAGGAGCAGACCCAGTTTAGCAACAGGGCTAGCGGAAATAAGAGATGCCTCTTAATTCTTTTCCTCTACTGTGGTGTATGTCAAAAATCACTCACATTCTTTTGGTCAAAGCATATCATCCCAAGGTCAAGCTCAATATCAACAAGGAGGCATGGATAGTGTAGCAGGCAGGGCAGTGGTTGAGGAGGTATCTTTCTCTTATAGGGAAGAGGGGACAGAGTAACGCAGTCCTCACAGAAAATTCTTTCCTTGTGATCTTACCAGGGCAGTGTAAAGCATCTTCTGGACCACAGATGGTGACTCAGTACCTTTCAGGTTTCTTCCTCAATTGCAATGATGAAAGAGAGAAGCTATAGAAAGGTGAAGTCAAGCATCTTCTAGCAATTCAGTCTACTTTATAAATAGTGGGATAGCCTCTTCTCTTTGGTGAACTTCCGACTACACTCTTAATAGGATGATTTGATTAGACCAGGTAGCTCAATCTAAAATTCTTTATATGATTTAAGACCTGGTCCTCAGGAACACACCATTTTTTATTTGTATGTTGTTAAAAAATTCAACTGAGTACATCTTAAAGATCTAATTGGCTTTATTCAGTGATTCATTAATTAGGCAGCATTCCATCTAGCAGATAGAAAGGTGCTCTGAGTTGCTGTACAAAATGAAAGACTTTTATAGGCAGAAGGGAGAGGGACAAGGTATTTATTACACAAGCAAAAAGCAGATTGGTTGTGGCAAGGTCACCTTCCTTTAGGGGACAGGCCTGGCAGGAGTCTGTCAAGCAGATTACCTCACTAGCACTGACCAAGTAATTCCAGATTGAGTGGTTTAAGATTCTATTCCTGGGAGAAGCTGAAACTGTAAATTAGATATTAAGTCCTTCTTCTTTTTCTTTTCTTTTCTTTTTTTTTTTTTAACAATATGCCCTTCATTTTGCCTGGAATTCACTTCCTCCTGTGAAAGAGTTACAAGATTTATCACATGAACATATGTATACGCTTAAATGTGGCTTCTATCTTTTACCAACCCCTAGGATGGTAAATCTACCCCATTACTTTTTGCCATAATAAAATCAGATCTTTGTAAACAAACAAACAAAAAATGACCATGGGTGTAAATCCAAAAAGAAAGAAACTAGAGTTTCTGCAAAAGAACAAAGAAGCATGCTCTTTTTAATCCTAATTTTCCATTCTCACCATGTCAGTTTACATGTAGTTAATGTTGGAAGGAAAGTAGATTTTCCTTGATGCCTTCAGGCCAGGGCTGATTCCAACACCTGCTCTGGGCTTGTGTGCACCTGGAGGGGCAAATATACCCTATGCTTGAGTTGACCAATGAGTAACAGCTGTATAGTTCTTCAGAAACTGAACGCCTTACCCAAAGAAAAGAACATGCTGGGATTATGGGACTGAAGGGCTGTGACCCTACCATAAGAGCACCAGCCTGTAAGCCCCATTTCTTGACTGCATTCTGAAGGCTAAGTCTTTGACACTCAGTTTATATACATACTTAGGTAGCAATGTCAAGGAAGGGGACTGTTCAGTGAGATTCTGAGTGCCAAGGTCACTGGAAGCTGTGACTCTATCTCTACCTCCTCCATCATAACATTCTTGTCCTATTAGGTTTTTTTTTTTTCTTTTCATATGAAATACTACCTTTCCTTTTACTTAACTGCTGGAGGGCTGGGATTGTCACTTTTGATTTTGGCAAACCCATAAAGAGGAACATTTCCCAGTGTGCTGGAGGGGTAGGAACACAACAGATGCTGAGGCCATGTGTCACACAAATATACTTTGCCTTGCTAAATCCTACTCTTCCTCAGGTCTTAGCTTCATCAACACTTCCCTTGTGTCATTCTGAGCTGGGTGCCCAGCTCTGTGCTTCTTTGTGCATCTTGTATGCTGAAAGAGTAGACTCTGAATTTCTTAAGGCAAGAAAGTCTTCAGTTATTGACATTTCTTCAATGCTTTCTTGACACAGGTTTGGGCATAGACTAGGGCCTCAGCAAGTATTTATGGAATAGATGGAATGAATGAATTCTTACTTCCCTTGCTTGTTTCTATCTCGGAGGCCAAAGAAAAGTCTTAGGTTGGTCTAGGCCACCAAGAAAATTGTAATAGGAGTTGGAGCTCCTTCCTAGGAAGTACTCTGACCCAAGCAGACGTGTTCGAGGAGGCAACATTTTCATCACCGTGGGCTTGCCCTTCCTCCTTACAGAGACTTTTTAGTATGGTGGTTAAGAACAGACTAATGGCACACATACCCCTACCTTTGATGAGCAGTAAGAACTTGGGAAAGTTGTCTTAAAAGCTGTAGATCTCAATTTTCTCAGCTATAAAATGAGGGAAATAATAACACCTCCCTCATATGGCTGTTGTGAGTTGTAAGTGGGATTTTAAGTGGTTGGGCCTTGGTAAACACCCAGTGATTGTTAACTGTTATAATCAGTATTGCTATTCATTTATATTTTTTCTGATTTTGATTATGAAAATAAGAAGAGGCAAGAGAATGAAGCAGAGTGATACTCAGTATCTGAGCAGAATTTAAAAGGCCATGGGATTAAAGATTGTCGATAACTCATATTCTTTTGCTTATAAACTCCCACTCCCATCAACATATTAAGTATAATCAATATAAATGTAATCACCACTCAACTAGGATGGTCTATTTGCTACTCACTTTGCAGAAAAGTAACCTAAGCATAAATGTAAAGACACTGAAAGCAGTGTAGTTAGTGAATGTTATTCAGCCCTCCCCAGTCCTACTCAAATCCCAAGTTGGTTGTATTTTAAAAGCACTCTTGTTTCATTAATCTGATTTTAAAAAAGCAGGGAGAAGTTGGTTGTTAATTATTATATATACTTAGAGTAGCTTGTAAGAAATTGGCATTTGGCCTTATTAAATAAAATTTGTTTTCTTTGTGATCACACAGTAGTAGGTGATATTAGATGTCTCTTGCTACAGCAGAGGTGTCGAGTGCCCCATGAGGGAACAGGTAACCAGGATCTGAGTGGACTTCCTCCTTGCCGTAAATGGACTAGTGTGTGCTGAGATATGCTGGACCAGTGGTGGCTTTTTTAGGAAACAAGAATGCTTTTATCTGATGAGCTGGGGAAGAGTGGGAATAGATGACTGTGGTCTAGGTTTGATTTCCCATCAATGAGGACTTCCAATGTCCAACAGGATCCTAAGCAGCCACTGCCTTCTCCTAGTCTGTCTTCCTTCAGATGCCAGAGAGCTGATAGTGATAGTATCACTGAACAGGGAGAATTTCTCCTATGAAATGTTGTATCCCAAGACAGGAAATAGGCCTGTGAGGCAAGGAGAAATTCCTACCAGCAATAACTATGTATGTGTGGTCAAAATCTTATCTTCACATCTTGTGTGGAGTAGAAGAGTGGGAACCTGGCATAGATTCTGTCCTTTGTTTTAGTAGAAATAACATTGATTTTGAAATCACACAGACCTGTGTTTATACATTAATTCTTGAACATTTTAGCTATATCATCATGGATAAATTAAGTTGACCTTTTTAAGCTTCATTGTTAAAATTAGTAATATATATAAATCATCTTCTAAAGTGCCTGAAAGATGTTAAGTACTTAAGAAATGGTAATTTTTACTATTTTATTAGCAATATTAGTAGTACATATAGTAAAATATAAATGTACATATATACATATAGATAGTTCATTTTGAACCAGTGGAGACATGTATATAATTATAAGAAGAAGAATAAATTACATTGAGTACCTAGTTTGTGATGGCTTATGCTAATCTCTTTATAAACACTATCTCATTTAGTTTTACTCTAATAAAACTTTAAGAGGTGGATTCTATTATTTTAAATGTAAGAAATTGAGGAATGAAGAGTAAATTGCCGAACAATATGAAGAGGTGGTATAATTGCCTGAGAAATCTGAGAATCATGTCATTTGTGTGGTGGTATGGAGGTTATTTATCCAGCATTTCGTATGTACTCAGGAAGGAATAGAGAGCCCATGAGACAGACTATACTTACCAGAATGCCAGTCTAGTTGAAAGACACAAATACATGTCCCAACAGTGAGTGATCAAGCCTTGTAATTGGTGGTCATGATGTTACAAGAGATAAAAACTGTTAACAATAGGACTTCTCCTCCTCTTCCTTCTTCATCCATTCTCTCCTCTACTAAGTACTTATTTCAGATATTCATTCTGTGCTTAAGTCAGTGCTGGGTACCAGCATGGGATCTGGTTTTGGATGTCCTGAGTTTAAACCTTTGCTTTACCTCTTATTAGCTCGCTAACCTCAAGTGACTCACTGAACTTCTCTGAGGCTCAATTTCTCATCTATCAAATGGGGATAAGAATAATATTATTCATCTTTATTATTATGAATCATATTATGTATGTCAGGATTGTTGTGAGGAAAAGATATATCTCAAGAATTTAGTACAGTTTATGAAACAATGTACACTTTATTATTACTCTTGTACTTTTGAAAAAATACTTCCACTCTTCTGGGGATGCGAGGCTTCTCAAGGGTGTCACTCAGCATAACTGAGAATGTCTTTTGGATCCCTTACACTTCTATGCAAGACACTAGTGTTCTGACAGTTTCAACACAGATTCTAAAAAGGCCTGATCTATTAGTTAGGATGGTGTATAGTGAGTGAGTGTGTGTGTGTGTGTGTGTGTGTGTGTGTGTGTGTGTGTGTATAAGTGAGTGAGAGAGAGAGAGAGAGATTTATTAGTTGATTATTCATTACACTTAGCATCCTAGAAGGTCCAAGCAGTATATGCAATACAGAGCACAGGCAGGAATATTATCTGGGGGTCCATGTGTCTCCTCCATCACCCCACAGAGAGAATTTTTAGCAGAATTTGACCTCAACTGTCCTGACCTGTGGAAACAAGAAGTCTCCTCCTTTCTTGAGTTTTCCCTCCAGGGAATAACTTAGCTGTGTCTTGTTCCACTTCTCCCACCAAGATGTCAATATATTGATTTCAGCTTAGCAGAGAGGAGAAGGCTGTAAAATTGAACATGCTCAAATAAAGTGTGGGGGATTAGAAGGATGACAGTCCAATGCTATTGTATCCTTTGAAGCTCTCCAGACACAAGTCTAGTGGGTAGCCAAACTGTGCATAAGAGGTAGAACTGTTTAAGTCTGTTAGTTCTTTTCACAAACTGTCCTGAAATTGCCAGTGTCAATTTCAAACCATTATTTAAAGCCTTACCAATAACTATAATGCTTTGCATTATCCCTTGTTACTTGACTATCTGACTCTCTCCTCCACTGTAGGCCAGAGCTAATGGCATGTATGGGATTAGCATTGTATTCAGTTTAAGGAATGGATCATCTTTAAGAGCTGCCCTGACATGATATAAAGAATAAGGCAAAGCCCTGGAAAAGACCCTGTGGTGGTTTTAATTTAAAGTAGAGCAACAAATGGTTTGATTCTCTTCCCTTCAAAAGGTGAAGACTAATTCCCCTCCTCTTAAGTGTTGGTTATATTTAGGGACTTTCTTCTAACAAATAGGACATGGAGAAAGTGAAGGTGTGTGATGTTTGACATTAGGATATATAAGGTATTGTGGCCTCCTGCTTGTCTTCTCTCTGGGGGAAGCCAGTCAGCATGTCACAAAGACATTCACCTGACTTACGGCATGAGGAACTGGGGCCTGTTAACGGTCATGTGAGTGAGCCACCCTGGAAGTGAAGCCACCAGCGCCATTCTGGCTTTTAGAGGACTGTAACCCTGATGGACATCTTGGGAGTACTGTTTCATGAAAAACTGAGCCTGAATCAGTCACTGAAACTGTTCCTGAATTCCTGATCCACAGATACTGTGAGATAAAAACATATATATTTATGCGGGCGCCTGGGTGGCTCAATCGTTAAGCGTCTGCCTTCAGCTCAGGTCATGATCTCAGGGTCCTGGGATCGAGCCCCGCATCGGGCTCCCTGCTCCGCGGGAAGCCTGCTTCTCCCTCTCCCACTCCCTCTGCTTGTGTTCCTGCTCTAGCTATCTGTCTCTGTCAAGTAAAATCTTTAAAAAAAAAACCCAAAAAACAATAAAAAAATATATTTATTGTATTAATCCACTAAGTTTGGGGAATTTTATCACACAGCAATAGCTAACTAATACTGGCTCATTTTAGCAAAACTTTCAAAACACTCCATTTCAAATAGTTTTTTAAAAAGCATGAAATAGACTCATACAAAGAAGTTGGTGGAAGCTGCCAAAGTAGGCACTGTATGTTTTCTTGCTAACACCTCTAGCTTCTAATTTATTTTTCCTGGCCTGCCTCTGAGATCACATTCTGGGTATAGAATTACTCTGTGGCAAGCCTGGAGGAGGAGATAGTTGGTAGGCCTAGCTGGTTTGAGGAACAACAGGTGAGGCTTTCCTAATCTTTAGCTGATGGGCCTAGTGTTCTTGCTCTAACAAGAATCCTTTAGTCTAAACAACATCTACCTTTTTTAACTTATGTGTTTGGTACATAAAATTATTATGTTTGCTTTCAATAAATTCATAAAAATCAAACTTCATGGGCTTAATGGAAAGGATTAAGTCCAATACTGAGATTGGGACCTAATCCTTAACACCTGAGAAAGATTTGGGGGAAGAGCCTGTTTTTGAATAGAGAGCTCTCTATGAACTATAGAAGGGACACAGTGAGTGGGGACTAGGTGGGTGGAAAGAATTATTTCTTAGACATATACATTAGTGCAGTTTCCGTGTTCTCTGAAATATCCCTTACATTATTCTTACTCACTGGGTGATTTTGTAGACAGAACCTTGGCCTTGAAGTGAAGAGGTTTGGCTTATAGTCCTGCCCCCGGCCAGAGATAAATTTAAATTATGAAATAAATTTTTCTCCAGAGATTTTTTTTTCCTTCACTTCTTTAATGCAGTGGAAGAATACTCTTGTAACTGAAAGACACATTTTCAAGGAAACTGTACAAAAAGCGGGTTCTCAGAATGATAATAATTTGAATGCATTTTTTTGATCTTGAGGAGGATGCTTTTGTTTCCAAGAGTTATGTTACAATCAAATTAATTCATCTTTGTGGTGAGACCAATGGATGAAAAAGTCTGTAAAGTGCAAGTTGTTGTTATAAGTTTACAAGATAAAGTACTTGTTGTTTTGGGAATCAGTCCCAGAGCTCACTGTTTTCACATAATCTTATATTGTGGGTAATTATACACAGATATTAGCTTGATAGAGATAATTACAAGAATCTGTCATTGCTGGGGTTTCCATTTATTTGACTGTGAACTTTTAGGGACTTTGGATTAGATGATTAACTTATACTCGGTATTAATTTGTTGGTAAGTGCCTGAAATAGTTACTGAAATTAATACAGAACATGTTTTTACCTTTTCACAATGAATTTGTTTGATTAACAGTACTATATTTATTCAGTTGGGGATCTTAAAGACCAGATGCAAATTTCAAATAATCACTTGAACAATCGAATTCAAATATTTAACAGATCAGTGCAGAAAGGATTAAGTGGGAAATATACTTTAAAGGACAAGTGAGTGTGTTAGAGACAGAAGTAGAACGAAGAACAGGTATATTTTAACTATTTCAGCCCTTATGATGTGGTAGACACAGAAGTCACATGAGGGTGATGTTTTTAGTTTTTGGAAATTTTCTACTCATAATTTTTATATAACCGTTTCTTGTATGTTAGAGAATGGCTTCAACTCTAGCTGTGTGTAAGCATCACTGAGCTCTTATTAAAAATACAGACTCCTGGGGCCCTCAGGATTCTGAATCATAGATCTGGTTTGATACCTACACGTCTTTATTTTTAACAAGCTCCCAGGTGATTCTGATGCATCACATGCTTTAGGAAGAACTAAATTAGGACATTCCTATGTAAGTCTGCTCCTAGCTAGAAACATGATATTATACTAGTTGGCTTCTGAAATCATAAACAGGAAAATAGAAGAAAAGACATGTGATTTTTTTTCCCTTTTTCCCCACTCTTCAGGCCCTGGTCTAAACCTTACATGTCTTCTCTTCTATTTGCCAGAGACATCTCTTATCTTCATGTTCTGTCTTTGCCCAGTTTCTTACCTGAGGAAAGAGATATTTGCCCATTTCCAGCCCATTCTTCTGGGACTGATACATTGCTCTCCAGGCTAGCCCTGTTGAGTCCTGGGCATTTACCTTGCTCCCTAGACTTTGCTCCTATATTGTATTTCAGTCTCTAATACTTCCTTAAGTCTCTATTCTTTAAAACTTAGTCCTAAAGTTCTTTCCGGTAAGTGTAGTCCCTCTAGGGTTGGAGTTTTGTCTTGGTTTTCTTCTAGTGTCCTACGCAAAATATAAATCTTCTTTCAAAACCTTGTTCCAGAGGCCAGGACTGTCATAGGGTGGTAGATTTCCTTCATGCAGCCTGGCATGCTCTCTATTCCTTCTCTAACACCCCCACCCATCCAGATACTCTGTGTTGGACCTTCCTGATGGCCCTGAACCAGGGACTGTCCCACCTGAGAGGAAAGGTGTGGTTCCAAGTTGATATTCTGTGTTCTGGTTATTTGGTCTGATCAGGCAGTGTCATGAGACATGACCCAGCAACTGGAGCATCTATGAATCTCTTGAGACTGTATAAGAAGTTTAATAGAGAAATTGAAAACATATACCTTCTTTCTTTCCTTTTTTTTTTTAATTTTTATTTTTTAAGTAATCGCCACACCCAATGTGGGAATTGAATTTACAACCCCGAGATCAAGAGTCACATGCTCCATGGACTGAGCCAGCCAGGCACCCCCACATGTGCCTAATATTCTGGTTTCCTTTTCCTCTCTTTCTCACTGTCCTGGTCGTGAGACTTGAATTTGTAGCTATTTACTTTTGTCCTAATCTGTAAACTAAGTCTTTTCTACCCTTGATATCAAACAAAGTAATAAGAAGACTTTATTCTGCAAAGGAAAGGATTGAAAGGAGTCATGACTGTTGTCTTTAATTATTTGAGAGGGATTGTCATGAAAATCAGGGTTTAAACTTGATCCAGGTAGCCCCAAAGGTGGCTGATGATGGCTCAGAATGAGGAGGATAGTCTCCCAGTCTAAGGTGCAGTGAGCACTCTCTGAAGAGCTAGCTTCCTTTTACTGGAGGGCTCAATAAGAAGCTGAATGACTAGAGTAGACATCCCATGGAGGGGACCCAGGAGTAGGGTGGATCTCATGCTGCTTTGAGAGTCAGGAGTTAGGATTCATTGATAGGTCAATAGCCATAGGTTCAGAAAGTTACTGCTCTCTAGAGTGGTAAGTGGGTCCCTACCAAAAAGATTATACTGGCTGGTTCAGGAAAAGGTAATTGGTCAGCTTGGTTTGAAATAACACAGTGAGTGTTCTGACTATATGTCACTTGGTGAATTTAGTCTTTTATCTCTCCTGAGATAAAAGCACGAAGGCTACCTACTCTGCAATGCTGGTAAAAAGTCAATTCTGAAAAAGTGTCATATGTTATGGTAGACCCAGGAGGTCAGGGCTGGTACTTGATGGTTTAGGAAATATGGTTTTGAAATGACTTCCCAGAAGATCTTGGAAATTTAATTATTAAATAAGTTTTACTGAATCTCTATTATATGCTAAACACTGGATAGAGTCGTTTTGATTTCAGAGTTATCTATGGTTCCTGATGGTTCATTATACAACATGTTTTATTTAGAATATAGTTTTATCAGCCAGATAATAAGGTATGATGATCCTGTGCAGGGCTTGCTCCTCTGGGAGCTATGTAGGTTCAGATACTGAATCTGGAATAAGATGGAGCTTCTAGGTTCTAATACAGACTGGCCTTCCCCAGGCTGACCTATATTTCTAAGAAAGAATCATTGTCTAAGAGGAAGGTTGAAAAACAAGTTTCGAGACCTAATCTTGACTTTGCACGTACAAGACCAACTCTCTAGACTGCACAGAGCTTATGTTTCAATCATGGCTGGCGATAGAATGCTAAGCTTGCTCCTTAGATGGAACTCACGTGTGTGACCATAAGTCTAGGGTCCACTACAGCTGAACACACTTTTGTAGTAATATTCTGTCAGCATCCCATCAGGATGGGGTGGATCCTGTCTGTCCCCTTTATTATGTATCTGGGGACTGGCACATGTGCTCATCCTCCTCCATGATCAATACTGCATCTGTTTTTAGATAACGTGAAGGCTCCAGAGCTGTTGAAGTGGAGTACCGCTCTGAACCTCCATATTTGACTCAGTCACCTTATCTTAAAAAAAACAAAACAAACAAAATCAAATCAAAACAAAACAAAACCTGAAACATAAAACCTTAAAAAGGATTCTCTAAAAATATCGACAAAGTCCATTTTAATAAACATTAACAGTTCTGTTAACTACAGATCAGATTCCTTCACCTTTACTTTTGGTTCATGAGGGACTGTCATGGCAAGGACACTGCAAGCTGCTAAGAAGACTCAGGGATAAGTTCTGGCCTCAGAAGCTGAGTCCTTGAAAGAAGTCTTGAAGCTAAAGAGAATAACTTCAGAACATTCTCCCAAGTTAATTAGAGCCATAGAAGGTCCTAGAACTTGGATTTTCTATGTTGACATTGATACTCAGAAAAGTTAAAAAGGATATCCCTATTTCCATTTGTTTTATCCACTGTTCTTCTTGGGTTTGTGGGGTTGGTGGCAAAGTATGCATGGAGAAGATACACACTCTTGGCTTACATAAATAAAAGTCAGCAGTTACTCTTCCTTTTTATCAAAGCGTGAATATGGGGAATATAGGCATTCAGAAGTGTGTTACTACTTGAGAAAATATAAGGAGACGCTCTCAGTTCATAGGGCTCATTTTTCTTAGGGAGAATTATGTAAGTAACTGGAACTTAAACATATTTCTATTACTATTATATGAACATGCATACTTCCGTAGGATTTTTCATGATTGAAAAAAGAAATCTGAGGCCTGTGCATTTGCAGCATTCAATAACATAAATGCTCATTTCTGAACTGTGATTGTATATTGTCTCACAGCTCATGCTGACACATGCTCAATTCCTGTCATAGGCAGGATGCTGTGCTTTGGGCTGATTACATTTTGACAAAACGCTCTATGGAGATTCTAGGCATGGCTGATGTATAACAATGAGGCATATACTGCATGTGTATTTGTGTGTTAGCCAAGTGTAGACTTCCATCAGATATTTGAGTGAAATGAAACATTTTTCCAGAATTTTAAAGCCATATTTGCCAGTGAGACTCAGATTTGCTAATCTAAAGATAAAATTTTCCAAACAAACAGGTGTGCCCTTTCCTCTTTTGAATAAAAATGGACATTTCCAGTGAGCACCAATTTTGTTGAAAGTGATTATATAATACAGAAAAAAATCACAGAAAGTGGAGCAGAGGAGAGTGTGATTTGCAGTGAGATAAAGACCAAAATCCACACAGAGATTGGAGGTATTTCTTTGGAAAGCAAAATCAAAGAGACAAAACCTACAACAAAGAGATGGCAACATGCTGATGGTAGGTAGGTCAGTAGGTAGGTAGGTTGATAGGTAGGTAGATAGATAAATAGGCACAAGGAATTTGCAGTTCTGTACTTTTTTCTATGCCATTAAGGCTATTAGGTGTGATTAGCATATTTCAGAAGAGATGGAAACCAAGAAAGAGCTATGATCTACCATAGGCAGAGGAGTCCCTAAAATGTTTGAAATTATTTGCTTCATGCCTCCACTACAGTTGTTAGGAAAAAGTTTGAAGTCCCTCAAGTGGCTGTCAGTCCTGAGATGATCCAGCCCCTACCTACCTCTTTAGCCTCATTTATACCTGCCTGCTTGCTTGCTTGCTTATTGATTGATTGATTGATTTTCTGCTTCTGTTAACCTGACCTTCCTTCTGTTCCTGGACATGCCAGGAATCAGCATCTGCAGACAACCTGGCATTTCTGACCTGGTTGCCCTTTTCTCTCCTCCCGCGCCAACCCTTTCACATGGCAAAGAGCTATTTTGTCTTTTAGGTCCCAGATCAAGTGTGACTTTCTCCAGGAGGCCTTGCCTGATGTCCCCATCTCCATGGTGAATCTAGGCCCCCCACTACATATTCCTACAACATACTCCACTCCTCCTTCATGACACTCATCACTATTGAAATTGCCTGTTTAAAGTCTATCATACTGTGAGCTCCATGTCATTGTTACTTCCAAGAACCTTATTTGACTCCTTCCCTTTGGTTTGTAACCAAATATACTTACAGTTTTAAGACGTAAAACTGGCTATAGAGGTTCCAGGGAAGTGAACACATGACTGTAAAATGTGAGGAATGATTAATAGTTTTGGGTTGTTATTGAAATAAGTGATGTAAAATGTCTACTGAATTTTCTGGTACAGAGGACTGGTAAATTTATAGCTTGTAAGTAGCTTCCAGTTAGTTTTGTAGTTAAGCAGCATAGAAATAATAAATACTAACATATCTATACTTGGATGTGTCAAAAGTCCTTAAATTCATCAGATTAAAGATCAAACGTAAAATCTTTTCTCCCAAGCCTGTACTAACAACCCCAACCCCAGTGGACGGAAGCGCCATGCCTAGCCTGGATAACCGTCCTCAACACTTTGATCTTCATCCTCAATAACCAGTCCTCAGCAAATCCTAATGATCTGATATTTCTTTAATCCATCTATTTCTCTCCATCTTCACTTTTCCATCTTAGCCCCCCACCATTATTTCACTGATGGAGAGCTGAGGATCTTCAAGAGTGGTCTTCTTGTTCTACTCTTGCCTTCCCTCCAATCCACTCTCCTCATTGCAGCTGGTGATCTTTTAAAAAGGTACATATAACCATGCCACCCCCCACCCCCCCCACAGCTTCTAGTATTCACTTTCCAACAGAATAACAATACCAATAAGTAAATTGTTATAAGACTCATTATGTGCCAGACACTGTATTATGTGCTTCATGTATATCAACTCATTTAATCTTCCTTAAGTTGTATTTTTAAGTGGATTTAGTCCATTGTGGAGGAAACAGTACATAAAGGTTGAACAATTTAGAGCAGGCCATACACATTAGCACTCTTTAATCTTTTTCTAATGTGGAGAGGCAGTGAGGAATAGTGATGAAGAGTGTTGACTCTGGACACAGACCGCCTGGCTTTAAATCTTGGCTCAACCACTTCCTAGCTGACCTCTAACCTCTCTGGACTCTGTTCCATCATCAGCTAAATGGGGCTGTTAACACACCTCCTTTATAGAGTTGTTGTATTAAAAGGGTAAATACAAGTAAAGTGTTGAGAATGATAGCTGGCATAGAAGTAGAATTCAATAAAAGTTACTGCTATTACCTTAGGAGATAGGCTCTGTCTACCCTTCCAAATTCATCCTTTGTCACTTTTCTCCCCTCCATATTTATTTATTTTTAAATTCCAGTCTTCTTGCTCTCAGAATATCATACCTCTTGCCATAGTAAACTATGCTTTCCAACAACCCTAATCTTCCTTGTTTAACCCTTAAATATTTTTACTTCTCAAATGGCACTTACACTTGGATGTAAACCCTTATTAACCCACACTGCAGTTTAGATCTCACTGTTATGTATTCTAAATATAACCTGTAACATTCCTGGGAAGTGCTTATCACAATTGCTACTTTATATATATATATTTGTGTGATTTATTAATTGTCGAACTTTATTATTATACCATTAAATTCATGAAAAAAGTATTTTTATATTCACCATTATACATTGAGCTTGATACATATTTGTGTTCATGAGTGAATACATATATGTCTCCATTATCCAGAACTTGCTTCTGGTTTAGGGGGGTACACTTCTGTTTAATAAACACAAACTTCACTCAAAATTTTGTCATGTGGCAGTGGAGCATGTTAAATCCATAGAGGCAGATAGAGGCTTTTCTCATGAACCTCTAGGTAACTGGAACCAGAGATGCTGTTGCTTTTGTATTCATAGCTGAAGATAAAAATTAAGGACTAGTTTTTTTTTGGAAGTGGACACTATATTTTTATTACAAATCCTATTAACAAAATTTATTCAACATGACCTGGCTCACTCCCCTTTATTTTCAATCGCAGAGTTTCCTTCTATATGCTCTTTTTTATTTTTATTTTTATTTTATTATGTTATGTTAATCACCATACATTACATCATTAGTTTTTTTCTTTCTTTAAATTTTTTATTATTATGTTCATCACCATACATTACATCATTACTTTTTGATGTAGTGTTCCATGAGTCATCGTTTCTGCATAACACCGGGTGCTCAAAGCAGAACGTGCACTCTTTAATACCCAGCACCAGGCTAACCCATTCCCCCACCCACCTCCCCTCTAGAACCCTCAGTTTGTTTTTCAGAGTCCATTGTCTCTCATGGCTCGTCTCCCCCTCCGATTTATTCCCCTTCATTCTTCCCCTCCTGCTATCTTCTTCTTCTTTTTTTTCTTAACATATATTGCATTATTTGTTTCAGAGTTACAGATCTGTGATTCAACAGTCTTGCACAATTCACAGCGCTCACCATAGCACACCCTCCCCACTGTCTATCACCCAGCCACCCCATCCCTCCCACCCCCCCACCACTCCAGCAACCCTCAGTTTGTTTCCTGAGATTAAGAATTCCTCATATCAGTGAGGTCATATGACACATGTCTTTCTCTGATTGACTTATTTCACTCAGCATAATACCCTCCAGTTCCATCCACGTCATTGCAAATGGCAAGGTCTCATTCCTTTTGATGGCTGCATAATATTCCATTGTGTATATATACCACTTCTTCTTTATCCATTCATCTGTCGATGGACATCTTGGCTCTTTCCACAGTTTGGCTATTGTGAACATTGCTGCTATAAACATTGGGGCGCACGTACCCCTTCGGATCCCTACATTTGTATTTTTTGGGGAAACACCCAGTAGTGCAATGGCTGGATCGTATGGTAGCTCTATTTTCAACTGTTTGAGAAACCTCCATGCTGTTTTCCAGAGTGGTTGGACCAGCTCGCATTCCCACCAACAGTGTAGGAGGGTTCCCCTTTCTCCGCATCCCCGCCAACATCTGTCGTTTCCTGACTTGTTAATTTTAGCCATTCTGACTGGTGTGAGGTGGTATCTCATTGAGGTTTTGATTTGGATTTCCCTGATGCCAAGCGTTGTTGAGCACTTTTTCATGCGTCTGTTAGCCATTTGGATGTCTTCTTTGGAAAAATATCTGTTCATGTCTTCTGCCCATTTCTTGATTGGATTATTTGTTCTTTGGGTGTTGAGTTTGATAAGTTCTTTATAGATTTTGGATACTAGCCCTTTATCTGATATGTCATTTGCAAATATTTTCTCCCATTCTGTCGGTTGTCTTTTGGTTTTGTGGACTATTTCTTTTGCTGTGCAAAAGCTTTTTATCTTGATGAAATCCCAATAGTTCATTTTTGCCCTGGCTTCCCTTGCCTTTGGCGATGTTTCTAGGAAGAAGTTGCTGAGGCTGAGGTTGGAGAGGTTGCTACCTGTGTTCTCCTTTAGGATTTTGATGGACTCCTGTCTCACGTTTAGGTCTTTCAACCATTTGGAGTCTATTTTTGTGTGTGGTGTAAGGAAATGGTCCAGTTTCATTCTTCTGCATGTGGCTGTCCAATTTTCCCAACACCATTTGTTGAAGAGACTGTCTTTTTGCCATTGGACATTCTTTCCTGCTTTCTTCAAAGATGAGTTGACCATAGAGATGAGGGTCCATTTCTGGGCTCTCTATTCTGTTCCATTGATTGATGTGTCTGTTTGGGGGCCAGTACCATACTGTCTTTATGATGACAGCTTTGTAATAGAGCTGGAAGTCCGGAATTGTGATGCCACCAGCTTTGCTTTTCTTTTTCAATATTCCTCTGGGTATTCGAGGTCTCTTCTGGTTCCATACAAATTTTAGGATTATTTGTTCCATTTCTTTGAAAAAAGTGGATGGTATTTTGAGGGGGATTGCATTGAATGTGTAGATTGCTCTAGGTAGCATTGACTTCTTCACAATGTTTGTTCTTCCAATCCATGAGCATGGAAAATTTTTCCATTTCTTTGTGTCTTCCTCAATTTCTTTCCTGAGTATTTTATAGTTTTCTGAGTACAGATCCTTTGCCTCTTTGGTTAGATTTATTCCTAGGTATCTTATGGTTTTGGGTGCAATTGTAAATGGGATCGACTCCTTAATTTGTCTCGCTTCTGTCTTGTTGGTGTATAGGAATGCCACTGATTTCTGTGCATTGATTTTATATCCTGCCACTTTACTGAATTCCTGTATGAGTTCTAGAGGTTTGGGGTGGAGACTTTTGGGTTTTCCACATACAGTATCATATCATCTGCAAAGAGTGAGAGTTTGACTTCCTCTTTGCCAATTTGGATGCCTTTGATTTCTTTTTGTTGTCTGATTGCTGTGGCTAGGACTTCTAATACTATGTTGAATAGCAGTGGTGATAGTGGACATCCCTGCTGCGTTCCTGACCTTAGGGGGAAAGCTCTCAGCTTTTCCCCATTGAGAATGATATTCGTTGTAGGTTTTTCATAGATGGCTTTTATGGTATTGAGGTATGTACCCTCTATCCCTATACTCTGAAGAGTTTTGATCAAGAAAGGATGCTGTACTTTGTCAAATGCTTTTTCTGCATCTATTGAGAGGATCATATGATTCTTGTTCTTTCTTTTGTTAATATATTGTATCACGTTGATTGATTTGCAGATGTTGAACCAACCTTGCCGCCCAGGGATAAATCCCAGTTGGTCGTGGTGAATAATCCTTTTAATGTATTGTTGGATCCTATTGGCTAGTATTTTGGTGAGAATTTTTGCATCCATGTTCATCAAGGATATTGGTCTGTAATTCTCCTTTTTGATGGGGTCTTTGTCTGGTTTGGGCATCAAGGTAATGGTGGCCTCATAAAATGAGTTTGGAAGTTTTCCTTCCATTTCTATTCTTTGGAATAGTTTCAGGAGAATAGGTATTAATTCTTCTTTAAATGTTTGGTAGAATTCCCCTGGGAAGCGTTCTGGCCCTGGGCTTTTGTTTGTTTGGAGATTTTGGATGACTGCTTTAATTTCCTTGTGGTTATAGGTCTGTTTAGGTTTTCTATTTCCTACTGGTTCAATATTGTAGTTGATACACCTGTAGGAATGCATCCATTTCTTCCAGGTTACCTAATTTGCTGGCATAGAGTTGCTCATAATATGTTCTTATAATTGTTTGTATTTTTTGGGGGGTGGTTGTGATCTCTCCTCTTTCATTCATGATTTTTTGATTCGGGTCATTTTTCTTTTTGTTAAGTCTGGCCAGGTGTTTATCAATCTTGTTAATTCTTTCAAAGAACCAGCTCCTAGTTTTGTTGCTCTGTTCTACTGTTCTTTTGGTTTCTAGTTCTTTGATTTCTGCTCTGATCTTTATGATTTCTCTTCTCCTGCTGGGTTTAGGCTTTATTTGCTGTTCTTTCTCTAGCTCCTTTAGGTGTAGGGTTAGGTTGTGTATTTGAGACCTTTCTTGTTTGTTGAGAAATGCTTGTATTGCTATATACTCTCCTCTCAGGACTGCTTTTGCTGCATCCCAAAGATTTTGAATAGTTGTGTTTTCAATTTCATTGGTTTCCAGGAATTTTTTAAATTCTTCTTTTATTTCCTGGTTGACCCATTCATTCTTTAGTAGGATGCTCCTTAGCCTCCATGTATTTGAGTTCTTTCCAACTTTCCTCCTGTGATTGAGTTCTAGTTTCAAAGCACTGTGGTCTGAAAATATGCAGGGAATAATCCCAATCTTTTGGTACCGGTTGAGACCTGATTTGTGACCTAGGATGTGATCTATTCTGGAGAATGTTCCATGGACACTAGAGAAGAATGTGTATTCCGTTGCTTTGGGATGGAATGTTCTGAATATTTCTGTGAAGTCCATTTGGTGCAATGTGTCATTTAAAGTCTTTAGTTCCTTTTTGATCTTTTGCTTAGATGTTCTGTCCATTTCAGTCAGGGGGGTGTTAACGTCCCCCACTATTATTGTATTGTTGTCAATGTTTCTTTACTTTTGTCATTAACTGCCTTATATAATTGGCTGCTCCCACGTTAGGTGCATAGATATTTACAATTGTTAGATCTTCTTGTTGGATAGTCCCTTTAAGTAGGATATAGTGTCGTTCCTCATCTCTTATTACAGTCTTTGTTTTAAAATCTGATTTGTCTGATATAAGGATTGCCACCCCAGCTTTCTTTTGGTGCCCATTAGCATGATAAATTGTTTTCCACCCCCTCATTTTCAATCTTGGGGTGACTTTGGGTCTAAAATATATCTATTGGTATATCGATGGGTCTTGTTTTTTAATCCAATCTGATAGCCTGTGTCTCTTGATTGGGGCATTTAGCACATTTACATTCAGGGTAACTATTGAAAGATATGAATTTAGTGCCATTGTATTGCCTGTCAAGTGACTGTTACTGTATATTGTCTGTGTTCCTGTCTGGTCTATGTTGCTTTTAGGCTCTCTCTTTGCTTAGAGTATCCCTTTCAATATTTTTTGTAGGGCTGGTTTCGTGTTTGCCAATTCCTTTAGTTTTTGTTTATCCTGGAATCTTTTTATCTCTCCTTCTATTGTAAATGACACCCTGGCTGGATATAGTATTCTTGGCTGCAGATTTTTCTCGTTTAGTGCTCTGAAGATATCATATCAGTTCTTTCTGGCCTGCCAGGTCTCTGTGGATAGGTCTAATATCAATCTAATGTTTCTACCATTATAGGTTACATATCTCTTTCCTGAGCTGCTTTCAAGATTTTCTCTTTGTCTCTGAGACTCGTAAGTTTTACTATTAGATGTCGGGGTGTTGACCTATTTTTATTGATTTTGAAAGGGGTTCTCTGTGCCTCCTGGATTTTGATGCCTGTTTCCTTCCCCATGTTAGGGAAGTTCTCTGGTATAATTTCCTCCAATATACCTTCTGCCCCACTCTCTCTTTCTTCTTCTTCTGGGATCCCAATTATTCTAATGTTGTTTTGTCTTATGGTTTCGCTTATCTCTCAAATTCTGCCCTCGTGATCCAGTAGTTGTTTATCTCTCTTTTTCTCAGCTTCTTTATTTTCCATCATTTGGTCTTCTATATCGCTGATTCTCTCTTCTGCCTCATTTAACCTAGGAGTTAGTGCCCCCATTTTTGATTGCACCTCATTAATAGCCTTTTTGATTTCAATTTGGTTAGATTTTACTCCTTTTATTTCTCCAGGAAGGGTTTCTCTAATAACTTCCATGCTTTTTTCAAGCCCAGCTATTATCTTTAAAGTCACAATTCTGAACTCTAAGTCCGACATCGTACTAATGTCCGTATTAGTAGGTCCCTGGCAGACGGTACTACCTCTTGTTCTTTTTGCTGAGGTGATTTTTTTCATCTTGTCATTTTGTCCAGGGGAGAATAGTTGAATGAGAGAACAAAATGCTAACAGGTTAACAACGTCCCCAGAAAGTATACTCTAAACAAATCAGAAAAGACCTGAAACCAGGGGAAAAGAAAGGGAAAGAAAGAAAAAAAGAGAAAAAAAAAAGAAAAAGAAAAAGATAAAACTAACAAAAACAGAACAAAACAAAAAAAACAGAATATGATCAAATATGATCAGGCTAGTGCATAGATCAGTGCCATACACTAGAATTTGGGTGTATTTTGGTCTGTTAGGAGAAAGTGCCTCCTAAAATTTTAAAGAAAGAAAAGACTTATATATGTAGAAAATAAGGGTTAATACAATGAAGGGATGGAATATGACTGTAAAGATGAAAATTATAAAATATTTTATAAAAGGAATTGATAAGTTTGAAAACAGACAGAAGAAGTTTAAAAAAAAAAGAAAAAAAAAGGTAGAGAATGTGATCAGGCAGGAGACTAGAACAAGGCCATACAGTAGTGACTTAGGGTATATTTTGATCTGTTAGAAGAAACTGTGTCTCAAAATTTTAAAGAGAGAACGACTTATATATATATGCCAAAAATAAGGGTAACTACTATGAAGGGATAGAATATGACTAAAAATGAAAAATAAAAATGTTTTTTAAAAAAGGGCTTGATAAGATGTTGGTTGAAATAGGGAAAAAGAAAAATTAAAAAAAAAACAGTTAAAAAATTAACTTTGAAAGACTAATGAAAGACTAATGAATCATGGTAAAAAAGCCATGAATTCTATATGCAGTATTCCCCTAGCACTGGAGTTCTCCCGTTCTCATTGCTCGGTAAACTTGGTCTTGGCGGGCTGTTTGTGCTGATCTTCTGGGGGAGGGGCCTGTTGCCCTGGTTTCCAAATGTGTTTGCCAGAGGCGGAATTGCCCTGCCCTTGTTGTTCCGGGCTAAACAATCTGCTTGGGTTTGCTCCCGGGAGCTTTTGTTCCCTTCAAGCTCTCGGTACAGCTTTGGAGGACGAGAGTGTAAATGGTGGCCTCCCAATCTCTGCCCGGAGGAGGCAAGGACTCGGCCCCCGCTCCCCAGTGTACCTCCAGAGAAAAGCAGTCAGTCACTCCCGTGTCCCCAGTCTCCAGCCCCCCTTTAGAAGCCTCAGTTTGTTTCTCAGAGTCCATAATCTCTCATGGTTCATCTCCCCCTCCAATTTCCCCCACTTTATTTTTCCCTTCCTACTATCCTTTTTTTTTAACATTTTTTTTTAACATTAAATGTATTATTTGTTTCAGAGGTACAGGTCTGTTATTAATCAGTCTTACACAATTCACAGAGCTCACCATAGCACATACCCTCCCCAATGTCTATCACCCAGCCACCCCATCCCTCCCACCCCCCACCACTCCAGCAACCCTCAGTTTGTTTCCTGAGATTAAGAATTCCTCATATCAGTGAAATCATATGATGCATGTCTTTCTCTGATGGACTTATTTCGCTCAGCATAATACCCTCCAGTTCCATCCACATTGTTGCAAATGGCAAGATTTCATTCCTTTTGATGGTTGCATAATATTCCATTGTATATAAATACCACATCTTCTTTATCCATTCATCTCTCGATGGACATCTTGGCTCTTTCCATAGTTTGGCTATTGTGGACATTGCTGCTATAAACATCGGGGTGCACGTACCTCTTCAGATCACTACATTTGTATCTTTGGGGTAAAGATACCCCTAAAGGACTAGTTTTAAAGTGAACTTAAATTAGGAACTGAATATTGATTTTAGGATTATTTTTAGTCTCTCATCAAGATCTACAAAAGATTGCTTAATCTTGCATATTTTCTTCCCATAAATCATTCTTGAGAAATTCTTCAAGTCATGAAGTACAACAGTACTAGTGAAAGTTATCAATTAAGTAGTACATCTAATAAGGGGTAAAGGTTCTAGTGAAAGGATTGGAGAAGAAATGTTGTCATAAACAGAACAAAGGGGTTTTCATTTGTACTGGGCAATCATAAAGGTAGTCTAAATCCTGATGAATCGTTTGTTTGCTTTGGAAGCAACTGGCCCATTAAGCATTTAGTACTATAGTCCCATGTGATAGTAGGAGCCATGGTAGTTTTCTACACAGCCAACATGTTGGTTTTGCAGGTGTGAGCAGATGAAATTATGCATCAGAGCACACATAAGATGAAAAAACAAACCACTGAAAATTTCAGCTAAAAATGTCCATATCCATTTGGCACAAGCAAATATAATACCACGGGAAATGCTGTAGAAAATTAAGTTCAGCTCTTTTCTTCCAGTCTGAACGCATGTATTAGCTACTTTGAGGTAGTATGGTGGTTATTCTTGGGGATATATATCCACAGAAATGTCTTTTTTTTAAAGCTTATTGATTATTTCCTCCCACATATAAAATCCCTGGTCCTACATAGAATGTAGATAAAGGCTTAGGATGAGAAGCATTTTTACTGAAATCTTTGAATACACATGTAAATATACCTCTTTAAATTTCTGAAGCAGCTCATGTCCTTTTCACTGGCCCCAGGATTAGTTGAATCCATTATTATGATTGGACAGTTTTTCCCCACCAATGTGCCTCATCTCTTGCTATTTGAGATTAAGAAGTTTGACTTCTTTGTCACAAAAAGCAATGCATTAAATGTGTTCTCTGGAAGAAAAAATAGTAGATTTGAAACAATGCTAATTTATAAAAGCTGACACCAACAACATTAGAGATATACGGGAGATGGAAAGAATTGAGGACCATACAAAGTTAATGATCACTTAAGAATTGATATTAATCAGTTTTTAAAAATATTTTTTACTGAGTGTAGTTGATATACAATATTAATTTCAGGCATACAGTTTAGTGATATGACAGTTCTATACATTATAAATGCTCATCATAGTAGGTGTAGTTACTATGTATCATCATACAAAGTTATTAAAATATCATAGATTCTATTCCCTATCCTGTACTTTTCTTTTTTTTTATAGATTTTATTTATTTATTTGACAGAAAGAGACACAGCGAGAGAGGGAACACAAGCAGGGGGAGTGGGAGAGGGAGAAGCAGGCTTACCGCTGAGCAGAGAGCTGGATGTGGGGCTCGATCCCAGGACCCTGGGATCATGACCTGAGCCGAAGGCACACGCTTAGCGACTGAGCCACTCAGGCGCCCCTGTCCAGTACTTTTCATCCCCATGACTTATATATTGTACCTCTTTAACTCCTCACCTGTTTCACTCACACCCCTTCCCCCACCCGACACACACACACTACTCTCCCCTCCCCTTTGGCAACTACTAGTTTGTACTCTGTATTTCTGAGTCTATTTCTATTTTCTGTTTATTTGTTTATTTGTTTTTTAGGTTCCTCATATAAGTAAAATTATTTGGAATGTCTTTTTCTGTTTCACTTAGCATAATACCCTCTAGCTCTACCCATGTTGTTGCAAATGGCAAAATATCATTCCTTTTTTATGAGTAACATTTCATTGTGTGTGTATAAATATAAGTATATAGATATATAAATATATATATATATAATGTGTGTATGTGTATATATATATTACATTTTCTTTATTCATCTCTTGATAGACACTTAGTTTGCTTCTATGTCATGGCTATTATAAATAATGCTGCAATAAACATAGGCGTGCATATATTTTTTTAATTACTATTTTTGTTATCTTTGGATAAATACCAGGAGTGGAATTACAGGGTCATATGGTATTTCTCTTTTTAATTTTTTGAGGACACTCTATACTGGATTCCACAGTGACTACACCAATTAACATGCCACCAACAGTGCATGAGAATCCCTTTTTTTCCACATCTTTGCTAACATTTGTTATTTCTTGTCTCTTTGATACCAGCCATTCTGACTGGTGTGAGGTGACAACTCATTGGTGTTTTGAATTGCATTTCCCTGACAATTAGTAATACTGAGCATCTTTTCATGTGTCTTCTGGAAATCTGTATGTGTTTGCCGAAATGTCTATTCAAGTCATCTGCCTGTTTTTTAGTTGGATTATTTGTGGGGTTTTTTTGGTGGTGAGTTGTATAAGTTCTTTATATAGCTGGAATATTAACTCCTTATTGTATGTATCATTTGCAAATATCTTCTCCCAATAACTAGGTGGCCTTTTTGTTTTGTGGCTGGTTTCCTTCACTGTGCAGAAGGCTTTTATTTTGGTGTAGTCCTAATAGTTTATTTTGCTTTTGTTTCCCTTGCCTGAAGAGTCATATCCATAAATATGTTGCCAAGACCAACATCTAAGAGATTACTGCCTAATATTTTCTTCTAGGAATTTTATGGATTCAGGCCTCACCTTTAAGTTTTTAATATATTTTGAGTTTATTTTTGTATATGGTAGAAAAAAGTGGTCCACTGTAATTTTTTTTTTTTTTTGCATGTAGCTGTCCAGTTTTTCCATTACCATTTTTTGAAGAGACTGGTTTTTCCCCATTGCCCACTTTGTCATAGATTAATTGACCATATAAGTGTGGGTTTATTTCTGGGCTCTGTATTCTGTTTCATTGATCTATATGTCTGTTTTTGTGCCGGTACCATACTGTTTGGATTATAATAGCTTTGTCATATGGTTTGTAATCTAGAGTTGTTGTATCTCTAGCTTTGTTCCTTTTTCTCAAGATTACTTTGGCTGTTTGGTGTCTTTTGTGTTTCCATTGAAATTTTTGGATTATTTGTTCTTCTGTAAAATATACTGTTGGTATTTTGATAAGGATTGACCTGAATCTGTAGATTGCTTTGGGTAGTATGGATAACAGTAATAATTTTTCCATTTATGAGCATGGTATATCTTTCCATTTGTGTTGTCTCCAATTTCTTTTATCCATGTTTTATAGTTTTCAGAGTACAGGTCTTTCATCTCCTTGGTTAAATTTATTCCTAAGCATTTTATTCTTTCTGCTGCAATTGTAAATGGGATTATTTTCTTAATTTCTCTTTCTGCTACTTCATTATTATTGTATAGAAATGCAACATATTTCTGTATATTAATTTGGTATCATGCAATTTTACTGAATTCATGACTTCTAATAGTTTTTTTTGGTGCAGTCTTAGGGTTTTCTATGTACAGTATCATGTCATTTGCAAATAGTGAGAGTTATACTACTTTCTTACCAATTTGGATACTTTTATTTCTTTTTCTGGTTTGATTGCTGCAGCTGGGACTTCCAGTACTATGTCTTTCCTTTCTTTTTTTTTTTTTTTTTTTTTTTAATTTTTTATTGTTATGTTAATCACCATATATTACATCATTAGTTTTTGGTGCAGTGTTCCATGATTCATTGTTTGTTCATAACACCCAGTGCTCCATGCAGAACGTGCCCTCCTCAATACCCATCACCAGGCTAACCCATCCCCCTACCCCCCTCCCCTCTAGAACCCTCAGTTTGTTTTTCAGAGTCCATCATCTCTCATGGTTCGTCTCCCCCTCTGACATACTCCCCTTTTCTTCCTCTCCTGTTATCTTCTTCTTTTTCTTTTTTCTTAAAATATGTTGCATTATTTGTTTCAGAAGTACAGATCTGTGATTCAACAGTCTTGCACAATTCACAGCGCTCACCGTAGCACATACCCTCCCCAATATCTATCGTCCAGCCACCCCATTCCTTTCTGCTGTCTTTGTCTGGTTTTGGTATCAGGGTAATGCTGGCCTCATAGAACGAATTCCTTCCTCTTCCCTTTTTTGGAATAATTTGAGAAGGATAGTCATTAACTCTTCTTGAAATGTTTGGTAAAATTTACCTGTGAGTCCTTCTGGTCCTGGACCTCTGTTTGTTAGAATGTTTTTGATTACCAATTCAATTTTGTTACTAGTAATTGGTCTGTTAATATTTTTTATTTCTTCCTGATTCAGTCTTAGAAGAATATATATTTCTAGGAATTTCAACATTTTTTTTAGGTTGTTCAATTTGTTGGCACAAATTTTTCATAGTAGTCGCTTAAAATCCTTTGTATTTATGTGGTGTTGGTTGTAACTTCTTTTTCATTTTTTATTTTATTTGAGTGCTCTGTTTTTCTTGAGTCTTGCTAAAGGTTTATCTATTTTCAAAGAACCAGGTCTTAGTTTCATGAATTTTTTCTGTTTGTTTTTTTCTCTATGTCATTTATTTCTTCTGTGATCTTTATTATTTTCTTCCTCCTACTAACTTTGGGCTTTGTTTTTTTGTGTTTTTTTTTTCTAGTTCCTTGAGGTATAAGGTTAAATTGCTTACTTGAGATGCTTATTTTTCTTGAGGTAGGCTTGTGTTGCTATAAACTTACCTCTTAGAACTCCTTTTGCTGCATCTCAAAGATTTTGGTTTTGGTTTGTTTCCATTTTTATCTATCTCCATATATTTTTAAATTTCCTCTTGGACTGCTCATTGACCCATTGGTTATTTAGTAGCATGTTGTTTAGTTGCCACACATTTTTGTTTTTTTAGGGTTTTTTTGTTGTACAATTAATGTCTAGTTTCATAGTGTTTGGTTGGACAAGATGCTTAATATGTTTTCAGTTTTCTTAAATTTATTGAGATTTGTTTAGTGGCTTAATATGTGATCTGTCTCAGAGAATATTCCATTCCTGGTAGCACATCAAAATGCCTTTCTTGTAGGACTGCAGTGGCTTCTGCCCCCTGTTGTGGTTGGGCCTCTTTCAATTCCATTTTCACATCAGAATTTCCCTTAACCATTATAACCTGCAATGGAGTCATACCATTCCAGTGCTTATGTTCTGGGGCACCTCCCATGCTTGTGTGGTGAACTTCTCTCCCTAGAAAAGTTAGATTTACAAGTACTTCTCATGTAGTCACATTAGTTACGCAAATGTTCTTTGGGTTTTTTGTAGAATTATAACATCTATTTTTTTTTTCAATCTTGGGTATAGGTATCTTTATTGTAAAACACCCATTCGAATACTATAAATAGTGATACCCTCTGTCACTGTATGAATTTCAGTCCTGGGAAACCAGTATTATGCACTCAAAACTCCATTCAATTTTTGTGGAGCCTTCTTATAGTTCTCTGTCTATGGTTTCTCATTGCCTTTAGAATAAATCTAAATTCTTTACAATGATCTACAAGATCCTAAAGGATCTGGCCTCTGTGTTAATGTCCTAATACATATCCTGTGTCTCTCCTCCTTTTCCACTAAACTCTGGTTACACTGGTCTTCTTTTGTTTTTCAAATAAGACTTTTTTTTTTTTTTTTTCTTCCTGTCTTAGGACCTATGTACTTGCTATTTTCTCTGCTTGGAACACCATTACCCTAAATCTTCACATGTGAGACTCCCAGATAAAACAGTATTCTCAGAGATGCTTTTCCTGATCATTCTGCCTGAAGTAGATACACTCTTTATAGCACTTAATACAGTAACATGCAGTTAATTAATTTGCTTTTTTTTTTTAACCTGAATCCCATGATAAAATGCAAATCCCATAAAGGCAGGGTCCATATATGCTTGGCCATTGCAGTCAAGATACCAACATCTTTAGTGTCTTGCACTAATAGGTTTTTGAGAACTACTTTTGTGAACATGGGAACATTATAAGTAACTTCTTAATTAAGATAAAGTGTTCTTCATTTTAAGAAAGTTCACTTAAGCAAAAACAAAATGTACAAAACTGGTAAAGTGCATTGTGAAACCAACATCTTCATCTAAAAAAGGAGTATATGATACATACTGACACCTACTTGCAAACTCCAAGATAGCATTTTAATTGTTTTATACTTCATAAACAATCAAAACATAAGAGGAAGGCAACTCATCTGGGAAACTAGGGACAAAGTGACACCAAACTTGGCCCTAAGCATGGGATGTAAGTCCTTCAAGCAAGGCATGAACTCTATCCTTGGAAAGTGCTATAAGGTATGGCATTTTGTTTCAGTCTCTGTCTGCTCTATCCTCAATCTTTGGCATGTTTCTGGGACCTTATAGGCTCTCACATATCTGTTGAATGAATTAATGAATCCATGTAACATCTCACAGCTTGGTAATATTTATTTATTCTGAAGCTATTTTTATTACTCAAGTTAGTCATTTTTTTCTTGCTAAAACAACATATTGCTGATTTTATATCACAAGTCTGTAGGGAAACAATTCACCTTATAGTCAATTTTGCTGAAATGCATTGGCCCTGCAAAGCAAGAGACATTTACACTTTGAAATATGCATTGTCATTTACTCTTCAAACACATAGTAGTTTTCTGTGGCTGTTTCTTGGCTTAATCAGTCCCCAAAACTGAATAAATGAAAGAAATGGAAAGTGCGTGAGCATTAAACTATATTCTAGCAAGGTGACTTTTACTTTGTTCATGGTAATGTAATTATTAATGAACCACTGTTTTATCTAGAGAATGATTTTCCTCATAAATTGTTATATTTGGATTATGAAATGGCGATTTCAGGAAAAAGGAAAATGTTGTGGAAGTCTAATCCCAAAATACTAAATTAAAAAAAAAATGCTGTTATAGGGCGCCTGGGTGGCTCAGTCGTTAAGTGTCTGCCTTTGGCTCAGGTCATGATCCCAGGGTCTTGAGCTCGAGCCCTGCGTCAGGCTCCCTGCTCCGCGGGAAGCCTGCTTCTCCCTCTCCCTCTCCCACTCCCCTGCTTGTGACCCCTCTCTCGCTGTGTCTCTCTGTCAAATGAATAAATAAAATCTTTAAAAAAAAATACTGTTATAACATCACTTTTTCATGTTCAATTTCTAAAATTAAAGACAAATACAAAATAGTGGTAAGACTGCCATAGATAAGGTGTTCTTAAGCATTTCTAGTGGGAGTAGTAAAAATTGGTATAACAATTTTGAAAGCAGTTTAGTTGTATGTACCTTAAAAATGTCACTGTTTGGAACCAGTAATACCATTTATAGGAATTAATAAAAGACAGAGATAGAGTTGTACACAAAGGTTTATATACAACAATGCTCATCACAGAAATAATAACAACAAAAAAACCTAACATAATGGCCAAATATTAAGGATATAGCATAATAAGCATAATGACATATGCTTATGATTTAATTCTACATTGCCATTAAAATTAATGTTTATATTTAGAAAGACTAATGATATGAGGGAAATGCTCAGTTGGTAAAATTAAGTGAAAAATGTAGGAAATGAAAGCAATATAGAGGAGGTAAAAAGGACTCTTTGGTGGAACCTAGCCTATAGATTTGTTAGGTTTGGCAGCATGTTGGTAATTTTTAAAGTAGTTGCCAAAATTTAAAAATCAGGATATGTGATTTTATTACTTTATTTTAATATGTCCAAATATTTTATATTCTTCCCATATTTATTATATTTAATATATTTCCATATAGTTGAGGCATACAACATAGTGATTTAATAATTCTATATATTACTCATTGTTCATCATGATAATTATAGTCACCATTTGTCAACATACCCCTATTGACTATATTCCCTATGCCATAATTTTCATCCCTGTGACTTATTTTATGACTGGAAGTTTGTATTTTTTTAAATTTATTAATTTTGGAGAGAGAGAGAGCACAAGCGGGAAGGGCAGAGAGGGGGGAGGGATTAGCTCAAGCAGACTCCCAGCTGAGTGCAGAGCCCAATGCAGGGCTCTACGCAGGGCTTGGTCCCAGGACCTTAAGATCATGACCTGAGCTGAAACCCAAGAGTTGGATGCTTAACCTACTGAGCCACCCAGGCGCCCCTGGAAGTTTGTATTTCTTAATCCCCTCACCTCTTCTGCCCATTTCACCTCTCCCTCCTTTGTGGCAACCCCCAGTTTGTTCTCTGTATTGATCACTCGTTTCTGTTTCTCTCAAGTGTCTTGCTTTTCAGTGCTTTTCGGATAATCGAAATAATATGGTATTTCTCTTTCTCTGTCTGAATTACTTCATTTAACATAATACCTTCTAGTTTCATCCATGCTGTCATAAATGGTGAGATGTCATTATTTTTTGAGTAATATTTGACTGTATATATGTACCACATTTTCTTCATTTATTGATAGATACTTAAGTTGCTTTCATTTCTGGGCTATTGTAAATAGTGCTGCAATAAATATAGGGGTGCTTGTATTTTTCTGAATTACTGTTTTTGTTTTCTTTGGATAAATACCCAGTAGTAAAATTACAGGGTTGTATGGCACTTCTATTTTTAATTTTTTGAGAAACCTCAATACTATTTTCTAGAGTGGCAGCACCAATTTACATTCCCATCATCTGTGCATGAAAATTCCCTTTTCTCCACATTCTTGCCAATAATTGTTATTTCCTGTTATTTTGATACTACCCATTCTGATGGATGTGAAGTGATATCTCACTGTAATTTTGATGTGCATTTCCCTGATTAGTAATGTTGAGCATCTTTTCATGTGCCTGTTGACCATCTGTATGTCTTCCTGGAAAAATGTCTATTCAGATCCTCTCTGCATTTTATTTTATTTTGTTTTGTTTTATTATTTTATTTTATTTTTTTAAAGATTTTATTTATTTACTTGACAGAGTAAGCAAGCACAAGCAAGGGGAGTGGCAGGGAGAGGGAGAAGCAGTCTCCCTGCTGAGCAGGGAGCCCGATGTGGGGCTCAATCCCAGGACCCTGAGATCATGACCTGAGCTGAGGCAGCCGCTTAACCAACTGAGCCACCCAGGCGCCCCTTCTCTTCCCATTTTAAAATCACATTTTTAGTTTCCTTGATATTGAGTTGTATGAGTTCTTTATATGTTTTGGATATTAACCCCTTGTCAGATCATTTACAAATATTTTTACCCACTCAGTAGGTTGTTTTTTCATTTTGTTGATTGTTTCCTTTGCTTAACAAAAGCTTTTTATTTTGGTGTAGACCCAATAGTTTATTTCTGCTTTGTTTCCCTTGCCTGAGGAGACACATTTGCAAATATGTTGCTAATGGCAATGTCTAAAAGATTACTGCCTCTGTTTTCTTCTAGGAGTTTTATGGTTTCAGGCCTTACATTTAGGTCTTTAATACATTTTGAGTTTATTTTTGTTTGGTGTGAGAAAGTGATCTAGGTTCCTTCTTTTACATGTAGCTGTCCGGTTTTCCCAACACCATTTATCAAATAGATGCTCTTTGTATATTCTTCCTTCCTTTATCAGAAGTTAATTGACATACAAATTTGGGTTCACTTCTGGACTCTATTCTAGTGATCTATGTATCTGTCTTTGTGTCTGTACCATACTGTTTGGATGACTATAGAAATATGGAATTATGATACTTTCAGTTTTGTTCTTTCTCAAGATTGCTTTGATATATGGGGTCATTTGTGTTTTCATATACATTTTAAGATTATTTGTTCTAGTTCTGAAGAAAATGCTAATGGTATTTTGATAGAGATTGCAGTGGATCTGTAGATTGCTTTGGGTAGTATGGACATTTTAACAATACTAATTCTTCCAGTCTATGAGCATGGTCTATCTTTCTATTTGTTAGTGTTGTCTTCAGTTTCTTTCATCAGTGTCATAGTTTTCAGAGTACAGGTCTTTCATCTACTTGGTTAAATTTGTTCCTAGGGGTCCTCCTGGGTGGCTCAGTTGGTAGAGTGGCCAACTCTTGATTTTGGCTCAAGTCAAGCCACGTGTTGGGCTCCACACTCAGCAGCTTGAGAATTCTCTCTCTCCCTCCCTCTCCTGCAACCCCCCCCCACTCATGTGTGCTTGCTCACTCACTCTCTCTTTCAAATAAATAAATAAATCTTAAAAAAAATTATTCCTAGGTATTTTATCCTTCCTGGTGCAATTGTAAATGGGATTTTTTTCTTAATTTCTCTTTTCTATTACTTTGTTTTTAGTGTATAGAAGTGCAACAGGTATTTTTGTATCCTATAGATATACTGAATTCATTAATCAAAATAGCTTTTTCTGCATCCATTAAGATTATCATATAATTTTTATTCTCTTTCTTATAATGTGATATATGACACGGATTGATTTGTGGATACTGAACCATGCTTGCATTCTTGGAATAAATCCCACTTGATTGGGGTGAATGATCCTTTTAATGTATTGTTGAATTCAGTTTGCTAATATTTTATTGAGGATTTTTGCATTTATATTCATCAGAGATACTTGCCTGTAGTTTTCTTTTTTAGTAGTATTTTGTCTGTTTGTGGTGTCAGGGTAATGCTGGCCTCATAGAATGAATTTGGAAGTTTTCTTTCCTTTTCTACGTTTTTGAAATAATTTGAAAACAGTAGGTATTAACTTTTATTTAAATTTTTGGTTAAATTCACCTCTTAAGTTACCTGGTCCTGTACTTTTATTTGTTGGGAGTTTTTGATTATCAATTTAGTAATTACTAGTAATAGGTCTGCTCATGTTTTATATTTCTTCCTGATTGAGGCTTGGAAGATTGCATGGTTCCAGGAATTTCACCATTTCTTCTATGTTGTCTAATTTGTTGGTATATAATATATAATTTTCATAGTATTCTCTTAATAGTCCTTTGTATTTCTGTAGTATCAAATTTCTCCTGTTTTGTTTCTCATTTTTTCTTTGAGTTCTTTCTCTTTTTTCCTTGATGAGTCTGGCTAAAGGTTTATCAATTTTGTTTATCTTTTCAAGGATGCAGCTTTTGGTTTTATTGATATTCTTCATTTGTCTCTACTTCTAAAGTCTATTTTTATAAAGTCTCTGATCTTTAGTATTTCCTTTCTACTAAATTTGGGCTTTGTTTGTTCTTCTTTTTCTAGTTTGGTTAGGTGTTAGGTTAGGTTGTTTATTGGAGATTTTTCTTATTTCTTAAGGTGGGCCTATAGCACCTCTTAAAACTGCTTTTGCTGTGTCCTAAAGATTTGCTTCATTTTTTTTTTCAATTTTCATTTGTCTCCATATATATATATATATATATATACACATACACACACACATATAATACATATATAAATATATATAATACATATACATATATATGTCTATATGGAATACATATTCCATATAGACAATGTGTTGTTCAAAGCCACAGTTTACTTATTGATTTTCTGTCTGGATGATCTATCCACTGATGTAAATGGGTATTAAAGTCCCCTTCTATTATTGTATTACTGTCACCTTCTCCCTTTATATATGTTAATATTTGTTTTGTATATTTACAGGCTTCTATGTTGTCTATATAGATATTTACAACTATTGCATTCTCTTGTTGGATTGATTCCCTTATCATTATGTAATGCCCTTGTTTGTCTTTTATTAAAGTCTTTGCTTTAAAGTCTTTGCTTTAAAGTCTATTTCTGATATATATCTTGCTACCCCAGCCTTTTACTTTATTTTCATTTCCATTTGCATGTAATGTCTTCTTCTATTTCTTTACTCTCAGTCTGTGTATGTCTTTAGGTCTGAAGTGGGTGTCTTTAGAGCAGTAAATAGATGGGTCTTGTTTTCTTATCCATTTATTTAACCTGTGTTTTTTAACTGAAGCATTTAGTCCATTTGCATTTAAAGTAATTATTGATGAGTCTCTATTTATTGCCATTTTGTTAATTGTTTTATGGGGTTTTTTTGTCAGTATTCTCTTTTTGTTTCTTCTTTGGTTATTCTCTTCCCTTGTGGCTTGATGGCTTTTTTTGCTGTTATACTTGGATTCCCTTCTCTTGAATTTTTATATGTTATAGGTTTTTGAATTTTGGTTACCACTGGTTTCATTAATAACATTCTATATGTCTAGCAGTGTATATTAAATTGATGGTTGCTTAAGTTTGAACACATTCTAAAACCACTATGTATTTACTCTCCCTCCACATTTTATGCACATGATGTTGTGTTTTACATATGTTTATTTTGTGTATTCCTTGGCTGATTTTTTGTACACAGAATTGATTTTACTACTTTTGTGTTTTATCAGTCTACTGTGTTTACCTAATGTTTGTTTTTACTGGTGAAGTTTTTACCTTTTATAATTTTCTTATAGTTATGGTCATTTCTTTCCACTTAAAACTTTCCTTTAACATTTCTTTAAGGCTAGTTCAGTAGTGAACTCCTTTCACTGGTTTGGGAAACTCTTTATCTCTCTTTCAATTCTGAATGATAAACTTGCTGGGTAGAATATTTTCGATTGTAGGTTTTTTCATCACTTTGACTATATCACAGTACTCCTTTCTGGCCTGTAAGTTTCTGCTGTAAACTCAGCTGATAGGCGTATGGGGTTCCCTTGTAAGTAAACATTTTCTTTTCTCTTGCTGCTTTTAAGATTCTTTTTTCATCTTTAGTCTTAGACATTTTAATTATCATATTTCTTGGTGTGGATTTCCTTGGGTTAATCTTGTTTGGCATTCACTGTGATTCCTAGACCTGGTTGTCCTTTACCTTGCCCAGATTAAGGAAGTTTTCAGCTATTGTCCCTTCAAATAAGTTTTCTGCCTTCCACCCCCCACCTCGCTTTTCCTTTTGGAATCCCTAAAATGTGAATGTTGTTATGCTAGATGTTGTTGAGGTCCCTGAACATACATTCTCTTTTTTTTTTCCTTCTTTTTTCTTTTTGCTATTTAGTTTGGTTCCTTTCCATTACCCTGTCTTCCAGATTACTGATCCCTTCTTCTGCATCTTCTAATCTGTTGTTGATTCCCTCTAGAGTGTTTTTCATTCCAATTATTGTAATTTTCAGCTCTGACTGGTTTTTTTATATTTTTTATCTTTTTAAGTTTTCAGTGAGCTCATCCACTCTTAAGTCTGGTGAGTATCTTTATGAGCATTACTTTGAAATCTTTACCATCAGGTAGATTGCTTATCTCCATATTGTTTAGCTCATTTTTTATTTTATTTTATGGTGTTCAGGACATATTCCTCTGCCTCTTCATTTGGTGTAACTCTGTGTTTGATTCTCTGTATTACGTAGGTCAGCTGCATCACCTGGTTTTGAAAGTTGTGGGGCCTTGTGTAGAAGAAGTACTGTGGTGCCCTTCAGGGCAAACCCCCCGTGGTCAAAAGCAGCAGACACCCCAAGGGGTTCCCCCTATAGGGGCTGCATGTACACTCCTATTATGGATGAGTTGCCTTTGCTCTGGACATGCTGGTGGGTGGGGCTTGCCATAAGTCCAGCTTGCTGTAATGACCCCCGTTACCTCCTGCAAGTATACTGCGCAGTGTTTTTTTGTTTTGTTTTGTTTGTTTTGTTTTTGTAAGTTGTTGAGAGGCCCAGCTGTAGATATCTTAGGCGCACTGGTGAGCAGGCTGTCACTGAGCCTGGCTATGTGCAGATAACTGCTGTGATAGCTACAGGTACCCTGAAGGTCAGGGCTTGCTGCCCACATAATCAGCTAAGAGGTCAAGCTACAGGAACTGTGGACATACAGGTATGTGGGGCTATCTTCCCCTTCCCCACCTTCACCAGGGCAGGAGTCACTTTGTTGTGGCACTGGTCCTGGTCAGGGCTGCCTACCAGATGTGGTGGGACAGGAGCTGCCTGGGGAGAGAGGGTGGCTGCTCAGGCTGGCAGTTTGGGTGGGACCTGTCCTTAGGGGATCACTGGGGGATGAGACACATGGTACTAGCATGACAGATAGTATTAGCCCTGGCTCCTGCAAGCATATGGCTGTCTAGACTAGAGGAGGACACGAAAATTGGCACCAGAACCAGCACTTTTGTTCCTAGAGAAATGTCCTGCAAATCCCTGCTCTTTTGGCACGTGCCCTAAAATTGGTCAATAAATCACCTTCAGGTATACCTCAGATGATTTTCAAACCTTTGCTTCTGTGTTATGTCTCAGGCTGAGTTACTTAGCATACTGCCTTTTTAAGGGCAGAGTGTCCGTTTCTTATAGCCCTCTGGCTCTTCTGGAGTTAAGCCCTGCTGATTTTTCAAAATCAGATATTTCAGGGACTTATGTTTCCAGTGCAGGTTCCCAGGGCTGGGGGAACCTGGTGTGGGGTCTGATCGTCTTGATCAGTTGTGCTTGTGCTGTGCTTCCCATCTGTGGTTAATCTCTCAGGGAGTTTGATTCTCAGCCATGTCTTTGTCCCTCCTAATGTGGCCTTCTCTGTAGGACTAGCTGTGTTAGATAGATATGTTCCACTAGTCTTCAGGTTGTTTTCAAAGTTTGTTACAAAGATGTAGTTGTTGCTTTGGTGTGTCTGTGGGATGAATGGAACTTAGGAGCCTTCTGTGCCATCATCTTTCCTGCACCCCCTAGTTACACTTTATAACAACCTTATTTTTAGGTCCTTCCTAAAATCCTGCAGATGGGGCAATACTCAATGTTCACCCACTCAGAAGCTATAATGACCTAGAGATGGGGAGGCCTGGTCCCTTTAGACTTGGCATATGCTCTCTGGTTGATCAAAATCCCCAGATCTCATGACTGTTACCTCTGACTTGTTGCCTTCTGGGCATGTGAATTCTTGGGTCCTACATAGCATGATCCAGTTTTGCAAAATATACATGCCTATGCATGAAATGTTACCGAAATTCTCTCAGAGTAGTGGGATAATGGGTGATTTTCATTTTCTTCTTTATAGTTTTTGTATTTTCTAAATTGTATTATAAAACATGTATTGGTTTTCTGATTAAAAGAGAGTAACTTATTTTTTATATGTAAATCATTAAACACCACAGAGCCCCATGCTAAAATACAGATGACAGATGTTAACATTATATTCTTAAGGAAAATTACGTTTCTGAATTCCCTTAACCAAAATAGTGGGCCAGGTTACTGATGATTTTTTTCATTCACTGTGTTTTTTTCCCATTATTTAATAAAAACACATTATTGAAATTTAGTTGAGATGGAACAATCTTACTAAATTATTTTTTTTAATTGCAGAGTATTATACCTTCACCCCAATTCTATTTTTTTTTAAGATTTTTATTTATTTATCAGAGAGAGAGACAGAGGCAGGCAGAGGGAGAAGCGGGCTCCTTGACAAGGAGCCCAATGTGGGACTCGATCCCAGGACCCTGGGATCATGACCTGAGCTGAAGGCGGACGCTTAACCGACTGAGCCACCCAGGCATCCCACCTTCACCCCAATTCTAAATGAATAATAGCCTTACCTTTAAGAAAACCATTTTGTTCTGTGTAAGTGATAAATATTCCTGATAATATGAGGCAAAGGAATGAAATTGTTATCATTCAGATCTTTGATTTGATGGAGAATATTTTAAACTTAAATTTTTATTAAAATACTAGTAGATTAGAAAAACAAACTGCTGCATAAGCATAGGCAGTATATCTGAATTGGTGATTTAAAACTTTTCCCCCAGGTTTTGCTGAGCTATGATTGACATATAGCACTATAGTTGTTTAAGGTGTACATAAGGTATACATAATGATGTGATACATGTATACGGCAAACAGATTACCACAGCAACTTCAGTTGACATTCATCACTACACGCAGTTAGGAATTATTTTGTGGTGAAGAACTTTTGAGATCTAACTTTTTTAGCAACTTTCAAATATACAATACTGTATTGTTAACTATAGTCACCCTACTATACTTTATATCCCCGGGACTTACTCATGTGATAACTGAAAGTTTGTATCTTTTGACCATCTTCATCCAATTTTCCCATCCTTCATCCCCTGGCTCTGGCAACCACCAATCTATTTCTGTGGGTTTATTGTTTTAGATTTTAGATTTAGATATGTGAAATCATACAGTATTTGTCTTTGATTTCTCTCACTTAGAATCATGCCCTTAGATTCCACCCATATTTTTGCAAATAGCAGGATTTTCTTCTTTCTTATGGCTGAATAATATCCCTATTATTAATAATATCTATCTATTAAAAAATGCCAAGGCCAAGAGGTTGAGAAACTCTTCTAGATTAAAAAAAAATTACAACTAAAAGTGATATGTGATCCTGATTTTGATCCTGAACCATCAGAAAAATAGCTGTAAAAGTCATTCTTGGAACAACTGAAAGACTGTAATATGGCCTATGAACTAGATAATGGTACTGTATTAATATAAAATTTCCTGAGTTTTATAAGTATTGTGGTTGTATAAGAGGCTGTCCTCATTTTTAGTAAATTCACTGTGAAATAAGTGAGTTAAAGGAAAATACTGTCTCCTACTTACTCTTAAAATAGTACAGAATAAATAATTTGCATATAAATGTAAGCATACACATATGTATCTACATTGCTATCTACCCCGCTATCTATCTATCTATGAAAATAGAAGAAAAGAGATAAAACTAAAGAAAAAATAGAAATGATTGATGGATCTGGTGAAGTGTACTTGGAGATCATTTATACTGTTGTTGTGAATTTCCTGTAATTAAAAATTTTATCAAAATGAAAATTCCAAAAATATCCTAGTCATAACCTACCTTTCTTGTTTCATCACTACATATTCCCAACCCTGAGCTCCAGCTTCATTAGACAACTTACCTAGACAACCATGTGCTTTCCAGGCTCTGTACTTCTCAGTCCACTATTTTGTCTTCCTCAAAGTCCTTCCTTTGTCTTCTCTGCCTATCTAAAGCCACATAATCTTCAAGACGTAGGCCAGTGGTAATTACTTCTCGAAGACTTCTAGCATACTTCTTGAAGACTTCTAGCCTAATTCAGATTGAATTGACCTTTCTCTCCTGGTACACATTATCTGATCCATATTGCTAAACAGTTTGTCCTTCAGAGTAGACTAGGTTGTACTATGGTAACAAGGCCAAAATCTAAGAGGGTTAAAACAGCTGAGGTTTCTTTTTCATAATAACTAAGTGTCTTAAGGGTGGGTGAGTCGGGCTTTGCTTACTGGAGTCACTTAGGGCCTGAGGAGGATGGGAACTCTATCTTGACATGTATTTCCATGATTCCACATCAGAGGGGAAGGAACATGGGAAATCGTGAGCTGGCTCTTAGAGCTCCTCATTAGAAATGACTAAGTCACTGTGTTCCTTTCTCTTTGATTAAAGAAGTTATATGGACATGCCTAATTTTACAGGGGGTGGAAAGTGCAATCCGCCTGGAAGGGGACCATGAAGAGCTCTAAGGATGTTCACTCACAAGGTTTATTGCATCACACAAATGTTACTGTGCATGCCACTATTCTCTAGTGCATTGTGATAGCATCTTACGTCCTATTCATCTTTCCATTCAACCCTTCAAGCCCAATGTTTAATACAAAGTCACTGCTTAATGCTTATTGTCTGCTGGAGTGTCCATCAAGAGACTTGCCCAGTATTGTGGAACTTCTGTGACCTAGCTTCTTGTCTCTGCGTTTCTAGCCCTGTTCACTACAGAAAAAAAAAAAAAAAAAAAAATCCACAGACTTCCCTGACAGCATCCCACCCTTATTAAGTTGTGATCTGCCAATAGGAACTACAGTTATTTTACTATACTAGTTAATATTTTACATCCATCAATCTATATGCAATAACCCATTTTAGAATTTTCCTGCAACCAAAGGATACCAAAGGAATATATTGATTAAAACCCCATAAATAAAAACGCTTTATTTTTTTTCAATCTGCCATGAGTTCTCACTTTTGCTTTTGAGACTTTCTCTCATTTCTTTTTCATGGCTCTTTTCATTCAGACTTGACCATAGGGTCTTTTAGAATTATATGCTTTTAATAACAAAGGCCAGGAAAATCTTAAAAGTCTTCAAAAGGTATAGGAAATATCAAAGTCTAAAACGAGTCTTCTGAAACAAATTCCACCAGGCTGGCATATGTTCTTGGCTAACTCATGAAATTAAAAATCTGACTGTGGTTAAATCAGATTCCCACTCATCTTTGTATTTATGCATTTATTTAATACTGTTATGAATATTAGTATTACCCATTCCTCAGGTCCCACTGGAACACTAAATTACTAATGATGTATTTCTCTGGGAAGGAGAAGAGTGGAAATTAGCTGTAGCAAACGTGCAGAGGAGTAAGATACTCTGAGAGAGTTTGCCTGTTAGGTATATTGAATCATCATGACTTCAGTGAAATGCAACAAAATAGGCAATCTTTGCAGATCAGCATGGTTTTTCAAGTCAGAATTTCAATGTGTGGCATAGAATGAATAGGGATGATGAATGCAGGAGGCAGTATGCAGGAGTAACTCAAATGCAAAGCATCTGTTGTTGCCTGGACCCCAGGAAGCTGGGTTATGTGGAGAATTTCTTATTGTGCCATAATATCTGCCATGTTGAGGAGGCAGGTCAGAAATTGGATTAGTGTTGTGGCTACTTCCACCACCAACTACGGAGGTATGACAAAAGTGGAAGTGCCTTGCCTAACTCACATTTCCAAATGCAAAATGGAAATGATTGGCGTATCTTCGATCTCGAATAAAGCTGCCGTATCTCCCTATGAGGGTGAGCAATTGCTCAGTGACAGATCATTTTATGAGGTTTCTAACTAAGATGAGCAAGCCTGTTTTGATAACATAAAATTGGCAGGAACTTGAGCTTGAAATTTGAATAGAGCTCAGACTGAATATCTGCACAAGTTTGAAGAGGCACAGATGATTTTATGCAAATTATTTGTTTAAGGAATTCTTCCCCTGGGCACATCTGCAGGCTCACATGGGCTGAAGGTGGAAGAGGAGATAGATAGAAACTCTTTAGTTAACATGACTACTGTTTTTTGTTTGTTTGTTTGTTTCTTCCTAGTAATTAGGAATCAAATTGAAAAATTAATAATATCTAACATATATATAATAATATATAACATTAGAGAAGTTTTATTGAGAGATGACATAGGGTAGGTGCTTTGAAATTACTTAGAGGTGCTACTACTGTTCTCATTTTCCTGATGAGAAACATGGGGCTCAGGTATATGAGAAGTTTATTCAGTACCCTTGGCAGTAGGTGGCAATAAGTGGCAGGAAGGGTTTTGAACTCAGACGCTGTAACTTACTCTGTACTATATTGACCTTCCTAGATAAAACAGAATAACTCTAGGGAATTGAGTTATTTAAAACTCGAATAGTTTGATGAAAAGAATGAGAGAAAACTTAGAACACTTTAAATTTGTCACTCTTACCTAAACTCTGCAGAACATTCTTTCTGGAATAGGACAGCTCTGTTCATTCCCAGGAAATTGATAGAATACCTTATAAACGAATAGGTCTTTAGACTGTGACGATCTAATCAGAGTCCTCTATCACACCATGAGATAGGGTGAGAAGGGTGGAGAATTCCTATCATTTTCAATCTGATACAAACAACTATTAGGATTATTGAGGGTAGGCATTAGTTGCACTAAAGAATCTGTTAGTGGTGTATTTGATTGGACCTACTTTCACCTCTATCTCCCCCTCTCCCACATATGAATTTTGTAAGTTGAGGTATTGTGCCAGGAGGATGACAAAAACGGAAGAAGGGGACTTGGGAATTACTGCAATTTAAGGGCTTATAATATCCCAGGGATCTCCTCTTTGTGAGTAAGGTTTGTCCAGGCCTCAGATGCTAGAATCATCTCTGACTCAGGGCCAGTCTCATATTACCTCTCACAGGGACTACTGCAACTCTGTCTTAACTGGTCTTTCTGCTTGCACCTGATAGAACTGTAGCCTATCCTTCTCACGGGGGCTAGTGGAGATTCTTTATTTATTTTTGCCAGTCTGTGTGTGAATATATATCTTCATTTATTTTAGATAAACACCTAGAAATGGAATGACTAAGTCATGTGGTAGGTGTATGTTTAAAACTTCTTCCTGACAAGCTGTTCTCCAAAGTGGCTGTGCCATTTACATTTATCCAGCAGGGCATGGGAGCACCAGTCACTTTATACATTTTCACCAACACTTGGTATGGTCAGTCTTTAGTTTTCACCATTCTAATAGATGTATAATGATATCCTTTGGTGATTTTCACTTGTATTTCTTTAACAACTAAATGATACTGAGTATTTTTTGTGCAGAGTCTTTTAAATTGTAGATCGTATCTGCTACCTCTTCCACCCAAACCCTCTAAGTGCCTTCCCATTTCACTTAATGCCTTTCTGATCTCTCTTCCCTCCCTTGCTGTCACCCTCCCTTCTCACGTTTTGCTCAAGCCACACTGGCTGCCTGCATACTCCTAGCTTAGAGCAGTACCCTGGACCCTTGCCTTTCCTGTAACCCTTATCTCCTGGGACCTCTAAAGACTATTCCTCACTTTACTCAGATTTGTAAATATTAAATGAAACACTTTCCCTCATTCCCATTTCTTCCAAAACAATGCCTTTGCCTACTCTCTATCCCATTACTGTGATTTATATTTCTTCTTAACACTATCACATGAAATATTCTGTATTTTATGTGCTCATTTATTGTCTGTCCTCTTCAAATAAAATGCAAGTTCTATGAGAGTTTGGACTTGATTTGTGTACTGCTTAGTGTTACATAAATGAGCGAGTAGCATCAAGCAAAGCTATAGGAACCAGTAACATAGTTTTAATGGATATTATTAGGCTTGGCAAGTTATAACATAAAATTAGGGAACGGGAAGTTGAGGATAAAATTAACGCTAATGTGTAATGTGTAAAAAAAAAAAAAAAATCTGTAAGCATCACCAAAATAGCATATTCCATAGGCATCCAAAATTGTTCCTAAAGGTTGAGAAGGTCTAAATTAAATTTTGATAGATGAGTTTCGAAGGGAGAAAGGAGGAGTTCTAAGGAAAATTCTGTCATCCAAAGTCTGTAAGATAAAGGTTAAATGAGTCTGTTAAGATCAACCTGGAGTCTTTGTGTCTTTAAGACACAGCTTATACTCCACCACATTTGTTGATCACCTACTGGCTATCAGGGACGATGGGAGATAACTTAGGCTCTCATGTCTGTAACTCATAGAAACATTGTGATGTAGGCCACTATGATCCCCACATATAGATGAGAAAATGGAGGCTCAGAGAGGTTAAATACTGCGTCCAAGAATGAAGAACGACTCTAATGACCCCCTTACTAAACCTTACCTGGTGACTTTGGATCTTCAGGGGAGTTCTTCTCCCTCCCAGCTGCTGGACCATTTAATGGACTTTGACCATATACTGACATATTTTCAGCTACTGCATACCTGTGTCATCAGAACCTGTTGGATTACTTAAGAAAAAACTATTTTTGTTCAAGTACATGTAGATTCCACAAATAGGACTGGACATATCCTATGAATGCCATATTTCTTTGAATACAAAAACCAATCTGAATGAAAAAGAATTCCATTTTCTAGGAACAATTGATTTTAAAAGTATTGACACTTTAGGTTTTTTTTTTTTAAAGATTTTATTTATTTGTCAGAGGGAAAGAGAGAGAGAGTGAGCACGCACAAGCAGAGGGAGAAGCAGGCTTCCCGCTGAGCAGGGAGCCCGATGTGGAACTTGGTCCCAGGGCCCTGGGATCATGACTTGAGCTGAAGGCAACTGCTTAACTGAGCCACCCAGGTGTCCCAGGATTGACACTTGGAAATGACCACTGGTTTGCAATAGTTACTCTCCATAAAAGCGTGGTCATCGCTTCTATTAAAGCATTCTAACATGGTCTTTCTGCAGATAGAAATATATGATAAGCTTTTGTATTTTAATAAAGTGAGTGCTACTTAGAGTACTTTAGCTTTTGTAAGTGTGCACAGTTTAATGTTGAGAGAGCCAATTGATAATATCAAAAGTACACATTTTATAAATAAGGAAGAGATTTCTTGCAGCCATTCCAACGATTCCAATTAATTCCAATTCCAATTCATACAAAAGAGGTCAAGAGTTAACAGTGTAATGGTTAAGGACATTAGTTTGACCAACTAACTGTGACATCTTTGGCAAATTTCTTAACACCCCTGGGTCTCAGTTTCTTCATGTCTACAGTGAGCTAATGCAGCTGGGCCGTTTCCCACAGTGGCACACAGAAAGCACTCTGTAAGTGGTCCTGGTTATTGTTATTACCAATGTTACTAAAAGGAAGTGTACTCTGGCAACAGATCAGAGATCCTACTCCAATTCTACCTGAATCTCAGTCCTCAAAACACACACAGTGATGGGAATTTTGCTGGGATATCACAGAAATCAAAGTTAATAGAACTTGAGTGCTTTAAAGTTATATAAAAACAACTCAAGTGTGATCACAGAATGTGAGCAATTATGTGGAGTTTCACTTCATGCGTGCCACATTGGAAAACAAAATAAAGCTGAAATGGAACATGTCTCTGTTGACATGAAACATTACCACCCCTCCCCATTTACTACCCAGGTTCTTTGTTGTGTTGTTTTTAAGCCATGTTTTGTGGTGTGGTGTTCCTCCTTCTTGACTTAGTCCCTTTTCTCAGAAATTCTGCCAGGAGATCTAAGAGCAGATGGTGCCTTATTGTTCAAGAAAGTGGTATTTTTGTTGCGTGTTTGATCACATTGTTCTGTTGGGGACTGGCTTGTCAGCAGCTTGTGCCATCAGGATAAGATATATGCCAGGGAAAATGAAAACAGCATATTTGCTAAGCCTGTCAGAGAATATGTTGACAATTGCATCAAAACCAGAAACCATGGTTTCAAAGGTTAAAACAATATGAAGGAGTATTTTCCCTTTGTCAAATAAATCCAGGGTTTGAGGCCATGTATATACCATAATAAAATGAAGGCAGCAGTCCACACAGATTGTGACCCTAACTTCTGAAAACAGCCGCCTAATATAGAAAGGATGGAGATTACTTCATTTATTCAACAGCCATTATTGAACACCCACTGTGTCATGCATTGTGCTCTGCGGTGCAGGTGAGTAAGGTACAGTCCTTAACTTAGGGTGATCTCAGTCTTGCAGGTGAGAAAAACAAACAGATAAATTAAGCAATATGGCTATTCTTTAAGACTTTCCTACACCATAGATTCATTCTCTGCATTTCCTCTGTGCTCTGGGAGGGACGCTAATGCCAGTGAATTACTCCCTTACCAACTGGCTTCAAGATGAGTTCAGCCAATCGTATTTCTGGCGGGAGGCTCAGATGGGCGACATTTTCTCTCTCACTCCTCCCCGCTTGGACATCCAGCTTCTGGCAGTGCCTCCGGCTTCCATGGCTGCTCCTTCCATCCTCCGTTCTTCCTAAGCTCCAGCTCTTACCGGGTCCTGGGCAATACTGGTTCCTTCTCCCTTGAAGGGTGGAAGCCTTCAAACTTAGGAGTATTTTTATTTTGTCAAATAAATCCATTCTTCCTGCTTCAGCTCTCCTGGTGGTAGTAACTTGGATTGCTGCTATTCTCTGAGTGTCTCAACATTTCTTGTTTATTCCATTAACCATGCAATACCTCAGAAGTGGGCTTTTATTTTAACTATCTTCGCTTGAAACAGTGGAGCTGAAATCTATTTCTTGACAGATGCAAGGAATATAACAGAGAAACCAGTTTCTTCAACATCCATTCTATCATAGAGTACTTATTGAGTGCCTATATGTGACAGTGTACTAGTCACAAGGTATAAACTAGTACTTTCTAGTAGAACTTGACAGAAATATTCTGCACTGCTCCATATGCTAGCCACGAGGCATATGTGATGACTGAGCACTTGAAATCTGGCTAATGTGACTGAGCAATTGAATTTTAAATTTTATTTAATATTAATTTAAATTTACATAGCAGCACACAGTTATTGGTTAGTGGCTACCGTACTGGACAGACAAGTGTGCACTAATTTTAACAGGAAGCTGAATAACTCTTTTGAATAGAGATGGATGTGGAGAAAGATCAGGATTTGTTCTGAGATATGGCTAGGAAGGTGACATGTGGGCTGCTCTGTGCATGAGTAGGTTCTTTACCAGGCAGAGAAATGTGGAGCGTGCATTCTGGGCAAAGGGAGCATCTTATGTAAATGCTGAGAGGCTTTGGCATATAGAAGGTAAGCGCAGAGTATCACATAGTATTCAATGTGGTTAGATTATAGCAATCAAGAGGGATGTCTTGGAAAAGGTGATGGGCATGTTGTGTTGGGGCTGCATGTTGATTACTATTCTTTCATGTCCATATTTCACCGTTCTTTTATACACCACAGTAATACCATCATGTGGCTCATCTTAAAACATGAATATTCAGCATGATAGGTAATGATATGTACATATTCCTTTTAAAAATATTCCACTGAGGGGGCGCCTGGGTTACTCAGTTGATTAACTATCTCTCTTCGGCATAGGTCGCGATCTCGGGATCCTGGGATGAAGCCCCGTGTCAGCTCCCTGCTCAGCGGGGCGTCTGCTTCTTCCTCTTCCTCTGCCCCTGCTCTCTCTGTCTCTCAAATAAATAAATAAATAAATAAATAAATAAATAAATAAAATCTTTAAAAAAAAATTCCATTGAGCTTTCAATTTCAGTAAATATTTTAGTGATTATTTATAGTATGCCCAATTTTGTTGCCCCTATTTCTTTGGGGTTTTGCTAGAAAAGTGAATTCACTATTACTTGTGCAATAGATACAATAGATAATATGTTAGTGATCTAGCTTGATACAGGGATGTGCAAGGTGCCAAGGAGCATAAATGAGGTACTTAGAGACATGACTGAAAAAGATCAAAAAAAAAATTCCTGGATAAATTGTGAAGTCTGTGCTTGGTTTGAACAATTGGTCAGAATTCTCTAGGTCAATTTATGTAGATGTGTGGGTTGGGTATTGGAAGAGAGGAGTGATGGGAGTGGAATGGAGTGTGTTTCTGTCAGAAAACATTAAATACCAGAGAGAAAGTTGGAGTGGTGTGAAGGATCAGATCTACAAAGATCTAAGTTATAAAAGGATCACTCTGGATGAATATCTTTGGAGAGATGTAAAACTGGAATGTCAGTTAGAAGCCTGTGGCAGCAATGCAGGGAAGACATAATGATATCTGAACACAGGTTCTGAGAAATAATATGTCTCACTTGGGATCTTTCATGCTTCTAAAGTTTACTTATTTCTTTGAAAAATAAAACAACTCTGCTTTTGCTCTGGGTCATAATAATAATAATAATAATAATAACTGTCATTTACTAAGAAATTACTATGTGCCAATCACTCTTCTAAGCCTTTACATGCTGTGTATTAATTCATTTAATCCTTATTACAACTCTATGAGGCAGGTACTGGTATTACCCCCTAATTTTACAGAGGAATAAATGGAGGTTCAGCAAAGTTGAATAACTCTCTCAAGGTCACCCTTAGTCATTTACCTTGAATATTGAGTTGACCTGGAAATAACATTATCTAATATAGAATGAATTCCAAAAAAGTCATACCTGTCTTGTAGACTTTGAACTGAAAAGGATGATTCTTTTAAGAAGGATGGAAAAAAGTAAATGTGGATGCAGCCAAGATCATCACTATTAAGCCATCCAAGATTATTCAGTTTACCATGATTGTCTTCCTAATATTCTTACTGATCAAAATGCTTCTCAGTTTAAATATTTCAATGTGAACAATGTTAAATGTGGAATATTTTTTAAAGTGATTTTAAGGGGATGTGCTTGACAGATTTTGAAAATATCTTTTATTTTTATAGACCAGATCATTATCACTGAATACTAAAATAGGAGTTTCTGGATGCTTGATGAATACTTGTAACTATTAGGATCTGTGTTTATAGGATTTAGCTTAATATCGCCCCCTGCAATGTAGTATTATCAACTTTCATTTGTTTATTTTATAAGGACTTTTCCTGACCAAAGATAGAATTCAGTAAATTGAGGCAGAGAGCCAGACAGTTGCACTATTTTAATAGAAAATGTCTTGTTCTTAGAAAAATTACCAAAAGATCTTAACATAGGATCTAAATTTCTTCTCATTTCAAATATGTTGTAAAAGAATATAATTTGGTAGGAGGTGGGACGTTGTCTGAGTTCCCAAAACCCAACACTCATTTAGTTCCCAGCTTAGAAATCTAATAATTACTCCCACTACTGTAAAACATTCACTTACATATCCCGGCTCTCCATCAGTCTTGTAAAATTCCATCATAGTCACATTAGATGGCACTCACTGAAATAGAATATGCCAACCCATTCAACTTTATAAACTTCCCACTCTCCCAGTGAACCTGACCTCACATTGATTTCTTCTCACAATAACCTCTTTCTGATAAATAGAATTCTGTTAGTTTTCATTAAAATAGCTACAAGCCAACTGGATGAAATCAAGTCAGGGAGAAGAACTTATGACATTTGCCATCTTTTAACACTCTCCCTAAATGAATGCTTTGGATCTCATTCTTTAGTTGAGGATTGCATAGAAAAAAATCATAGCACAGTCTAGTTATTAGAATAATAATGACAAGTCAATATTTACAGACATAATTTTTTAGGTGCAGAAATAGTAGACACCATAATATGTCTGAGGATCCAGTACCTAAAGCTAACATTTTGGTTTTGTTGAAACATAGGGAATGTGGAAAATAATAGTCAAAAATGAGGCTCTAAAAGGATGTGTCAAGGCCAGGTCATGAAAGATCTGGTTCCATGCTAAGGAAGTTGGATTTTATCCATCTATAGTGCACAAATGCTAAGGGCATTAAGCAGAGAAATTATATAAACAGAAAGCCCCTTGGACTTGGATGGTAAAACTGATCCAGAGCTTCATTATCATCAGACCTATAGCAGCATAGGATTTGGGAACTCATTACTCCATTCTGGACTAGTGTGTTACTTAACTAAAGGACTAGAGGGCTATCAGCTGTAAAGCAGTCCCATAGCACTGACACCAGGTTGGCACATGAGATGGTTAGTTTGGTTGAAGCTGAGAATGTTTGCTGTACTGGGGTCTCTCAATGGAGTTCTTTTTCCAGGGAGCCTTGAACCAAGAGAAATCAGTTGAAATCAGGTCAAGTTATCATTAGTGAGTTAAAATCACAAGAGTGGCTAATCAACTGTTGTCAAGGAAAATCTTAAACATATGGAAAATGAGACTTATGAATCATAGCACCAGCTTGGCTTCAGCCTTCAGGCAAATGAAACTCAATCAGTAAAAATATATTCAGTAGAAACATGACTTGTTCTAATTCTGTCTAAGACACCTCAGTTCCAGAAGTGGAGTGCCCTCCACAGATCTAAAGACAATTGTCCCTTTACCTCTAAAGTCAACCTGCAAGTTTGATGTTGGTCTGACCCTCTCCAACTCCACCTTACATGCTCTAATTCTTATTTTTATCATCTTAAAAAATAAAATGTAAAAATAGCCAAATCTGCCTCAGGGGGCTTTAAGCTCCAGGAGGGCAGGGACTACGTCTGTCAACTGCACAACTGAATCTTTACTGAATAGCACAGTATCAGGCACGTGGCAGGCATCTAACAGATGTCTGTGGAAGAAGTGAATGAGTGTGCGAGGAGAACTAAATGTCATAATACATCATGAAAATGCTTTTGGATCATAGAATTCCATATGTATGGTGATATTCTGATGCTTCAGATTCTAAGTTCAATAAAAATACACTCAGACTCACATCAAAAGTAGATCACATTTTAAAATATTTTCAGTCACTTTCCCCCCTAACACTAAAAGGCAACAGCTAAACTAATTGTCACTTATTATTTGGCCCAATTTATAAATGAGGAAATCCAGCCTGAGGTAGGTGAAGTAAACTCCTCAAGATAGCAAAGAAGTAAGAGGTCAAACCAAGACTCAAATTCAGGTCTGTCTGCCTCCACAGCCCATGATCCGTGCTACCTCTCAAATGAAATTCTTAGACTTTTTTTTTTTTACTCTAAAATGTATTATAGTTTAAAACAATCCATGTCAAACTGTCAGGTCCTACTGAATGAGTCTACTTGGTGAAAATGGAATTACTGAATTAAATAGGGCATCACAATTATTTCAGTATGTCTCCCAAACTCTGTAATTCTACTTTTTTTTTCCCTAAGGACTCAACTTACCTGGCTTCATCTTCATAAAACAAATATGGGAGAAATGTTGGGTTCTTCATTCACAGACCTGGGTTTCTATGATTTGTGTGTGTGTGTGTGTGTGTGTGTGTGCAATTCCACTTTTTGTCTATTACTTTTCATTTGTAAAGCATAAAATTCTCCTTAAACAATATCCCTCTTTAGAAGATGGTAGTTTGTTCTTCATGCAATTATATGTTTCTGATGGTTTTAGAAGTTGGAGCCATCATCCTAAAAAGATAAAAGGGAAAATACTGGCTCAAGATGTAAGATATTATCTTATTACAATGAAGTCTAAAGTAGTTCAAATCAAGCAATAAGGAAGCCTCTCATAAGTATATGGGGGAAAGTCATGGATGCTTTTTGCCGGAATTATTGCCTGTTGTACCCATTTTCTCTCTGTATCTGTGCCCACTTTTTTTTTTTAACTGCTCTCCTGTCCTTTCCCAACTCATTCCTTTACTCATGGCCAGCTATAGGTGCTCAAAACAGGGAGGCCTTAGATTCTGACCTGCTTCCGCAAACCAACTCACTCAGTTTTGTAGATGGTATTTCAAAACCATGGGAAAGGTAATCTAGTCAGGAGCCATTCTGTTCCAATCACTTGTAGTCAGGGCAGTTGGATTCATCTACCATATTGCATGTGATACCAGCACATACAGGCTCTTTGGTAAGGCAGTATCCTCCAGGAGAAAATGACTGATAACGCTAACATAAGGTGGCTCTTCTGAAAATGCAATACAAATCATTAAAAGAATGATTAGAAACTCTTTGAAAGGGAGGTCTAAAGGTGTCATATCCATATATGCTTCAAAAGAGACTGGATCTAAATTTTCAACTTCAAACATGGGTAATTTCTCTAAAATATTATTTCATGTATAAACCTGAGGAAAAAGCAATACATGTTATCCTTTTAAGGCATTTATTAAGTATATCAACCCCAAATAGTTCTATGAAAAATGAAAAAAAAAACAATTACTAAATTGATTTGGGTTATTTGGCTACTTTACAGAAATAGCTGAAAGAAATACTGTCTGAAAATACAAGTGCTATAAATATTTTAAATTTATCATTGATGTGAGCTTGTCTCACATACCTTTACTTGTAGTTCATTTGGTCAGAGTAGCTCAATTATACCTTGTATAAGGTGTATTAAACCTTTTGTTGAAGTCTGCTTATCTGTTAGTATCCAAAAAAGTTACCAAGAGAAATGGGAGCTCATCTAACCTTAATCCCTAACGACTTCTATCTTCTTTTTCCTTTAGAATCTTTGTGCTTCATTTCCTTTACCTGTCAAATGAAGCTCTGTCCATTTGAAAAAAATTATTTTGAATACCTACTAGATGCAAAGTTTGATACTAGTTATTGAGGTGCATGTATGGCTTGAACATTTCTTAAGGGATTTGAGTGTCAAAGTGCTAAAACATGGAATGAATTTGAAAAGAATAAATTCTAATACACACACAAAATATTGTTATTTTCCTTTTTTGAATCCTGTAGAGTATCTGAAGAAATACAAAAGCCTTTGATCTTCTGGGCAACTGAAAATGGAAAGCTGCCACAGGAAGAATCAACTGCACAAATAGTGATTAATATGAAATAGCTAATTGGACCGAGCCCCTGGAGAAAGTACAAAAAGCTCAGAGATGGAGAGGTGCATGTTGCTCTGTTTATTCTGGCAAAATGAAAGTCTTCTCCCATTTACATTTCTTCTTATTAATATGCTACATGGACTATTGGCATATTCTATTTTATTCTGTTTGCAGGGCTTTAAGAAGGTGACTCAGGGGCAGCTAATGAAGGATGACAAGCACCTAATATCAGTCAAATGTTTCATTATTCCTTTTACATTAATCTCCCCTTCTGCAAAGATTAGTTGAAGTGCTTAGCTGGAGGAACTAGGAGGAAATATGGATAGCACTGGAGATCAGATTAATCCTGGCCTTTTGAACACAAGTACAGAATTTGGCTGAGTGTTGAAAAAAGTAGTAAAACCAGATTCCATTTGAACAAGAGCAATTTAATCACTACACAAAGCAGAATAGTCTGCATCTGGGCATCCATGGCTTTGATAGAACTCATGAAGAACTGAGTATTTTATAGATTATGTGATTCTTAGCTCAAGTCTGAACTGGCAAATAAAAAGTCCTGCACCTTCAGGCTGAATTATAACCTCAGTTTTTCCTTTTACTTTTTTTTAAGATGTTTTCCTCATTATTTCTAGAAACGTATCCCAAGCACAGGAAGTAAACTGTCAGCAATTAATTATCCAGGCTCATTGGACAAAAAGTTTTCTGCTCCTTCTCCCAGTTCTTTTATCAGAGAAATCTAGGGTGCTCGTCTGTGTTTGGATAATGGAGGCACCTTCATGAGAACTGGGAAGAGAGGTTGGAATAAAGTGGACTCAGTTTACTCACCTGAACAAGAGGAAGAGACTGGGTCTTCCATAAACTTGATCCTGTTTCTTTTCCACAAGTCACTAGCCATCTTCTGCCTAAAATGGCAGTGAATGCTAAGTAGAAAGAATTCTGTTATAATAAGCCATTTATCGAGCTCTTGCTGTTTACTAGAAACTGAAGAACTTTAACCAAAGCCTTGATTTAGGCTTCAAATGGCATCACTCTGTTTTTTTGTTTTTGTTTTTGTTTTTATTCTGTAGATAAAGAAATTGTTTTTGTGAAGAAATACTGGATGCTGAAGTAAAATGTGATTACTGATATAGAGGTAAGTCCTTCGGGAACAGAAGTTAAAGAGAGCAAGACTTCTCTCCAGTTAAAGCTCTCTTAGCCTTCCTGAACCTACCCTGTAAAATGAATCTAGGCAGCCATGGCATTGTTCTGGGAGAGGGGTGTAATAAGGTGCAAGGGATTGGGGAATTCTAACCTTGAAGCAAATGAAATCTGCATAAAGTCCATCTTCTTTCTCCTAACACAATGCTTGAACTTACATTCAAAGCATGGACAATATTACCCAACCAAAACAAAAACAAAAACAAAAACAAAAACAAAAATCCTTCTGTTTCCACTGATCAAGTGACCCTTTTAAATTGTTATGATCCAGAATGAAGGGGCCAGTGTCAGAGAGGGAGAAGTTTTCACATTCAGTTTTAACACAGTTTTCACATTCAGATAATCTGACTCCAAGACAGATTCTCCAAGACGCTTGTCACGCAAACTGGGGTCCAGGGAGCAATGGAACCAGTATCACCTAGCAGTCAGCCACCCGTGCAGAATTTCAAGCCCTACTCCAGGTCTACTGATTCATAATCAACATTTTATCAAGATCACCACAAAATCTGCATGCACCTAAGAGTTAAATGGCATTGCTGTCTGTCATTATTTCCTTGGTGTTCAATCCTGAGGGGCATCAAAATCACTTTGAAGTTTTGTAAACCTGCGGTCTTGCCAACCTCACTGTATACCTTTGGGATGAGATGGGGCATACATAGGTTTGCTAAATTCCACAAGGGATTTGGATATTTAGCCAAAGTTAGTTTTGACTTCAGCCTTGGAGATTTTTTAGGTAGGTAACAGAGATCTGACCAAGGATGGAGAAGCATCTCTCAGTACCTGCAGACATAATCTGGGTCACATTTTAGATGGTGGCAGCAGAAAATCTTGTGTTCTCTCCTGGGCCTTTAATTTCTTCTCTGAACTTTACAGATGCCTAAACTTTTCCAAAGGCATTCTGTTGAGTCGTTCATCACATTCTCCCCCTCCTTCCACACTCGTATCTATTTACCCTCCACTCATGATGAGAAGAGAGAGAAGCAAGCTAGCATGTAGGTGAAGGACAGGCAGTTCTCTTCCTTTTTTGTCCTCCTTCAAGTTCTGCTTCTGGAGAAGGAATGGAGCCAATAAAAACTGGGAAAACCTCCTGCTTCATCTTTCTTTATGCTTTTTAAAGTCTACTCCATGTTTTTTTTTTCTCAATAACCAACAGAAGTCCAAACCCTTTGTCTTTTATATTCCCTGCTTCTTCATCTTTATTGGTAATTTCTCTGACCCAGGATGTATTCTGAGAAGATAAACATTTCAAAAGTGGGTTGTTCACAGCAATCAAACCCATATACTCTATCCAAGGCAAGAGACCTAAATGTCTGTTGAAATAACCATTGAATACATTAATTCATAAATCCACATCTGAACTTATAAGCAAGCTTCTCCATTTGCATTGGTTATGTATTTGTACTTGTGTCACTAGCCATTTGTAAGCACTTGATGTGGAATCTCCTTTTCCAGAACTACCTTGTAAGATTCTTGTAAGCTGATTTCCTAAAGAACAGAGAGGAGGCACTTAAAAGAAAGAATTAGTAGTAGTGATTTGGCAACCATAAGTTCAATATTTTGCTCTTCTCCCACACTTACAAATTATCTCTTGGTGAATTTTATATTAATAGCAATGATTTTAATGTTCACTTTTTGGCACCATGGGCTTTAGGGCCTCTGGGTGCTGGAACAAAATTTATTGAACAAAATGAAAAAAAAAATTCACCAAATAGGATTGTATCTATTCTCTTCTTGGGGCAATTTTTCTTTAATGGACAGACTTCTTCAATGAGCACAAAGCTATTAGTTAGACATAGTATTGTAATGGCTTTGATGTATGTCAGAGTTGAGTTCCATTTCCAGCTGCATCAGTCTCCATCTGTCACCTGAGAGTCAATATTCCTCCTCATCTGTAAAATGGTATCTATATCAGCGTAGTTGTGAAGGATTAATGACGTCACTCATGACAAGTCTTCACCAAGTAAACACTCTGTAGATATTAGTTGTTATCAGTATTTTATTGTTTTTGTTACTATCATCTGAAGCAGGATTTTGAGTCTCTGATGTCATGATCCATTTGGGAGCCACAGTCAATCTGATGGGAGCGAGGAAATGATATTGTAAGTAGAATGAAGGTGAAATAATGTGTCAAGGTTCTAAGAATTGGGTGGAGGAGCTGGGGTATTTATGGAAGGCTGATAGAACCACACGTAAAGCAACAATCTAAATTGTATTTGAGAAAGCAGGTAAATATTGAATTGTTTTATATTTCAATTAGGTATAGTTGACATATAATAATATATTAGTTTCTGGTATATAATAATTTGACAATTGTGTACAAGATGCAGTGCTCACCACAATGTCTAGTTAACACTGGTCATCATAAAAAGTTACTACATAATCACTGACTATATTTCCTATGTAGTACTTTTCATCCCCATGACATTTATTTTATGGCTGGGAGTTCATATCTCCTATTCCTCTTCCACTGTTACACATATACCCCCACCCACTCTCTCTTCTGGCAACAGTTTTTTCTTTGTATTTACGAGTTCATTTCTTTTGTTTGTCCATTTGTTTTGTTTTTTAGATTCCTCATGTAAGTGAAATTATATGTTATTTGTCTTTCTCTGACTTATTTCATTTAGCCTAGTACTCTAAGGTCCATCTATGCTCTCACGAAGAGAAAGGTTTAATTCTTTTTTATGGCTGATTAATATTCCATTTTATATATATATATATACACACACACACACACACACACACACGATGATATATATATATGATATATATAGTGAACACTTGGACTGCATCCATGTCTTGGTTATTATAAATAATGCTTCAGTAAACATAGAATGTATATATCTTTTCCAATTAGTGTTTTTGTTTTCTTCTGAATAATACCCAGAAGTGGAATTAATGGATCATACGGTATTTCTATTTTTAATTTTTGGAGGAACCTCCATACTATTTTCCACAGTGGCTGCACCAATTTGCATTCCCACCAATAGTGCACAAAGGTTCTATTTTCTCCACATCCTTGACAACATTTGTTACTTTTTGTCTTTTTTGATAATAGCCATTCTCATTGGGATGAGGTGATATCTTATTATTGTTTTAATTTGCAATTCCCTGAGGATTAGTGATGTTGAGCATCTTTTTATTTGTCTGTTGGCCACCTAAATGTCTTCCTTGGAAAAATGTCTATTTGGGGTTCTCTGCTCATGTTTTAATCAAATTTTTAATTTTTTGGTATTAGGTTGTATGTGTGTTCTTTATATATTTTGGATATTAAGTCATTATTGTATATACTATTTGCAAATATATTCTCCCATTCAGTAAGTTGCCTTTTTGTTATATTGATGATTTCCTTCACTGTGTAAGAGCTTGTTAGTTTTATGAATTTCCAATTGTTTATTTTTGCTTTTCTTTCCCTTGCCTGGGGAGACACACCCAGAAAAATATTGCTAAGGCTACTATCCAAGAGATTACTGCCTACCTTTTGTTTTAGGACTTTTATGGTTTCAGGACCCACATTTAGGTCTTTAATCCATTTTGAGTTTATTTTTGTGTATGGTGTAAGAAAGGGATCTAGTTTTCTCAGCACCATTTATTGAAGAGACTGTCTTCTCCCCGTTGTATATTCTTACTTCCTTTGTTGTCGATTAAGCATGGGTTTATTTCTAAGCTCTTTATTCTGTTCTATTGCTCTTTGTGCCTGTTTCTGTGCCAGTACCATACTTGTTTTGATTACTATAGCTTTTGTAGTATAGTTTGAAATCTGGGATTTTGATAACTCCAGGTTTGTTCTTTATCTCAGGATTGTTTTAATGTTTTTGTGGTATTTTGTGGTTCCATACAAATTTTAGGATTTTTTGTTCTAGTTCCCTAAAAAATAGTGTTGGTATATTAATGGGGATTGCATTGAATTTATAGGTTGCTTTGGGTGGTATAGGTATTTTAAAAAAAATTAGTTTTTCCAGGAGTATTTCTTTCCATTTGTGTCATTTTCAGTTTCTTTCATATACATCTTATAGTTTTGAGAGTACAAGTCTTTCACCTCCTTGGTTACATTTATTCCTAGGCATTTATATATTTATTTATTTTTTTTGGTGTAACTAGAAATGGGATTGTTTTCTTAATTTCGCCTTCTGATCTTTTGTTATTAGTGTATAGAAATGCAGTGGATATCTCTGTATTGATTTTGTATCCTGCAGCTTTACTGAGTCCCTTTATTCTGATAGTTTTTTGGTGGAGTCTTTAGGATTTTCTATATATAGTATTATGTCATTTGAAAATAGAGATAGTTTTACTTCTTCCTTACCAATATGGATACCTTTTATTTCTTGTCTGATTTCTATGGCTGAGACTTCAGTATTATGTTGAATAAGAGTGTGAGAATAAACATTCTTGTCTTCTTCCCGATCTTAGAGGAGAAGCTTTCAGTTTTTTACCATCAAGTAAGATATTAGCTGGATTAGTAATATGTAACTTTATTATGTTAAGGTATGTTCATGCTAAATCTCTTGTGTTGAGAGATTTTATCATTAACAGATACTGCATTTTGTCAAATGCTTTTTTTACACCTCTTGAGACAATCATGATTTTTATCCTGTATGTATGTATTTTGAGAAGGAGAGCAGGGAGGGGCAGAGGAAGAGTGTACAGAGAATCTTAAGCAGGCTCCATGCCCAGCACAGAGCCCGATGTAGGACTTAATCTCACAACCCTGAGATAATGACCTGAGCTGAAATCAAGAGTCAGACTCTTAACTGAATGAGCTATCCAGGCACCCCTATCCTTTATTTTGTTAATTGTATATCACATTGATTGATTTGCAGATATGGAACCATCCTTGCATCCCTGAAATAAGTTCCACTTGGTCAAGGTCAGTGATCATATATTTTGAAATTCAATTTACTAATATTTTGATGAGGATTTTTGTATCTGTGTTCATTGGAGACATACATTTGCCTGTACTTAGTGTATGTACGTATATATTTGATTTTGGTATCAAGGAAATGTTGGCCTCATAGAATGAATTTGGAAGCATTTCTTCCTCTTCTATTTCTTGGAGTAGTTTGAGGAGAATTGGTACTAACTTCTCTTTAAATGTTTAGTAGAATTCACCTGTGAAGCCATCCGGTTCTGGAATTTTGTTGGAAGTTTTTTGATTTCTGATCAATTTCATTACTAGTAATGGGCCTTTTATATATTTTATTATTTCTTCCAATTTAGTTTTAGAAGAGTGAATATTTCTAGAAATTTCAACATTTTCTTCTAGGTTGTCCAATTTGTTGGCATATAATTTTAACAATAGTCTCATAATCCTTTCTAGTTCTTTGGTGTCAGTTGTAACTTTTCATTTGTTTCAGGTATTATTTTTGTCCTGGTTAAAGGTTAATCAATTTTGTTTATCTTTTCAAAGACCCAGCTCTTGATTTTTGTTGATCTTTTCTATTGGTTTTTGTCTCTATTTCATTTATTTCTGCTCTTTTATTCTACTAACCTTAGGCTTTATTCTCTTTCTAGTTCATTTAGGTGTAAGGTTAGATTATTTGAGATTTTTCTCATTTTCTTGAGGTAGGCTTATATTGCTATAAACTTTCCTCTTAACTACTTTTATTACCTCACAATGATTTTGAACCATTGTATTTTCACTTTATTTACTCTTGAGGTGCATTTTTATTTCCTTTTGATTCCTTTGTTGACCCATTTACTGTTTCATAACATGTTGTTAGCCTATACATGTTCTCCCCCTCAACCCCCTATTTTTCATTTTCTTTTTTTGTGATTGAATTTTAGTTTCATGCCGTGGTGGTTGAAAATGATGCTTCATATGATTTCTGTATTCCTAAATGTATTGATCCTAACATGTGATTTATCTTGAAGAAGGTATCACTTGCACTTGAAAAGTATGTGTATTCTGTTAGTTTTGGTTGGAATATTCTGTATATGACTTTTAAGTCCACCTGGTCCAAGGTGTTTCAAAGTCATTGTTTCCTTATTATTTTTCTGTCTGGATGTAAGTGGGTGTTAAAGTCTGCTTCTATTGCTGTATTACTGTCAACTTCTCCCTTTATGTCTGTTAATATTTGCTTTATATATATATTGAGTGCATAGATATTTACAATTATTATATCCTCTTGTTGGATAGATCCCTTTATCATTATTTGTTTTAAAGTCTATTCTGTCTAAATAACAAGTGGGTGAATGAAGAAATCAAAGAGGAGATAGAAAAAATACATGGAGACAAATGGAAACAAAATGGACCAAAATCTTTTGGACATAGGCAAAGCAGTTCTAAAAGGGAAGTTTATAGTGATAAAGACCTCTAAGAAACAAGAAAAATCTCAAATAAACACTTCAACCATACACCTGAAGATTGGAAAGGAAAAAAGGAGAGGCTAAAATAGAGTTAGGTCTTTGCAAAGTTAAACTAAATTGATAAACCTTTAGTTAGACTCATCAAGAAAGAGAGAGAACCCAAATAAGTAAAATCAGAAATTAAAGAGAATAGTAACAGATACTACAGAAGCAGGATTATAAGACTGCTATGAAAAATTATATGCCAACTAACTCAACAACCTAGAAGTAGTAAATTCCTACCAGTATAATCTTTCAAAACTGAATCAGGAAGTAAAAGAAAATCTAAACAAGATTGATTACTAGTAATAAAATTCAATCAGTAATCAAAAAATCCCCAACAAAGAAATGTCCAGGACCAGATGGATCCATATGTGAATTCTACCAAACATAAAGAAGTGTTAACACCTATTCTCAAACTATTCCAAAAAATATAAGACGAGGGAAAGCTTCCATATATATTCTATGAGACCAGCATTACCCTGATGCCAAAACCAAAGAAAGACACTTAAAGGCCAATATCTCTAGGGAACAAAGAAGTAAAAATCCTCAACAAAATATTAGCAAACCACATTCAATAAAACTTCAGAAGGATCATTCACCACAATCAAAAGGAATTTATTCTTCGGACACTAGGAGAGTCCAATATTTGCAATTCAATCAACATGATACCCCACATAATCAAAGTGAAAGATAAAAATCATGATTATCATAAGAAATTCAAAAAAGTCATGTCATAATTTAACATTAGTTCATGATAAAAACTCTCAGCAGTTTCGAAGGCATATACCTCAACATAATAAAGGCCATCTATGACAAATACACAGCTAGTATCCTCAATGGTGAAAACTGAAAACTTGTCCTCTAAGATCAGGAACAAGACAAGGATTTCCACTCTCACTACTCTTATTCAACATAGTACTGGAAGTTCTAGCTGCAGATAATACAGTAAAATTATCACTATTTTCAGATGATACCATACAGAGAAAACCCTAAAAACTCCACCAAAGACATAATGAAGCTAATATATGAATTCAGTAAAGTTGCAGGATACAAAATTAATATATGGAAATCTGTTGCACTAATAATGAAGTAGCCCAAAGAGAAATTAAGAAAACTATGAACTGCAACAGAAAGAATAATATCCTTAGGAATAAACTTAACAAAGTAGGTGAAAGACCTGTAACTGTGAAAACTATAAAACATGATGAAAAAAATTGAAGATAACAAAAAAATATAAAGACATCATGCTTATGGACTTGAAGAATGATATTGTTCAAATGTCCATGCTACTTGAAGCAATCTACATATTCAGTCAATTCTTATCAAAATACCAACAGTACTTTTTGTAGAACTAGAAGAAATAATCCAAATATTTATAGGGAATGACAAAAAACCCTGAATAGCCAAAGTAATCTTGAAAAACAAAGCTGGAAGTATCACATTCCCAGATTTTCAAGTATGGTACTGGCACCAATAAAAAAGTGCAGAGATTAATGGAATAGAATAGAAAATTCAGAATTAAATCCAAACCTATATGTCAGTCCATGACAGAGGGGGCGACACTCTGTAGGAAAAGACAGTCTCTTTGATAAATGGTGTTGGGAAAATTGGATGACTACATGCAAAAGAATGAAACTAGACCACTTTCTCACACCATACACACAAACTCAAAACTGTAAGGATCTAAATGTGTCATGAAACCATAAAACATCTAGAAGAAAATATAGGCAATAATCTTTTTGATATCAGCCTTAGCAACAGTTTTCTAGATATGTATCCTAAAGCAAAGGAAACAAAATTAAAATAAAACTATTATTACAGACCCCAAAAATGTTTTTAGACAATGAAGAAAACCATCAACAAAAGAAAAATGCAACCTACTGAATGGGAAAACATAACTGCAAACAATAAAGTCTATCTTGTCTGATATGTCTTGCTATCTACCTTTTTCTCCCCATCTGTATGTGTCTTTAGGTCTGAAATGAGTCTCTTGTAGGCAGCATATAGATGGATTTTGTTTTTTTTTAATACATTCAGTCACCCTGTGTCTTTCAATTGGATCATTTAGACCAATTACATTTAGAGTACTTACTGATAGGTATATACTGACTGCCATTTTGTTCATTTTTTTCTGGTTGTATGTAGTTTTTGTTTTTCGTTCTCCTCTTCCTATCTTCCCTTGTGATTGATGACTTGCTTTAGTGTTATGTTTGGATTCCTTACTCTTTATTTTTTATCTATTGTAGGTTTTGGTTTGTGGTTATCATAGAGTCAAATATAATACCCCGTGTATATGGCAGTCTATATTACCTTGATGGCCTCTTAAGTTTGAACACATTTTACTCCCCCCCAACATTTTATGTTTACAATGGTATATTTTACATCTTTCTATTTTGTGTATCCCTTGACTAATTTATATATATATATGTGCATGTGTATACATATATAATTGATTTTACTACCTTTATCTTTTTATACTAGCTTTCAAGTGACCGATCGACTGTCTTTATTGTTCATTTGCTTTTACCAGTGCAATTTTTCCTTTCAAAAACTTTTACTTCTAGGGTGCCTGGGTGGCTCAGTTGGTTAAGCGTCTGCCTTCGGCTCAGGTCATGATCCTGCAGTCCTGAGATTGAGTCCCGCATCGGGCTCCCTACTCAGCAGGGACTCTGCTTCTCCCTCTGACCCTCTTCCTTCTCGTGCTCTCTATCTCTCATTCTCTCTCAAATAAATAAATAAAATCTTTAAAAAAAAAAAAACTTTTACTTCTAGGTATGACCTTTTCTTTTCCACTTAACGAAGTCCCTTTAACATTTCTTGGAGGGATGCCAGTCCTGACTGAGGCTGCCCACAGGGTGTGGTAGGAGTTACTGTGGAGGGGTTCCTCTTAGGACAGGTGGGTTGGGCAGGGTGGATCTGTAGAGAAATGTCTAAACTGGCTAGGCAGTGTAAGCAACATAGATGGAAGGTGTCAGAACTGGTTTCCACAATTATCTGGCTGGCAAGGCTGTAGGAGGGCAAGAAAAATGGCACCTGTCAGCATTTCCATTCCCAGAGAAAGCTCCTGCAGATCCCTTCTCCTCTAGCATATGTCCAAAAATTAGTCAATAAATCTTCCTGTATACTCAGAACTTTTCACGCTGCTGCTTCTGTGCTGGGTCTCTGGCCTAGTGATACAGCATGCTGGCCCTTTAAGAGTAGAGACTCAGTGTCCTATAGCCCTCCAGCTCCAAGGGTTAAGCTCCTCTGATTTTCAAAGCCATAATACTATGTGGGCTTGTCTTCCCAGTGCAGGTCCCCAGACCTTGGGGTTTTTAATCTGGGGCTGAATCTCTTGGTTCTCAGGCAGTGACACTATACCTATGATATTCCTTCCTCTTGTGGGCTGCCACTGTTCCAGGGCTTTGTTTCCCTACCAGTCACATATTGGCTGTGTGACCTTAGCTGAGTCATCTCTGATCTTCAGTTTTTACATTGTTGAAGGGGAACAATTATACCTCATGGCACACTTCCAAAACCTGTTGTAAAGAAAACAAGTAGGTGTGCAAATGTAATGAGTCTTTGTTCATAAACTCAGATGTGCAAAACTATCAAAAAACATTTAAAATAGAATCTGCACCCTCATCCCAGTGGGCTGGCAGAAAATTCAATCTTGGTTATTTTGAGCCTTCCTCCTCCTCCCTACACCTGTAGGAAGGTGTTTTGGCATCACAAGAGCATTCAGAAGACTCCCTCAGGCCACTGACCTTTTGTTTACTCTTACTAACAATGAGACATATCCATTGTCTTTACTCACATTTCCCTTATTTCCATGCTTCCCTACAGACATGGAGATGCTTGGCAAAGCCTGGACTCCTGTGCCAAGCAACATCCTCCCTAGGTGCATTTGTTTGCACCTCCCATTCATCCCCATGCAATGATCACTTCCCAGCCAGGGTGGTGCTCTCTTTTTTTTCCCACCTTCTCTAGAATACCCATTATTAAAAAAAAAAAAATGTTCTGAGGCCTTTCATCAAAACTAGAAAGATCTATTGAACTCAAGCAGATTTTGCTTTGCTTTCTACCCCGCAAAACTGGCTTGAAACAGGGGGTCCAGAAAATACACAGGACCTGGATACATATTCAGAAAATGAAGAAGGGAAAAACAGAATAATACAAATTTGTATATTAATAAGTTATCTTGTCAAAGGGCATTTAAAACACATAAACTCTGATACATACATGCATTTGTGGTTAGAACTCACCCCTGAGTTACAGGTAGCTTTGTGGAGCAGTGGGTAACTAACCAGAAAAGAGGCATGTCCTCCACCATTCACAGATGCTGCTCTTTCTCGGTTGTAGTTCATGTCACGGTCATTACATTGTGGATTTCATCTTTGAAGAGGCCTCCAGAGCCAGTATAGATCACTGAATCTTTGATTAAACTCTGCTAAGGCCTAATAGCCTGGAATGTTTCATTATTTTCTTGGCAGGACTAGTATGTTATTTTTTAGCAGCCTGCAGAAAGCAGAAGTTGGGAAAAGGCGTATGCCACTGTTTGGGGATCCACAAGCAAGGGGCCCATTACAGTGCCTTTAAAAAGAATATATTCACTAGTAGTCCTTGCTCTTTTCTGTGTTGGAGTCTCAGTTCCATTTCCTACCTCCCCTACTCATCCAACCAATGTCCACCAAAATGGGCATGTAATATTAACTTCTACTTATTTGGTGCTTACTCTGTGCCAGCCTTTGTATTTAGAACTTAAAAGGCCTCTGCCATTGTAGTGGGTTGAATTGTGCTCTCCCCCAAAACTATATTCCCTAAAAAGATGTATCCAAGTCCTAATTGCTCATGCCTATAGAAATAAGGTCTTTGCAGATGTGTTTTGGGTTTGATAATGTCATCCCAAAGTTCATGTATACCTCAGCCTTTGCATGTGACTTAGGAAATAGAGTCTTTGCAGATGTAATTAGTTAGGGATCCGAAATTTGCTCATATTTCATTAAGAAGGCCCTAAATTCGATGACTGCTGTCATTATAAGAAGAGAGCATAAAGACTCAGACAAACATACAGAGAAAGTAGGTTATACGAAGATGGAGGTATGCTGCAGCAAGCCAACAAATGCCAGGAGCCTCCAGATGCTAAAATAGGTGAGGAAGAAATCTCTTCTAGAAGCTTTGGAAAGAGCAAGGCATCTTGATCACGGACTTCTGGACTCCAAAATTGTTGGAGAGTAAATTTCTGTTGTTTTAAGCCACTTACTTTGGTGGTATTTTGTTACCTAGCATCCCTAGGAAAGCAATGTAAGATATAACTAAGGAACTCAAGAAGAGATTATTCTCAATTTAGAGTGGAGCTTAAATCCATAAGGACTGGTATCCTTATAAAAGAAAAAAAAAGGAGATCTGAGACATAATAACCTAGAGGACAAAGCCGTGAGAAGACGGGGGCAGAGATTGGAGCAATGGGTGTATAATCTAAACACCAGGATTTGCAGACAACCAACAAAAGCTAGGGAAGGGGCTACGTATGGATTCTCTCTCAGAGCCTCCAAAAGGAAACAATCTTGTCAATACCTTGATTAAAGACTCTGGTTTCCAGAACTGTGAGATAATACACTTCTATAGTTTTAAGCCACCAAGTTTGCAGTAATTTGTTACAGCAGCCATAGAAAACGAATATAACAATTTAATCCTGACAATAGCCCTGTGATAAGTAATCTCATCCCCTTTTCACTGAAAAGGAGATTAAAGAGAACAGTGGTTAAAGTAGCTTGACAGTATCACACAAATTTCAATTGCACAGCTAGAATTCAAACTCAGGGTTTAAGTCTAGCTCTTCTCAATCCTGAGCCCAAATGCTTCACTCTTTTACCAAATCAATTTTCTATATCTACTAAGGGAATATTTCTTTACCCAGAAGAACCACTAAAATAAATAAATAAAACAGTCTATTTCCTTGAAACATGTATAAGAGAAGTGAAAAGAACCAAATCTACTTCTTTTCTTCCTGAGTTGATGTCTATTTTGTCCAAGCACTATACTGTATTCTGAGGAGACAAGGGGGAAAAGGTGCAGTTTCTATCTCTAAAGCATTAACTATTGACTAACTGAAAAAAAAGACTAGTGACTCCCAGAATGATGTGGGGGCCTTGAGAGGCATACCTAGTAGCAAGTAATACTTCAAAGAGATAGTGCTATCTTGAAATGTGAAAGGGACTTAATGCATCCATAAAGAAGTGGAATACTGGCAGGCATATGGTGGGGGCAGGGAAAAGGAGAGCACTTTTGATGGAAGGTACACATGCACAAAGATTAGAGGTGAGAAAGATTATGGCCCATTTATGGTATGTTTCCTTGTGGCCAGAGATCAAGCTAGGAACAGAGCAAGGAGCCAGCTCTATGATGAACTCTGGATGCCAAGATGAAATGAATTCTCAAAAGAGAGAGGAACTCCAGGGAAGACACAGGGAATGCAACATTTCAGTGAGATACCATTTTTCAACAAATAGTATCTGCCTTGCCTATCCTTTGAGCTAAAAGAGCAAGGTTGTGATGTCCTAGTAAAATATTTCTCTTTTAAACCTGAACTTTATTAGTATCTGTAAAAGAAAAATTGTACTGGACAAGTGAAACAGGCAAGAAAGTCTTATTCAAAATTACTGCAATAGGGGAGAGTGAATGAACCCCACTCTACTGAAACAAAAGGCAGGAGTTTTTAAAAGTGATGTGAGCTAAAGGAAAAGTACTGGCTGGAGTTTAGGGAAGAGTTTGGTCAGTGTAATTAGACCATGAGTGTTTGCTAATTGGTGCTTATCAAAGTTAAACTCCTACCCTCCCACAGAGACTGGGATATAGAAGCAAGATCTCCTTATATAATTTCATTTCAAAGGGATAACTCCCCAGTGTCAAGAAAGACATTCCTAGGATGTAAAACTGGCAAGAAGCTGGAGAAGATTTACATCTCAAAGAGGCAGAGAAAGGACTTATAAATGAAAGTTTTCTGAAGTAAATGCCTAAGAAAAGTGGGGGTTGGCCCACTTTTGGTTAAGAAGCAACCTGTCTAAAGTTTAGTCAAGTTGAGGGAACTTTAAGGCTGTCTTGGTCATATGGAACCAGTTTGATGTTTTTGTTTTTAAACAAACAAAACACCAATCAGTTTAAGTCATGGCAATTAGGGTGACAGAAAAAGCTTGGCTTTTGTCAACAGGAAAATCTAGATTTATATCTGGATGCATTACTGAATCTCATGGATCCTGTTTCCTCATTTATAAAATAGAAAAGATATTTTATACATACTTCGTGGGGTTGCTTTAAGGATTTACAAGTCATGCAAATATATTTAATAATGCCAGATTTTCTAATTTTTCTATTACATGACTATTTGGCCAATTTAGGTAAGTGTCTGGTTGATGGAGATTTCTAATCTGCAACCAGTTGTACAACCTATGGGGTATTGTATTTGCTCAATGAAAATGCTACTTCTATTTTCATCCTGTGATATTTTGGATACTAAGTCATTTAAAAGCACAATACCAAGTGAGAAGGACACAAAAAAAGTATTTGTTCATTTGGAATAATGTCTTCTGTTTATCAGTTTAGGGTTCTCTTTAGCCATGCCACAAGCAGAAGTTGGTCTACAGGGCATAGTGAGAGGAGCTGCACAGAGACATTCATGTATGCAAATGAACTCCCTCCCCCCGCCCCCCCAGAGGACAAGAGTCAGGGGATTTAAAAACCATTGGTGGAAATGAATGCACACTGGTACAGTCACTGTGGAAAACAGTGTGGAGTGGAGGTTCCTCAAAAAAACAGAACTACCCTATGATCCAGTAATCACACTGGGTACTAACCTAAAGAATACAAAACCACTATTCAAAAAGACATATGCACCCCTATGTTTATAGCAGCATTATTTACAACAGTCAAGATATGAAAGCATTCCAAGTGTCCATTGATAGAGGGATGAATAAAGAAGATACAGTACACACACACTAGAATATTACTCAGCCATAAAAAAGAAGGAAGTTTTGCCATTTGCAATTTACATGGATGGATCTAGAGAGTATAATGCTAAGTGAAATAAGACAGAGAAAGACAAATACCATATGCTTTTATTCATATGCAAAACTTAAGAAACAAAACAAACAAAAAGACAAAAAAACAGACTCTCAACTACAGAAAACAAACTGATGGTTACCAGAGGGAAGGTGGGGGGATGGGTGAAATAGATAAAGGGGATTAAGCTCATGATGATAAGCACGGAGTAGTATATAGAATTGCTGAATCACTATATTGCATACCTGAAACTAATGTAACACTGGGGGTTAACTATACTGGAATTAACATTTTCATTAATGCCTCATTCCCAAATTTTATCTGTATTGTTTCAAAACCCAAAACAGAGCCACTGAAATCCATCACGGCAGTACATCCATTTGAAATAATGCATTCCAATAGCATCACAAGTTTCAATGCAGTTCTTTTTTCCTAAGGAGAATTTGCAAAGCATAAGCAAGAAAAAGAACAATTAAGGATTCAGAAAACAGTCCACATGGTGCCCTCAATAGCATCTAAGTCCCTGAGGGCCACATTTTCCTTTTCAATCTTTAAACTCAAGTCCCTTTTACTCCTATGCCTTCAGCTCTTTTCATTTTAATGGACTATTTCACCACATCTTAAAATACACATCTCTTGAAGATACAACTGTCTGCTCTGCTTCGAATATTTTCATTACATTTTATTACAAGCTTGGTTCAAGAGATGTTTTACACCTAATTTGAAGGACCTGCCCTGTCAGTTTCATTTTCCTTCAAGACTTTTATTAGGCTAATTTGATTCAGCTATGAGTTGTTCTTTGTAAATCCAAAGCACTCTGTTATTCCTCTTACTTAAAAAAAAAAAAAATCTTTCCAAAGCATATGAGCTCTACTCTAGCCTTCCCATTCTTATTTTTGCAGAATTGTGCTTACTTTGAGCTATATATAATGCCTAGTTAATCTATTCAATAACTATTTATTGAGCACCTCTAATGTGTCAGTAATACTAAGATGACTCAAAAAACATCCCTGAGCTCAAGAAGATCATACTTTAAGGGTAGAGGCTGCTATGAAAACAAATAAATATAAGGCATTGATATGAATGCAATAATGGAACTATATTCAAAGCACTCTGGGAACACTACCATGTAGGAGAGAAATAGTTTTATAAATTGGGTGCTATTAAACTACTTTAAGGCAAGAGGCACTTTAAAGGAAATTCATAACGAATATTTTAATAAATGAACTAGTGAATTTAAAAATTATCAATATAAATATAAATCTTAGATTTGCTTAAGCTTTGATATTAATATTCTCCAAAATATATTCCTTTAAAGATCCTATACTAGTTAAAAAAATTCCATAATCAAGTAAATTTCACAAATAAAGCATACTTTATTGTTGGCATGTGACTGCATAGTGTACATTAGTGTATTAAAGTTTCTTAAAAGTTCAGATTGTTTAACTTTAGTAACTCAGCATTTTTTAACTTACTTGACCACTGACACTTTTTTTTTGGTAACAGTTATTAATATCCCAAGAACTAGTGTTCTAAGGAATACACTTTGAAAGATGTTCTTTTACATAAATATTCAACTTGAAAGTTAGTGGAAAATGTCAGACCAGTCCAGACAACCAGACACAGTGAGGTTTGATGCTTTAATAAGGCATCTCCCAACATCAAATAATACCAAAAATTACTTTATAAAAAGGGGGAAAGAAAAACATAATTGCCTGACCACCCAGAAATAGCTACTATTAACATTACTTACTTCTTTCCAGTCATTTGCTTTTATATTTTGAAATCTAGATATAATGAAGCATATACATATTTGTATATACTAATTTTCATATCTATTGTGCTGATTACAAAAATAACTATTCTCGCTCTGGAACAACAGAAGTTTAGAAAACAAAAATCATGTGGAAGAGGGAGGTTCCTAGATAGTAGCATGGGAAGACTCTGAACTTGCCTCCGCCCATGGACATAGCAAATCTGCACCTACCTATAGAGCAATACCTCCTAAAGAAGAACTGAGGGCTGATTGAAAAGCTTTTGTGCAGCAAAGGACAGAGGACCACATAGAGGATGGACTGGAGATGTTCCTGCACAAACTCATTCCTTCAAGTCTGAAAAAATTAGTTGTTCTGCCAATTTCATAGAAGCAAGTGCAAAAAGCCAAACACAATGAGGAGACAGAGAAATATCCAAACAAAAGAGCAAGACAAATATTCAGGAAAAAGAACTAAATGAAATGGAGATAAGCAATCTACCTGATAAGGGGATCAAAGTAATGGTCATAAAGAGGTTCAGTGGACTTGAGAAAAGAGTGGATGAACTTAATGTGAACTTTGACAAAGAGGTAGAAAATATTAAAAAAAATCGAGCTGAAGAATAGTAACTAAATTGAAAATACTCAATAAAGAATGAACAGCACATTAGAGGATGCAGAAGAATCGATCAGTGATCTGGAAGACAGAGCACTGGAGAGGACCAAGGTGAGCATGAAAAAACAAAATGAGTATAGGTTAAGAGACCTCTAGGACAACATCAGGAACACTAACATTCACATTATGGAATCCCAGAAGGAGAAGACAGGGGGAAAAAATTTATTTGAAGAAATAACAGCTGAAAACTTGCCTAACCTGGGGAAGGAAACAGACATTCCAGTTCAAGAAGTACAGAAAGCCCCTATCAAGATGAATCCAAGGAGGTCCACACCAAGACACAATATAATTAAAATGTCAAACATTCAAGATAAACAGAAAATCTTAAAAGCACCAAGACAAAAAACAACTAGTTATATACAAGGGAAACACCATAAGGTTATCAGCTGGTTTATCAGCAGAAACTTTGCAGGCCAGAAGAGAGTGACATGATATACTCAAAGTGCTGAAAGGAAAAAACAACAACAACAACAACAAAAACCTATAATCAGGAATACTGTACCCAGCAAGGTCATTATTTAGAATTGAAGGAGGGATAGTCTTTCACAGACAAAGGTGTTTATCACCACTAAACCAGCCTTAAAGGAAATGTTAAAAGGGCTGCTTTAAGTTTAAGAGAAAAGGCCATAATTAGACATAAGAAAGTTATGAATAAAAATATATAAACTATGACAGCATATACATAAAACATGGAGGAGCAAGAAAATAATGTTTTTGGAATGTGTTTGAATTTAAATGACCATCAACTTTAATAAAGATTGCTATATACCTAGGATGTTATATATGAAACTCATGGTAACTACAAACCCAAAACCTGTAATTGATATACAGAAAATAAAAAAAAAGAAAGCCAAACATAATACTATGGAAACTCATCAATTACAAAGAAATGGAGCCAGAAAAGAAGAAAGGAACAGAGAGGAACTACAAAACAACAATAAAACAATTAACAAAATGGTAATACCTATCAATAATTACTTCAAATGTAAATGGCCTAAAGGCTCCAATCAAAAGATATAGGGTGACAGACTGGATTTAAAAAACTAGTCACATATATATGTTGCCTATAAGAGACTCACCTCAGACCAAAAGACACATACAGCTGAAAGTAAAGAGATGAGAAAATAGTTATTATGCATTTGGAAGCAAAAACAAAACAAAGCAAAACAAAACAGCCAGGATAGCAATACTTTTATCAGACAAAATAGACTTTAAAACAAAGACTGTGGCAAGAGACAGAGAAGGGCATTACATAATGATAAAGGGACCAATCCTATAAGGGGAGATAACAACTGTAAATATCTATGTACTCTACATTGGAGCACCTAAATGCATGAAACAAATATTAATGGATATAAAAAGAGGAACTGATGGTAATACAGTAACAGTGGGTGTGATACAGTTAACACCCAACTTACATCTGTAAATAGATCTTCCAGGAAGAAATCAATAGGAAATGGTGTCTTTGAAAGACACTGAGACCAGATGGATGTAACATATGAATAGAACATTGCATCCTACAACAGCAGCATATACATTCTTTTCAAGTACACGTGGAACATTCTCTAGAATAAATAACATGTTAGGCCCCCCAAACAAGTCTCAATAAATTTAAGAAGATTTAAATCATACCATGCATCTTTTCTGACCACAATGGTAAGCAACAAAAAAATCAATCACAAGGAGGGAGGGGAACTGGAGAAAACACAAATACATAGAGGTTAAACAACATGGTACTAAATAACCAATTGGTCAATGAAAGAAATCAAAGAATTAAAAAAATACCTGTAGAGAAATCAAAATGGAAACAAAAAGGTTTAAAATCTTTAGGGTGCAGTGAAAGCAGTTCTAAGAGGGAAGTTTATAACAATACTGGCCTACAAGAAGAAATAGGAAAAACCTCAAATAAGCAATAGAAACTTTCACTTGAAGGAACCAGAAAAAAAAAGCCCCAAATTTGTAGATGAAATAATAAACATCAGAGTGGAAATCATTGCAATAAATACTTTAAAAAAAAAACCTAGAAAAGATCGATAAAAACAAGGGCTTAATTTTCTTTGAAAAATTAAATTGATAAAATTTTAGCTAGACTTAAAAAAAAAAGACACAAATAAATACTAGGAAAAAAAAAAGAGTAGTAACAACTGACACCACAGAACTACAAAGGATTTTAAGAGACTACTGTGAAAAATTCTATGTCAGCAAATGGGACAACATAGACAAAATGGATAAATTCCTAGAAACATACATTCTTCCAAAACTGAATCAAGAGGAAATAGAAAATCTGAACAGACCAATTACTACTAACAAAATCGAATCAGTGGTTCAAAACCACCCAACAAACAAAAGTCCAGGACCAGATGGATTCACAGGTGAATTCTACCAAATATTTAAGAAGATTTAACACTTATTCTCCTCATACCATTCCAAAAAAATAGAAAAGGAAGGAAACCTTCCAAATACATTTTATGAGGCCAGCATTAGCCTGATTAAAAAAAAAAAAAACTAAAAAAGACACTACAAGAAAAAAAAATACAGGCCAGTAAGCTTGATGAACATAGAAGCAAAAATCCTCAATAAAATACTAGCAAATAGCATTCAACAATACATTAAAAGGATTGTTCACCATGATCAAGTGGGGAATTTATTCCAGGCATGCAAGGACAGCTCAATATTCACGTACCAATCAACAGAATGAAAGATAAATATCATATTATTATCTCAATAGGTACAGAAAAGGCATTTGACAAAAATCAACATCCATTCAAGATAAAAACTCTCAACAAAGTGGGTTTAGAGGGAACATACCTCAACATAATAGAGGCCGTATATGAAAAACCCACAGCTAACATTATACTAAAAAACTAAAAGCTTTTCCCCTAAGATCAGGAAAAAGACAAGAATGTTCACTCTTGCCTCTTTAACATAGAACTGAAAGTCACATCTGCAGCAATCACACAAGAAGTAAAAGGTCTCCTACTTGGTAACGAAGATTTAAAACTGTCACTATTTGCAGATGACATACTATATATAGAAAACTATATAGAAAATATAGATACTATGTATAGACTCCATCAAAAAACTATTAGAACTAATTAAGTAAATTTGTAGAATACAAAATTAATACACACAAATCAGTAGTGTTTCCATACAATAATAACCAAGTAGCAGAAAGAGAAATTAAGAAGACAGGGTCATTTACAATTGCACCAAAAAGAATAAAATCCCTAGGAATAAACTTAACCAAGGAAATGAAAAACACACACTCGGAAAACTATAAAAAAATGATGAAAGAAATTGCAGAACAGCAGAAACAAATGGAAAGATATTCCATGCTCATGGATTAGAAGAATGTTGTTTAAATGTCCACACTACCCAAAGCAATATACAGATTCAATGTAACCACTATTACAATAGCAACAGCATTTTTCACAGAACTGGAAGAAATAACCCTGATATTTGTATAGAGCTACTAAAGACCAGGAAGCCAAAGCAAACTTGAAAAAGAAGAACAAAACTGGAGATACCACAATCAGATTTCAAGTTATATCACAAAGCCGCAGTAATCAAAACAGTATGGTACTGGCACAAAACTAGACACATAGGTCATTGGAACAGAGGAGAGAGCCCAGAAATAGATGCACACGCATATGGTCAATTAATCTAGGATAGTGGAGGCAAGAATATACAATGGGTGAAAAGACAGTTTCTTCAATAAATAGTGTCGGGAAAAACGGACAGCTATAAGCAAAAGAATGATACTAGACCACTTTCTTACATCATATACAAAAATCAACTCAAAATAGATTAAAGCGTAACTGTGAACATGAAATCATAAAACTCCTAGAAGAAAATATAGGCAGTAATTTCCTTGACATTGGTCATTGCAACATTTTTCCTAGATAGGTCGCCTTAGGCAAAGGAAACAAAAGCAAAAATAAACTATTGGGACTATGCTGAAATAAAAAGCTTTTTCACACTGAAGGTGTAAAACAACAAAGTAACATAACCAAGTAGCTTGACTGAGTCACCCAGGCATCCCCTAGTTAAGATTTCTGACAGTGAACTCTCCCTAAGGGCTGGTCTAAGAAGCTACACCTAGACAAAAGGACAGCTCTAGTATCTTCGACAGTTTCCCTGTTTATATGGTTCAGAAGTATTCCATTTAACAGTGAGTCCCTGTGTGGGTTTTGTTTTTTTCTCCAAGGTCTGCTAATCTATACTCATCTGCATGTGGCTATCATTTAGCCTGGCAACTTAATTGTATTGCTTCTCTGAAATTAGCATCACTGTACCATGAACAATTCCTGGGCAGCACTTCCGATTGCTACTGTAGCTAAATTTCTCTCCCTGGCCACATTTCAGGTTCCTGCCTGATCTGTTTTGGTTTTTCAATTTGCTCATTGGGTTGGCAGGCATAATTTATGGGGCCACTGGCTAGCTGTGGTTTGAGGCCTCTTAGACCCTCAGCTTTCAGGGTTGGTGGCTCTGCTAGTCCCTGCATTCCCTAATGTCCTTTTCATTTCCAAATTTCCCTGTTTGTGTAAACAAAGCCAGAGTTAACTGAGTCTGACTCTGATCCCTTTGCTGTTCTGTGGGGAGTAGAATGAGAGCATATAATTGGTAAACAAACAAACAAACAAAACAAAAAGAAAACAACGTTGCTTAGAAAGAAATGAAGCCAGAGAGATTTCAACTCAGCAGAGGGATTCTAATGACCAAGTACTCAGGCTCTTTCATCTGGACTTTAACTTTTGAAGAACATAAAGTGTCACACAGAGGACATGTTGAATGAGAAGGCAGCTAGGGAATATGACAGGGTTAGTGGGGCAACCAGGGGAAAACTCTGGTTGAATCTGGGTGACCCATGTGAACCAGCAATAAGAAAATCACACTGAGTATTGCAAATTTAGTTGTCCTGCTTAGGGGAAAATGCCATATCCCTTTCTTTTTTAGGTAAAATAGTTGAGCTGTTTGTGTCAGGAAGCTGACATGCACTCAGGATCTTGTAAATCCAGTGACTGGTCTGGACATTTTCTACAGGTTATTTCTACATTTATAACAATTTTTCCAGGTTGATATGATTCCAATTTCATCGATGAGAAAAGAAAGGAAATCTCAGAGACAATAATTAATAAATGAAAGTGTGCTCTTTCAGTAACCGATAGACCCTAATTTGATAGACCCTTTATGTCTCTGAATTCCATGTTCTTACTACTGAAGTAGCTCTGTTTTTGTTTTGTTTTTATTTGGCTCATTGACTTTTCAAGGACCTCATGAAAGTTTTGAATCTTGAGCATGGAAAATTGCATACGGGCCAACATTTTCCTTTGGGTTTTACGGCCTCCAATGGTTAAGAAGCCCTTCATTTTGCCACGGTTCTTTCTGCCAAAACAAAGTGGGACTCGAAGTGCAGAAGACTATAAACTGTGGTATTTGGGGATACATGTGCTTCTTCCCTAACAAAAGTAATTCTCAATCAGGAATGATTAAAGGAAATGATGGGAGTTGAGATCAGCCTCTCTTTTGTACCCCTGACACATATACCTCAAATCTCACTGGGAATTAGTGTTGTAATTGGCTTTGTTACTGATGGCACTGTGTCTTGTTCTTTCAGTGTATTGGTGCTAAAAAACAAAAAAATGTTGAAAATTTCTGTCCTGATAATAAAATACTTGGCTAAATCAAAATTATCTGTCTGTTGGCATAATGTAACGTCACATATTGATGCAACTTTTTGGTTACCACCCACCTCAAAAATTTTGGTGAAAACAGACTTTATACAGTAGTTCTTATACTTGAAATTTCTACATCCATCATCTTTTTCTTTTCTACTTAAAAGATCATGAAAGGTGTATGTCACCAGTCTTACCACATTCTGCATGGAAAATGATAAGCAGTTTTCTTTCCCATATGTCATGATTCATGTTCTAGCCCTGTCCTTTTGGATATGTTAGGGGAAGGACACGCTAAGGCAACTGAGAATCAGCAGGTAATACAAACACTCAGTTATCTGCTGAAGGAGGTGTTCATCACCCAGATGCAGTGGAGAGATACTGGTGATTTCTGAGAATGCTAGTTGTGTGATTGCAGATTTGACTCCACGGGAAGTAAAGAGAACCCGTCCTCACTCTGAATGTAAGTTATTCATGAACTTGGGGATGAAAGGCATGTGGACGGGCTTCAGAAATATAAAATACCTAGTGTTTTCTCTGTGTCAAGGAGAAATACTTTCATCTTCATGAAAGAGAGAACAGAAAGAGAATGCTTTTTCAAGAAAAAACAAACAAACCACAAACAAAAAAAAAAACACACACACACAAAAAAAAACCCCCCAACTTTTGTATTTTCCATGACACACATAGTACAAGATTAGTTTTCTTCCTTCTCTCTCCCCCCAATCCTCTCCTTACCTCCAAACATCTTGGAATCTTAACATTGTGGAGTTAGATTTAGAGAACAAAGAGTGCCTTAAGTGGGAGACAAAAATGTTTAAAATGTACATGCTAATATTTCATGATGTTGAACCATTCTAACAAAGTGTTTGCTTACCATATTCTTTGGTTTTCTCTGTCACTGGCATCAATTTTATGGAATTATATCCTGGTAAGTAAAAATAGCAAGCACTGATATTCACTGATGCTTATTCTCTTCCAGGCACTATGGTCTAAGCACATTATTTAATATACTGCTTGAGACAGTAGTAGGCAGTAGGAACTGATCCCCACTGTCTGTTTTACAGATGGAGAGACTGAGGCCCACAAAGATTAAAACAGAAAATGCCAGACCAGTTTAGGCAAGCAAATGCAGTGAAATACCCCGCCTTAATAGGTATTGTATAGGTTGCACAATTTACACTTGCTTACCGGGTAGCATCAGACTTTACTCCCAACCTGGTTGACTCCAGAGCCTGTGCTAGAAACGCATCCTACTCAAAGTGTCCTCTGTGAATCAACAGCATCACAAAGGAGCTTGTTAGAAACGCAGAATTTCAGACCTTATCCCTCTTGCAGTCCTGGTAAATGTTTTACAGTCAGCTTTTTGGGGGGCTGTGTGTGGAGGGGGTCCATTGTAGTGTTTGCTGATTTCCATGTTGTAAATACTGCTGTCATGCCAGACTATAGACTGCCAACATGACTTCACCTGTCATGTCAGAGTAAGGGAAAGAAGTTAATGGTCTGTTCCATCAAGGCACTAGGAGCCAGCTCCCAACACCACTGCACCTCAGACCTACTGAATCAAAATCTTCATGTCAACAAGTTCTCCAGCCAGTTCATACATTTGAGAAGTACTGGTGCAAACCACTGCTTCATACGGCCTTGTTTTGTGGGTTCCACTGAGGCATTTGGTTGTTGTATGGTGTTTTGCTGCCCCTTCAGCTCCCAACATTTGTCAACTCACAGGACAGGGTTCTGGTTGGCTATGCTGGGCATAGCCCAGAGCAGCAAATGCAGTCCGACTTCTGATTTCTAGAACTCTGTCAGGAGAGCTGAAAAACCAACTCCTTGAACTATTATGCAAGGCTTTTCCTGACAGAGAAAAGCATGTATACTGCAAAACACCTGGGGATCAGAAAGTTAGAATTTTTTGCTTTTCTTTGCAAGTACATAAGCTATTTTGTCATGCCCGAGTGCATTTATTCCACGTGTACAAGGGAGAGAAAACATGGCAATAGGAAGGCTTATACTTTGCAGTATTGTACATACCTTTTATCTGGAACTCAACCTTAATGCAAATACATTTTTTCTTGCTTTGCATGTAGAAAACAGAGATCTATTTAAGGAAGTATTTTATAGGATACAAATTAAGAATAAGACATATTTTGCTCAAGCTCTCACATTTCTTCTACCTGCAGACTGCAGTCTAATAGCTAATGAGTGAAAGAAAATGCCAGAGAAGAGAAGCAATTTAAAAATTATCCAGGGTGCCTGGGTGGCTCAGTTGGTTAAGCGACTGCCTTCGGCACAGGTCACAATCCCGGAGTCCTGGGATCGAGTCCCACAACAGGCTCCTGGCTCATCAAGGAGCCTGCTTCTCCCTCTGACCCTCTCCCCTCTCATGCTGTTTCTCTCTCTCTCTCTCTCTCTCTCAAATAAATAAATAAATAAAATCTTAAAAAAATAAAAAAATAAAAATTATCTAAACAAAAATGAATTATTTAAATTTATGAGAGATAGAGAAGCTAAGGCCCAAAGGGTTGGAGGAATGGGCTAAGTCACATTTTTTTGTGGAGCTGGTCAGTGATGAGGCCAATAACTCTTCTAGCTGCTGCTTCTTAGACTCATTGGTAGTTTACTGAACTTACTTAAAATGTTCCTCCTTTCCCAAACAGGACTGTCTCCTATAATTTCTTCCCCTTTCATCCATTCTGATGACTTTAAAGACTGTCTATAAATTGATGAATCCCAAGTCAATTCTCCAGTCCAAATTTCATTAGCCTATTAGACTTCTTCACATGAATGCTTTGATGCCTTCAATTCAACTTGTCTTTCCAGTTCTTTTTTAAGGCAGTTTTTCCTGTGTTTCCATAGCACTCACATTTCTCCATCAGAGTACTTATAATACTATGTTTGTCAGCAAGCTCAACTGTATATAGCATAGATTCCAAGCCCATGGTAGCAGTGGCTGTGTTTGGTTCATTTCTTTATCCCTAGCACCTAGCATAATACTTCACACATGGTAGAATGATCACAGAGTGCTCAGTATAACAGTGGTACATTGTCCTGAGTTCCTCAGAAGGCAGAGACTGAGGCAAAGGATAATTGCTACTACTTTGTTAGGGAGTACAATCCACTAGACTTGTTATGATAACTGAGAACCAATAGATAATACAAACACTCAGTTAACTACTGAAGGGGGTATTCATCACCTAGATACACTGCAGAGGTACAGGTGATTTCTGGGAATGCTGGTTGTGTGGCTGCAGATTTGACTCTACAGGAAGTCAAGAGAGCCTTTCCCCCTCAATCTAAGATATTCGATGAGTGAGGGTCAGGGGTGGTTTAGCAGAGGGGAGAAAGCCAATGCAAGCTGGCCACTCAAGAAGTTGTTTATAAACTAGTTTCAGGGAGAGACGCGAGAAATACTTTATCCATTGGCTTCTTTCTCCCAGTGGATATAGATTTGTCTCATAAAACACTAACATTTTTTCACTTCTGGTTACTCATGGGTGGGTGTCAAGTGAGGTTCTATAACTAGTCACACCTCAGAGTCAACCGGGTAGCCCTGGGACAAAAGGCAAGAGGTATATAGAATGGTATATGCAGTAATGCTTAAATTAGGTCTTGGGACTTATCCTAGACCCTCTCTCTCTTTTGGGTGGTTCCCCACCTCCAATAAGTCAACATAATTTTATCAAAATATCTCTAAAATATACCTTTTATCTCTTCCTCCACTGCTGTCTTTTTTTTTTAATTTTTAGCATCTCTCTCTTCTTCACTTACATTTATGCCATAATCTTACTTGACCTTTCTGTCTTCCATCTTGCCCCACTGTGAATCATTTCTCTGATTCTAATCCTTCAGTGATGCTTTATTACTATCAAGATAAAGTTTAGTCTCATTAACATGACTAACAAGAATTTTTATGTTCTGATTCATTGCATTTGACCAGCCACATCTGTGTCCATATCCCTCCTCAACCACACCAGGATTATTAAACTTTTACAAAATTGAATGATTTACAAATCCCTGCTATGGTTATGCTCTCTCACACCCCTGGGGCTGGCAAGGTTGCTTCCTCTCCTTGGAAGACTGATCTTTGTCCAGTTAGTTTCTCTTCATCCTTCAAAACTCAACTCAGGTATCAGATCCTCTAGAAATCCTGCCCTAACATTTCTGCTCTAGAAATCACCTGGAGGGCTTGTAGTAACACAGATGGTTGGACCCCATCCCCAAAGTTTCTGATTCAATATTGAATATTCACTTTAATTCTGAGGTGGAGCTTGAAAATGTGTATTTTTTAACAAGTTCCCAATGATGCTGATGCTGCTAGTTCAGAACCACACTTGGAGAAGCATAGCTCTGAAGAAACACCTGTATTTTTCTCTCACGTAGCATTTTACACAACTTATATCGTGGTTTGTTTACTGGTTTCTTTCCTCAATCAGCATGTATTCATTGAAGGGCAAGAGCAATGTCTTACTCATCACTGTATTAAGGCACTTGGCACTGTGCCTGGCACATGGGTGCTATGTTAATAGAGGGAACGGGGTAAAGTAGGAAGGAAGAAAGACACTTTTTAATAAGACTGGAAGATAGAGAAAATTAGATGCAGAAATCTTCAGAAAACACCCACAGACCAATGTTCTATAATTTTGGCATAAAATACTATTAAACTACTAAACTGGTATATTCTATTAAGTACCATGGAGTGGAGCCAGTGCAATGTAGTGGCTACGAGTATGGGCTCTGGCATCATACAGCCTTATTTTAACTCCTTGTTCCGATCTGTGATGTTAGGCCTGTTACTTGATCCCTCTCTAAAATTTAGTTTTTACACTTATAAAATGGGAATAATAAAAATGGTACCTAATGGGGTTGTTCTAATGTTTAACTAAGGTAATACATGTTTTTTAGTAGTCTTTAGTGTATTAGAAGCACTCAGTAAGTAAATGTTAACTACCATTTTATTATCTGTTCTTTAAATGCTTAGTTGCAAAATGATGTGATTTTAGCAATTTAATAGACATGAGCACCAAAAAACCTGAATGTGAGTTAAGTTGCTTTTTCCTTAGGAGGGACTTTTGTGCTATGAAGCATTGTGTTTATTTTAAACTCTATATAAATAAGTATAAATATAAATTAGAGAGAGAGTGAGTGCATGAGAGTGAGGAGAGGGACAAAGGAAGAGGGAGAAGAGAGAAAGAATCTCAAGCAGACTACCCACTGAACGTGGAGCCCGAGGTGGGGCTCTATCTCAAGACCCTGAGATCACAACCTGAGCTGAAATCAAGAGTCAGGTGCTTAACCAACTGAGCCACCCAGGAGCCCCTCTAAATATATTTTTAATTCAGATGGTTCTTACTGAGGTGGAAAATGGATTAAGGAAGAAAGTGATTTTGGCTTGGTAAGATAAATTGTGTATTTTCCACTTGAAATTCATTTTTTAAATATTCACATCCACAAAAGGGAAAAAAATCTTCAAAAGGACCAATCTGCTGAAAGAGTATTTCCAGTGAAATAACTTAAGGTTAGAGACACCATTTTATCCAAAGATCTGAAAGGACTTAGAAGTCATTAACTAAATATCCCTCCAAAGTACCTTTGACACATGATACACCAATTTTATGGTTAGAAAATGCCTGTCAAATGAAAACATTCAGAAGCAGGATACTGGTGTTCCCATTGGCAGCCGAGGTCAGAAAGTAAAACACTATGAAAGAGAATGAAACTGAAAAGAATTTTTAGACATCTGTACTGAGGGGTCATCTGTAGACCTCACATGAAAACAGTCTTTCTCTCAATGACTAAAAGTACAGGGGAAATAATTTTAATAGTCTTTTTCCTTCTCTTGCTGTTCATTCACCTGTTCAATAGATACTTAAAGTCTAATATGTTCAATGGTGTGCTCATCATTTCTCTTACACTACCTCTTTTAATTTTCATACCTTTTTATGAAGGAAATACTTAGAAAGCAGAAGTTTATAAGGCCTTGGAAGCATTCCTCAGTTGCCTGGTGGTTGGAGAAGTGAGTTTTTCTAACTCCAGATGCTGGGTTCTAATCCCATTGCTACTCCACAGAGCTAAAGGTGCCATGGCAGCCAAAACTTGAAAATGATTGTCTGAATGTGAATATATAAACTATTACCTGTGCTAGTTAAAGAACTTTACTTTTGATATTAATTTAATTGTGCATTTTAAACAGCATATTCTAAAATTTGGAATAGAGTTGTTTTTTTCCCCAGTTTCATTTTTCATGGAAGTATCTGATTTAAATTATGGACATGCATCTTCTTTGCCCTCATAAGGACTCAGTTTTGAGTTTTCTAACAGTTTTCCAAAGCAAATGATTTTTACTTCCATCTAGAGTGTTTGGTGTTTGTGACAGCACTTTTGGTATCTGTGTCTCCTGTTATCATAAAAATGTTATTCAAAGCCACCAGTACTGGAGGGGAAGAGATGGCAGAGGAGTAGGGGACCCTGTGCCAACCAGTCCCCGGAAATGAGCTGGATATCTACCAGACCACTCTGAACACCCATGAAATCAGCCTGAGATGTAAGAAGATGGATCTGGATCTCTACAAACAGAATATCGCAGGCGGTTGGTTTCGAGGTATGAAGCAGGGAGCCATGATTCCGCAGGCAGATATCAGAGGATAAATGGCAGGGGGAGGGAGCCTGGCTGTGGGGATCCTACACCGCTGGTGAGTGACAGCCTCGTGCGCTGGGGACGGGGCACAGACTCACAAACCGGTAGCGTCGGGGAAAGGACTTTAGGGCAGCCCCCCGGATGGAAAACCAGAGCGGCGGGGCCGCACATCTAAAGTGGCTGGCGACTTTAGAAGCACAAAGGGCAGAGACGAGCCTGGACCTGGAGGCGAGGACTGGGAGCACTGTGGAGGTGCGCACAACTCATGATGCTTCAGTTTATAGCAGCACACACACAAACAGAGATGGTGTGGCCTGGAGCACTAACTGAAGAACAGACTGTGATCGCTGTGTTCTGAGGCAGAGTTGGAAACGGTCTCTTCTGCTCTGACTCTCAGAAGAACATAGAAAGCCAACAGGGAAAGCCGCCAGAGAACAAAAGCCCCCAAAACCTGGTTTTCACTGAGCTCATTCCCCCACCACAGGGGGCAGGGCAACTCTGCCCAAACAGGGTTGCCTGAGTAACAGTGTGGCAGTCTCCACCCCCAGAAGACAGGCTGGGAGAACAAGAGGCCAGCAACCCTAAGGTCCCTAGAAAACAGGTGCATCTTGCTTGGGTTCTGGTCAATAATTTGGACTCTATACATTCCCTCAACCACCCCTCAACAGAATGACTAGGAGAAGGAACCCCCAACATAGGAAAGACTCAGACTATGACTTATGCCACAGATTTACAAATGGATTCAGATATAACCAAGATGTTGGAGATGGATTCAGCCTCGCGATTGTGAAGATAATAGCGAGAATGGAGAAATCGATTAATGGCAACATAGAGTCTCTAAGGGCAGAAATGAAAGCTGAATTGGCAAAACTTAAAAATGCTATCAATGAAATCCAATCTAATCTAGATAATCTAACAGCTAGGATAAGTGAGGCAGAAGAATGAATAAGTGACCTTGAAGACCAATTAATAGAAAAAAAGGGAAAAGAGGAGGCCAGGGAAAAACAACTCAGAATCCATGAAAATAGAATCAGAGAAATAAGTGACACCATGAAACATTCCAATGTCAGAATTATTGGAATCTCTGAGGGGGTGGGAGAGAGAGAGGACTAGAAGATATATTTGAGCAAATCGTAGCTGAAAACTTCCCTAATCTGGGGAATGAAACAAACATTTGTGTCCTAGAGGCAGAGAGGAATCCTCCCAAGATCAAGGAAAACAGGCCAACACCCCAGCATGTAATAGTAAAACTCGCCAATCTTAGAACCGAGGAAACCATCTTAAGGGCAATTAGGGGGAAGAGATTCCTTATGTACAGAGGGAGGAACATCAGAATAACATCAGACCTATCCACAGAGACCTTGCAAGCCAGAAAAGGCCTGGCGAGACATATTCAGGGTACTAAACAAAAAGAATATGCAACCAAGAATACTTTATCCAGCAAGGCTGTCATTTAGAATGGATGTAGAGATGCAGAGCTTCCAAGACTGGCAGAAACTGAAAGAATATGTGACCACTAAGCCAGCCCTGAAGGAAATATTAAGGCGGGTTCTATAAAAGGAGAAAGATCCCAAGAGTGATATAGAAAAGAAATTTACAGGGACAATCTATAAAAACAAGGTCTTCACAGGCAACATGATGACAGTTAATTCATATCTTTCAATAATCACTCTCAACATGAATGGCCTAAATGCTTCCATAAAACGGCACAAGGTGGCAGATTGGATAAAAAGATAGGACTCATCCATATGCTGTCTACAAGAGACTCATAGTGAACCTAAAGATACATCCAGACTGAAAGTGAAGGGATGGAGATCCATCTTCCATGCCAATGGACCTCAAAGGAAAGCTGGGGTAGCAATTCTTATATCAGACAAATTAGATTTTAAACTAAAGACTGTAGTTAGAGACACAGAAGGACACTATATCATTCTTAAAGGGTCTATCCAACAAGAAGATCTAACAGTTGTAAACATCTATGCCCCCAACATGGGAGCGGCCATCTACATAAGCCAACTGTTAACCAAAATAAAGAGTCATATTGATAACAATACGTTAATTGTAGGAGACCTCAATACTCCACTCTCAGCAACAGACAGATCATCTAAGCAGAAAATCAACAAAGAAACAAGAGTTTGAATGACACACTGGACCAAATGGACCTCATAGATCTATACAGAACATCCCACCCTAAAACAACAGAATACTCATTCTTCTCAAGCACACATGGATCTTTCTCCAGAATAGACCACATACTGGGTCATAAATCAGGTCTCAACCGATACCAAAAGACTGAGATTATTCCCTGCATATTCTCAGACCATAATGCTTTAAAAACTGGAACTCAATCACAAGAAAAAATTTGGCAGAAATTCAAACACTTGGAAGATAAAGATTACTCTGCTTAAGAATGTTTGGGTCAACCAGGAAACCAAAGAACTGAAACAATTCATGGAAACCAATGAGAACGTAAACATGTCGGTCCAAAACCTATGGGATACTGCAAAGGTGGTCCTAAGGGGGAAATACATAGCCATCCAAGCCTCACTCAAAAGAGTAGAAAAATCCCGAATTCACCATCTAACTCTATACCTTAAAGAACTAGAGAAAAAGAAACAAACGATGCCTAAACCATGCATTAGAAGAGAAATAATTAAGATTAGAGCAGAGATCAATGAATTAGAAACCAGAAACCCAGTATATCACATCAACGACACTAGAAGCTTGTTCTTTGAAAGAATTAATAAGATCAATACACCACTGGCCAGACTTATCCAAAAGAAAAGAGAAAGGACCCAAATTAATAAAATTATGAATGAAAGGGGAGATATCATGACTGACACCAAGGAAATAGAAACAATTATTAGAAATTATTATCAGTAACTATATGCCAATAAACTGAGCAACCTGGATGAAATGGATGCCTTCCTGGAAACCTATAAACTCCCAAGACTGAAACAGGAAGAAACTGACAACCTGAATAGGCCAATAACCAGTAACGAGATTGAAGCAGTGATCAAAAACCTCTCAAAAAACAGGAGTCCAGGGCCTGATGGATTCCCTGGGGAATTCTACCAAACATTCAAAAAAGAAGTAATACCTATTGTCCTGAAGCTGTTTCAAAAAATAGAAACAGAAGGAAAGCTTCCAGACTCATTGTATGAGGCCAGCATTACCTTAATCCCCAAACCAGGCAAAGACCCCATCAAAAAGGAGAATTTTTCAGACTGATATCCCTGATGAATATGGATTCCAAAATCCTCAACAAAATCCTACCTAAGAGGATCCAACAATACATTAAAAGGATCATCCACCACGACCAAGTGGGATTTATCCCCAGGATGCAAGGGTGGTTCAACATTTGCCAATCAATCAACGTGATGGAACCCATTAATAAAAGGAGAGAGAAGAACCATATGGTCCTCTCAATTGATGCAGAAAAAGCATTTGACAAAATACAGCACCCTTTCCTGATTAAAACTCTTCAGAATATAGGGATAGGGGGAACATTCCTCAAGTTCATAAAATCCATCTACGAAAAACCCACAACGAATATCATCCTCAAAGGGGAAAAGATGAGAGGCTTTCCCTTAAGGTCAGGAAGCGTGTCAAGGATGCCCACTCTCGCCACTATTGTTCAACATATTCTAGCAACAGCAATCAGACAACAACAAGAAATAAAATGTATTCAAATTGGCAAAGAAGAAGTCAATCTCTCTCTTTTTGCAGATGACATGATATTTTATTTAGAAAACCCAAAAGACTCCACCCCCAAATACTAGAACTCATACAGCAATTCAGTAATGTGGCAGGATACAAAATCAATGCACAGAAATCAGTTGCTTTCTTATACACTAACAATGCAACTGTAGAAAGAGAAATTAGAGAAACGATTCCATTTACAATAGCACCAAAAACCATAAGATACCTCGGAGTAAACCTAACCAAAGAGGTAAAGGATCTATACTCTAGGAACTACAGAACACTCATGAAAGAAATTGAAGAAGACACAAAAAGATGGAAAAATATTCCATGCTCATGGATCAGAAGAATAAACATTGTTAAAATGTCCATGCTACCCACAGTATTCTATACCTTCAACGCCATCCTGATCAAAATTCCAATCACATTTTTCAAAGTGCTGGAACAAATAATCCTAAAATTTGTATGGAATCAGAAAAGACACCGAATCGCCAAGGAAATGTTGAAAAAGGAAAACAAAGCTGGGGGCATCATGTCTGATTTCAAGCTATATTATAAAGCAGTGATCACCAAGACAGCATGGTACTGGCACAAAAACAGACATATAGACCAATGGAACAGAATAGAGAGCCCAGATATAGAACCTCAACTCTATGGTCAAATAACCTTCGACAAAGCCGGAAAAAATATGCAATGGAAAAAAGTCTCTTCAGTAAATGGTGCTGGGAAAATTGGACAGCCACATGCAGAAGAATGAAACTCAACCATTCTCTAACACCATACACAAAGGTAAACTCAAAATGGATGAAAGACCTCAATGTGAGACAGGAATCCATCAAAATCCTAGAGGAGAACATAGACAGTAACCTCTCTGGCATTGGCCACAGCAACTTCTTTCAAGATACATCTCCAAAGGCTAGTGAAACAAAAGCAAAAATGAACTTTTGGGACTTCATCAAGATAAAGTTTCTGCACACCAAAGGAAATAGTCAATGAAACAAAGAGGCAACCCACAGAATGGAAAAAGATATTTGCAAATGACACTACGGATAAAATGCTGGTATTCAAGATCTATAAAGAACTTCTCAAACTCAACACCCAAAAAACAAATAATCCAGTCCAAAAATGGGCAGAAGATATGAACAGACACTTCTCCAAAGAAGACATACAAATGGCTAACAGACACATGAAAAAATGTTCATCATCATTAGTCATCAGGGAAATTCAAATCTAAACCACCCTGAGATACCACCTTACACCAGTTAGAATGGCAAAAATTGACAGGGCAGGAAACAAAAAAATGTTGGAGAGGTTGTGGAGAAAGGGGAAGCCTCTTACACGGTTGGTGAGAATGCAAGTTGGTACAGCCACTTTGGAAAACTGTGTGGAGGTGCCTCAAAAATTTAAAAATAGAGCTACCCTATGACCCAGCAATTGCACTCCTGGGTATTTACACCAAAGACACAGATGTAGTGAAAAGAAGGGCCATATGCACCCCAGTGTTCATAGCAGCAATGTCCACAATAGCCAAACTGTGGAAAGAGCTGAGATGCCCTTCAACAGATGAATGGATAAAGATGTGATCCATATATACCCTGGAATATTCCTCAGCCATCAGAAAGGATGAATACCCAGCTTTTCCATCAACATGGATGGGACTGGAGGAGATTATGCTAAGTGAAAAGTCAAGCAGAGAAAGTCAATTATCATAAGGTTTCACTTATTTGTGGAACGTAAGGAACAGCATGGAGGACATTAGGAGAAGGAAGGGAGAAATGAAGGGGGGCAGGAAATCGGAGGGAGAGATGAACCATGAGAGACTATGGACTCTGAGAAACAAACAGAATTTTAGAGGGGTGGGGGGTGGGGGAATGGGTTAGCCTGGTGATGGGTATTAAGGAGGGCACGTACTGCATGGAGCACTGGGTGTTAGATGAAAACAATGAATCGTGGATCACTACTTCAAAAACTAATGAGGTATTGTATGGTGACTAACATAAAATAATAAAATTAAACAACAACAACAAGAAAAACAAAGTCACCAGTACTTAATTGTAGTGGTTTTGATGGCTCTTTTTGTTATTTATCTTTAATCTGTATATCTTTTTTAAAAAATTTTTATTGTTATGTTAATCACCATACATTACAACATTAGTTTTTGGTGCAGTGTTCCAAGATTCATTGTTTTTGAATAACACCCAGTGCTCCATGCAGAATGTGCCCTCTTTAATACCCATCACCAGGCTAACCCATTCCCCCAACCCCCTCCCCTCTAGAACCCTCAGTTTGTTTTTCAGAGTCCATCCTCTCTCATTGTTCGTCTCCCCCTCCGACTTACTCCCCTTCATTCTTCCCCTCCTGCTATCTTCTTCTTTTCCTTTTTTCTTAACATATGTTGCATTATTTGTTTCAGAAGTACAGATCTGTGATTCAACAGTCTTGCACAATTCACAGCGCTCACCAAAGCACATACCCTCCCCAATGTCTATCACCCAGCCACCCCATCCCTCCCACCGCCCACCATCCAGCAACCCTCAGTTTGTTTCCTGAGATTAAGAATTCCTCATATCAGTGAGGTCATATGATACATGTCTTTCTCTGATTGACTTATTTCACTCAGCATAACACCCTCCAGTTCCATCCACGTCGTTGCAAATGGCAAGATCACATTCCTTTTGATGGCTGCGTAATATTTCATTGTGTATATATACCACTTCTTCTTTATCCATTCATCTGTCGATGGACATCTTGGCTCTTTCCACAGTTTGGCTATTGTGGACATTGCTGCTATAAACATTGGGGTGCATGTACCCCTTCGGATCCCTACATTTGTATCTTTGTGGTAAATACCCAGTAGGGAATGCACCCATTTCTTCCAGGTTATCTAATTTGCTGGCGTAGAGTTGCTCATAATATGTTCTTAGAATTGTTTGTATTTCCTTGGTGTTGGTTGTGATCTCCCCTCTTTCATTCATGATTTTGTTGATTTGGGTCATTTCTCTTTTCTTTTGGATAAGTCTGGCCAGGGGTTTATCAATCTTTTTAATTCTTTCAAAGAACCAGCTCCTAGTTTCGTTGATTTGTTCTACTGTTCTTTTGGTTTCTAGTTCATTGATTTCTGCTCTGATCTTTATTATTTCTCTTCTCCTGCTGGGTTTAGGCTTTATTTGCTGTTGTCTCTCTAGCTCTTTTAGGTGTAGGGTTAGGTTGTGTATTTGAGACCTTTCTTGTTTCTTGAGAAAGGCCTGTATTGCTATATACTTTCCTCTCAGGGCTGCTTTGCTGCATCCCAAAGATTTTGAACAGTTGTGTTTTCACTTTCATTGGTTTCCATGAATTTTTTAAATTCTTCTTTAATTTCCTGGTTGACCCATTCATTCTTAGTAGGATGCTGTTTAGCCTCCATGTATTTGAGTTCTTTCCGACTTTCCTCTTGTGATTCAGTTCTAGTTTCACAGCATTCTGGTCCGAAAATATGCAGGTAATAATCCCAATCTTTTGGTAATGGTTGAGACCTGATTTGTGACCTAGGATGTGATCTATTCTGGAGAATGTTCCATGGGCACTAGAGAAGAATGCATGTTCTGTTCCTTTGGGATGGAATGTTCTGAATATGTCTGTGAAGTCCATTTGGTCCAGTGTGTCATTTAAAGTCTTTATTTCCTTGTTGATCTTTTGCTTAGATGATCTGTCCATTTCAGTCAGGGGGGTGTTAAAGTCCCCCACTATTATTGTATTGTTGTCAATGTGTTTCTTTGCTTTTGTTATTAATTACCTTATGTAACTGGCTGCTCCTATGTTAGGGGCATAGATATTTACAATTCTTAGATCTTCTTGTTGGATAGACCCTTTAAGTAGGATATAGTGTCCTTCCTCATCTCTTGTTACAGTCTTTGTTTTAAAATCTAGTTTGTCTGATATAAGGATTGCCACCCCAGCTTTCTTTTGGTGTCCATTAGCATGGTAAATGGTCTTCCACCCCCTCACTTTCAATCTGGGGGTGTCTTTGGGTCTAAAATGAGTCTCTTGCAGACAGCATATTGATGGGTCTTGTTTTTTAATCCAATCTGATAGCCTGTGTCTTTTGATTGGGGCATTTATCCCATTTACATTCAGGGTAACTATTGAAAGGTATGAATTTAGTGCCATTGTATTGCCTGTAAGGTGACTCTTATTGTATATTGTCTGTGTTCCTTTCTGGTCTATGCTGCTTTTAGGCTCTCTCTTTGCTTAGAGGACCCCTTTCAATATTTCTTGTAGGGCTGGTTTCGTGTTTGCAAATTCCTTTAGTTTTTGTTTGTCCTGGAAGGTTTTTTATCTCTCCTTCTATTTTCAATGACAGCCTAGGTGGATATAGTATATTTTTCTCGTTTAGTGCTCTGAAGTTATCATGCCAGTCCTTTCTGGCCTGCCAGGTCTCTGTGGATAGGTCTGTTGCCAATCTAATGTTCTACCATTGTAGGTTACATATGTCTTCTCCCGAGCTGCTTTCAGGATTTTCTCTTTGTCTGTGAGACTCGTAAGTTTTACTATTAGATGTCGGGTTGTTGACCTATTTTTATTGATTTTGAGGGGGGTTCTCCATGCCTCCTGGATTTTGGTGCCTGTTTCCTTCCCCACATTAGGGAAGTTCTCTGCTATTATTTGCTCGAATATATCTTCTGCCCCTCTCTCTCTTTCTTCTTCTTCTGGGATCCCAATTATTCTAATGTTGTTTCATCTTATCGTATCGCTCATCTCGAATTCTGCCCTCGTGATCCAGTAGTTGTTTATCTCTCTTTTTCTCAGCCTCTTTTTTTCCATCATTTGGTCTTCTATATCGCTGATTCTCTCTTCTGCCTCATTTATCCTAGCAGTTAGTGCCCCCATTTTTTATTGCACCTCATTAATAGCCTTTTTGATTTCGACTTGGTTAGATTTTAGTTCTTTTATTTCTCCAGAAAGGGTTTCTCTAATAACTTCCATGCTTTTTTCAAGCCCAGCTAATATCTTTAAAGTCATGATTCGGAACTCTAGGTCCAACATCGTACTGATGTCCGTATTGAGTAGGTCCCTGGCAGACGGTACTATCTCTTGTTCTTTTTGTTGAGGTGAATTTTTTCGTCCTGTCATTTTGTCCAGAGGAGAATAGATGAATGAGAGAACAAAATGCTAACAGGTTAACAACGTCCCCAGCAAATATACTCTATACAAATCAGAAAAGACCTGAAACCAGGGGAAAAGAAAGGGAAATAAAGAAAAAAGAGAAGAAAAAAAAAAAGAAAAAGATAAAAACAAAAACAGAACAATACAGAAAAACAGAATATGATCAAATATGATCAGGCTAGTGCATAGATCAGTGCCACACACTAAATTTTGGGCATAATTTGATCTGTTAGAAAAAAGTGCCTCCTAAAATTTTAAAGAAAGAAAGACTTATATATGTACAAAATAAGGGTTGATACAATGAAGGGATGGAAGATGACTGTAAAGATGAAAATTATAAAAGATTTTATAAAAGGAATTGATAAGATATTGTTTGAAAAAAGAAAGAAGAAGATTTAAAAAAAAAGAAAAAAAAGGGAGAGAATGTGATCAGGCAGGAGACCATCACACTAGTGATTTAGGGTATATTTTGATCTGTTAGAAGAAACTGTATTTCAAAATTTACAGGAGAGAACAACTTATATATATATGCCAAAAATAAGGGTAACTACTATGAAGGGATAAAATATGACTCTAAAAATGAAAAATAAAAAAAAAATTTTTAAAAAGGGATTGATAAGATGTTGGTTGAAAAAGGGAAAAAGAAAAATTAACAAAAAGTTAAAAAAATTAACTTTGGAAAAACTAATGAATCATGGTAAAGAAGCCATGGATTCTACGTGCAGTATTTCCCTAGCGCTGGAGTTCTCCTGTTCTCCTTGATCGGTAAGCTTGGTCTTGGCTTGCTGGCTGTTCGTGCTGATCTTCTGTGGGAGGGGCCTGTTGCCGTGGTTCCCAAATGTCTTTGCCGGAGGCTGAATTGCCCCGCCCTTGTTGGTCCGGGCTAAGCAAGCTGCTCGGGTTTGCTCTCAGGAGCTTTTGTTCCCTTGCAAGCTCTCCGTACAGCTTTGGAGGACCAGGGTGAAAATGGTGGCCTCCCAATCTCCACCCGGAGGAGCTGAGAACTCAGGGTCCCGCTCCTCAGTGCACCTCCAGAGAAAAGTAGTCACTCCCGTGTCCCTCGTTTCTGGCCGCACTCCGTGCTCACCCGGCCTGTGACCGAGCATTTCTATCTCTGGCACCCGACCCCGTGTGGAGTCTCCAAACCCAGCAGATCCCTGCGGCACGCTCCCGTGCCGCTCGTCCCAGAGGAGGAAGGGGAGTCTCCCCAGCTCTGCCGCTTGTTGGGTCCCTGCTGGAGGAGCAGTGGCCCGATTGGGCCACGGATCACAGTTTATGGCAACCCCGAGCTGAGAGCCCACGCCTGGGCTCCGTCTCTGCATCCTGCTTCCCGGCTCCAATACCTGGGAGTTCTGCTGCACTCAGGCACCCCCGAAAGGGTCCTGAGACCACACTGTCCCACGAGGGTTCCATCCCCTGCTTAGCCACTGGAGCGACGTCCCTCAGCGGAGCCGACTTCTAAAAGTTCTGATTTTGCGCTCCGCGGCTTTATCATTTGCCAGAAGTGGCCGATGGAGGCCCCCTCCCCCACTGTCTATTCTCCCGAATATCGCCTCGGATTCACTTCTCCACACGTCCTACCCTCCAGTAAGTGGCCGCTTCTCTGTTCAGAGAGTTGTTGCTACTCTCTTCTTCGATCTCCTGTTGAGTTCGTAGGTGTTCAGAATGTTTTGATCCCTATTCAGCTGAATTCCTGAGACCAGACGAAATCCAGGTCTCCTACTCCTCTGCCCTTTAATCTATATATCTTAATGCATATATTATCTAATGTATACAATGTATTTATTATAATGGAATGTATATATGAATATTTATATATTATATTGTGCAGCTTACTGAATGGATCCTGAAAAGATGGTACGAAGTCTCTCTTACAATGATGTTCAATGCTTTCAATTAAAAAAATCATACCTCTCAAGAATAATTACTGAATTCATGGTAAATTTCTTTTTTTTTTTTAACTGATTCTGTCAAGCAACTTTCATGTACATCCAAAACTAATATCATTTCTCAGGCTACGATGACTTACTCAAATAGTATTAATTTTTTTTCCCAAATGAAGTATTTAGGAGAACTTCTTTCATATAAAAGACTTGCTAGCACTAGGGTGCTATGAAAAGCCATCATTTTCTTTTCTCAGAGTTTTTTTTTTGTTTTTGTTTGTTTGTTTTGAGTGGAGGACTAAAGATCTTATTCCTTTTCTTTAAGCATATTCAGTAACCATGGTATTCAAAGGTAGAAGTTCTATGAAGATTTTGAAAAGTGACCCAAAAGGGTCATTCCTGTTTCTATTCTTGTTATCTTTCTGTCTCCTATGTTGTCTGTTTCATCCCAAGACTGATTCTCCTTCAGCCACATAGTAGCTGCCAAAGGTGCTATGCACATGTGGGAAGAAAGGAGTGAGGGAAAAATGTTTTCCCTACCATTTAACAAAAGACTTACTTTAGTCTTGTGGGGCTAAGTTAGATTACATGCTAACCCTTGCATCAACCCATGTGACCACAGAAAAGTCAAGCATAAATTGACTTGGTCCAGTAAGGGTTCACTCTGCAGCTGGAGATGTATAAATACTTTTCAAACTGCATAGCTATTGTGCAGGGAGGGAGGGGTGAAAGCAGATGCTGGGGTATTCACTCTGGGTTTCCCATGGAGCAATACTGTAGCAATACTGACTCCATGTTGACAGTGCTATCCCACAGCACTGTTAGGCCTTCTTCCTCATTTGATTTCTATAGCAATTCCAAAGTGACAGGGTGTAAGTCAGATCATTTCCATTTGATGGGCAAGAGCACTGAATTCAGTGTGGTTAAGTTAACCTAAACTCATATTTACTTCTCTTTAGCTCCAAGTTCAACACTTAGTAGACACTTGATCTTTTTGTCAAAATAACTGGTTGAAAAGTTAATAACTGAATCAAACCACACATTTGTCATCACATTGCCTAAAGAAACTTGCTATATTGAATTGTTAAATTTTTGCTGTCCCATTCTTCAGCAATAGTAATGAGTGACAGGAGACAATGTTGCTTAGGGGGATGGAGGGAGAGTCAGAAATCAAACCTGCTTTGGTTTGCATCTTTGTTTTCTAGAAGTTCAGTCGTTTAATAGCCTCTCAATTAAATAGGGTCACAGATTGTAGTCTGCTTTCTATTTTTGTCTTAGAAAGTTTGCTGCCACTTTGCTACTACTGTAATTTAGAGAAAGCCAAGATGCCAGTACGCCAGGGGAGCTAGAAGCCATCTAGAAACTTTCCAATGTCCACAGGGAGGGTTCTGTATGATAATTTGCCAAGTATAGAATGAATATTCCTGAATAAAAACTCAAAGGGAAAAATCTCCAAATTGGGAGGCTTGCTTATATTACCTCTCTTGTTAATGTCCCTCCCACTATTTAATATGGATATTGGTGATTATGGTAGAAAATGGCTGGAATGAGGGGAAAATTGTGAAAATACCACAATTGGGGCCTATATAAATTTAGAAATAATTAACTGCTAATGATGGTATTAATGGATTCCATTATTTGCTTTCAGAATGCCAATAAATGCCACGATATCAACAATGCTCCCTAAAATTTTTGTGGACATGCATATTTTTTCTCTGTTACCTTAGTACCCTAAAGAGACTACAACTTTATGTTACATAGGCATTGAAAAGGTAGTTCTAGTGTTAGTAACAAACACTAAGAGTAGAATGTGCATGCAATATACATAGATATTCCTATCAGAAAATGGAAAATATTCATTCATTCAACAGAGATCAAGCACTGTAATTACTGGACAAGGCTCTTTTCAAAATGCTAGGAATAGAGGAATAGATTAAATCTACTCATACCTCTTTAATCAAGCATAGCAGGAACTCATATATACAAATAGTAAAATACATGGGACTATATTTAATGATAAGAATTTGCATAAATTCCAAATTCAGTAGAGAAGAAGGATCTACCTGACCAAACTAAAAAACTATAAAACAACAGTACAGATGAATTTCAAATATGGGGTTCTGTAAATAAGTGATAGGGAATCTCAGATGACAGAGGCTCTTGAAGGAGCGTTCTCAGAAGAGATGGGATTTGTGTGAAATATTTATGAACGGAAAAACCCCTGACAGTAAGTAGGTGTGGTGCGAGTGTACTCATAGTGAGATGGATGAGGTTTGTTTAAGGAGAAGTGTGCTTGAGGTCAAAGGTAGTTTAAAACAAAGGGGGGTGGGAGGACGGTTTGAGGCCCAAGTGTAATATGCCTTTGGGAAAAGACTGGGCTCCATAAGTCCCTTACTAGACGTGCTGCCTGGTGTTATTAATACTTCTCTTACCTCCTAGAGGTTAGGAATGTGAGAACACATGCATATGCATTTCCAAGGTTCTTCAGCATCACATAGTCACCGTCCCTCAAAACACACATGCGCCCGCGCACACACACACACACACATATCCTCCCTATTCTCTGGATTATATTTTCTATTCTTTTCTTGGTAAAGATTCATCTTCTCATCTACACAGGCAATTTTGAATTTCTCTGCTCATATTTCTTGGCTTCAGATACATTATTTCCCTTAGCTAGTAGCCTCCATGATTTTTTGCTGCAAATAGGACTTTATTTCTTCCCAGTCTACCTTTTTCCATGTTGCCACGCTGTTGCTGTAGAATTTAAATCAGTAATGCATTTAGGTAGACAGTTTCTATGAAAAGCACAAATCAACATAGAGTCACAGCATATCCAATTTGCTGTGCACAGTTGGTGTTTTATAAAGGGCTGTAACTGAGAAGAATTCAACTCCTGTTTTACGCTCTCTTATCATGGCAATTATCATGGAGATTTAGAGCAGTGAACAAAACAAAACCTTCCTTTTGGGGAGAGAAGTCAAGTAAATATGAATAACTATCAGTAGAAGAGATGACATATATGGGGTGGTGCTGATATAATGAAATGGGTTGTATCTAAATATAAGCCAATATTGTGTTCAAAATCTGATCTATTAATAATGAAATAATCTAATTTAAAACTTTACAAGGTTTTAAAAGGCTTAAAAACACAAAGGCCAGAGGAGAGGGGTGCAAGATGGCAGCATAGGAACACCCTGAACTCATCTCCCAGACACACCAAACCTATACCTTATATAGAGAGAGCAATTACTCTCTCTCTATATATAGACCGAGCACTTTCTACACAACAAAAGATACAGGGACCACCCAGAGAATGGCAACAGAGATGGAGACATAGTAATGATGGGAACCCCACTCCTAATGTGGCAACTCGCAGTAGGGAGGGATATCCTTACTGAGGGGCCTATGAGCACATTTGCCTGACTTGGGGCACAGCAAAAAAACAAGAACAGTGGTTTAAAGACCGAACAGATTATAAGTGAAGGAAACTTATATACTAAGACTAAAGCTCTGCCAAACAATGGGAAAATTGCTGGAACTTTCTCCAGGGTTGGAGGTACTAGAAAGCACCATTGTTTATGTTTCCCCTTTTTAGCCTGGAGGGGAGCAACTTCAAGTGTTCTAGCTAGTCCACCACCTCAGTGAGCCCTGGCTCCTATCCCACATCAATTCCTGCCATTCCTCCAAGATAGCCCCTACTGCTCAGGCATGTCCCAGTTCCAGCTTTCCCACCAAACCTGCCCTGGCATGGGGCACATTGGGAAACCCCCAGCTTATGCCCATCATGCTTCCAGTCATCTTACCAAGGCAGCCATGGTATGAAAAATGCCAGGATACAGGGCGCCTGGGTGGCTCAGTCGTTAAGCGTCTGCCTGCAGCTCAGGTCATGATCCCGGGGTCCTGGGATCGAGCCCCACACCGGGCTCCCTGCTCCGCGGGAAGCCTGCTTCTCCCTCTCCCACTCCCCCTGCTTGTGTTCCTGCTCTCGCTGTGTCTCTCTCTGTCAAATAAATAAATAAAATCTTACAAAAAATTTAAAAAAAATCTGAAAAATACCAGGATACCCCTGACCTTACCCACTTTAGCTTTACCCATCCCACCACAGAGGCACCTATGAGAAGCACCCCAGCCTGCACCTGCTTCAGCTCCAGCTGTATCACTAGGGTCTCCCCTACGCAGAATAATCCAGCCTGTGCCCCACCCCCAGCTCCAGCCATTCCCACCAGGGCAGCACTGGTGTGCATCCCATGAGGACTCACCAGACTAAGCCTACTTCCATTCCAACCAGCATGCCAGAGCATCCCCTGCAAGGAATACCCCAGCCCATGTCTTTCCCGTTTGCATTCTCCCACCCAAGTGGACCCAGTACAGAGTGCTCTGGGACCCTGTACTCTCTACCCACTCCAGCTCTAACCATTTCACATAGAGGCTAAACAACATGCTACTAATGGGTCAATGAAGAAATCAACCCGTCAACCAACGGGTCAATGAAGAAATCAAATAGGAAATAAAAAAAATACATGGAGACATGAAAATGGAAAAAAAATCAGATTAAAATCTTTGGGATACAGCAGAAAGAGTTCTAAGAGGGAACTTTATAGTGATATAGGACTACCTGAAGAAACAAGAAAAAATCTCCAATAAGCAATTAACCTATGCCTAAAGGGATGAGAAAAAGAACAAACTAAGACCAAAGATATTAGAAGAAATTAATAAAGATCAGATTAGAAATAAATGAAATAAAAAACCCAATAGAACAAATCAATGAAACTACAAGCTGATTCTTTGCAAAGATAAACAAAATTGATAAAATCTTTATCAGTATTCATCAGAAACAAAAGAGATGCCTCAAATAAGTAAAATCAGTAATAAAAGAGGGCATGTTACAACCAACATTACAGAAAAATACAAAGATTATGAGACTACTACAAAACAATTATATGCCAACAAATTTGACAACCTAGAAGAAATGGATAAATTCTTAGAAACATACAATTTTCCAAGACTCAATTAGGAAGAAAGAGAAAATCTGAACAGGCCGATTACTAATAACAACATTGAATCAGTAATCAAAAACCTCCCAACAAACAAAAGTCCAGGACCAAATGGCCTTACAGGTGAATTTTACCAAACATTTAAAGAAGAATTTACACCTATCCTTCCCAAAGAGTACCAATAAAATAGAAGAGGAAGCAATGATTTCAAGTTGATTCTATGAGGACATCATTCCACTGATACCCAAACCTGACAAAGACCGTAAGAAAAAAGAGAATTACTGGCCAATATTCCTGATGAACACAGATGCAGAAATTGTCAATTAAATAATAGCAAACTGAATTCAATAGTATGTTAAAAAGATCATTCACCATGAGCCAGCAGGATTTATTCCAAGGATGCAAGGATGGTTCAATATCTGCAACACATCACTGTGATACACCACATTCACAAAATGAAGACTAAAAATCATGTGATAATATGCAGAAAAAGCACTTGACTAATTCAATATCCATTCACAATAAAAATGCTCAATAGACTGGGTTTAGAGGGAACATAGCTCAACGTAATAAATGCCATAGATGAAAAACCCACAGCTGACTTCATACTCAGTGTGGAACAACTGAGAGATTTTCCTCTAAGATCAGGAATAAGACGAGGATATCTACTCTCACTACTTTTATTCAACAGAGTACTGGAAGTCCATATTTTAACTCTTAAAGGTAGGAATAAAAGAACTACTCCTACTCTTGCTTTAAAAAAAACCCTCACAACAACTCTGGTTAGTTCCTCAGGAAAGATTTCTAAAACAGGATTACTAGGCTAAACTTTTTAAGGGTTCTTAGTACCATTTGCGAACATACTTGGGACAGGATGATTGAGAATAGATTCCCAGGATGCTGTAATTCACACCTCCATCTGTGTTTTGAAGGAGGAGGGAACGCAGTTGTCTTCCCATTTTATAAGGATAAAGGGTATGAAAGTTGTGTTTGTTTCTTATGACATGGTTTTATTAGTAAAACCAATTCTCTGCCTGTAGGAGTTGATTGGGAAGGCTGCAGAATAAGAGTAGCAGTTACCTACTTTATCTCATTCATATCATGAACAAGCAACTTATTAATTCTGACATTTGAAAGGGTATTTGATGCCATAATTAAAATGAAAAAAACTCAAAATATATCTGTGTGTAGGCAATTTTGGAGGGGATAATTCTGGTATTATTTTACATGGATTTGTAGCTTATACACAGAACACCCTTCATACTGCATGTGATCTTGCCTTTGTCAGGATGGCTTCAACTTAAACACCCAGCCCACCTAAAACTTCACCAAGGGAAGCTGCAACATTATTAAAACATTCTGGTTGGGACCAGCAGATGTTCGACTAGGTGGGCAACAGGCCATGCTCTGTCTATTGCCATTTGGGTGCTAATAGAGTGCAGTGCACGTAGTTCTGGACTGTGCTCTTGTAATCCATTTTCTGAATTGGGATTACCTAAATCTCTGCTACTGGGGATACACACATGTAGTAGGAAAATGTTAGGGTCTTTGTTCTGTCCTTCAGATCTTTTCCCTTTGGATTAGCAAATTCACATTGGGTTATCAAAGTTTTCCCTAACTTTTTTTTTTTTTTAAGATTTTATTTATTTATTTGACAGAGAGAGACACAGCGAGAGAGGGAACACAAGCAGGGGGAGTGGGAGAAGGAGAAGCAGGCTTCCTGCTGAGCAGGGAGCCCGACGCAGGGCTCGATCCCAGGACCCTGGGATCGTGACCTGAGCCGAAGTCAGACGCTTAATGACTGAGCCACCCAGGCGCCCCAAAGTTCTCCCTAACTTTCAACCGTGGTTTTATTAAAAGACTCTCACATGGTATTTGACATTGAGTAAATAATCTCAATATCTGTGTGTAGATTAAACTAAGATTCTACTATTTTTATTCACCCTGACCAAACTATTCTTATACATAAGTAGAACTCTTTCCTAGAACATTCTTATTACAATCACTTCCTGGCTTTCTTCTTATTGCCTAAGTGTTTTTTACATATGCATTGGATAGCTCTTCACTCACTCCCTCCTTCCCTCCATTCCTCATTCATTCAATTTATCTTAATGGTCTTAATACTTCTTGGTCCAAGCATTGTATTAGGTCTTGGGAGAGACCCAAGTCTCTGCTCTCATAAAGCCAACATTCAGTGGGGGATAAGAAAAATACTGAAGAATCCAGTAAGTCAAATGATTACAATTTGTGTAAGTTCTATTAAATAAGCCAACAGTGTGATCACTGAAGATGTGATTAAAGTATTTTGCAATTTAAGTGTGGTGATTAGAAACACTTCTTTGAGGAAGTAAAATGTACCCTGAGACATAACATATGAGAAGTTAGACAGGAGAAGTGTGGGGGAAAAGTACCCTAGACTGAAATGAAAGCCTATGCAAAGACCTTGCCCTGAAAAAGAAACTGAGGTATTTGTACAACCAAAAGTGGGTCAGACCTTGGCATCATCACTACATGAGTCTCTGTCCCAAAAGCTGATAGTCACCTTGAGGGCAAAACGTGCACCCTGTACATAATATCTTTCCTTTAGCAGTTAGGGACTGTGATACTTTTGTTGAATACTGGAAGAATTAAAGGAATGACTGTATGACTCTTCTATGTAAATTTACACGTGTGATGATATTGCTTGGGAACACTGATTGGCCCTTTTCTCTCAGCACTGGCATCTTCAAGGGACTTCAGGGGGCCACATGGAATGATCATCTGTGTTAGGAAAATGATTCCCTCTATCTCTAGAATATTCCAAGTATGTTCTAGCCTCCATGACTTGGTGACAAAGTTCTATTCCTTCCAGAAATGCCCAAACACTGACACTCCTATGTTTCTAAAACTTCAGCTGTGCACGTTCAACTGTCATAATTTTACCACATCTGAGTTTCACCTACATTGTTGTTATATATGTGATTATTTGACTTACTTAAAAAAACTTAAATATCTACCACAGCCATATACTGAGCATTAATATCTGTAAGATTATATTATATTCAATATCATACCTATATTTTTCCAACATACATTAAAATAAATGCATAAATATTAATTTTTTTTATAAAAGGCATCTATGATTTCCTTAAAATTATATCCTCTACTACCAAAGTTTACCTATAGCACACAGTTCCTATTCTAATCTACAATGATTTAAGTTCTGGGCTTTCCTTCTATTTTTAACTCAAGCCCCATTTCATGCGGGAAGCCTTCCTTTAACACTCTTGATCCTAGTGACATGATGCTTTTCAGAGTGTTGCATATTGTGCTCTTGTCATTTATGTTAGGCTGGGCTGGGGAGAAGAATGGAAAGGAATCAGGCAGAGCAGCAGGCAGGAGCCTTACCGCATAAGAATCAGCAATAGGTTCACTGATTGTGGCTGCATTGTATTGGCCTCAATGCTCCAAGAGATTAGATGAGATCTTTTAAAACTGATACCTTGTAAAAGTCACTCTTTACCATATGGGATCACAGACCTCTTTTAAGAAGCTCTTGAAAGCTGAAATTTCTCCCCAGGAAAGAATGCGCATGGAACATAAATGTAGGCACAAATTGTCAGGGAGCGAGGAAAGGGATCTTCTGAATCCCATCCCTGAAACTCTATGTGGAGGTGTTAAAACAAAACACAGCAAAGCAAAACAAAAGCCAAAAAAAAACAACCCTACCTAGTAATCAGCATTTATTGAGAGCATACTATGTTCCAGGCCTGATACTCAACAATTTACATGCATTATAACATTAGGTTTTTTAATTCTTCTTACAATCCCCTACAGTAAATGCTATTGGTAACCCTGTTTAATAAACAGGTGCAGAGAGAGAGAGAAAGAGAGAAAGAGAGAGAGTGTTCAGTAGGCCAAACTGTTAGGAAGTTGTAGAGGCTGATTTTGGACTCTGGCAGCCTGAATCACTCTCTTATCCACACTCTTACTGTTTTTTGTCACTCTATCGCTTCTCCTTAATAATGATGAGGGGTGAAGAGTACATTCATTTGGTGAGGGAGTATGCTACCAGAAAGTTGGATGATTGACAACAGCACCAGATGTTAATGCTATGGATTCTTCCTCCAAGATTGGAAACCATCCATTCTGAGATACACAGGGAATAAAGATAGATTTGAAAAAGTCCAGGTGGTAATTAACACTCTCCCCACTACTATTTACCCAGAAACTTGTTCAGTTTCTGGCTTCTAAGATGAAGTTAAAAAAAAAAAAGTAGAATAAAATTTGCCTTCATTCTAGTTGCAACATATTCTAATTTTAAGAGATCACAGGTTAATTAAATTCATTTAAAAACAACTTTTGGGTACTACCTTAATTAACCTTCCAGGTTTCCTTGTTATTCTGCTCCTATTCAGGGCTGTCAGTCTGCCAGGGTGAGGGTTAGAACCCCTTACCTTCTCAGGTAGGAGGAGAGGGTGGGAAATAGCATTTGCTCCTTGGTTTGATTAGTGGAGCTCATTAGCTGTCAGATATAAGGCATGAGCAGTACATCAGAAGAGAAAAGCAACACCAGTGACATTTACTACATGGCCAGTGTTCAGAGTCTTAGAAACCAATTTCCATTCTTATAGACTCTGTCCCTAAAATGAGACTTCTCTAGATTCATAAGCAAGCCTGATCAAAATGGCAAAGAAAAGAAAAAAGGTTTTAAGATGATCAGAGCACAAGATTAGCCCTAAACATTCAAGGTAGAAATAAAAGAGAAAAGTTTTCATCTGCTTCCCTTTTTACTAAATGAGCCTGAGTGTTATTTACACAGTTTCAGGAGAGTTGCTGTTCTGGGGTTTTCCTGAGATTTCACAATATGAATGGGCATCATAGCTATTTGGCTGATGGTCCCAACACATTGGAAATAACTTAGCTGTTTTCCCTGCTTGTCCTGAAATGCTTCCAGACAACCAACTTGAGTGAGGGCTTGGCCTGACCACACCGCAGGCAGGCAGATATTTCACATGCACAACCTCAGTGCAATGGCCAGACAATCCACCAAAAGCATTTCTGCTTTTTAATAGTGTGGCAAGGCAACAACATGGATGGAGCTAGAGAGTATTATGCTAAACAAAATAACTTAGACAAAGACAAATACCATAGGATTTCACTCATGTGGAATTTAAGAAGCAAAACAAACAAGCAAATGGGGAAAAAAATAAAGAGACAAAGCAAGAGAAAGACTCTTTACCACAGAAAACTGGTGGTTACCAAAGGCGAGGTGGGTGGGAGGATGCGTTAAACTGGTGAAGGGGATTCATGGGTGCACTTGTCGGAATGGGCACCAGTGACACGTGTAAGTGTTAAATCATTAAATCAGTACACCTGAAACTAATATTACACTCTGTTAACTAACTGGAATTTAAATAAAAACTTTAAAAAGAAGGGCATTTTAGTTTTTAGAACTTGTAAATAACAGCAAATTGTCCTCCTCCTAAATGATCTATGATTTAGACAAAGAAATGAACACGGAGTGAAATCAAATTACTTATGTAATGATCTATAGGGACAGAGCCCTTTAAAATCTGGGCTTTCGTTCTCATTGGGCACCAAATCAGCTGGGTCTCCCACTTTTCTTACCCGCGGTGTGAGTGTATTGGATAGTTTTTATAATCTCTTCTGGCTTCAAAATTATATGCCATTATGATTATGAGTAGTTTTGTATCAGTTTTTGTTCTGTTATTTTAAAATCTTACAAGTTAGGCATTATTATCTCCCTTACTTACAGAGGATGAGGTAGAGAAATGTGAAGTGACTTGCCCAAGGACATACAGTGAGTAAATGCAAAAGGCAGGAGGTGAACCATAGCAGCAAATGCCACATCCCGCTGCTTAACTATTAGGCTGTTTCCAAGATCCTGTCTAGCTCTAAAAGTCTGTGATTCGAAGCTGAAACACTAAAAATGAATTGCAATTTTTCTAACTACTTTAACCATTGGCTAGCCTGAGTGGGGGTAGATTTTAATAAAGACTAACACTAACTACTCACCCCCCTGTCTTCTCCTCCAGCGACTTCTGTTCACAGTGGAAAGTGGCAGTGGAATAAAGCCAGAGGACCACATAACTCCCAGTGTCCACTTGATTTCTTCTATTTCCCTAAAGAGTAGAACCAGCAAATAGAAGAACTGTATACTCAGTTGTATTACTCAAAAGGAATTTCAAGAAACTATCTTCAGCTTGAAGGAAAGACAGGTCAAGAAATAAAATTTCCTGAAAATGGATCTCAGAGCAGAGGTTTTCAAAGTTTGGGAGGCGTTAGAATCACCCAAGGAGCTTTTGAAAATGCTTATTCATGTGTGCCATCATGGGGATTCTGATCCAATGTGTAGAACTCAGGCATGTGAGTTTTTTTTAATGTAAATTCAATTAAATTGACATAGAGTATATTATTAATTTCAGAGGTAGAATTTAGTGATTCATCAGTTGCATACAACACCCAGTGCTCATTACTTCAAGTGCCATTCTTAATGCTCCTCACCCAGTTACCCCATCCTGACCCACCTCCCCTCCAGCAACCATCACTTTGTTTCCTATACTTAAGAGCCTCTTATAATTTGTGGAATTTAAGGAACAAGACAGATGGACATAGGGTAAGGGAAGGAAAAATAAAATAAGATGAAAACAGAGAGGAAGGCAAATCATAAAAGACATGTGAATTTTTATCAGGCTCTGTAAGTCATTCTGATGCAATTAAATAATGTTGAAGGAAAATTGTTCTAGAAATGCTCTGGAGTTGATTGGGGCTGCTAAAATGAAACACCACCTACTGGGTCACTTATTAACAACAAAAATTTAGTTTTCATGGTCTGGAGACTAAAGTCTGAGATCAGGATGCCGGCATGTTGAGGTGAGGGCTCTTCTCTCGGTGCAGACATTGTGTCTTCACATGCCAAAAGGGCTAGTGATCTCTCTGGAGTCTCTTTTATGAGGCACTAATTCTACTGATGAGGATTCCATCCTCCTGACCTAAGCACTTCTCAAGGGCCCCACCTCCTAATACCATCACCTTTGGGAGTTAGGATTTCAACATGTGAATTTTGTGGGAATGCAAACGTTTAGACAACTGCAGGTACTATAGCTTGTTATTCTCAAAACATTCTCATGCCATCTTTGAGGTCTTCCCATAGATTTGTGTTCCCTTAAGTCCAAATTCAAGGTTGGTGTATTCATCTGCCTTCATGGCACCTCTACCTGGCTGTTTCCTAGTCCTCTTGTATTCAGCCCCACACAGAACTTTTGATATTTTAACCCCTGGATACTGTTCACTTCTGCATCTTCCCCATCTCAATAAAGAGCATCACTAACCACCTGATTATTCATAGTGACTCATCTTTGTCTCCTCTTGCCTTGCCCAGATGTTCACTTTCCTATTCTTCATCCCTTCCTCCAACTTCTAATCAATTAGGAAAACCCTTTGTTCTGTCTCCAGAATATATCATTTGTTTACTTTTTTTCCCACTATCGTCATCCTCATCCAAGTCAACACTGCATCTCATTTGGGTTTCTCAAGTCGTCTTCTCACTGATTTTCCAGTTTGAGTCCTCCAACTGACCTTCCACATAGCAGCTAGCAATGTTTCAAATGTATTAATCAGTCCATAACATTTCCCCACTTGAGACACTCTAATGGATTCTCATTGCTAACAGAATAAAACCCACACTCCTGAAAGGCCACAGATGCATGGCAGTTAGTCCCTGCCTACCTCCAGACATACCAGTTTCTGTTAGTTTGTGGGCTGAGCTTTTCCCTCTGCTCAGGGCTGCTCATGATGTCATGTGCCTGTAGGTTTTTTCCTCTGAATCATTCCTTCTCTTTCTTTAGATCTCAGTTGAACTGTAACCATCTCGGATAGCAGGTCCCTAATTTCTATGGACACTTCCTACCTCATAATCTCTTCCACAAGGTGTTTGTATTTCCCTCCTAGCATTTATTATTATCTAAAATTATTTGTTTATTGCCTGTTTCCTCTAATATAATGTTACTTCCATGAAGTCAACTGCCTTATCTGATTTGTTCTCCTTTGTACTCCGGTGCCTAGCACCATACCTGGCACTAAGCAAAGAACTTATAATATTTGTTGCAGTTAAATCCAATGTTAACAAGTCATTTAAATATTTCCTTGCAAAATACGCAAAAATGGGATGATGTGTGGGTAACGTTATAATTAATTTGGAAGGTATAATTCTGGAAAAACAAAAGAGTAGATTTGTGTGTGGTGTATCTCCTTTGTCCCTTAAATTTCACACAGAACAGAGTCTTTTAAACTAGGGAACCCATCTACATTGATACCATATAGGCTGATTATATCTAATCAGAGGGAATTTCCTGAGATAACTCATGGCTCTCTCTTCTCCACACAAAAGGCAGCTGTTTTCCTGGTTCATGGCCCAGCTCACGGTGCTCATGGTGGCCTCCCCAGCATGGATATGGAGGGTCCATTGAACATAATTAAAGGTACTTGGCTCTAGGCAATTACAAAAACAAATGATGATGAACTGCTTCATGTGCTTCTCTGCTGTGAAGGTCCTCATCTGCTGTAAACTCACGAAGCATCCTGTGGTGGTGATGAGATTGCACTTTCAATGGTCAGAAAATGAAAACGGGTGGATTCCTCCAAAGACTGCATGAGGATAATTCTCTTTGCTTAAATGTTAGACACAAATTAAGTTAAAATGCTTTCAAACAATAAAATGATACTTCTTTTTTTCTAGAGCTCACATTTAAGAATTAGCTCACATATAAGTCTCTTTGAAGGCTGCCACTTTGCATTTTCAGACACTTATGCCAAAAGAATCAAGTGAAAAAAAGCAATAATTAAGAATCTTCTTTATGTCTATAACTATTTTTGGTTGTTGTTTTCTTACCCCCAGTGCATTTTTCCTTCATCTGGTAGAACATCTTGATTTTGCTTTGGCTAAGAATCCTTCCCTAACTCTTAGTCCAAGTGATTTAGCTGGGATGAATCTACCCTAGATATAAGAATGGAAACAATTCACAAGCCAATGATATCATCTCTCCCTGGAATTTTAATCTTGAGTAGAATAAGTCAAAGATTGAAAATAGAGTATGTGATGGTGGGTCCAGAAGAGATTTTCACTGGTTTCTTTTAGTAAAGTTTCTAGAGCTCCTAGTTACTTATGTCTTCAGGACCTAGTTCCTAAGCTTTTCTCTTAATTATTTGAGCTGAACATGTTATTCAAATTGTTCTGGTAACTACTGATACATAGCAAACCACCCCACAGTTTAGTGGCATAACAGGACAGTGATTTTAAAGATTTTATTTATTTATTTGACAGAGAGAGACACAGCGAGAGAGGGAACACAAGCAGGGGGCGTGGGGGAGGGAGAAGCAGGCTTCCTGCAGAGCAGGGAGCCTGATGTGGGGCTCGATCCCAGGACCCTGGGACCATGACCTGAGCCGAAGGCAGATGCCTAACGACTGAGCCACCCAGGACAGTGATTTTATTAAACCCTTAGTTTACTAGTTTAATCACGAGTTAGGCGAGGGCAGAGAGGAGATGGTTGGCCTCTGCTCCACCATGACTGGGCCCTCAGCTTGTATCGTCCCAATGACTAAAGATGACTGGATGGTTTACAGAGTTTCATATGTCAGTCTGGCTGTCATCTGGATTTTTCATTTATTTTCCATATCACATTTCCTAGAATATATAACATGGCTTCTTCACTCACGTGCCTGGTACATTCACAGGACTGGTTAGAATAGCTGGAGTTGGCTGGGTTTTTTTTTTTTTTTTTTCTCTGCAGGTGATCTCTCATATGGCTAGCTGGGCTTTCTCACAGCATGTCAGTTCATGGGACAGTCAGACTACATACAAGGTGGATGGCTTCCCTCACAGCAGATATACCACTAGTCTAAGGTGGAAGCTACAAAGCTTCATTTAGCTTTGCTCCAAAAATCAATTAGCATTCGTCCTGTTGAATTCAGTTAGTTACAAAACAGTCACAGAATGAGCCCAGACTGAAGGAAAAGGAACTACACAGGAACACGAATAGGAGATGATGTGGTTCTGTAGGGTGCCTTTGGAGACTAGCTACGATACCAATGAATTATTTTGAAACTTGAGTTTTTGTTTTTTGCAACTAAATAACCATAATTCCTCCAATTCTATACCTTATGCTGAGGAATCAATCTGTGGTAGCATTTCTCAGATTTTAAGTTTCAGAAAACAAAAATATTACATATACAATTTTATATAAATATAAAATACATATAAATAAAATATATTTACCTATGTAATCTATTATCATCTGAATGAAGAAGAGGAGATTTAACACTACAATATAGGAAGTATCTAAACCCTTGAAAAAGAATAAACTACTCATTTCATTTAAGAACAATTCATTTCTTTCATGAATAAATGAAGGACTGAGGGACCTACACACAGATTCATCCACCCTGTGGCACAGAAAAAAATGCTGCAGTTTAACCTCAATAAAATAAAGGCCACATATGAAAAACCCACAGCTAACATCATTTAAATGGTAAAAAATCTGAAAGCTTTTTCTCTTAGATCATGAACAAGAAAGGATGTCAACTCTTGCCACTTATTCAACATAGTACTGAAAGTCCTAGCTATAGCAATCTATAAGAAATGAAAGATATCCCAATTGGTGAGGAAGAATTAAAATGTTACTATTTTCAAATGACATGATACTATGTAGAGAAAACCTTAAAGACTCCACCAATAGTTGCAGGATACAAAATTAATATACAGAGATCTGTTGTATTTCTGTTCGCTAATAATGAAGTAAAAGAGTATTTTTTTAAAAATTTCATTTATAATTATATCAAAAAGAATGCCTAGAAAGAAATTTAAGTAGGTGAAAGTATACTCTGAAAACTATAACATAGATAAAAGAAATTGAAGATGACACAAATAAACGGAAAGATACAGTGTGCTCAGGGATTGGAAGAATATTGTTAAAATGTTCATACAACACATAGTAATCTACAGATTCAATATAATTCTTATCAAAATGCCAATAGCATTTTTCACAGGATTAGAACCAAATAATCCTAAAATTTATATGGAACCACAGAGACCCCAAATAGCTAAAGCAATCTTGAGAAAGAAGAACAAAGCTAGAGTGTAAGAACTATAGACTATAAGAACAAAGCTAGAAAGCTATAGTAATCAAATCAGTGTGGTACTGGCACAAAACTAAATCAATGGAGCAGAATAGAGAGCCCAGAAATAAACCCATGCTTATATGGTCAATTAATCTATGACAAAAGAGGTAAGAATATACAATGGGGAAAAGAAAGTCTCTTCAATAAATGGTTTTGGGAAAAGTGGACAGCTACATGCAAAAAATTGAAACTGGACCACTATCTTTCATCATACACAAAAATAAACTCAAAATGGACTAAAAAGTGTGAGACCTGAAACCATCAAACTCCTAGAAGGAAACATACACAGTAATCTCTTGGACACTGTCTTTAGCAACATTTTTCTTAATCTGTCTTCCTCATGCAAGGAAACAAAAGCAATAATAAACTACTGGGACTATATCAAACTAAGTCTTTTCACAGAAAAGGAAATGATCAACAAACAAAAACAAACCTACTGAATGGTAAAAGACATTTGCAAAAGATATATCTTGTAAGGGTTAAAAATCCAAGATATATAAAGAACTCATACATGTCAACACCATGACCCAAATAATCTAGTGAAAACATGGGCCAAGCCCTTGAATAGCCATTTTTCCAAAGAAGGTATACAGATGGCTAAGAAACACATGGAATGCAGCTCAGTATCACTAGTTATCAAGGACATGCAAATCAAAAGCACAATGAAATGTCACCTTACACCTGTCAGAATGGCTAGAATCAAAAAGACAAGGGATAAGTTCTGGCAAGGATATAGAGAAAAGAGTACACTGTGTGCTGTTGATGTAAAGGTAAATTGGTTCAGCCATTCTGGGAAACAGTATGGATGTTCCTCTAAAAATTATAATTAGAAATGCCAAACAGTCTAGCAATTGCACTGTTTTTTACCCAAAGAAAACAAAAACACTAATTTGAAAAGATATAGGCACCCCCATATTTATTACAGCATTATTTATAATAGTCAAGATATAAAAGCAACCCAAGTGTGTCCATCAATAGATGAATAAAGAAAATGTGGCGTGCACGTGTGTGCGCACACACACACACACACACACACACACACACACAAAGGGAATAGTATTACGCTATTAAAAAAAAGAATGAGATCTTGCCATTTGCGATAGCATGGGTGGACCTAGAGTGTATTATGCTGAGTGAAATAACTCAGACAGAGAAAGACACATACCATATGATTTCACTTATATATAGAATCTAAAAAACCAAACAAATGAACAAACAAGAAATATACTCTTAAATAGAGAACTGGTGATTGCCAGATGAGAAGGGTGGTGGATGGGTGAAATAGGTCAAGGAGATTAAAAAGTACAAACTTCTAGTTATAAAATAAGTAAGTCTTGGATATGAAAAATATAGCTAGGAAAAATAGTCAAAAATACTACAATAATTTTGCAAATTGATGGTAACTGTATTGATCATGGTGAGCTTTGTGTGATGTATAGGATTCTTGAATCACGAAGTTGTAAGCCTGAAACTAATATAACATTGTATGTCAACTACAGTTAAAAGAAAGCAGGAAAAAATAGCAACTGATTTCTTTTAAATGAAAAACTCATTTTCTGAAAAACCTCATTTTTACTCATTTTGCCCCCGAACAGTGAAAACTTTCTCACAGATCGACAGTAGCTCATTGAAAGTCTTAGGAGTACTACTGCCCTCCAGGAGTGTAAGGCCAAAATGTGGGATCCACACAGGTTGCCACAGATATTCAGAGAAAGGTGCCAGGAGAAGAGTGGTCTGGGAAGCCATCATGGAGGAGGCAGGAGGCAGAAAACAAGGAGAAACGCAGTAGACCATAGGGGAATAAAGAGGTTCACAGAAAGGAATTAGGATGAACATTTGTGGAAGGTTTGCTAATGCTAGAAGTTTTTGTTGTGGTGTTTCATTTAATCTTTATCATAGTACTGTGACGTGAGAATATATGCCTCATTTAAAGATGAAGAAGTTCAGAAAGTTTGAATAACTTTGTCAAATTCTCTGCTCTGGAAAGTAACTGAATCGGGTCTTAGATCATGTTTGGTGAGAAGCCAAGTATTATTCTACTGCGCTGTAGGGCCTTGGAAGTGTGTTAAGCATCCATATATTAATTGAACGTCTAATGTACATCAACTGAGCATCACTGTGTTCTAGAAACAGAGGATAAAATGTCGAGAGAGACAGACATGCTCACCTCCAGGGAAGGTACAGTCTGGCATGACAGATCAAAAGTAGATGAGCATTTATAAGATGCTGTGGTGAGTACCAGTGGAGCACGTGAGGTCAGAATACAGGATTCTTCTGGAACTCATGCGGGACTAACCTGGTTCAGAAGCATCAATAAAGTCTTCCCTGAGGAAAAAATAGATGTAGAGAGAGGTAAGCCAGGTGAAGAAGCAATGTGTTTGTTGGGGATGGGTGGAGGCTTTCCCGGGGGACCTGGGGTGCTCTGGAAGTAAGAGGCAGTAAGGTACGTTTGAGGAACTGCGTGCAAATTCAATATGGCTAGCATTTAGTGTTTGAGAGTCTGGGCTGGTCGTGTAGCAGGAAATGGAGAGTTGTCAAGGGCAGCTTGTGACAGGCTCCTTACAGATCCATCAGTTTTCCATTGTATCCAATGTGAAAAGTGAAAAAGTGTGCTGTTGTTTGTGCTCTTGTTGTAATGACTCCTTTTTACAGCCCACAAAGCAACAATGGATGCCAAAAATAATATTTCTTAGCTTTTGTCACCTTGCTCTGTATTTCCCACATGTGCTTAAGGCAAAACTTGAGTCACCAGAGTTATTAATAAGCTTATGATGCAAGTATACTTGAAAGATTGAGAAGATCTGATCATCCTATTTCTCTCAGACAGATTTTTGGAAAAAACATTTTAATGTTTGCATGACCTTTAATTAAATATAGTTCACAGTTTTAGATCTCAATAAATTACTGCCATCCTATAAGTACTGGGGGAGGGACTTAATGGTATCATTAAAAAACACATAAATATTATCTATTTTTTTCCTTCATGCAGGTTTTATTCCTGCCAGCAAAGTTTTGTTTTTTTTTTCAGTTGCGCCTATGGAAATTAAGCAGGATTTTATTAGCAATAAAATTTTTCCAAGTTATTTTCCTTCTGGGTCTAATGTATTTCCTAGAGGCCTTCTTGAACTATAGAAGTACTGGGTTCTTCAAAATCTCTAGTTCTTAGATGTTAATAGCTCATTAATATCACCTGTTCTCAATCCCTCCTTTATTCTCTTCCTCAGAAGAGCTGTGACAATGATCTGAAAATCGGGATATATTTCTGCATAAGTTTCCACGTAAAGAAAATTAAACCTCCTTTACTAGATGTCATATCCAACTTTAAAATATAAGAATTGCATTCCTGTGTTAGCTAGGACTCTCTCTGGTTTGAAGTGACACAAATCAACGCAACCTGGCTTGAGCAAAAAACATTTATTGGTTCCTGCAACAAGAGTCCAGGGTGCTCCAGTGTCAGGCCTGGCAAGGTCAAGGGACTCAACTCACAACCATTGGAGCTTCTCTTCTGTCTCTTGGATCTTTGATCTGTGTTAACTTCAATTTTAGCAGATTCATACCAGGTGTTGGCCATTTTATGGCCCAAAGATGCAATATTCTGCCTGACCAGGCAAAAAGCTTAGGAACATAGTAGTGGTTTCTTGGAACATTCAGGTTTTGTTACCAAAATAAAGGATGATGGGTGACAGGCAAAAAAAAAAAAAAAAGACAGATTGCCCTACACAATTACTTTTCTTAGTAGTTTTAGGATTTATGATACCTAAAATACAACAAAATTATCATCTTATTTTAAAGACATGGCAAGTCCTCAAAATTCAGTCACTGTATTTTTGGGGTCTCAGGATTATAAATTCTGTGATATATAAACTTTGAAACTCATGTGAAGAGTTGTACGGTTTTCACAGGGGAATCTTCTCTAAATGTGAGAGTGAAGTTATTACATAAAAAAAAGATTAACTTTGTCTTCCTTTCTTTAGCCACATCATTGCTAACATTTCCATAAGGATAATACAGTTTTGATTTGGGCAAGACAGAGTCTGATAAATCCTAACTTTTCAGCTCAAATCTCATTTTCTTAGCAGCTTTTTCTGGTGCCTAAAAGGAATCCATTATCCTTTGCTTCATTAAATGCGTCCACATGTAATGCCAGAGCATTTTCTGGTAGGTGCATCTAAAACTCTGCTGGACATCCATCAAGATCCAGGGCTCTGCCTGTAGAGGGATCTGTAATAGTTCATTTTACCTCTTATGGAGCAACAGGAACATTTTTTTGCCACCAACACTAATTGAAAGAGACTGAATACTTCTAATGAAATGTTAGTATTTCTGCTGATTAAGCAGTATGAAGGGCAAGTCATATTCTTTTTATTAAAAACAATGTAACGCCCTCATTATATCCTTTTACTTTATAGAATTCCTATCTCTACCCTATGGAGTGACAAAACTGGTGAGCTGAGTTCTTCACTTACGGGAAGCAAATGGCTTTTCCCTTTCTTTCCTCAAATTTGGGTCATTTTGAATCATTTTCCTTGGCCCGTTTTGCACATTAAGATTTGCCTCAGTACCTACTTATTTGCAGCAAGCCCTTGAATGCTTGCCTCACTTCTTCCTTAATCAAACTTGCTTTTGAAGATGTGACTTCAGTTGCCAGACTGAATGCCTTTGGTCCTGTTCTTTTGAGGTAAAATGAAAATAGCTAATTAGCGGCTCTTTCCTTCATGATCTTAAGGTTTTCCATATGGGTTATGGAGAGGTTTCAGAATTATTATTATTTTTGAGGTAATTATCCAAATTGGTTAGAGAACACTTTAAAAATTTTAAAAGAATCTTTCCCAGTTTTTTATTTTTATTATCTATCTATCTATCTATCTATCTATCTATCTATCTATCTATCTATCTATCTATCTATCTTCCCAGTGAATGTTCAGATACCATCTGGAGCCGTTGAGAGGTGAATTGAGATTCAGTGCTATGATGAGGTCATACGATTGGCCACTAGCACTGATAAGCACATCCTTAAAAGCACCATGGACAGAGGCAATTACCTATAGCAAGAGAAGAGAATGTAGAGTGAGACCATTCTCCACCCTGACCTTTTACCACACAGCTTCTCAAGCAGAGTGAGGAAAACAGATGCAAAGAGAAGAACTCTATAATGTGCTGCTCATTCTAAAAGGTTACATAGCTCCAGGGTTGGTTCCTCAGTGGTTAAACAAACACTCATCAAACCTGACCAGTGGGCAGAGTATAAGAATAGCTACCATCTGCTTTGAGATTATTAGATCCAGGCATTGTGTGCTATGTAATATATTCTACAACATTCTTTTTTTAAAATCTCACAACAATCATATCAGGTATTACTATCTTTCCCATTTTATATATGGCAAATGGAGGAGTCTGAACTATGTTAAGTACCTTGTTGAAGTTCACACAGTTGGTCAGTGATAGACATGAAGTTTGAATCCAGACCCACTTCATGTCAAAGCCTGTTCTTATCCATCAGATCTTCCAATTCTAAGACACCACTGGTAGATGGAACCATAAGGGTGGCAGAGAAAAAGCTTGAGATTCATGTTTTTGTTTTTGTTTTTGTTTTTTCCACCTATTTTCTCTTTGTTGGGAAAAGTGCTAACTTTCTGAGGGAGCATCCAATGAATAAGCACATAATAATAAGAATACAAAAGATAATATTTATAAACATGACTTCCTATATCATGTATCATCATGTGATCCTACCACCTATCCTCTAAGGAAGGAAGAAATTTTATTAAGTGATTAAGGAAGGACTGCCCTTGGCCTGATACTACCAACCTATCCATTGTACATAAGATGGAACTGAGACATAACATCAGGTATGGATGGGACAGAGTCAAACATCAATGCTGCCATGATAATAACCGCTATAATGAAAAAAATAAGAATATTTATCTGATATTTAGAACTCTGGACCAAGGTGGATCTCAGCACTTCACTTATTTTGTTATTTTTAACTCAACTTTGCTGAGGTATAATCACTTATGATGAGCTGCATCTATTAAGAGTGTATAATTTGATGAATTGTGACAGATACATACACCTGTGAAACCACCACCTCAATCCAGACAGAATATTTCCATCATCCCCAGGATTTGTATGCCCCTTTGCAGTCCATTCTATCCTCTTTGTCCCAAGGCAGCCACTAGTCTGTTTTTTGTCACTGTAGATTAATTTGAATTTTTAAAAAGAATTTCATGCAAATGGATTAATATATTATGTGCTCTTTTATATTGAGTTTCTTTCACTCAGAATAATGGTTTGAGTTCATTCATTTTATTGTGTGTATAAGTATTCCTCTATACAGATTAGAAGTATTCCATTGTAATGGTATACCATATTTGTCTATCCATTATTTATCAACTGTTAGACATTTAAGTTGTTTCCAGGATTTGGCTATTCTGAAGAAAGCTTCAAAAAACATTCAGATTTGTGTCCTGTATGTTTTGATTTTGTTAGGGGTAAATAGCTATAATAGAATGACTGAGACCTTTAGTTGGTTTTATTTAACTTCTTAAAAAGCTGCCAAATTTTTTCCAAAGTAGTTGTATAATTTTGTATTTCCATAAGCAGTGTATGAGAACTTCAGTTGCTTCACATCCTCACCAACACTTTTTATTTTCTTTTTGATTGTGGACATTTTAAGGGTTAAAGTGGTATCTCATTGTGGCTTTAATATACATCTCCTTCATAATTAATGATGCTGGGCATCTCTTCAGATATTTTTCACCATTCTTATAACTTCTTTTGTGAAGCATCTGGTCAAATATTTTGCAAATATTTTATTAGATTGTTTATCTTATTACTGAGTTGTAAAAACACTCAAAATACTCTGAATACAATTCTGTTGCCAACTAAATGTATTTCAAACATTTTTACCATTCTGAATCTTGCCTTTCCATTTTCTTTTTGTGTTTTTCAACTAGAAAAATTTTTAATTTTGATTAAATTTATCTATTTTTCCTTTTACTCTTAATATCATTTCATTTTTTAAGCATATTTAACTCTCTCATCAACTTTATATGATACTGTAATTGTCCATATTTCTCAGGTGATCAAATTAGATCTCCCAGAGATTATGTGAGTTGACCCAAATTGTACATTTGTAAAAGTGCTAATTCAAACCACTGAATAGATGTAGTCAGAGGAATGAAGTCAGGGGTTATTAGGGGAACAGAACCAAGAGTCAGAAAAGTCTGTGTGGGCAAATGTGAAAAGCAGAAACTAGGGCAACATTTTAGGTTCTATGACAGAGACGATGATTCATTTCCTGAGAGGAGTTCGATACGAGGATCCATCCATTCAACCCCTCTTCTTGAGTGAAACTTTTCCAGGCTGAAGGACCCTATTTTTTTTACGTCTGATGTCCAACTTAAAATCATAAGGACTGAGATAAGCAAGAGGTCTCCTTACTTCTAGTCCAGTGCTCTGCCCACCCCGCTGGGACAAAATCCCTGTCATGGTCAGCAAAAATCAGATTATCATGGTTTCACATAGAAAAATCTATGATTAGTTTAAGTAGTAAGACAAAGCTGTATTTTTCTTCTAAGGGTACGAATAGGACTCAGACATTTTGAAATGTACATGGCAAAGTAGTTTCCTGACTTTACAAGAGTCAAAGATTGGACAGTCACAGCCCAGCTTCTCGAACACTGTCCCGAGAGGAAAATCCATGGCGAGTCCCTCCCTCCTTGCTTCCTATTATGCGGGCAGGCACCATTAATAGCGATCGATTACTTCTTCATAACTGTATTCTGCTGTTTTTCTTGCCACATTTCTCTGGCCAACTCTACACTCACACATATTTTGGCAGATGCAAGTTCCATATTTCTCTTGCCCCTGGCTAACTTTGAATTACCACGGCTCTGTGGCTCTGCTGGTCCATCACCTGAAGGTGTGACAAAGAATATTGTACAACTACCACTGATAGCAACTTTAAATGGAAATTAGATTCCTTTCCTCCCTATTTTTATGTTCCACTTTAATTTGGGCAAACTACAGTTGCAGACATCATGTTCACTGCAATCATCTATCTTTTAGAGAGCCCAACAGTGGTCCTGCTTGCTTAAGTACTTTTCATTTTTCACGCCAGTCTCCCTCCCTCTCTCTCTTTCTTTTTTTTTAGTAGCATACCTCTGCCACAGGCAAAGGCATATTGTGCTTTCATGAATCTAGCTGCCCATTCAAGCAATAGGAAATGGGAGAGTCACCAGCTGATGAAATGCACTGCTGTGGTCCAGGGGCCCTTAACTCCTGAATTCTATTCTCAGAGTAATATGCATCTTCAGGAGAAATGCCCTGGAGCCCAGATGGATCTCTAGAAGACTGAACTTTAAACATTGTAGTACCTTTGAAGAAGGTACTACATCTAAAGGCAGCATCTAAAGGAATACCAAAAAAGTAACCAGTAAACAATCAGTAAGCCCCCCTGAAATACTCATAGTGTTTGAATAAACCAGATGCTCAAGTCCACCAAAATGGTAGGCCTAACCCATCTGAGGTTACCTTGATTTGACAAATGTTTTGCTGATTTATTGGGGGAAACAAAGATCTTTTGGATCAACCTAATTCTTAATAGAGTTTGTAGACAAAAAGAATGGTTTGTGGGTTTACTGCTTATTCTTAGTTTGCCTCTACCAGATAGGTCTTGCTTTTTTCTCTCTTGCTTTGTCCCAGGAAGGCTGACTTCTGTGCATTATATGGCAGGCTCTTTTGCCTTCTGGTCCATCCATTCAACCCCTCCCCTTGAGTGAAACTTTTCCAGGCTGAAGGACCCTGTTTCTTTATGTCTGATGTCCAACTTAAAATCATAAGGACTGAGATAAGCAACAGGTCTCCTTACTTCTAGTCCAGTGCTCTGTCCACCGGGCTGGGACAAAATCACTGTCACGGTGGGTGGGTGGGACCAATGAGAGATACTGACAGGAGATTAAAAAGTGAGAGGAAAGAGAGGGTAGAGTATTTATTACTACCCTGCCTGTCCTTTTGCTTTGCTCTGGTGCTAGCAGTTAACTATGCTCTTCTGCAGCCCTTGCGTCTACCAACCAGCCACTTCTCCGTGACTCCAGCTCTTCTGGGTCTGGTAACACTTTTTTCACTCCTTGCCCCTGCACGCTTAGGGCTGATACTAGATTCCCACTGTTACCACTCTCTGGCCATCTTATGTCTCTAATTGTTTTATTCAGTCCTGTCTATACTCACATAATTGTCCAATCACAAAATAATATCTAATTAAATGTTTTTTGGGGGGGGCATCTGTTACCTGAAATGATTCAGCTTGATAAAGTTTTCTGCTAGGAAAACTCTCTTTCTTGACAGATTGGTTTTATTTCAGTGTGATTACTTAGTAAAAGCCACACATGCTTACTGCTAACAGTATCTTAAGTGCATTTTGAGCGAGTAAAAGTGCACACAAATTATATAATAGGCATAAATTGAGTAATTACAAACAATTCCATTTATACCCAACCCCTTATCTCCTTAGCCCCTTTAGAAATCTGAGTTTGCAACCTGTAATGTTGTAACCCTGGCTTTGACAATTCCTAGTAAAGACTCAGGAGTGGAATTTAACAAAATGCTTGAAGCAGGTTTCATTTCCCTTTAGGAAGTCTTTATTATTATTATTATTATGTTATGTCACCATACAGTACTTCATTAGTTTTTGATGTAGTGTTCCATGATTCATTATTTGCATATAACATCCACGGCTCATTGCAATACATGCCCTCCTTAATACCCATCACGGGGTTAACCCCTCCCCCCACCCCCCTCCCCTCTGAAACCCTCAGTTTGTTTCCCAGAGTCCATAGTCTCTCATGGTTCGTCTCTCCCTCCGATTTCCCCCCCTTCATTTTTCCCTTCCTTCTCTCCCTTTAGGAAGTCTTGTGCTGCAGGTGAGGTGTTAGTCAAAAAACCTCCTCCCTTGGTGCCTGGCAGGCATGATCCAACTGTCCTCTGCCTAGCTGTCTCCCAAAGTCTTAGGCAATCAGACCACGACAGAGGTTGTTTCTAAAGCTGATTCAGTCTTGAAGGGCTGAATCCATACATTAAAACACACTTTGTAATTTTTTTCCTAGATTAGTGACACTTCAACCCATTAAAATGGTGGGTAAGGAGATTTTAAACTGTAATGGCTTTTGAAAAACTGACCCAAGTTGCTGTTTTTACATTTTACCTTGTTTGTGGCAAAATAAAGCTAACCGGCTTTTCTCTTCCATTTTCCAATTCTGATGTAACACATTTTTCCAATGAAGAAGATGCTTCCTTGCAGTAACATTAAATACTTGGAAACTATACCAATTCCTTCAGGATGATTATTGCTACCTTTGCTAATTTTCCCCCCCTTCTTTTCAAGAACTTCCTGATTCAGTGGAATTTTTCTTCTGAGTATCTTTCGTGTTTACTGGTAGACATACTCCCCAAACATAAAATACTACTTAGCTATAAAAGGACACTTTAGAAATGTTAATTCTCATAAATGCTTATACATAGGGTCTTCATGTTAGTCTTCTGAAGCTGGCTAGAAGAATCAATCTGCTAGGATCCCTGTCACATTCATAGTAATCACAGTAATTACAACAAAACAGGAGTTACGTATGTTGAGCATACAGCACGTGCCAATATATATGCTCAAGAATTTACATGCTGTATTCGATTCCAGGCATGCAAGAATCCTCAGATGGAGTTACTGTAATCATCACAATGGTCACACAGGTAGAAGTGGTGGGACCAGGCAGGGCCCAAGCCCAGGTTTGTCTGACTCTGCAGTCCTAGTGCCCCATAACCACAGCTCATTGTCTCCAGCTCTAAGATTTAACCAGGCCTAAACACGTGGCAACACACTTGTTATCAGATTGCCTTTTCCTCCTCCCCGCTCCTTGCAGCTTACTCCCCGAAGTTTCTGAGGTATCATGCTAGGATACCAGTCCCTGAAGAAAATGTTTTAGAGGCCATCTCTCCTTCTTTTTGGCCATGTTTGAAAGGTTTAAGGAAAGAAATGTGATCGATGGTAACGGGGTTTTACAGATAGTGGATGATAGAAAGTGATCTTCTAAGTTTAGCTTTTCCAAATCAGTTTCATAATATTTTAGGAATCACCAATCAAGAAACTGCTAATGGTAATTTTCTTTTTTTTTTTTTTAAGATTTTATTTCTTTATTTGACAGAGAGAGACACAGCGAGAGAGGGAACACAAGCAGGGGGAGTGGGAGAGGAAGAAGCAGGCCTCTGGCAGAGCAGGGAGCAGGGAGCCTGATGCAGGGCTTGATCCCAGGAGCCTGGGATCATGACCTGAGCCAAAGGCAGACGCTTAATGACTGAGCCACCCAGGAGCCCCCACTAATCTCTTTTTTTTTTTTTCAATTAGGATCCCTCCCCAGTGTAATTCATCCAATAAATACTGAGCACTCATCAGGAGCCAGTGCTGGTTCTGGCTAGGAATATAAATGTAAAACAGAACAGTCTCCTGCCCCGAGTGGGTTCATTTGCCAGCCCATGCAGACAAATTCTAAGTATAATTTGACAAGTTCCACAAGACATCTTGGAAAATTCAATATTTGCGGTTTCAACTGTTCCTAAACACTGGAGTTCCACAAACCAGGATAATTTATTATTTTGCTTAAAGCATGGATTGAACTGCTCAGGCTTTGGCGTTGTTCTGGGAAGAGAAGCGGATCACTGATTAGTGGGTGAGCAATGCTGACATCTCATCATCTGTATCTCCTCATGGCCCTAATGCGCATAACACATATTAAGTGATAAAATCCTTGTATTTGAAAACAAATCCAAATGTAATGCTTGTGACGAACGTGAGGAGAAAGTGAAGCAGTCTAAGGAAATGCTGGTTCTTTACAGAATGTAGAAATGTTGGATAGTTTAAGAAGAAACATGTCTCATTCCTTTATGGGTTTGGATATATGACAGAAATGTGTCACCAGTTTTATATAAGTGGCTTTCAAACTTTTTTTTATCCACAACCTGTCTAAAAAATAACTTTTCTTCACAGTCTAATAAATACACACACATGCGCACACACAGAAATGAGACAAAACTTCAGTAACACAATACTTGCCTTTTCTGTAGGTCATATACTGTGATATTTTCCCAACCCTTTCTATTTTTATATTTTTAATGCTGATTATGATCCACTAAATTGATTTTATAACCCACTGTTTGTAGCGCCCAGTTTGAAAAACACTGCTCTATATTAACAATATGAATAAATACGCCAGTAGTCAGTTGATCAAGCTGTTTCAGCTGGGTATTCAGCTAGAATTTATTTTAATAGTATTATAAATTAATCCTGTGTTTACAGAATCATTAAGGGTCTTATGGGGTCACTTAAATTTTTTCATTTATTCTTCACTGCACTTTATGGGAAGAATTATATAATACAGTAATACTTGTGAATAGAGCTCTCAGTATAAAGTATAAGCTCTCTGAATGCACTGGCTGAGGACTAAATAGTTGAGGGAAGGACTGTGTTTGAGCACTGTGAGAAAGTGACATTTAATATGACTTGGAAAGATGAGTAGAATTTGACAGGCAGAGAAAAAGGAAGGATGGTTTAGACTGGAAAGGCCATGTGGATTAGAAACCAGTGAGGAGAAGGTTGTATCTAAGAAGCATGCAAGAAGTTATAGTGGGGACTAGGTAAGTAAGATGGAAGCAAAATCATGGCTTATGGCTTCGCTGACATGATGGAGCTTGACACTCCCTTCCAATGAACAAAAGGACAGCTTTCATAAACATAGATTATTTTACTACAAATGGACAGAATGGGATCCTAGAGTTCCTATGGGATTTGGGATGGAATTCAGGAAGGGAATTGAAGAACAAAATGTATAAGATTATTTCTGTCTTAAATTGCCAACTCCGTAAGGGAGTTAGAACCTCAGTTTGATCCATTTATATTTCCTAGCATCTAAAACAGGGTCTGGTGCACAGTAAGCACTGAAGGTATTTTCTACATGAATAAATCACTGAGTGAATTGATAAAGGAGTACACAGTTTGCCTTGGTGATAACCACCTGAACTGTGCTTGTCCAAGGTCCCTTGTCCTCTAATGCAGTTATTTAGAGTTTGCATTTATTCCACTTCTAGGAACATTCTAAATTCAGTGCTCTTTCTGTCTTCCTGGCTGATCTAGGCTCAGTTTTATAAACATCCTTTGTAATATCCTATGTGTGTTGATTCTTTTCTCATTACTTAGAATGATTTTATTCTCTTTAGAATGTCTCTCTATAATGTATCTTTTATAGTCAGCTCCTATGGTAACTTGGATTGTCCTCTCATTTTTAAATTTAATTTATGTATTAAATTTAATTTTTAGAATTAATTCTAAAAAAAGAATTTAATACATGTATTTTATATTTAAGAATAGTTGAGAAATGAAGTATACAATATGAACAAGTGTCTGTAATCTTATTCCCTAGAGAAAAGTGTTAACATTTTGTCGCTTGAAGTTACTGACATTTTAATGTCTATGTTGATGAATTAATTATATATGTGAATATAAATTGCAAACAGGAGATACAGAACATTTTATACACTGCTTTTCACTTAAGGTGAATTTTTCTTCATTTTAAATATCTCTCAAGAATCTCACTTTAATGCGTATGAAATACTCCATTACTCCATTACATATGAATATATTTAATTAAGCTTTTCATAATTTTTGGACATTTGTTTTGTTCCCAATTTTTTACTTTGAAAACAACTCCATGATAGATATCTTTATAGCTGAGACTTTATATGTGTACCTATTATTTCCTATTTGACCATAATTTTATACACATATACCTATTTTATGTGTGTACCTATTATTCCCTATTTGACCTGTATATATCATAAATAAATCGAAGTGACATGACTTGGAAAAAGGGCATAAGAATTTTAAATAGTGTCACTAAATGTGACAAGTGACATCACGTCCATCCCCAGGAGATTATTGCAACTTACACTCTCCTCAGTACAGTATGAATACCTATTTCTTTTTATTTTCTTTTTCAACTTTTTATTTCAATTCTAGTTAGTGAACATATAGTGTAATATTGGTTTCAGGAGAATTCAGTAGTTTATTACATACAACACTCAGTGCTCATCATAAGTGCCCTCCCATCACCCATCTTGTCCACCCCCCACCTCCCTCCATCAACACTCAATTTATTCTCTATTAGTAAGAGTCTCTTGTGGTTTTTTTTCCCCTCTCTCCTTTTCCTCCCTCCCATACATTTATCTGTTTTGTTTCTTAAATTCCACACATGAGTGATATCATATGGTATTTGTCTTTCTCTGACTGGCTTTCTTAGCTTAGCATAATGTACTCTAGCTCCATCCACATCGTTGCAAATGTCGAGATCATTCTTTTTGATGGCTGAGTAACATTTTATATACACACACACCACAACTTCTTTATCCATTCATCCATTGATGGACATTCAGGGTCATTCCATAATTTGGCTATTGTTGATAATGCTGCTCTAAACATTGGGGTGGATGTACCCCTTCTATATTTATGTATCCTTTGCGTAGATACATAATAGGGCAATTGCTGGATCACAAGTTAGTTCTATTTTTTACTTTTTGGGGAATCTCCATACTGTTTTCCAGAGTTGCTGCACTAGTTTGCATTCCCACCAAGAGTGTAAGAGTGTTCCCCTTTCTCTGCATCCTCACCAACATTATTGTTTCCTGTGTTGTTAATTTTAGCCATTCTGACAGGTGTGAGGTGGTATCTCATTGAAGTTTTGATTTGTATTTCCCTGATGCCAAATTGTTGAGCATCTTTTCACGTGTCAGCCATCTGGATGTCTTCTTTGGAAAAATGTCTATTCATGTCTTCTTCCCATTTCTTAACTGGATTATTTGCTTTTGGGGTATTGAGTTTGTTAAGTTCTTTACAGATTTTGGACACTAAACCTATGTCATTTGCAAATATCTTCTATTCCGTAGGCAGCCTTTTAGTTTTGTTGATTGTTTCCTTCTCTGTGCAGAAGCTTTTTATCTTGATGTAGTCCCAGCAGTTCATTTTTGCTTTTGTTTCCCTTGCCTCTGGTAACGTGTCTAGTAAGAAATTGCTTTGGCTTAGGTCATAAAGGTTGCTGCCTGTGTTCTCCTCTAGGATTTTGATGGTTTCCTGTATCGAATTTAGGTCTTTCATCCATTTTGAATTCATTTTTGTGTATCGTGTAAGAAAGTGGTCCAGTTTCATTCTTCTGCATTTTGCTGTCCAGTTTTCCCAACACCATTTGTTGAGGGGACTATCTTTTTTCCATTGGATATTCTTTCCTGCTATGTTGAAGATTAGTTGAGCATAGAGTTGTGGTTCCATTTCTGGGTTTTGTATTCTGTTCCGTTGATTTATGTGTCTGTTTTTGTGCCAGTACCATGCTGCCTTGATGACTACAGCTTTATAATTTATCTTGAAGTCCAGAATCATGATGCCTCCAGCTTTGCTTTTCTTTTTCAGGGTTGCTTTGGCTATTTAGGGTATTTTCTGTGGTTCCATACAAATTTTAGGTTTGTTTGTTCTAGCTCTGTGAAAAATGCTGGTGGGATTTTAATAAGGATTGCGTTAAATGTGTAGATTGCTTTGGGTAGTATAGACATTTTAACAATGTTTGTTCTTCCAATTCATGACCATGGAATGTGTTTCCATTTCTTAATGCCTTCTTCAATTTCTTTTGTAAGTGTTCTATAGTTTTTAGAGTGCAGATCCTTTACCTCTTTTGTTAGGTTTATTCGTAGGTATCTTATCAGTTTAGGTGCAATTGCAAATAGGATCAATTCCTTGATTTCTTTTTCTGTTGCTTCATTACTGGTATATAGAAATTCAACAGATTCCTCTGTATGTTGATTTTATGTCCTGAGACTGCTGAATTCATGTATTAGTTCTATCAATTTTTTTGTGGAGTTTTTCGGATTTCGTACATAGAGTATCATGTCATCTGCAATGAGCGAAAGTTTCACTTCTTTCTTGCCAATTTGGATGGCTTTTATTTCTTTTTGTTGTCTGATTGCTGAGGCGAAGACTTCTGGTACCATGTTAAATTGTAATGGTGAGAGTGGATATCCCTGTCTTCGTCCTGAATGTAGAGGAAAAGCTCTCAATTTTTCCTCCATTGAGAATGATATTAGCTGTGGGTTTTTCATATGTGGCCTTTATGATGTTGAGGTATAGTCCATCTATACCTACTTTGTTGAGGGTTTTTATCAAGCATGGATGCTGTATTTTGTCAAATGCTTTTTTTGCTTCTATGGGTAGGACTGAATGCCTATTTCTCTACCTACTTACCAACTTTAGTCCAAACATGTTGAACTTAGTAATTTAAGAGCTAAAAACAATGACATCAGCAGTGAATGTGAATTTTGTTTTGTTTTTTAATAGGTTGCCTCTAATATTACTGCATACCATTATTACCCATTTTCCTGACTTTTGAAACTAACTGTTCATGGCCTGTGCTCATTTTTCAATTCAGATGTTACTCTTTCTCTTCTTGTTTTAAAAAGCCATTAGCTAGTAAGAGTTCCCCAAACTCTCATACCCCTTGTCCATTCCTCTCATACAACGTGGGCCGTACTCTTTTACACACACACACACACCAACTAGATTGCAGACTTCTGAGCAATATGGTCGTATTCTTATTCAAATCTCATTCTCTGGAGAGCAGTGTGGACAAATGGGAAGGACATTTGTGGAATCCACTAGAGTTAAGATTTACCTATCAGCTTTTACACTGAACAAGCTCTTCAATCTCCCTATACCTGCTTTTTTTCTTCTGAAAAAAAAAAGTGGGTAAATAGTCTCTCTTCTTCAGAGGGTGGTGAGGATTAAATGAAATAATTTATGTAAACCCCCACACAGTGACTGGCACATGGTGGAAAGTCCTAAGTCTTAACTACTTTTATTCTTATTTGTTTTTTTGCATAATATTCACCACAATGTTTTGAAACATATTAGGAGCACAATAAACATAATAAACTAGTCAATTCTGTTGGATCAGTAAAATAGTCTAAACAGTATTAATTTATTTTTAAACAAAATGTTTAGAGAAATTTGGACCAAAGCTTGGTTTCTCCTTTTTCAAATGCTTTCCACTTCCATGTCATTTATGGTATAAATAGTCTAAACATTATTAATTTTCAATTCTCATGACTAGGCTGTAAGTAATTATTTTACAAATCACACTTTCCTTCTTAATAAACTAACAATAGCTAAAAGGAAATGCTCTTCTTCTTCTGGGCTCCTTCCCACATGAGATTCATGACATCCGCGCTGGTGGATTCTTGAATGGATTTTCCAAAATAGGGTTATGGAGTGACCTGGTCCAAGAAATTCTGTATTTCAATTTGGAATTCTGCTTCACAGCCTGAGTTAGTCATAGGTGTTTGTGGCACATCCCTCTGATTACATCTGCTGTTGTGCTCCCACTTTCATCAAATATGTACTGCTTAGAGTGACTTTAGTTGGTTCTTTTATCCCCATCTTGTTCTGTAGCACTGTCATTTAAAGATATACAGAACTTTGGCGGCTCCTGGGTGGCTCAGTACATTGAGTGGTCAAGTCCTGGTTTCAGCTCAGGTTGTGATCTCATGGGTTGTGGGATCAAGCTCCATGATGGGCTCCATGCTGGTCAGGGAGTCTACTTGGGGATTCTCTTCCTCTGCTCCTCCCCCCACTTGTACGCATGTGCTCTCTCTCTCAAATAAGTAAATGAATCTCAAAATTAAAAAAAAATGCACAGACCTTTGGAGAATGCTTTCAGGGAAAGCTAAACAATTTCTTAGAACTGCAAGGGAAGTTTTCTCCTCTGATTGATATTGGCTTTGGGGAGTCATGACATCAGACATTTAACTTTTATTTACTCCTTTATTCATTCTGCTTGCCCTGCACAACAAAAGATCTTATGAAATCTGTTTCAAATTATTTCCCCATTGCTCTTTGCATCAGTGAGGATCAGTGCCATTCCACTGACATTCTTCCTCTTGATTCTTCTGCCTTCTAGGCCTGTTTCATCTCACCTGGGCAACAGGCTCTGTGGATCCATAAATAATGGTATTTTTTTTTAAAGATTTTATTTATTTATTCATGAGAGACAGGGTGGGGAGAGAGAGAGAGAGAGAGAGAGAGAGAGAGAGAAGTAGAGGGAGAAGCAGGCTCCCAAGGGGCAGGGAGCCCGATGCGGGACTCGATCCCAGGACCTCGGGATCATGACCTGAGCCGAAGGCAGATGCTTAACCATCTGAGCCACCCAGGCGCCCTAAATAATGGTATTTTAATACTTCCTTATTGATCTAGACATAGCTGAAGTTTGGCTGTATGTCCACTGGTCCCCAAGTCATTTTCCCATCAGTAGAGGCCTTCCTCTTTTTGTGTGTATGTGTGTGTGTGTGTGTGCATTTTTTTCTTTTTCTAGATTTTAAAAAAGTTTTTTTATTTTATTATGTTATGTTAATCACCATACATTACATCATTAGTTTTTGATGTAGTGTTCCATGATTCATTGTTTGCATATAACATCCAGTGCTCCATTCAACACATGCCCTCTTTAATACCCATCACCAGGCTAACCCATCCCCCCACCCCCCTCCCCTCTAGAACCCTCAGTTTGTTTCTCAGAGTCCACAGTCTCTCATGGTTTGTCTCCCCCTCCGATTTCCCACCCTTCATTTTTCCCTTCCTACTATCTTTTTTTTTTTTTAACATATAATGTATCATTTGTTTCAGAGGTACAGGTCTATGATTCATCAGGCTTACACAATTCACAGCACTCACCATAGCATAGGGGCCTTCCCCTTTATCCTCTACTCACTTTCTTCATATGCTAAAACAAGGTCTCTTGTCTCTTCAATTTTCTGACTCACTTTTTCGAGACAAACGGCTTTCTTTTTCTTTACCATTTTTCCTTCTTGGGTAGGGAATTGAAGGAAATTCTGTCATGGAGATGTTGCTGCCTATTTTCTTTCCTTCCCTTTCATCTATGTTTTACTATGTTAGATTTTCCAGGCTTGAGTCAATCTTCCAACATGTACTTCCTTCATAGTATTTTTTTAAAGATTATTTATTTGAGCGAGAGAGAGAAAGAGAGAGAGAGCATGAGAAGGGGAGGACCTTGAGATCATGAACTGAGACAAAACCAAGAGGTGGATGCTCAACTGACTGAGCTACCCAGGCACCCCCATAGTATTTTTGTAGATCAATTTTTACGGAGGTATAGTTTACATATCACAGAAAGTACCCCTCTTTTGTAATACTTTTGAGAGGAAGTGGTATGGAAGAGTTAGAGCAAAAATACCATTTTGGTCATATAATTTTTTATCCTCATCTTTTACTTGATCCTTAGACATTAAACCTACTTTTGATATTGAACTGGTTTTTTGTATTATTTTCAAATTGCTTCTTGCCAAATTATTTTTTTTCTTTCACATTAGATCAGCAATTTCTTTGGTCCATGGTATGCCCTTCTCTCTGGTAAGCATTTATTTATGTTTTATTATTACTGTACTTCAGAAGCTCAGGTTTTAGAAGTACTCAGATAATTTTATACATTTCTAATAATGTGTCATTGAGATATTTGGTGTAATATTAGCCTTACCTCATACATTGACAGAATATTTAATACAGAGAACATAACACAATAGGAGTCACAAAACAAAGTTTAAGTAATGCAAAATGTAAAATATCGTCTAACTATAATATGCACTAGAAATTGTTAGTATAAGTAGGATAAGAAGGATGGTTACTAGAAAGTACTGATTTTATAGGATAATAACAAAAATAATTCTAGGCTTGGTAAATTTTTGACACCATATGTATGGCAACCAAAACACAGGAGGAAAGTGGAATGTCTGCACTGGGATTCATTAATTCATTAGTTCAGAAACTATGTATGGAGACCTAATAGTGCTGAGACTGATTCTAAGCACTGGGATTACAGTTTGTGAGGACTGACAAATTCAGCATTCCTAAGGAGTGTATAATCTAGACTCGTGCTGTCTAATACAATAGCCATTACTCACTATTTAAATTAAAATTAAATTAAATGTGGCTATTTAAATTAAAATTAAATAAAATGTAATGAAATAAAAAATTGAGTCCTTTGGTTGCACTAGTCACATTTTAAATGCTCAGTGGCCACATGTGGCTAGTGGCTATCATATTAGAGCAAATATAGAGCATTTCCAAGATCACAGGAAGTTCTAATAGAAGGGACTATCTTTAAAATTGTGCTATTACTTTTGAAAGTTTAATAATAAATTATCTCAAACACAGAAAACCCCCCAAAATTGTAGATATCTATTATAATCAATACCAAGATAAAACATATGCTGCTCTATTTCACATTTGTCTCAGCTGACTTTTTGAAAAATAAGATATAAAACATTATAAATAAGGAAAAACCAATATTCCCTTCCCTTCTTCTCCCCTTCTTCCTAAAGGTAACCATTATCCTCAAGATGGTATGAATCACCCACTAACATGTTTTTGCAGGAATACATATATAAACTATTATTTTTTATAATTTTTTATAATTTTTACATAAATTGTATCAGCTATTTGCAACTTGCTCTTTTCGGTTGCTTGTTGTTTCCATTTAACATTTTGAGATTTAACCACAGTGATACATGTCGTTCTATATATTCATTTATCTGCTCTATATTTTCTGTATGAAAACCCACTGTGTATCTATCTACTTCCTGTATGAGAAACTGTTTGGAGCTTTCCAACTGGTGTCTACATTCTAAACATTTTATAGGCTCTGTGGGACAACCCAACCTCTGTCCCAGAGTTCAGCAGCTTCAGAAAGTTTATACTTCAGAAAGATTATAAATCTTTCAAGTAAGTGCCCTGTCTAGGGTAAAACAGAAGCCTCCCTCCATGGTGCTGTTGGATGCCTCATCATGGCCTCGCTTCCAGTGGGGAACCCTCTGAGAGGTTGTCTATGTATGCTCTAATAGTGTAGAGAGGAGGTAATCAGGGATACTGCAGTGCCAGAGCAGCTGACCCCATTGAAACTCTTTCTTGGACTCCTGCTTATTAATTCTTTCCTAAATAAATGGGTCTCTATGTAAATTAAATCCTAAGAAATAGCTTGTAAAACACATGCACTCATTTCTTGAGGGGAAAAATAAGTCACTAAATTTATGTCAAAATTTCTACTCTACCTGAATATATTTAGCTGCTATCTTTTGATGTTCTGATCTCATAAATTTAAAAGCAACACTTGGATCCTAGCTAGGAAGACATGCAGAAGGCACTCTGTCTATTTTTCCTTCTTTTTGCCTCCTCCTCTCAAAGGATTCTGTCTTTTATGGAATGTGAAATCAGCCTGGAGATTTTTAAGAACTTCAGTGTAATACTGACTCTATGTTCTCCATCCTGGGTGTTTAAAGTACACTCTTCTTATTCTTTCCTCGGGTCACAAACTAGACCTGCATTCACCTACAACATGAAACTGCTTTCGTACCATTTTAAAGAGGGCAACTTTGGAAACAATATATATCATTTCTACATTTTAGGCATTTTCACACTTCAGGTTACTGGTTTAGAAAAAAACATTAGCAAATTGGACATTTAGACAAATTGAGCCTCCAGAGAGGGCTTCAAGATTGATTGTCATAACAGGCCTGAGGGTCATTTTCACAAATTCTATTTTCTAGGAAGCCCACACAAAACATATTAGAAAAGTAATTGCTCAACCCAATTCAGTTCAATAAGGCAGTATATACCATCTTAGGTACCTTTTAATGGCTGGGGCATTTTTAAATTTGTCCCCCAGCACAGCACTTTTCTTAAAGTCTAATGTAAAATACAATAAAGGTGGAAGGACCTAGAACACCCTGCCCTTACTCAGGCACCACCTGTCCCCACAAATTTACGGAATGCAAAATTTGTGAAAGACACAATGTTACTGTGTTGGGAATGCAAATGACTTTCGTTTCTGGTCCTTTGATGTATTGGTTACTCTTAATAGTTTTACAACTAAATATTGTGGATAAAATATCTTTTAAACCCATTTTTAAAATATCTACCATTGCTGTGGCAAAGTGCAGAGTATGTGTAATTTGCCATGACACAAACACACACACATATAAAAGAAAAAGAAGAGAGGGAGGAGAAAGAAGAGGAGAAAGAATAAGGAACAAAGAAAGACTCCTGAGAGGTAAATGAATTTCACCTTCAGATGAACCTTGCTGACTTTAGGATTCTGTTTTAATTGCTATGCAGGGCAGAAAAGAATGGAAGTAAAGACTAGGGCCAGTAGAAAGTAAAAACGTATTAGGAAACCCCAATATCAATCTGGAGATCTATCCCTTTCACAGAAAGCTTTAGTAATAAATTAACTCACTATCTAGAAGATAACATGGAACCCTGTCACATTTGACCTCGATACTGGCTGGAGGGGAAAGATAATAACCAGCCAACTGCCATACTTAGGTTTAGAGCTCAAATAACTGTTACCTTCTGTAACTTACATTATCTCAGCAGATAATGTCAAGTAGGTAATAACTGGAGGTAACCAGCAGAATCAAATGCAATATTCTTTAGAGAAATCCAACTTTAGACTAGATTTCAAAGAATTCTTGCGGAGGGTTTCCCAAAGTATAAGACCTCACAGCAAAAATCATATATCATATATACAAACAAGGCACCATGAGTTGGAGCCAAACAATCAACAGAGAGTTAAATCCTACCCAAGTCTACATTAGTGAAATTATCAAGCAGAATTAAAACTAAGGGGAATCCTGGGTGGCTCAGTCAGTTAAGCATCCGCTTTCGGCTGAGGTCATGATCCCAGGGGAGCCTGCTTCTCCCTCTGCCTGCCGCTCCCCCTCCTTGTGCTCTCTCTCTCTCTCTCATTCTCACTCTCTCTGACAGAATATTTTTTTAATATTTTTCTCTTTAAATTTTTTATTGTTATGTTAATCACCATACATTGCAACATTAGTTTTTGATATAGTATTCCATGATTCATTGTTTGTGTATAACACCCAGTGCTCCACGCAGAACGTGCCCTCTTTAATACCCATCACCAGGCTAACCCATCCCCCCAGCCCCCTCCCCTCTAGAACCCTCAGTTTGTTTTCAGAGTCCATCATCTCTCATAGTTCGTCTCCCCCTCCAATTTACTCCCCTTCATTCTTCCCCTCCTGCTATCTTCTTCTTTTTTTTCTTAACATATATTAAATTATTTGTTTCAGAGGTACAGATCTGTGATTCAACAGTTTTGCACAATTCACAGCGCTCACCATAGCACATACCCTCCCCAATGTCTATCACCCAGCCAACCGCTCCCTCCCACCCCCCCCACCACTCCAGCAATCCTCAGTTTGTTTCCTGAGATTAAGAATTCCTCATGTCAGTGAGATCATATAATACATGTCTTTCTCTGATTGACTTTTTCACTCAGCATAATACCCTCCAGTTCCATCCACGTCATTGCAAATGGCAAGACCTCATTCCTTTTGATAGCTGCATAATATTCCATTGTGTATATATACCACCTCTTCTTTATCCATTTATCTGTCGATGGACATCTTGGCTCTTTCCACAGTTTGGCTATTGTGGACATTGCTGCTATAAACATTGGGGTGCACGTACCCCTTCGGATCCCAACATTTGTATCTTTGGGGTAAATACCCAGTAGTGCAATTGCTGGATCGTATGGTAGCTCTATTTTCAACTGTTTGAGGAACCTCCATACTGTTTTCCAGAGTGGTTGCACCAGCTTGCATTTCCACCAACAGTGTAGGAGGGTTTCCCTATCTCCGCATCCCCGCCAACATCTGTCGTTTCCTGACTTGTTAATTTTAGCCATTCTGACTGGTGTGAGGTGGGATCTCATTGAGGTTTTGATTTGGATTTCCCTGACGCCGAGCGATGTTGAGCACTTCATATGTGAGTTGGCCATTTGGATGTTTTCTTTGGAAAAATGTCTGTTCATGTCTTCTGCCCATTTCTTGATTGGATTATTTGTTCTTTGGGTGTTGAGTTTGATAAGTTCATTATAGATTTTGGATACTACCCCTTTATCTGATATGTCATTTGCAAATATTTTCTCCCATTCTCTCGGTTGTCTTTTGGTTTTGTGGACTGTTTCTTTTGCCATGCAAAAGCTTTTTATCTAGATGAAATCCCAATAGTTCATTTTTGCCCTTGCTTCCCTTGCTTTTGGCGATGTTTCTAGGAAGAAGTTGCTGCGGCTGAGGTCGAAGAGGTTGCTACCTGTGTTCTCCTTTAGGATTTTGATGGACTCCTGTCTCACGTTTAGGTCTTTCAACCATTTGGAGTCTATTTTTGTGTATGGTGTAAGGAAATGGTCCAGTTTCATTCTTCTGCATGTGGCTGTCCAATTTTCACAATACCATTTGTTGAAGAGACTTTTTTCCACTGGATATTCTTTCCTGCTTTGTGGAAGATGAGTTGACGATAGAGTTGAGGGTCCATTTCTGGACTCTCAATTCTGTTCCATTGATCGATGTGTCTGTTTTTGGGCCAGTACCGTAGTGTCTTGATGATGACAGCTTTGTAATAGAGCTGGAAGTCCGGAATTATGATGCTGCCAGCTTTGCTTTTCTTTTTCAACATTCCTCTGACTATTCGGGGTCTCTTCTGGTTCCATACAAATTTTAGGATTATTTGTTCCATTTCTTTGAAAAAAGTGTATGGTATTTTGGTGGGGATTGCATTGAATATGTAGATTGCTCTAGGTAGCATTGACATCTTCAAAATGTTTGTTCTTCCCATCCATGACCATGAAAAGTTTTTCCATTTCTTTGTGTCTTCCTCAATTTCTTTCATGAGTATTTTATAGTTTTCTGAGTACAGATCCTTTGTCCTTTTGCTTAGATTTATTCCTAGGTATCTTAGGGTTTGGGTGCAATTGTAAATGGGATGAACTCCTTGATTTGTCTCTTCTCTGTCTTGTTGTTGGTGTATAGGAATGCCACTGATTTCTGTGCATTGATTTTATATCCTGCTACTTTACTGAATTCCTGTATGAGTTCTAGCAGATTTGGGGTGGAGTCTTTTGGGTTTTCCACATAAAGTATCATATCATCTGCAAAGAGTGAGAGTTTGATTTCCTCTTTGCCGATTCGGATGCCTTTGATTTCTTTTTGTTGTCTGATTGCTGTGGCTAGGACTTCTAATACTATGTTGAATAGCAGTGGTGAGAGTGGACATCCCTGCCGCGTTCCTGACCTTACGGGAAAAGATCTCAGCTTTTCCCCATTGAGAATGATATTCGCTGTAGGTTCTTAATAGATGGCTTTTATGATATTGAGGTATGTACGCTCTATCCCTATACTCTGAAGAGTTTTCATCAAGAAAGGATGGTGTACTTTGTCAAATGCTTTTTCTGCATCTATTGAGAGGATCATAAGATTCTTGTTCTTTCTTTTGTTAATATATTGTATCACATTGATTGATTTGCAGATGTTGAACCAACCTTGCCGCCCAGGGATAAATCCCACTTGGTCATGGTGAATAATCCTTTTAATGTACTGTTGGATCTTATTGGCTAGTATTTGGTGAGAATTTTTGCATCCATGTTCATCAAGGATATTGCTCTGTAATTCTCCTTTTGGATGGCGTCTTTGTCTGGTTTTGGGATCAAGGTAATGGTGGCCTCATAAAATGAGTTTGGAAGTTTTCCTTCCATTTCTATTTTTTGGAACAGTTTCAGGAGAATAGGTATTAATTCTTCTTGAAATGTTTGGTAGAATTCCCCTGGGAAGCCATCTGGCCCTGGGCTTTTGTTTGTTGGGAGATTTTGGATGACTGCTTCAATTTCCTTAGTGGTTATAGGTCTGTTCAGGTCTTCTATTTCTTCCTGGTTCAATTTTGGTAGTTGATACATCTCTAGGAATGCACCCATTTCTTCCAGGTTATCTAATTTGCTGGCATAGAGTTGCTCATAATATGTTCTTATAATTGTTTGTATTTCTTTGGTGTTGGTTGTGATCTCTCCTCTTTCATTCATGATTTTGTTGATTCGGGTCATTTCTCTTTTCTTTTTCATAAGTCTGGCCAGGGGTTTATCAATCGTGTTAATTCTTTCAAAGAACCAGCTCCTAGTTTTGTTGATCTGTTCTACTGTTCTTTTGGTTTCTAGTTCGTTGATTTCTGCTCTGATCTTTATGATTTCTCTCCTCCTGCTGGGTTTAGGCTTTATTTGCTGTTTTTTCCCTAGCTCTTTTAGGTGTAGGGTTAGGTTGTGTATTTGAGACCTTTCTTGTTTCTTGAGAAAGGCTTGTATTGCTATATAATTTCCTCTTAGGACTGCCTTTGCTGCATCCCAAAGATTTTGAACAGTTGTGTTTTCATTTTCATTGGTTTCCATGAATTTTTAAAAATTCTTCTTTAATTTCCTTGTTGACCCATTCATTCTTTAGTAGGATGCTCTTTAGCCTCCATGTATTTGAGTTCTTTCCTACTTTCCTCTTGTGATTGAGTTCTAGTTTCAAAGCACTGTGCTCAGAAAATATTCAGGGAATAATCCCAATCTTTTGGTACCGGTTGAGACCTGATTTTTGACCTAGGATGTGGTCTATTCTGGAGAATGTTCCATGGGCACTAGAGAAGAATGTGTATTCCATTGCTTTGGGATGGAATGTTCTGAGTATGTCTGTGAAGTCCATTTGGTCCAGTGTGTCATTTAAAGTCTTTATTTCCTTGTTGATCTTTTGCTTAGATGATCTGTCCATTTCAGTCAGGGGGGTGTGAAAGTCCCCTAGTATTATTGTATTGTTGTTAAGGTGTTTCTTTGCTTTTGTTATTAATTGCCTTATATAATTGGCTGCTCCCATGTTAGGGGCATAGATATTTACAATTGTTAGATCTTCTTGTTGGATAGACCCTTTAAGTAGGAGATAGTGTCCTTCTTCATCTCTTATTACAGTCTTTGTTTTAAAATCTAATTTGTCTGATATAAGGATTGCCACCCTAGCTTTCTTTTGGTGTCCATTAGCATGGTAAATTGTCTTCCACCCCCTCACTTTCAATCTGGGGGTGTCTTTGGGTCTAAAATGAGTCTTTTGCAGACAGCATATTGATGCGTCTTGTTTTTTAATCCAATCTGATAGCCTGTGTCTTTTGATTGGGGCATTTAGCCCATTTATATTCAGGGTAACTATTGAAAGATATGAATTTAGTGCCATTGTATTGCCTGTAAGGTGACTGTTCCTGTATATTGTCTGTGTTCCTTTCTGGTCTGTGCTGCTTTTAGGCTCCCTCTTTGCATAGAGGACCCCGTTCAATATTTCTTGTATGGCTGGTTTCCTGTTTGCAAATTCCTTAATTTTTGTTTGTTCTGGAACCTTTTTATCTCTCCTATTTTCAGTGACAGCCTAGCTTGATATAGTATTCGTGGCTGCATATTTTTCTCATTTAGTGCTCTGAATATATCATGCCAGTCATTTCTGGCCTGCCAGGTCTCTGTGGATAGGTCTGTTGTCAATCTAATATTTCTACCATTATAGGTTACATATCTCTTCTCCGAGCTGCTTTCAGGATTTTCTCTGTGTCTCTGAGACTCGTAAGTTTTACTATTGATGTTGGGGTGTTGACCTATTTTTATTGATTTTGAGAGGGGTTCTCTGTGCCTCCTGGATTTTGATGCCTATTTCCTTCCCCACATTAGGGAAGTTCTCCACTATTATTTGCTCCAATATACCTTCTGCCCCTCTCTCTGTTTCTTCTTCTTCTGGGATCCCAATTATTCTAATGTTGTTTCATCTGATCGTATCACTTCTCTCTCGAATTCTGCCCTCGTGATCCAATAGTTGTTTATCTTTTTCTCAGCTTCTTTTTTTTCCATCATTTGGTCTTCTATATCGCTAATTCTGTCCCCTGACTCATTTGTCCTCACGGTTATTGCCCCCATTTTGATTGCACCTCATAATTTGATTTTGACTTGGTTAGATTTTAGTTCTTTTATTTCTCCAGGAAGGGTTTCTCTAATAACTTCCATGCTTTTTTCAAGTCCAGCTAGTATCTTTAAAGTCATGATTCTGAATTCTAGGTCCGACATCGTACTAATGTCCGTATTGAGTAGGTCCCTGCCAGACGGTACTACCTCTTGTTCTTTTTGTTGAGGTGAGTTTTTTCGTCTTGTCATTTTGTCCAGAGGAGAATAGATGAATGAGAGAACAAAATGCTAACAGGTTAACAACGTCCCCAGAAAATATACTTTAAACAAATCAGAAAAGACCTGAAACCAGGGGAAAAGAAAGGAAATGAAAGAGAAAAGAAAGAGGAAAAAAAAAGATAAAGAAAAAGATAAAGACAAACAAAAACAGAACGAAACAAAAAAACAGAATATGATCAAATATGATCAGGCTGGTGCATAGGTCAGTGCCACACACTAGATTTTGGGTGTTTTTTGGTCTGTTTGATGAAAGTACCCCCTAAATTTTAAAGAAAGATTTATATATGTCCAAAATAAGGGTTGATACAATGAAGGGATGGAATATGATTGTAAAGATGAAAAGTATAAAAAATTTTAAAAAAGGAATTGATAAGGTGCTTGAAAAAATAAAGAAGAGGATTAAAAAAAAAAGAAAGAAAGAAAAAAGAAAGGGAGAGAATGTGATCAGGTAGGAGACTAGAACAAAGCCATACACTAGAGATTTAGCATATATTTTGATATGTTAGAAGAAACTGTACCTCTAAATTTTAAAGAGAGAACAACTTTTATATATATGCCAAAAATAAGGGTATCTACTATGAAGGGATAGAATATGACTCTAAAAATGCTTTTTTAAAAAAGGGATTGAGAAGATGTTGGTTGAAGGGAAAAAGAAAAATTCAAAAAAAAAAGTTAAAAAAAATTAACTTGGAAAGACTAATGAATCATGGTAAAAAAGCCATGAATTCTATGTGCATTATTCCCCTAGCACTGGAGATCTCCCGTTCTCCTTGATTTGTAAACTTGGTCTCCGCTGGCTGTTCGTGCTGACATTCTGGGGGAGGGGCCTGTTGCCATGGTTTCCAAATGTCTTTGCTGGAGGCGGGATTGCCCTGCCCTTGGCGGTATGGGCTAAGTAATCTGCTTGGGTTAGCTCTTGGGAGCTTTTGTTCCCTTCAAGTTCTTGGTACAGCTTTGGAGGACAAGAGTGAAAATGGTGGCCTCCCAATCTCCGCCCGGAGGAGCCGAGAACTCGGGGCCCCACTCTTCAGTGCACCCCCAGAGAAAAGCAGTCAGTCACTCCCGTCTCCCCGGTCTCCAGCCACACTCCGTGCTCACCCGGCCTGTGACCGAGTGTTTCTATCTCTGGCACCCAACCCCGTGTGGAATCCCCAAACCCTGCAGTTCCCTGCGGTGCACTCCCGCGCTGCTTCTCCCAGGGGAGGAAGGGGAGTCTCCCCGGATCTGCCGCTTGTTGGGTCCCTGCTGGAGGAGCAGTGGCCCGACTGTGCCACGGATCACAGTATATGGCAACCCCGAGCTGAGTGCCTGCGCCTCGGCTCTGTTTCTGCAGCTGGCTTCCCCGCTCCGGTACCTGGGAGCTCTGCTGCACTCAGGCACCTCCGGTCTTTCTGTGACCCCAAGCGTCCTGAGACCACACTGTCCCGTGAGGTTTCCACCCCCCGCTTAGCCGCTGGAGCGACATCCCTTAGCGGAGCCGATTTCTAAAAGTTCTGATTTTGTGCTCCACAGCTCTATCACTTGCCAGAAGCGGCCAACAGAGGCCCCCTCCCCCGTCGTCTATCCTCCCAAATATCGCCTCGGATTCACCTCTCTGCACGTCCTACCTTCCAGAAAGTGGTCACTTTTCCGTTCAGAGAATTGTTGCTATTCTTTTCTTCGATCTACTGTTGAGTTTGTAGGTGTTCAGAATGGGTTTGATCCCTATTCAGCCGAATTCCTGAGACCAGATGAAATCCAGGTCTCCTACTCCTCTGCCATCTTGCTCTGCTCCCCCCCCCCCCCCGGACAAAATATTTTTTAAAAAGAATTAAAACTAAGTATGTTTAATGTGTTTCAAGATTTAACAGAAAGGACTGATACCATGAATAAGACTATAAAGCAACCAACCATGTTTGAAAAAGAACCAAATAAAGGTTTAGATATGAAAAATATAATAATTGAAGTAAAAATATAACTGAAGTCTGAAAAGAACATATTACAATCTGCTAAAAATAAAAATAGTGATTTGGAGAAAAGATCTGAGGAAACAATATATTTCAGAGAGACAAAGAAATGGAAAATATTTTTCAAAAGTTGGGGATCAGGAGGCATGGAGAATAGAGTAGGAAGTGATCAGAGTTCAAACGGTGAGAATAGAGAAAATTGGGAAGAGTTAATATTCCAAGTGATAATGATAGAAGTTTTCAGAATTTTTGGAAGGCAACAAAGTGTAAGTCTACAAAACCCATGATAAACACCCTAAAAATAAATAAAAAGCTGTATATATAGAGAGAGTCATAAGCATGTGTGTATATATACATGTCAATCTATCTATCAGTCATTTGTAAAATACAAGAACAAAGTTAATATTTTTAGAGAAGCGAGAGAAGGAAGGAAAAGAGGCCACCTACAAAGGAATGGCAATTAGCCTAATGGCTGATTTATCAAAAGCATGCACTGGAAGCCAGAAGCCAATGAAATAATATCTTCAAGGTGCTGAGACAAAAATAACTTTTAATGACAAGAACAAAATAAAAGCATTCAGTTTTTTTTTTTTTTTTAATTCCAAGAGTTTACCTCACTAGATTACCTAAAGGATGTATTTCTTTGGGGAAAAAAAAAAAAAACCCTCATCTCAGATAGAAAGCCTAACATATAAAAAGAATTTGAGCTATAATATTGTTATCATGTAAATAAATTTTAATAATTACTATAGAACTATTTAAGGGTTATAAAAAACAAGGCACAATTTCAATAGGGGGAGAAATGTGGATTGAGAGTAGTGGTGGTCAGAACTAAAACATGTGGAAATTTTTATATTGTTTACAGTGACAGCAAAGGCACAGGGATTTATTTTTGGCCTCATTTAATTAAGTGAACATATTAAAATAATTTTTTTAAAAGATTTTATTTATATATTTGTCAGATAGAGAGAGAGAGAGCAGAAGCAGGGGGAGTGGCAGGCAGAGGGAGAAGCAGCTCCCTGCTGAGCAAGAAGCTGCATGTGGGACTCCATCCCAGGAACCTGGGATCATGATCTGACCCTAAGTCAGATGCTTAACTGACTGAACCACCCAGGTGTCCCTTAAAATAGTTTTTAAATAATATCCAAATCACTGTTCTTCAGTTACACTAGATGAATAAATTGTGGAGATCTATTTTACAATATATTGCCTAAGTTAACAATATGGTATTGTGCACTTCAAAATCTGTTAAGAGGGTAGATTTAATGTTAAATGTTCTTACTGCAAACAAAAACAAAAGTCCCGGAAGGGGCACAAGGAAACTCTGGGAGGTGCTAGATATTCCAGTTACTTTGACTGTGGTGATGGTATCACAAGTATTTGCTTATGTCCAAACTCACCAAATTGTACACATTGAATATGTGCAGTTATTTGCATGTCAATTATACCTCAATAAAGATGTCTTAAAAACCCAAATGATTACTCAATTAGTGATAAAGAAAGCAAAATGAAGTTTATAAAAGTTAAATAAATCCTGAGATTTATGTCAAATTTAAGGTAAAGAAAAAGATGATAAAAATAAATCCAGGTATCAGTGTAACACAATTAACGTAAGTTAATCTCTACAGTTAAAATACAAAAAGTGTTGTAATAGACTGAACAAAAACAGCAAACTGAGCTACATACTCTTTTATGAGACAGACTGAAGCTTGAGGATCCATAAAAGCTGAAAGTACAAGTATGGAAGAGTGTAATAAACAAATAATAATCAAAATTAGGCTAGTAAAATTATGTGAATATCAGGCAAAATACTTTTAAGGTAAAAAATATCATTAAAGATAAATAATATAATTTATTAAGATAAGCATAATGATAAAAGATTCAATTCATCAGGGAGATGAAAAAGTTCTAAATAATGCATGCCTAATATACTTTTAAGAAGTAGAAAACATGTGGTGCCTGTGTGGCTTAGTAGGTTAAGTGTCTGCCTTCAGCTCAAGTCATGATTCCAGGGTCCTAGGATTGAGACACACATCGGGATCCCTGCTCCATGGGGAGCCTGCTTCTCTCTCTCCCTTTGCTGCTCCCCCTGCTTATGTGCTCTCCTTCTCTCCCACCCTCTCTCTCTGTCAAAAAATAAAATCTTTTTTTTTTAAAGTAGAGAAAAGAGAGTGATAGAAACTTAAGCAGAATTAATAAAACCCAGCTTTGTAGCAGCAGATTTTAAAGCAACTTTCTAAGATATTGGTAAATCAAACAGATAAGTAACACTACATTTTAGAAAATTGGTATACTCAGATCATGATGAGCATAGATCAATATAGTTAGAAAACAAGACCAAAAACAATACATTTAGAAACCAATTCTAAACAATATTTGAGGCAAAGAAGAACTCAAGATGGACAAAAATAAAACAGTAAGATAGAATAGACTGAAAGAGCACATTTAGCCTTCTAATGACCATGTAAGAACATCCTTCTTTCCAAAGATAAACCTGCAATGAACTACACCTTCCTGGTGCTCACACCATGGGTAGCCCTATATACAGCGAATGTGGGAACACTCTGTATAACAAACAAGGCAGGATGCTGTGTGACTTTCATGGTTAAATGGTGAGAAGCCTTGCAGTTTCCACCTTGGTCAATAAGAATGTATATTCTAGGGTAAGTCAGTTCCTGTGTAAGAGGTATAATTATCTTGGGAACACCATGCTGAGGGGAATCCAAACTTAGCCATGTTTACTAAACACTAGAAGAGAGCAAAATGCCCAACTAGCCCCTAGATATTTAGGTTCTTCCCTGAGGTGTCAGAAATATGGTTGCAGATATTTTCTTGGATGTCTGCCTCTTTCCAGCTTAAAGATATCTCCAGTACCAGCCCCCATCTCACTGACATTGCATGCGAGACTCCAATTTCTGGTCTAAATCAACCCATACGATTGTGAGAGATTAAAAATAAATTATTTTAGCTACCAAATTTTGGGACAGTTGATTATACAGCAGGAGATAACTGAAATAACCCTATAATTGGAGATAAAACTATCTTTACAAACAGACCTAACAGCAAGAATCACCACATTTTACATGATTAGTATCATTCAGATCATGTTTTGTGAATGTATATCAACATAATTAGAAAAACAATAGCAATAAATGATACATTGAGAAGAAAAAGGCTTGAAAACACTGTTCTATGCCTGGAAAAAAAGGAGGAAATCAAGATGGAAATATAAAAATATTTATAAATTAGTCATTTACAAAGCCAGTATAGAGGTTAAAACACAAAAGTAGGAAAATCAATTATATATACAAAAATTAATCAAGGGATAAACAAACTAAAAAGATGCGAAATATGACATCATATACATCAAACATGGAGGAGGAGTAAAAATGTAATGCTTTTAGAAAGTGTTTGAACTTAAGCAACCATGAACTTAAAATACAGTGCTACATACACAAGATGTTATATATGAAACCAGTGATAACCACAAATCAAAAAACTATGATAAACAAAAAATAAAAAGAAAGGATTCCAAGTATAACACTAAAGAAAGCCATCAAACCACAAGGGAAGAGAGCAAGAGAAAAAGAAAGGAACAGAGAAGAACTACAAAAACCAGCAAACATTTAACAAAATGGCAATAAATACATACTTTTCAATAATTACTTTAAATGTAAATGGAGTAAATGCTCCAATACAAAGACATAAGGTGACTGATTGGATAAAAAATAAGACCCACCTGTATGCTCTCTACAGAAGACTCACTTCAGACCTAATGACACATACAGACTTAGAGACTGAAAGTGAAGGGTTGGAAGAAGATATTCCAAGCAAAGCAAAGTGGAAAAAAAAGCAGGGGGCAGTGGCAGGGTGGCAATACTTATATCAGACAAAGTAGACTTTAACACAAAGACTGTAGCAAGAGACAAAGAAGGACATTAGATAATGACAAAACGATCAATCCAAAAAATGGTATAACAATTGTAAATATTTATGCATTCAACAGAGGAGCATAAAAATATGTAAAGAATACATTAACAGACATAAATGGAGATACTGACAGTAATCCAATAATAGTAGGGGACTTTAACACTCTACTTACATCAATGGATAGATCATCCAGACAGAAAATCCATAAGGAAAACAGTGGCTATGAGCAACACATTAGATCAGATAGACTTAAGATATATATAGAGAGAATATTCCATCCCCAAAGAGTGAAATACGCATTTTCTTCAAGTGAAGATGGAACATTCTTCAGAATAGATCACATATTAGGCCACAAACAAGTCTCAATAAATTTAAGAAGACTGAAATCATGTCAAGCATCTTTTCTGACCCTAACACTGTGAATCAGTTAGAAGAAAAAACTGCAAAAAAACACAAACATGTGGAGGCTATACAATAAATGGGTCAGTGAAGAAATCAAAGAGAGAAAATTTTAAAAATACATGGAGACAAATGAAAATGAAAACACAATGGTCCAAAGTCTTCAAGATGCAACAAAAGCAGTTCTAAGAGGAAAGTTTATAGCAATACAGGCCTTCCTCAAGAAGCAAGAAAAATCTCTAACAACCTAAGCTTACACCTAAAGAACTAGAAAGAGAAGAACAAAGCTCAAAGTTAGTAGAAGGAAGGAAATAATAAGTATTAGAATAGAAATAAATGAATAAAAGCTAAAAGTAAAACAGTGGAAAAGATAAATTAAACCAGGAGCTGGTTCTTAGAAAAGATAAACAAAATTGATAAATCTTTAGCCAGATCATCAGAAAAAAAGAAAGTGGACTCAAATAAATAAAATCAGAAATGAAGGAGGAGAAATAACAGGTGACATCACAGAAATAAAAAGAATTTAAGAGCACTATGAAAAATTATATACAAACAAATTGGACAACCTAGAAGAAATGGTGAAATTCCTAGAAAGTTACAATCTTACAAAAGTAAATCAGGAACAAAGAGAAAATCTGAACACATCAATTACTAGTAATCAAAGAATTTCCAACAAGGGACGCCTGGGTGGCTCAGTCAGTTAAGCGTCTGCCTTTGGCTCAGGTCATGATCCTGGGGTCCTGGGATCGAGTCCCACATCAGGCTCCCTGCTCCACGGGGAGCCTGCTTCTCCCTCTGTCTCTGCCTCTCTCTCTCTCTGTCTCTCATGAATAAATAAATAAAATCTTTAAAAAAATAAAAAAAATAAAAGAATTCCCAACAAGGAAAAGTCCAGGACCAGATGGCATCAGAGGTGAGTTCTATCAAACATTTAGATAAAACTTAATGCCCATTCTTCTCAAACTATTTTAAAAAATGGAATACAAAAGAAAACTTCAAAATTGATTCCATGAAGCCTGCATTACCCAGATACCAAAACCAGATAGAGACACCACAAAAAAAAAAAAAAAAAAAAAGAGAGAACTACAGGCCAGGCCAATATCCCTGATAAACAAAGATGAAAGAATCCTCAACAACCTATTAGCAAACTGAATCCAACAATACGTTAAATAGATAAGTCACCACGATCAAGTGGGATTTATTCCAGACATGCAAGCTTGGTTCATTATCTCCAAGTCAATCATGGTGATACATCACATTAATAAGAGTTAAGGATAAAAACTATATGATCATCTCAAAGATCCAGCAAAAGCATTTGACAAAATACAACATCCATTCATGATGAAAAACTCTCAACAAAGTAGCACAAAGGTAAATTAAGAAAACAATCCATTTAAAATTGCCCAAAAGGAATAAAATATGCAGGAATAAAGTTAACCAAGGAGGTGAAAGACCTCCACTCTGAAAACTATAAGGCAATGATGAATAAAATTAAAGATGACACAAATGGAAAGATAGTTCATGCTCATAGATGGAAGAATTAATATTGTTAAAATGTCCACTAAAGCAATCTATAGATTCAATGTGATCTCTATTAAAATACCAATAGTATCTTTTTACAAAACTAGAACAAATAATACCAAAATCCATATGGAACTACAAAAGACCTCAAATAGCCAAAGCAATCTTGAGAGAACAAAGCTGGAGGTATCACAATTCGAGATTTCAAGATATACTTCAAAGCTAGAGTAATCAAAACAGCATGGTACTGGCACAAAACTAGATGCAGAGATCAATAGAGAATGGAGAGCCCAGAGATAAACCCACACTTTTATGGTCAATTAATCTACAACAAATGAGGCAAGAATATACAATGGAGAAAAGATAGACTTTTCAATAAATGGTGTTGGGAAAGCTGGACAGTCAAATGCAAAAGTATGAAACTGGACCACTTTCTTACAATATGCACAAAAATAAACTAAAAATGGATTAAGACCTAAATGTGAGACTTGAATCCATAAAACTCCTAAAAGAAAACATAGGATTAATCTCTTTGACACAGCCCTTAGCAATACATTTACGGATTTGTTTCCTCAGGCAAGAGAACCAAAAGAAAAATAAACTATTGAGACTACACCAAAATAAGAAGCTTTTGCACAGTGAAGGAAACCATCAACAAAATGAAAAGACAACCTACTGAATGGAAGAAGATATTTGCAAATAATTTATTTCATAAGGGGTTAATATCCAAAACATATAAGAACTTACACAACTCAAACCAAAAAAAAAAAAAAAAAAAAAGGAAAGAAAGAAAGAATCTGTTGAAAATGGGCAGAGGACCTGAATAGATATTTCTCCAGAGAAGACATACAGATGGCTAACAGAAAAGATGCTCAACATCACTAATCATCAGGGAAATGCAAATCAAAACCACAATGAGATACCTCATACCAATCAGAATGGCTAATATCAAAAAGACAAAAAATAACAAGTGTTGGTGAGGATGTGGAGAAAAGGGAACTCACATTCACTGCTAAGAATGTAAATTGCTCTAACCAGTATGGAAAACAGTATGGAGATTCCTCAAAAATTAAAAATAGAAATCTGATATGGTCCAATAATACCACTACTGGTTATTTACCCATGGAAAATGAAAACATTAACTGGAAAAGATATATGCATCCCTATGTTTAGTGCAGTATTATTTACAATAGCCAGCATATGGAAACAACCCCAGTGTCCATTGATAAATGAATGGATAAAGAAGACGTGGTACACACACACATACAACACACACACTGGACTATTACTTAGCCATAAAAAAGAATGAAATTTTGCCATTTGTGACAACATGGATGGACCTCGAGGATTTCATGGTAAGTAAAATGTCAGAGAGAAACAAATACCGTATGATTTTACTTATATATGGAATCTAAAAAAAACAAAACAAATGAACAAACAGACTTTTAAATACGGAGAACAAACTTCTGGCTTCCAGATGAGAGGTGGATGGGCGGAATGGGTGAAATATGTGAAGGGCATTAAGAAGTACCAGCTTCCAGGAATAAAATCAGTCATGGAGATGTAAAGTACAGCACAGGAAATCTAGCCAATAATACTGGCGTAACACTGTATGGTGACAGTAACTATGCTTATCGTGGTGAATATTGAGTAATGTATTGGATTAGCTAATCACTATGTTGTACATGTGAAACTAACATAAGATTACATGTGAACTATATTTCAATAATAAAAAATATAACTTGGCCATAAATAAAATAGATCAATTTCATGTGGTATAGCTTATGTGTAGTTATAGGTAGAGGCAATTTTATTGGCTTGAATTTCCACATTTTTAAAAAGCAAGAAAGGGTGATAATTAATGAATTAAATGAATCAGGGTCCTGTTAGGAGACAGAAACTATACCAGAAATTTGAGGAGGGAACACTTAATATAAAACACTGTTAACTGAGAAAAAGTTAGTAAGCTGTTGGAAGGGTAAAAGAGTACTTTAAGACATAATAGAGAGTGTAACTGCAGAAAGTAGCTGCTGCCCTTAGGGTTGGTGGAAAAATGAACAAGGAAGAAACTTAGAAGAGAGGCTCTGTAATGATAAAATTTAGATCTCTGAGAGATGGCAAAATTTTCCAAAAACACACAACCTGTCATGGCAGTTGCTGGAGGCCACTCGCCAGGACTGGGAGAGCAGCTTGCCCCCATGGTAAAGAACATTTCTAGTAGATAAGGGAACTGATTGCTATTGCTGGAAAGGTTGCAGGGATCTGCCATGCACCAGTCCACCTGAGACTGTGAAAAACAGAAAAAACCAACTGCCTTTTTCTTTCTCCAGCCCTGCAATCTCCTTCTATCCCTCACTATCAGAGTCTAACATAGAGCCACCTGGAAAAGGACACATTTGCTTTTCAGAGTCCATCTCCAGCATCACAAAAGTAGGGTAACAGAAGGGAGACTCTGAACTGCAAACTAATAACTAAAAGCAGCAGAAAAACAAAGGATTCAATATAAAAAGAAACACAGAATAAGCATCAAGAAACAGAGGAAGGAAATATGGAAGGTAAAAAAAAAAAAAGCAAAATAAAGTATCAATAGATGCAACAAATTTTATGTTGACAAAACTAATAAAATTAACAAACCTCAGGAAATATTAAGAAAATAAGTATGAAAACATGATATAACTACAGATAAGAAAATAAAAATATATAAATATGTATTAAACAATGTCATGTCATAAATTTGAAAGTTTACATGCAATGGACTAGATTCTAAAAGATACAACTTATTGTGACTGATTCAAGAAGAAAGATAATTTAAGTTATCCTATAATCATTAAAGAATTTGAATCAGACTTGAAATTTTTCCCACATAAAAATTAGATCCAGAGGGCGGAGCACGATGGCGGAGGAGTAGGAGACCTAGATTTCGTCTGGTCTCAGGAATTCAGCTGGATAGGGATCAAACCATTCTGAACACCTACAAACTCAACAGGAGATTGAAGAGAGTAGCAACAACTCTCTGAACAGAGAAGCAACCACTTACTGGAAGGTAGGACCTGCGGAGAAGTGAATCCGAGGCGATATTCGGGAGGATAGATGGCGGGGGAGGGGCCTCCGTCGGCCGCTTCTGGTAAGTGCTAGAGCCGCGGAGCACAAAATCGGAACTTCTAGAAGTCAGCTCCGCAGAGGGACGTCGCTGCAGTGGCTAAGCAGGGGGTGGAATCCTCCTGGGACAGTGTGGTCTCAGGACCCTCGGGGTCACAGAAAGACCGGGGGTGCCTGAGTGTGGCAGAGCTCCCAGGTATCGGAGCGGGGAAGCCGGCTGCAGAGACGGAGCCGAGGCGCGGGCTCTCAGCTCGGGGTTGCCATAAACTGTGATCCGCGGCCCAGTCGGGCCACTGCTCCCCCAGCAGGAACCCAACAAGCGGCAGAGCCGGGGAGTCTCCCCTCCCTCCCCCAGGAGGAGCGGCGTGGGAGAGCACCGCAGGGATCTGCTGGGTTTGGAGACTCCACACGGGGTCGGGTGCCAGAGATAGAAACACTCGGTCACAGGCCGGGTGAACACGGAGTGTGGCCGGAGACCGGGACATGGGAGTGACTGCTTTTCTCTGGGGGCGCACTGAGGAGCGGGGCCCCAAGTTCTCGGCTCCTCCGGGTGGAGATTGGGAGGCCACCATTTTTGCCCTGGTCCTCCAAAGCTGTACCGAGAGCTTGCAGGGAACAAAAGCTCCTGAGAGCAAACCCGAGCAGTTTCCTTAGCCCGGACCGAAAAGGGCGGGGCAATTCAGCCTCCGGCAAAGACATTTGGAAACCACAGCAACAGGCCCCTCCCCCAGAAGATCAGCACGAACAGCCAGCAAGCCAAGACCAAGTTTACCGATCAAGGAGAACGGGAGAACTCCAGCGATAGGGGAATACTGCGCATAGAATTCATGGCTTTTTTTTACCATGATTCATTAGTTCATCAAAGTTAATTTTTGTTAAGTTTTTTTTTTAATTTTTCTTTTTCCCTTTTTCAACCAACATCTTATCAATCCCTTTTTTTAAAAAAAAACATTTTTTTATTTTTCATTTTTAGAGTCATATTTTATCCCTTCATAGTAGTTACCCTTATTTTTGGCATATATATATAAGTTGTTCTCTCTTTTGAGATACAGTTTCTTCTAACAGATCAAACTATACCCTAAATCACTAGTGTATGGCTTTGTTCTAGTCTCTTGCCTGATCACATTCTCTCCCTTTTTCCTCTTTTTTTTCTTAAATCTTCTTTCTTTTTTCAAACAACTTCTTATCTTATCAAATCCTTTTATAAAATCTTTTATAATTTTCATCTTTACAGTCATCTTCCATCCCTTCATTGTATCAACCCTTATTTTGTACATGTATGTCTTTCTTCCTTTAAAATTTTAGGAGGCACTTTTTTCTAACAGACCAAAATACGCCCAAAATCTAGTGTGTGGCACTGATCTATGCACTAGCCTGATCATATTTGATCATATTCTGCTTTTTTTTGTATTGTTCTGTTTTTGTTTTTATCTTTTTTTTTTTCCTCTTTCTTTTCCCCTGGTTTCATGTCTTTTCTGATTTGTATACAGTATATTTGCTGGGGACGTTGTAAACCTGTTAGCATTTTGTTCTCTCATTCATCTGTTCTCCTCTGGACAAAATGACAAGATGAAAAAAATCACCTCAGCAAAAAGAACAAGAGGTAGTACCGTCAGCCAGGGACCTACTCAATACAGACATTAGTATGATGTCGGACCTAGAGTTCACAATCATGACTTTAAAAATACTAGCTGGGCTTGAAAAAAGCGTGGAAGTTATTAGAGAAACCCTTTCTGGAGAAATAAAAGAACTAAAATCTAACCAAGTCGAAATCAAAAAGGCTATTGATGAGGTGCAATCAAAAATGGGGGCACTAAATGCTAAGATAAATGAGGCAGAAGAGAGAATCAGTAATATAGAAGACCAAATGATGGAAAATAAGGAGGCTGAGAAAAAGAGAGATAAACAACTACAGGATCACGAGGGCAGAATTCGAGAGATGAGCGATACGATAAGACGAAACAACATTAGAATAATTGGGATCCCAGAAGAGGAAGGGGGGGGCAGAAGGTATATTAGAGCAAATAATAGCAGAGAACTTCCCGAATGTGAGGAAGGAAACAGGTGTCAAAATCCAGGAGGCACAGAGAACCCCTCTCAAAATCAATAATAATAGGTCAACAACCCGACATCTAATAGTAAAACTTACGAGTCTCAGAGACAAAGAGAAAATCCTGAAAGCAGCTCGGGAGAAGAGATATGTAACCTACAATGGTAGAAACATTAGATTGGCAACAGACCTATCCACAGAGACCTGGCAGGCCAGAAAGGACTGGCAAGATATCTTCAGAGCACTAAACGAGAAAAATATGCAGCCAAGAATACTATATCCAGCTAGGCTGTCATTGAAAATAAAAGGAGAGAGAAAAAGCTTCCAGAACAAACAAAAATTAAGGAATTTGCAAACAGGAAACCAGCCCTCCAAGAAATATTGAAAGGGGTCCTCTAAGCAAAGAGAGAGCCTAAAAGCAGCAAAGATCAGAAAGGAACACAGACAACATACAGTTAATAGTCACCTTACAGGCAATACAATGGCACTAAATTCATACCTTTCAATAGTTACCCTGAATGTAAATGGGCTCAATGCCCCAATCAAAAGATACAGGCTATCAGATTGGATTAAAAAACAAGATCCATCCATATGCTGTCTGCAAGAGACTCATTTTAGACCCAAAGACACCCCCAGATTGAAAGTGAGGGGGTGGAAAACAATTTACCATGCTAATGGACACCAAAAGAAAGCTGGGGTGGCAATCCTTATATCAGACAAACTAGATTTTAAAACAGAGACTGTAATAAGAGATGAGGAAGGACACTATATCCTACTTAAAGGGTCTATCCAACAAGAAGATCTAATAATTGTAAATATCTATGCCCCTAACATGGGAGCAGCCAATTATATAAGGCAATTAATAACAAAAGCAAAGAAACACATTGACAATAATACGATAATAGTGGGGGACTTTAACACCCCCCTGACTGAAATGGACAGATCATCTAAGCAAAAGATCAACAAGGAAATAAAGACTTTAAATGACACACTGGACCAAATGGACTTCACAGACCTATTCAGAACATTCCATCCCACAGCAACGGAATACACATTCTTCTCTAGTGCCCATGGAACATTCTCCAGAATTGATCACATCCTAGGTCACAAATCAGGTCTCAACCGGTACCAAAAGATTGGGCCCATTCCCTGCATATTTTCAGACCACAATGCTTTGAAACTAGAACTCAATCACAAGAGGAAAGTCAGAAAGAACTCAAATACATGGAGGCTAAAGAGCATCCTACTAAAGAATGAATGGGTCAACCAGGAAATTAAAGAAGAATTAAAAAAATTCATGGAAACCAATGAAAATGAAAACACAACTGTTCAAAATCTTTGGGATACAGCAAAGGCAGTCCTGAGAGGAAAGTATATAGCAATACAAGCCTTTCTCAAGAAACAAGAAAGGTCTCAAATACACAGCCTAACCCTACACCTAAAGGAGCTGGAGAAAGAACAGCAAATAAAGCCTAAACCCAGCAGGACAAGAGAAATAATAAAGATCAGAGCAGAAATCAATGAACTAGAAACCAAAAGAACAGTAGAGCAGATCAATGAAACTAGGAGCTGGTTCTTTGAAAGAATTAACAAGATTGATAAACTCCTGGCCAGACTGCTCAAAAAGAAAAGAGAAATGACCCAAATCAACAAAATCATGAATGAAAGAGGAGAGATCACAACCCATACCAAAGAAATACAAACAATTATAAGAACATATTATGAGCAACTCTATGCCAGCAAATTAGATAACTCCACACACGTGCCATTTTCACTTACCTCGAAGTGTTTTGTTGGTTTGTTTTTGCTTTTGGTGGGGATCAGAAAGCAACTACAATGGACAAAATGTTGCTGACTTCTATCTAATTTTAAATCTTTTTCCCAGTACCAATACCATACTTTCCATATTTCCCGTTGTTTCCTCTCACCTATCCCATAATAAAGCACTGCACTGTGTTAGCATGAGAAAAAGGAAGAGGAGCAGTCGAAGCTACATTCTCAAAATAGTACAAGTCTCTTGGGAAGCAAGAGTCATGGTCTTGGTCTTCGGATATACAATCCAATGTTTCAAGTGTGAAATTTTATTAAGTAAATTTTAGAGTACTTCCCTTTGCTTTAGGTTATTTATGAGTGTGGCCAGTTATTGTGGTAAGGTAGTCAAAAGTTTTTAAATAAATGCCTTCATTTTTCCATCTCTACTTTATGCTATTACCTAAACCTAGAGACTTTTTCCCCCATGGCTCAAAGAAAATTCCGTTACATCTGATTAAGTTCAAGATGCAACACTGACTTTATCTTTTCCTTTTTAATGAACCTAGTATCCAGGCTGTGTCCTTTTTCTTTCCTTCTCATTACCTTACAGACCTATGAGGGCAGTATGTAGGAAAATGCTGTATTCAGAATTTAGGAGGTTTGCCTACAATTACTTTACTTTGTCTGTGCCAGTCAAGAACACAAGACTCTAGGGATTTGGCTCCAAAAGCAAAAGCAATTCTACTCAGGATTATATAAGCAAAGCCTGAAGGATCATAACTGGCTATCTATGGAGGAAAGACTTTGCTACTTTCATTTATTTATTTATTTTTAAAATCTTAATTACTGTTTTCTGGATGTGCTTTTCTAAATTTCCATGGCTGGCTTCTTTTTTCTCTTAGCTACTGTGGAAGAGAGCGGGGAGATTCCTCAAAAAATTAAAAATGGAACTACCACTTGATTCAGTAATCACTACTGGGTATTTACACAAAGAATGTGACAACACTAATTTAAAAAAATATATGCATCCCTGTGTTTACTATAGCATTATTCACAATAGCCAAATTATGGAAGCAACCCAAGTGTTCATCAATAGATGAATGGATAAAGAAGATGTGATACATACATATGGTGGAATATTACTCAGCCACAAAAAATAATGAAATCTTGCTACTTGCAATGACATGGATGGAGCTAGAGAGTGTAACACTAAGTGAAATAAGTCAATCAGAGAACGACAAATGCCATATCATTTTCACTCATATGCAGAATTTAAGAAATGAATGAACAAAGAGAAAAAAATGAGACAAACCAAAAACAGACTCTTAACTTTAGAGAATAAACAGAGGGTTACCAGAGGGGAGGTGGGTGCAGGGATGGGGGAAATAGGTGAAGGGGATTGAGTACACTTGTCGTAATGAGCACTGAGTAATAGATGGAATTGTTGAGTCACTGTACTAAACACCTGAAATTCATATACTGTATGTTAACTATACTGGAATTACAATTATAAAAATTAAATCTATATGCTTTGAGGAATATATTGGTAGGAATCTGGAACCCAGCATATTTTTCCACATGTTGGTATCAATGTGGAGATTATTACTGTTGAATTTAATTTGCTAACATTTTGTTGAGTATTTTTGTATCTGTGTTCATGAGAGATATTGGTCTGCAGTTCTCTTGTCTTATAATGTCTGTTCCTGGTTTTGGTATGAAGGTAATGCTGGCCTCATAGAAGGAATTAGGAAATATTGCCTCTGCATCTGTCCTCTGAAATACACTATGATTTTACTTATAATCAGAAATAACAGTACGAGGAAATGACTGACATGCATATTTAGGTTGGAAGAGATACTGTGATAAGGGAAAGACACAGTCTTTCAAAGCCACTGGTCTTAACCTGGGTGATTATTATATGAGATATATTATACGAGATTATTACTGTTACCAATTATCTATATGTAAAAGACTTCAATGAGGCATACAAATCTTAAAATTTTAGTGTTTAGAGGGATCTTTATATTCACCTGAAGTATGAGACATATATTTTTGACTGAATAGATACTGAATTTGCAAAGACAGCAATGTCATTTAAACTGAGACAGATAAAAGGGGTCTAGCTAAATAAGTTCCTTTAACACAGAGAGATGGGAAAGCATTTTTCAGGACTCTCTCTAATGTCACTTCTTCAGACAAAACTTCCCTTGGTTCTCTCAATCTAAATTGTGCATTCATGCTAAAATCTCTCCTTTATTTTTTATGCTACTGTCTTTTTTAAAAAATATTTTATTTATTTATTTGAGAGAGAGAGAGAGCACAAGCAGGGGGAGTGGCAGAGCAAGAAGGAGAAGCAGACTCCCCGCCTGAGCAGGGAGCCAGACGTGGGGCTCAATCCCAGGACCCTGGGATCATGACCTGAGCTGAAGGCAGACGCTTAACAGATACAGGCAGCCCTTTTATGCTACTGTCTTATCATTTATCATAATTTAGTTCTTCATATGTATCTGTGGTTGTTTAACATCTCTGTTGCTGGACTGTAAACTCCACAAGTACTGTATATGTTTTATTTATTAATATATAGTCTATATGGTATATTAGTATATAGTACAGTGTGTGATAAATGATGTTCCATCAATGTCAGTAAGTGAAAAGATAAGACTGCATATAATATTCCAAGTATAGCTATTATTTATTGAGCACTTACTATCTGCCAAGCACTTCAAAACATTTTATTTAATCCTCTAACAATGCTTTAAAGTAGGTATTATATTAATTTTATGGGTGAGGCAATTTAAGCTCTGAAATTTTAAGTAAACTGCCCTAAGACCTAATAACTAATTAGCAGCAAAATTGTGATCTGGACCTCAAGTTCAGGCTCTCTCTCTCTCTCTCTCTCTCTGGCTACACTGCCTTCCTTCCTTCCTTCCTCCCTTCCTCCCTTCTCTCTCCCTTTCTTCCTTTTTTCCTAATACTTTATAAATACAATAGCATATAAAGGACATATTTTTACAGGTGTTAAGAATATCAATGAGGGGTACCCAGGTGGCTCAGTCATTTAAGCATCCGACTCTTGGTTTTGGCTCAGATCATGGTCTCAGGGTCCTGAGATCAAGCCCCGTGTAGAGCTCTGCTTGAGATTCTCTCTCTTCCTCTCCCTTGGCCCCTCCCCCTGCTCATGTGCTCTCTCTAAAAAGATAAAATCTCAAAAAAAAAAAATATCAGTGAAACAAAAGCTTCTGATCCTGTCACCCAGGTTAAGACTAGTGGCTTTGAAATAACCACGTGTCTTTCCTTTATCACAGTATCTCTTCCATCCTAAATATGCCTGTCAGTCATTTCCTTGTACTGTTATTTCTGATTATAAGTAAAATCATAGTGTATTTCAGAGGACAGATGCAGAGGCAAGATTTCCTAATTCCTTCTATGAGGCCAGCATTACCTTCATACCAAAACCAGGAACAGACATTACAAGATAAGAGAACTGCAGACCAATATCTCTCATGAACACATACAAAAATACTCAACAAAATGTTAGATTAAATTCAACAATGTGTAATAACAGTCATATACCATGACTAAATGAGATTTATCCCAGGCATGCAAGGCTGGTTCAACATTTGAAAATAAATTAATATAATTCATCACATCAAAAACCTAAAAAAAAAATCACATTATCATATGATGATGGGGGAGAGAGCATGGCTTCCTTAGATAATCAGAGAAACCTTACTCAGGAAGGTGGCCTTTAAAATGAAGCCTGAATGACCTCCTCAAACCTGTTTCCTCCTCTGTAAAATGGGGGTAGTCCTAGTGCTTTTCTCAGAAATATTTTGTAAGGATTCTATGAGGCACTAAACATACTGGCTGGCAGATGATGATCTTGAAACTGTCATGGTCATTAGTACTTTTTAAAAAATTATATTCTTGACTGGTCTCTTAAACCAAGATTCGAGTCAATTCAAGTCAAGTCACAACCATTAAAATATAATACCCTGGGGAGTTTCAAGAAATGGGTGAGCTACACTGCAGGAAATACTTCCACTGGGAAACTATACTTCACATAGCCTGTCTTCTGCTCTTTCAGTGCCACACTTCTGTTTAGAGTTCTAAGTAGCAGGAAACAAAAGGTACATGAGTTGAGGTTTCTACTTATGTCCAGGACTGAGACCATGGTCTGAAAGGCTGAGATGACACTCATTTAGAAACTGTACCTGCATGCAACTGGGTTTTCTCTCATTCAACAGTGGTAAGGGAGAGCCTAGCGTTGGTCTTCAGGGAATAATTTAGAGAAATATCTGCTTTGTTGAATGGAAAATGTGTTGGCCCAGGACAGATGGTATTCACATCGCAGGCCTAGCTAGATTGTTCATACTGTTATAAACCTGAGCAAGTTATTTCAATTTCTCCATGACACTTTGCTTATATAATATACTACTTTCCCTACTCATTTTGCAGAGGCTTTCTGATTTTAAGAATTAACTAATTATAAACAAATTGGAAAATATAGAGAAGTGTAGAGAAGAAATATAACTATCTCAAAATCAATCTCCCAAACATATGCACAATTAAGATTTTGTTGTAAATTCTTTTTTACAACAATTAATTTATTATGTGCCTACCGTGTGCCATTGTGATTTCAACTCTGTTATATGTGTATATATTTACATATGTAATTTAAAAATGTAAAATAGTTATGGCTGTGTTCTTTTTCATTTAAGCTCAAGCCTCACAGGACTGGGTTTTGAAAACATATTTCTTATGGGGTGTTCAGCAGTGGCTCAGTTAAGAGGCTATACAATAAATATTTTATCATTCATCTCTTGATGGTATTTAGGTTGCTCATTATATTTCTCTTCATTCTTACAATTTCAGTCTCCAAATATTTTCTTATGATAGTGCTCCAGATGTTAGATTACTGGATAAACAGTCTTGGGCATTTTTTAGGCTCCTGATGATGTTTCAAGTTAGATAAAGCAGTTCTTGTGTCCTTCAGTAACGTACGAGCATGGCATTCTCCCAGCTCTTATTTTTAGCATCTATACATAGACTATTAGGACAAAGTGAGAAAGGCCATGCCAAGCAAAGTAGCAGGTTCCAGGCTTTCGCCCCTGCATGCGTTTGGAAACACTGTGGGCTGAGGCAGATATTAGAGTTTGTGGAGCCCTGAAATACTCTCACTTAACAGGCATCGGGTTTCAAGGCTGTTGCTCAAAGTACGCACCTTATCAATGTTGCTGTTGATGACTTCACAGAGCTGATGATGGCAAAGGGAAACACCAAGTAAGAAAGAATAAAAGAACCCAAAGCAGGGTTTTCTTTTATTTTAGCCAGACCTTCTCCTTGGTTAAATATATATGCTATATTTCCATTGAAAATGCAATATTTGGGTTGGTGTGAAAATCTATGTCAGGAAATGCCCCCAAGAGAACAAAACGTGTATCAGGTGATAATGGATGTTATTACTGGAAGTAATATTTGTCTTTCTTTTTCTCTCTCTCACTCAACCATAGTAAATTTTAATATGTGTGTCAGGTTTCCTGCAATTTATATAAAATGAAACTCTTCAGGGAAGAGAATACATGAGTGTCCATATGATTTCATGCTGCAGCCTCACCTTAGATCTAAAGCTAATGTCAGTTTCTTGTACCTTCTCCTGGGGAGATGTCAAGAGAATATGCTGGTTCAAAATAAATGTGTCCCTGCAACTGGTATTTTTTGATGGACCTGGCTGTGCTTCTGCTCTCAGAAATCACCTCCTTCTGTGATCATAAGAAAAATAGGCCCATCTTTAAAGACACGCATAATTTTTATTCACTGAATGGTTTCTTAAATTTGTGTTTGGGCTTAAAATCTGTTGGTTAATCTTCTGGCATATCTCATTATGCAGTAAAGTTCAATGTATACTGGTTCCCGAAACAGGCCCTGAGGTCTAACGGAATATGGTTGGTTCTCGAAGCTTTCAAAGTCAGATACTTATTTCTTTTATTTTTTAGTCTTTTTGACTCACCTTTCCCAGCAATCATTCTTCTGCCCTTTTTACTCCTTGAGGGGTGAGATATACACTTGATGGTGCCATGAGGTACACCACTGATGGACACTGAGAGAGTTTATATCTGGACTGCAGTAGCTACAATGGTAGAGGGTGTCAGGCCAAGGTCTGTGTAACCATTTAAAGGTCCACGGCTTTACTGCTTGGATAATCCAATTCAGAACAGTGGAGAAGAGTGGCAATGCTTGCCTTCAAGGAGCTGAAGTGTGGTTGGTGGTGAAGATGTGAAGCCACTCATGTTGTGTAATCCAGCAAGGGAAGTGGGTTCAGCTTCCCAAATCTCTAATCTTTCAACTTCTCCCCATTTCAACTTCCCACTGCTCTAGTGTAAGCCATTTTTATCTCTTGCCTGCATCATGACTACAGCCTCATAACCCATCTCCCTGCTTCTCTTTTCCTCCCCTCCAATTCATGTCTTTCCTCTGCTTGTAACTCTGGATTGCTTCACATCACTGCATGTAAAAATGAAGTTTGAGTCTCCCATGGCCTCCTTATCCTGAATGATCTTGAGCTTCCTCCCCTTCCAGCCACATCTTGCCCCTTGGTCTTTGTTTCAGCCACCATGGAATTCTCTGAGGAAGACGACACTCAAGTGCCCATGTGATTTCATGCTGCAGCCTCAGCAGCATATCACAGTTTTGGAATATATATTTTCTCTTTGTTTGGAACCACCCTTCCTTCTTCAAGAACTCCATTGGCTTGCATCCCTGTATTATCTAACCCTTATTCTTTCTTTAGACTTCACGAGCACTCCTCCCTTCTTGTCTAAGTTCTGTCCTTAGTTACCGGTTCTACTAGCACCATCTACCTCTTGTCTAGTGTTTTCCTTGTAATTATGTATACAATATCTGTTTTTTTTACAGCTGCCCTGAACACTGTGGAGGAAGAGATGGCTTCTCTTATTACACAGTAGTACTGTATTGTGCCCCTCATATTCATTCACAGAGCTAGTGCCATGGTTAAGACATGGTAAGATGCTTACTTTATAAATATGTGTGAGAGAATGAATGAAAGACTAAAAGGAAGTTTATTTTCCCTTATATGCAACAACTCAAACACTGAAAGTTGGCAGATGATAAACTGGACTATCTTGTATGAGGCAGGAGGGGTCATGGAAGTATTCATCTAGATAAGAGAAAACCTCTTAGTGGAAGTAATGCAGTAGCTATAAAGTACCAAGTAGGACAACTGGACTATATTCTTTAGTTGTTTTTTTCAAGCCCAGTAATTTTATGATTTGTAAATTATTTTAAAGTTTCTTTTTAGAGGGAAGAGGGAAAGTAATTCTGATAAAAATTTATTAAGGAAGAGATTAAATATTTGGTCAAAGATGAATGTTTGAATGTCTGTCTTCCCAGTTTACATGGAAGGGTTTATGCATGTCTGGATGCCATATCCCAGAGCAGTTATGATGATGATATTTGTTTATTCATTTATTCATTCATTAGCTCAACATATATTTCCTCTGGTGGGGACACAGCAAAGGAAAAGAAAGTAAGATACTTCCCCTCAAAAATCTTCTATACAAATGGACATAAACACAAAATATATGAATAAATAAATATGAAATAAGTAATGAGAAATGATGTACAATGGTAGTGGGGGAGGCAGTCTGGCTTCCTTAGATAGAGTAACTAGAGAAACCTTGCCAATGATGGCAGCCCTTAGGATGAGATTTGAATGACAAGAAAAGGAAGATGTGCAAAGATCTGAAGGAAGAGAATGAAAGAGTGCACCCTTGGACAAAGAACCTAAGGCAAAAACAAGCCTGGCATACTAGAAGGGGAAAATGAATGTGAGCATAATGGTTCAGTCTAAAGAAGGAAACAATGATACACAGTAAGGTTGCAGAGACAGGCAAAACCAGATCAAGCAGGTTGCAGCTGTGCTGAAGAGACTGAATTTCATCCTAATGAAATGGGCAGTCATGGAGGTTTTGAGGAGAGAAGTCACCTCCTCAGATTTTGGGGGTTTGCCCTCATATCCTTATTGTCAAACCTTTTAGACCTATCCACCCAGGGGCTCGCTGCAGTTCCTTCTGATTCTCCTCACACATATTTCTCCTCCATTTTAAAACCCCCCCATCTTCTTTTGTGTACTTATAAAGAAATCATGTTTTCTCCTTTTAGACCTTTTATATAGAAGTCAAATCTCATACTAAGTAAAATAAGTTAACTCCATTCTATATGACTATAAAATGGAGTTTTACTCAGCTGTAAAAAAAAGGATGAGATCTTGCCATTTTTGACGATGTGGATAGACCTAGAGGATATTATGCTAAGTGAAATAAAACAGAGAAAGACATATACGATATAGTTTTACTTATATGTAGAATCTAAAAAATAAAACAAATGAATAAACAAACAAAAACAGAATCAGACTTATAAATACAGAGAAAATAACTGATGGTTGTTAGAGGGGAAGGAGGTGGGGGATGGGCAAACTGAGTTACGGGGAGTGAGAGACACAGGCTTCTAGTTATGGGATGAGTAAGTCCCTGAGGTTGAAAGGTACAGCATGGGGAACCTAGTCAAAGTTATTCTAACTGTGTTGTATGGTGATGGGTGATAGCTACACTTGGCAGTGAGCACAGTATAACATATAGAATTGTCGAATCACTATGTTGTACAACTGAAACTAGTAGAACGCTGTGTGTCTACTATACAAAAAAAAAAGAAAGAAAGAAGAAAGAAAGAAAGAAAGAAAGAAAGAAAGAAAGAAAGAAAGAGAAAGAAAGAAGGAAAGAAAGAAAGAAGGAAAGAAAAAGAAAGAAAGAAAGAAAGAAAGAAAGAAAGAAAGAGAAAGAAAGAAAGAAAGAAAGAAAGAAAGAAAGAAAGAAAGAAAGAAAGAAAGAAAGAAAGAAAGAAAGAAAGAAAGAAAAAGAAGAAAGAAAGAAAGAAAGAAAAAAGAAAGAAGAAAGAAAGAAAGAAAGAAAGAAAGAAAGAAGAAAGAAAGAAAGAAAGAAAGAAAGAAAGAAAGAAAGAAAGAAAGAAAGAAAGAAAGAAAGAAAGAAAGAAAGAAAGAAAGAAAAAGAAAGAAATCCAATCCTTCCCAGTATTTCTGAGTATTTCCAGGGAGTGCTTCCATGGCCTGGTTGGCTTTCTGCATTCTTGCTGTGGACTATTGCTTCTAGTTCCTCTCATCACTTCTCGATGTTCTGTCTCTACCTTCCCTGGTTCTTTAAACTCTCTTCCTTTTATTTTGCCTTTAAAATGGTGACATAGCCCCTTCCTTCATTCCCAAGACAGTGCTGACAAGAGGCTAGAAACAAGTTGGAGTGGATAATAAACTTCACTTAAAACGTGAAGATATTATTAAGTCATATCAATTCAGATGAAGATAGTGTGACTGAAAGCTGGGTCTCACAGCCCGTTGAACTCATCATCTTTGCTCTGTGACAGGGAGCTCCTTCTTGGCTGTTGTTGTTCATGATGGGCCCAGACTGCGGTCATACTGATGAAAGCCATCTCCTTTTTCTCCCATTTTGTCTCTTCCCCAAGTATCGTGACCTCAAATGTTTTTTTCTTGGCCTGCCAAGGGAATCTATAATGCTTTTTAAGCTTCCTTGTTACCAGCTGAATTATGTGCTCTCAAAATTCACTAAAGTGCTAAAGCCCTGACACCCAGGACCTCAGCATGTGACTGGATTGGATATATGGCAAGAGGTAATTAAGTTAAATGAGGCCATTAGGGTAGGCCCTAATCCAACATGACCGATGTCCTCCTAAGAAAATGAAACATACACAGAGGGAGAGAACACCGTGTAAATATGAAGAGTGCCACATACAAGCCACGGGAGACATCTCAGAAAGAACCAACGCTGCAGAAACCTAGATGTTGGACTTTTAGCCTCTAGAATGTGAGAAAATAATTGTGTTTTTAAGTCACCCAATCTACAGTACTTGTTACAGCAGCCCTACCAGATGTATACAGCCCTCCAGCCTCCTCATTCTTCTGCCAATGGCTTTCAGAGTTGCACTCTCCCTCAAGAAGGCATTTGCTTAGGTTATTAAACCAAACACTCATTGCCACAGCCTGCAGGGTTTGTATTACATTATCTGTACTCAAGGCCAAATTAAATGATATCCAAGAGATACTTGAATGGCAAGTAGTGTGACCAAGAGGATTCCCTAAGTGATCCCTTGCACAAAAAGGAAGATTCTGCCCTAGAGACTTGTTCACATCTCTCAGAAAAATTTTGGCCTTCTAGGAGCAGCCAGATTATCTTGTGTTTTTAGTCATTACTGCCTCAGAAGTATTAATGTTTGGCCTCAGAGTACGCCACTGATTTTTCTTTACAAACCCAGACTTGAGGTAATGTTCTTCTTAAGCTCTAAAAGCATGTGTGCTTGTCTGCTGCCCCCAGTTATATCCTAACTCTTCTGTGACAGAAACAGTACTTACAGCTATACCATGTTTACTCCTGTACAGTCTTGCCTTTCCTGAAAACTTAGTGTTTCAGATTTCTTACGTGCTCAGGAAAATCTTCTGAAATTCTCCCTTGGAAACTTTCACAATAACACCGCAAAGGGGTCATTTGGTGGAAATCATGTCAGGGACAATGAAATATAGAAGTAAGAATTGTGGCCCAGTCCTCAGAATATCACACTTCTGGTCTTAGCTCTGAGCTCTTGCTAGCTTCTTGGCCCTAGATGAATAACTTTAACTCCTCTGAGCCCTCGTTCCCTCATCCATAAAATGAGGGTGGTCAATACTACCCCATTCACCTGCTGTGAGAATTAGAGGTAAAACTAGGCCTGAAGATGTTCTTAAACTATAAAGTCTATTACATGCCAGAGATTATACTGTTCAGCACTGGTAGCTTTATTATGAGTAGTGACCAGTAATGAATGACATCTCACAGTGATCTTATTTTCCCCTTGAAAAAAAGAATGTGGTGGTCTACAAAGTTTTCTCTTGTTTTAACATTCTGTCAACTCCTCTTTATGGTGATGGTGAGAATGTGTGGGATTGGCCAGGGAGGGGAGGCTGTGTGGGCAAGACCTTCCAAAGTGAGAAATGATGCCTTACATTCAAAGGGCTTATCACTCACATCCCACTTGCCAGCAACAGGATCACATCTCACATGGGGGCTGCCTGTGTCTTCAGGGAAGAGAAGATGGTGTGGTTCTGTGACTCATGTTGTCACCACTGCAGATGGAGAAATGCCACTCTCCAAGAGTTTACGGCTCTAATGACTCTGTCCTGCATCATGTATGTCTATGTCAACTCACAACTGTATGCTGATGCCTTTGAACACGTCTCAACCAGGAAAAAAATAAGATCTGGAGATAAGTGTTTTCTCACTTTCTTTCAAAGTGCAATTTTTTTTTCAAGGTACCTTCACTATCCCTTAAAACACAAATTCCTTGGTATTTCTCTCTTTAGACAAAGAAAGTAGGAATAAGGGCATGTTTAACAGAGGTGGAAATGGACAGAGTCCCAAACTGAGGGCTAAAATACAGTTTTATTTAATGTCTCATAGAAGCTCTGAGAGTGCTAAAAGGGTCTGCAGATTCCCCCTATGGCATTAGGTATAAACATGAAGGTGTTTATGACTCTGTGTTCCTTGACCTTGTTGCAACTTCAAGTCTTGAATAAATCGAAGCAAAGTAGGCCACACAATCACAGAGGCTTTGTTTCTTGGTGACAGTTTTAAAGAAATAATTTTTACTACTGAGCTCACAAAGTGAAAGTCTCTCTCCTTCAGAGAAAATAGTTCTTAAATATTTTAAAATGCCTAATTTCTCGGTGGATTCTCAGAAATGGAAAGGTCACATGAGTTGGGATGACTCTGGGGACCACGGCACTCATGAGTACCAATTATTCTTCTTGGACTTAACTTTCAAACACAGATTATTTCACAGATTACTCTATTTCTTGCCCATCCAATTGCAGTGGCTCCAATGTAACTATGGAAAATAGTTCATATTATTTGATCTGGATTCCAAGAACTTCCATAATTTGTCTCCAAACCATCTCTCTGGTTATGTTATATCCCTTTCTCTTATCTTCTAGATATCCTGTATTACGGCCATAAAAGTCACCCATTATTTTCTTCTACTGTTCAAACAATTTCACACCTCCTCGTGTCCCTCCCAGCTTGGAACAATCTTCTAGGTATTTGAAACTTTTTTCATTCTTTAGTTCCCAGTGAAATGCCACTTTTCCCACAACATTGCTCTTGAATCCCCAAATGGAATACTGTCCACATATTTAATATTTAGCAGTTAATTTTTTATACATTATTTCATTCTGACTTGCTTAGAAGTTATGAAGCACTTTCTTTTTTGAAAACAAGTATTTTAATGAAGCAGATTGGGTTCATTCCTTGACACATTTATCTGCTGAACAAAAAATGAATTGATCCATATTAAAAAATTAGTGTCTCTGTGTCTTTTTTTTTAAGATTTTATTTATTTATTTGACAGAGAGAGAGAGAGAGAGAGAGAGAGAGAGAGAGAGAGAGGGAACACAAGCAGGGGGAGTGGGAGAGGGAGAAGCAGCCTTCCCGCCGAGCAGGGAGCCCGATGTGGGGCTCGATCCCAGGACCCTGGGATCATGACCTGAGCTGAAGGCAGACGCTTAACGACTGAGCCACCCAGGCGCCCCAGTGTCTCTGTGTCTTAATTTCTACCTAAACATATATTTGCAGTATCTGCCTTCCCTTTTTTATCATACGCTACGTGAGGACAAAAATCACATGTTATTCAGCTTTTAATTCCTTAGTTTATTTTCAGTGGTGGGTACTTTATAAACATGTAGTGAATGGATGGATTGATGGATGGACGGTTGGATGAACTAGGCAATAACAGAAGCTGATGGAATAAATTATGAATTCAGAATGTTATATTAAGACAATTACTTTGCTCAGAACCCTTGCAGTATGTGTCCTAAGTATCTGTTACTTTTGTTATTATTTTAGTGTGCTTCATAGCCCTTTGTTTGGGGAACCTCTACTCATTCCATAGTAACCTGCTTTCTTTCCTAAATTTTGGCACGGGATCTAGGCCTACAGATTCTTCCATGTATTCAAGTGCAGGAATAGAAACAATAACAATTAAACTTTTCCCAAGGCAACCAACAAGGTGAGTGGAGGAGACACTGTTCTGGGACATTGTAAGTATAAAGTCAAAGTGGACTAGAGCTACAACAGTCTTTGTTCCATCATCAGAGGAAAAGCTTATATAAGAATAAAGCCAGTATGAAAAAAATGGAATTGAGGGATAGAGAGAGAGAAAAAAATGCAAATATTGTGTTTGAATCATGAGATCTAGCCAAGCGTATAGCTCATTTCTCAGGATGTGGGTAAATAATTCTCTCATTTATTTATTTTTTTACATTAGTTAATACTATTGCTTAGAAGCAAACTAGTCCTAATTAACATAGGAAAATCTAAGGGAAATATACCAATATTCTCACTTTTAAAGATAAACACTTCCATCTCTTAGGACAATCACCATCATCAATTGGAAGTTTAGCTAGCTACTAGGATACGAAGGGAAAAAAAATCCCTAAAAAATTAAGGCATATAAAAATCTGTACTTCTGTGCCTTCCCATTAACTCCTGCAAGTCTTTTTTTCTTTTTTCTTATTTTCCCTCTAGTTTTACTGAGATATAATTGACAAACAAAATTACACTAAAGTATATAGCATAATGATTTGATATATGTATATATTACAAAATTATCACAATAGGTTTAGTTAACATCTATTACCTCACACAGTTATAACTGTTATTTAATTGAAAAGTCTGTAAGTCCTATTTAATGAAATCTCTTATTTATTTCCCAAATACATCCTCTATTTCCCTGTTCATGGCCACTCCTATGACTCAAGTTACCATCTTTACCCAGTTCCACCCAAGTGCAACCTCCCAGCTAGACCCTTGCCCTCTTGTTTCTTCATTTGATTGTCTGCCTAAGGCCAGGATGATTTCTTTGGGACACTGTGTGCATCATGTCAATCCTTTCCTTGAAACATACATCATCTCTCATTACTCTCAGAAAAAAGTCCTCCTAATTGTTCTGCTTATTTTACAGACCCTACCTTTCTGTCCATCTTTGTTTCTTTCAACTGTCCCTTAGCCCTCTTTCCTTTAGCCACAGTGACATTTAAACAAAAAATTCCTTCAGCATGCCATAAGTCTTTCGTCATTTTAGGACTTTACATATTCTGTTCTCTTTGCCTGGAATGCCCTTCTGTTACTCTCTAAAATAGTTTCTATTCCTTTGTAGAGGGTTGAATAATATCCTTTCAAAATTCATGTCCACCTGGAAGCTCAGAATAAAACCCTACTTGTAAAGAGTGTCTTTGCAAAGGTAATCCAGATAAAGACTGAGGTGACATTATATTGGATTAGGATGGACACTAAATCCAAGGAGAATGTCCCTTTAAGAGACAGAAAAGGACACATGGAGACATAATAAAGAAGGCAATGTGAAGATGGAGGCAGTGACTGGAATGATGATGCATTTACAAGCCAAAGAACACCGAGGACTGCCTACATAACCATCACAAGCCAGGAGAGAGGCATGGGGCAGCTTCTCTCTCAGAGGCTCCAGAAGAAACCTACACCATGAACACTTTGATTTCAATTTCCAGCCTCCCAAACTGTTAGATTATATTTCTGTTGTTTTACATTACCCAGTTCATGGGACTTTGTAACAACAACTCTAGGAGATGAATACAACTATCTTTGGGTATCACTGTACAAGGTACCTTCTTTGTGAAGCCCTCCCCTATACTGCTAGTCAAAATCAAATATCCCTTCGTGGTGCTGCCCTAGAAGACTCTATTTTTTTCCCCACTTCATTACGTTTAAATTTCTGTTTGCTTCTCTTGCAGTAGTCTATACTACTACATAGCCTTTTCACAGTTGTGTACCCAGGATCTATTACCATGGCCAGCAGGTAACACGTTTCAATAAGCACACTTTGATTGATTAACTGTATCTTATTCCCCTCTGTCCTTTTAGTACCTAGTGAAATAGCAGCTACATAACAAGTGCTCAGTGAATGTTGTGTACCCAATGAAGGCATTTATCAGTAGGCTTGTGCTGTTTGCAGCGGTTCAGCCTGGTGACTCTGGTGCTCACTGATCCCTGTCCCCACTGAAGAGTGTAGGGCTTGCCCAGAGGGGGTTCCATTCGTAGAGTCCTTCATAACTCTCCACAATCCTTTCTCATGCATAACTGAAGGTAATTATCCAAAAACCCCATGAAGCATTTTTAACAGGTGTTCTTATCTCCAATTTGAGGGAAAAGAAGCCAAATCTTATGACTAGACAGTCACAATAGAACTGAGTAGTTCTGATTCCATATTCATCATTCCTGCCATTGAATCCTAAGACCCTATTAACATTGGGACAAAAACATTCTCATTCTTCAATTATCCTTCAATTTAAACAAATTGCTTTTAGTTCCTCCTGTAATAGATAAAGAGAAAGCTGTTGGGAGAACTTAAGCAAGATGACCTGCAGTGTGGGGCAGTGGAAGTTTAAGGACATAAATCCCAGGAGAATCTCAAATGACAGAAGATAGGCATGTTGTCCTATGAGCTTTTAGTAGTCTCCTTGGTCATTTCCAAATGTGTCCTACCTCATGAGAAACAGATTATGGAGTCAGCAAATCTGTAGATGATGTGAAAATCAAATGGAAACAGAGATGGAAGAAAGACTGGAGAGTGCATACTTTGCTCTGAATAAAACAGGAGGAAATGCGGTTGTGTATTACAATGAATCAGCAGTCTATAAAAGCCATGGAGTTGGCCAATGCTGAGAGCAAGGGCAAGTGGGAGTGAAAAGCAAGAACCCTAGAAATGGAGAATCAGTCAAAAATAGCAAAATGATTTTTCTTTCAAAATCTGCACTTGAGGGGTATTTGGAGGGTTATCAGACCTGGGTGTTCCAAATTTCCTCTGAGATAAATGTTTTTGTGTATTTGGAGTAAACTCACAAAAATAGATGTATCTCCAATGTGTATCTGCCGAGAGAAGAAAAACCTCCTTTTTTATTAATAAGACTGAAACACAGAATGTGTTGAAATACTATATACTCTCTGGGAATGGAAAAATACAAGACAGTGTGTATGTTAAGTAGGTTCAAACAGGAGGAACAAAGGAGTCTCCATGCATTTCTATTCCAGGTGGTACACTGCGTGGTTAAATGCATAGGCTCTGCAGTTCCAATGACTTTGTACAGGTCTTGAGTATATTATTAACTCATCTGTATAATCTTGGACAAGTTATTTTATTTCTCCCTGTCTTAGGAGCTCCATCTATAAAATGGGACAAATGATATACATAATTCAGAGAGTTGTGGTAAAAGTAAAAAGAATTATGGGATAAATGATATAGAATAGTACACAGCACACAGTAAACACTCAATATAAGCTCTTATTCTTGATGTCTATTTTATGTGGATTCAGCAGTAAAAATATAAAAAGTGGAAGAGAAATATACATGATAGTCAAATGCTCAGACTACAGGGACAGACAGGCCTTGCCCCTCACTGGCTGTGTGCTATTAAGGAGTAATTTAATTTCTCTAAGCCTCATTTTCTTCTTTGATGAGATAAGATGATAACAGTACCTTTCTTATAAGGTTGTTGTGTCATATCACTTACTTGATTACCTAGCACACAGTACAATGTCGACACCTGGCAGCTGTGTGCATTACAGACTTGGAATTCTTATGTCCTGGCTGTGAGAGCTGATTGCTTCAGCAAAATATAACATGCAAAGCAGTAAAATTTTTCCTTCCATGGGCCACTAAAAGCTGATTTGATTCTGCCCTCTAAAGAGAAAACCAACGAACCAACCAACCAAGGGAAAAAAAAAAAAAACATGCTGAAAAATGAAAGAAGATATTGAATTTTTAATTGTAGGGTAAAGCATGCTTTTGGTGTGTGTGTGTGTGTGGGTGTGTGTGTGTGTGTGTGTGTGTGTGTGTGTGTTTTCCCTCTCGGTACCAAAGTGATAGCAGGTGTTCCTTTATGGGACTTCATCTGGGGATGGAACAAAAACTGAGGTTGTACAGGCCTCCATTATATACCTTTAGAGTACTGTCTTTCATCAAGAGACCTCTTGATCTCCTTCAGAGGCAGCTGAATGGATATAGCCATGTGTTAGGGTAGTCACTGGAAGCCTATACAATTTTGAAAAACTTTAAGAGGAGGGCACAGGGTAGAAAATGATTAAAATGTTTTGCAAAATTTATCTTCCAGTTGTATCTAAATACATAAATTCAGTATGAAACCACGTAATGAAGCATCAGGGTCTGAAATTTGAGGTCCAACCATGAAGGCCAGAAGACATTTCTCAATTCTCTATCCACAAGCCATGTTTATGGAGAATGTCCTCAAGACCTCACTTGCCATCTCCTCATGCTGTCATACTTAACAACCACAGGAATTATGGCCACGTGGAATGTTCACCATGTGGCAGGGTTTATGCTGAACTTGTACATACAGTACTTCTTTTCATTGCCATAAGGACCTATGAGCTAGATATCATTTTTGACATGTAAACATGAGGTAAGTGAAGCACAGGGAAAGGAAATAAGTTGCCTCTAATCTCACCAACAAGGATAGTTGCAGGGCAAGGATTTGGACTCGTTTTGTCAAACTTAAAAGCTCTTAGTCTTCCTCCCAATATTAACCTGTAGCCTTCTGCTATTTCCCCCTGGACCAGAGACAATGAAATAAAATTGAGATAGAGGAAAGAACACTGAGTGCCCTTTTTAGGCTCCATAGATTCAGTAAACACAGATGACAAAATACGACACACAGACCACCTTAAGTCCCCCACTCTGGCACTTTTCTACTAAGTCCTGATGTAGCCTCAGAATTCTTTTCAACAGAGATTCATGAAATTGTGATCAATCGGAGTTAATAAACAGGATGTATACCGTTAGCAGCCTCAGATCTATTTCAACTGGCTCATTTTATACAGGAGGACATTCATCTCCTGAGGATGGTCATTTTCCCAAGATCATAACATGACAGAGGTAAATACAGTGTGGGAACTGGATTCCAAACTTCTAGCACAGGCTATTTCCACAAATCCCCACCACTTATCCTGACCAATTTGGCTCCAGGGAGACCTTGCCCTTGTTTGGGCAGCCTGTGAAAGTCACAAGCAAGATACCGCTAACACCAAATACCCTGTCTACGTATCTGTGGACAAACCTCCAACTCTTGCCATGGACAGGATATACACCCGTTTTCAGTTAGTGTTTCTATATGGTTCTGAGCTTCCTGTTCTCCTTGCACGGAAATCAGGCTCATGTTTCAGCTATAATACATGGGCTAATTCACGTGCTTTGATCTGTCCTAGTTATAAATTGCTTGTTAAAAAGAAAGCAAGTCAGACTGGTGGCTACTTGCAACATCTAAGGAGGCATCAGAACATATATTCTGGGGAAGGAGCAAGTGTAGTAGTCATGAGAGGCTAATTGCTCCAACAGACAAACAAAGCAAACAATTCCCAAACCAATGGCTCAATACAATAAAAATTAGTTTTTCACTGTCTGAAGCAGGTTGGTGGGATGGAAAGATGGTGGAGGGAGGCTAAACTTTTTTTTTTTAAAGATTTTATTTATTTATTTGACAGAGAGAGACACAGCAAGAGAGGGAACACAAGCAGGGGGAGTCGGAGAGGGAGAAGCAGGCTTCCCGCTGAGCAGGGAGCCCGATGTGGGGCTCCATCCCAGGACCCTGAGACCATGACCTGAGCCGAAGGCAGATGCTTAACGACTGAGCCACCCAGGTGCCCCAGGAGGCTAAACTTTATACAATCATTCAAGGTCTCATGTAACTGTACGTAGCAGGTAGACCGGAAAAGAGAAAGAAAATGGTGATTCTTATGGGAGATTTTTATGGACCAGGCCTCAAAATGATACTCACTTCCTCTACTTCCACTGTCCAGAACTCAATCCTAGGACCAAAATTAACTGCAAGGAAAGATGGGGAATGTGGAATCTAGCTAGGTGCCCAGGAGGTAAAAGTGTTGGTGAACAACTTGCTAGTGTGTGCAACAGCCATCAGACTCCCTCCCCCACAATTCATATGCATAGGGACACACACAGATAACTGGCCTGAATGAGGGGACATGTGAAACTGGGCCATATCAACAAAGAAAACAAACAACAAATCAGCCGAATACTTCTTTCGTTTGAACATGAGGTACTGAATATCTGAGGCGGGCAAGGAGAAATATGTATCAGTTTTAAATGTGATTTTTATCCATCCATTTTCAAGGTAGGTGTCTGAAGTAAGCAGAAAATGAACAAGAATATATGTAAAAGGATACTCATTACAGCATGATTGGAATAGGGAAATAGTAGATTGTAACACACATCAATAAAGAATTGATTAGGTAAATTATGGTGATAGCACTCTGTAGCCTTTAAATATAACAAAATGTTTCCACATATACTAACATTTCTCTAATAACCAGTTGCAAAATCAGGAATATAGTGAGTTCTGTACATTCCTCAGTGCCAATGTGGGCCACAAGCACCACATGAAGGTGGTATGGTGGAGCTAAACTCAACAGCAGCCCTGGCAATATCTAGATCAACATCTGTGTTGACAGCTCTATGTCTGCGTAACTCCTTCCATTTCTATCCAGTAGATAGTGCTGCCCAAACTTCGGGAACAAATACAGTCACATCTCTTATATTTTACCCAATTCACTGAAGTTCCCATATCCCTTAACTGCTGAAAACTCACAATCTCCTTGAAAAGGGTCTTCAGTCTCCCTAAATAATCCAAGAAAATTGGGAGCATGTGTGACCCAGACATTTGGGTATATGGAGAAGGGATGGGTGGGCTTGGCTTCCATTCCCTGGGGGGAAAGTCGCCACAATACACTGTCTCGTGGTGGAGTGACTGAAAACAGTGGCTCACAGTCTGAGAGACAGCGCTGGTCTCTCATGTGGGGTCCTGCACAGACCAGCACCACCAAGGCCTGGAACGGTACTCTTTTCTCACAGAGGATGTCCCCTTGGTGATGAGCCGCTCTCCTCAACGTTCTCAAAAATAATTCTGTACATTTGTATTAACTGTCCCTTATTAGAGACAATACTTACTAATTCTGAGGGAGTGTTTCCTCAATGATTTTCAGCCATTTTGTCCTCCTCAGGAAGGCTCTTCAAGGGATTTCAAATTGTGCTCACACACATTCTTTCTGGAATTGAGGAAGAAAGAAATTCCATCAATGATGAGTGATTACGGCATTACTCACAGTAGAAAGTAAGTGGGCAAAAATCTCATAGATATAAAATGTGTTTATATGCACTTGCATAAAATCCTTTCCTTCATATATCACATTTGTGTATTATGCATATAAATTTTTATATATGACCTACAATTTATAAAATATATATATGAGAGATACCTAAAAGGATAGTCTCCAAATTGTATCAGTTGTCCATAATAGTGATATTGTTTTGCTCATTTTAACTCACTTATTAATAAATGTTATTTATAAATAGATTATTTTCATATATGTATTTTTACTATGAAATTCCCCCTTCCTTGGATTTCCATGTACTATACATTGTCTTTGTTTAGCAAGATGTGTAGGTATAATTTCATGTGTATGGATTCATATTTGAATAAATCAACATTTAAATTTGTTTTAGGTCCCTCAGGTGAAAAGTGTTAGAACATAAATTATTAAGAGCTGTATGTTTAGTGCTTCAAGTTGAAGCAACCTGAGGATCTCAGAGGCTCTGGATGAAATGTGGTGGGTTGCTTTATTCTCTAAGCAATCATAATTATGTGGCTCCTTCTCATTCTCAGTAATATACACACCTCTGTTCACCTGCCATCATCCTGGTCCTCTCCCTCCTCCCTTTACAGACAGATGTTAGTAATCAGTTGTGGTGACATCACATTATGCCTGTGGAATGATTGCACTTGCTCATCATTCCACAAACAGTGTGCTGATCATAACAGCTGGAAACCTGTAGACGATGTCTCTGTAAGCACATAGCTCCAAAACAACAGAATGCAGGTGGATGTTTCGGTTTGGAATTTTTAGAACAAAAATATATTGTTGTTTCCCTGTTCTCCATATAACACGGCAGTGCTTGGACACAGTAGGCCCTCAACTGTGCATTTGTCAAACTGAACTGACCCGAAACACTTTAATATTATCAGTTAATCTGCTTCTTTCAGGGTTGGCAGTATCTCATAGTTTTCTCTTTCCAAGTAAATTTTCTAAATATTTCAAACAAAGAAAATTAAGCCCTTGTTTCCGTACCTTCAGCAACATCAGTGAGAAGGTTTCTTGTTGGCTCTAGGTTAAAGGAGAAAAGAAAAAGTCAAGCCTTCCTTAGTAAGCAGTCTACTGTAGGTATAAGAGAAGGAGACTACTACTTGGGGTCAGGCTTCAGTGAGATGGAAAGATGTGCAGATGACTGTGTAAGTAGAATCCACTTGATGACTTACTCCGCAGGGGGAGAGGTGCCTTTGAAGCACATGCTTCTGTTATCAGAGCCCGCCAGAAGCTGTGTGGCTGAGGCAAGACTGATTTCAAAGTGCTTCTGTTTGAACATGATGGAGGCTTCCTGGATAATATGGTTTCTGACTGAAGATTTAGGGGATCCTAGGCCTCCCCTTGAATTCAGGCTAAGGGAGGCAGAGCCGATCTTCAGAGCCCCCTCAACTCACTTCCCAGAGTTTCAGCCCAGCTCAATGTGGACAGTGAGAAACTTTCCCTTCCCACCGCCCCCTGGCTGTTTGCTGCTGCTGACTTCAGCCCCTACTGACTCGAGTTTTGATAAATAAATAAATAACAGGCTTTATTTCCTAATACAAAAGTATTTTCATTGTCGAAAATTAGAAAAATAGTATAATTGAAAGGCTGAAAATAAGAAGCACCCATAATCTCACCAAATATACACACGGGTGTGCATGTGCGTGCGCATAGGCACACACACACACAAACACACACACAGAAGGAGGGGAGCACAGAGGGAGCGAGAAACACACAACTACTACTTGGGATCAGGAACCCTAGGCAGATCACTGCTTTGGATAAATTTCTCCTTCTCTCATGGGACAAATTTCAGCATTTGTCAACTAAAGGAAGCACTAGATGGTCTTTTCTAACCAATAGTTGAAAGTTATGTTCCTCTAAGATTTTAAAATCGCTAAAAATTTCAATATATATTTCTTAAAAAAAAAAACTCAGAAAAACCACTAGAATAGTGTTTCAAAGGTAAAATAGGTGGTTAAATCAATCCTTCTTACATAACCAGGAGGATATTAATAAATTCAATTTTCTAAAAAGTACTTGTAGGAAAAGAGACATTCAAAACTTAGACTTTTGACTGGGCTCATTTTCTTATTTATGCACATGAGCTATGATCAAAAGCATCTCCTTTGCTTTTTTCTGCCTCTGATTTAGGATGTTAGCGCTACCTGGTGTGACTTTCCCAGTTATGTTGTCCCTAGTCTTACATCTTGAATTCTACGGAACTAGTTCTGCATCTCAATGAGAACAATTCAAGAAAAGCCACAGCCCTCTCTCTGATTTCCCTCTAGAGAAACGCCTATAGTTTCAAATTCAGACAGAACAGATAGCACTGGTGAATCACAGATCGGTACCTCTGAAACAAATAATACATTATATGTTAGAAAAAAAAGAAGAAGATAGCGGGAAGGGGAAAGAATTGGTGGGGGAGACAAACCAGGAGAGACTATGGACTCTGAGAAACAAACTGAGGGTTCTAGAGGGGAGGGGGTGGGGGGACGGGTTAGCCTGGTGATGGGTATTAAAGAGGGTACGTACTGAATGGAGCACTGGGTGTCACACGCAAACAATGAACCATGGAACACTACATCAAAAACTAATGATGTAATATATGGTGATTAACATAACAATAAAAAATTAAAAAAACTAATGATGTAATGTATGGTGATTAACATAACATAATAATAAAAAAATGTTAAAAAAAAAAAACAGCACAGATACCTTGACGGCACTGCCTACGTATATCCTTTCAACGATGACTCTAAGTAGATGTAAGTCAATGTCAAAAAGGCAGGCTCAGACAGAGTTAAGAAATGGTTCTGCGCAGTGGAGAGACTGCTTTGACATAGTGGAAAGGCCCAGGTTTAACTCTCGGATATGTGAATTCCTAGTTAAGGGGTCTTGGTCTAGTCATTTAACCCTCTTGCTCTGGATTTCATTCTCTGTGAAGAAGGAAATACAGTATTTCCCTGAAAGTGCAGATAAAATAACAGAGGAAAATAAAAACATAGTATGTCAAAATCTGTGGATTTAAATCAGGAATAATTACTAGAGAAAAAAAGATAAAATTAATGATTGATGTGTGCATCTTAAAATACGATAAAAGAGGAAAATTGAACAAAATTAACAGAAGAAAGGAAAACTTAGGATGAGTGCAAAGCTGATACAATAGAAAAATGACAAAATAAAGATGAGAACCCAAAGTCGATTCTTTAAAAAGACTAATAAGATTGATAAACCTTTAACTAGACTGATGAAACAAAGAGAAAGAAAAGGCAAATTAACCATATCAGCAATAAATGAGAGGATGACATTTAGATCTTCCAGTCATTAAAAGATTAACAAGAGAATATAACAAACAACTTTTTGACAATAAATGTGTCAATGTAAATGAATACACAAAGCCATGTAACTCACAAACTGGCAATAATGACATGAGCAGAATTAGAAAATATGGAGAGTTCTAAAAATGGTTTTAAAAACCACTTTATTTATAATGAAAATGCTTACTATTGAATTGTCACGGAATCCTTGTTGAAATTTGATTGGCTATAAGTGTACTGGCTTATTTCTGGACTCTCAATTATATTCCATTGATCTATATGTCTCTCCTTACGCCAGTAGCATGTTTGATTGCTGTTGCTTTGCTTTAAGTTTTGAAATCTGGAAGTGTGAGTCCTACTCTATTCTTTTTCAAATTGTTTTGGCTACTTAAAACCCCTTGTAATTTCACATGAATTTTTTATATGAATTTTTAAACCAGTTTTTATATTTATGTAAAAATGGCTATCAGAATTTTGATAGGGACTACCTTAATTTGTAGATCATTTTGGTAGTATTGACATCTTAACAATACTAAATCATCCTACCTATGAATATGGGTATGTCTTTCCATTTATTAGGTCTTGAATTTCTTTCATCAATATTTATGTGTGTGTATGTAGAATATTTCATATGTACTTGAGAGGAAAGAATATTCTACTATTGGTGGTGGTATTCGCTCACTTTTTATTTATATATAATTTTGCTTTTCTTTACTAATTTCTTTTTTTTTTAAAGATTTTTATTTGTTTATTTGACAGAGAGAGAGCAGCAGCACAGGGAGAGGGAGAAGCAGACTCTCCGCTGGGCAGGGAGCCCAATGCAGGACTCGATCCCAGGACCCCGGGATCATGACCTGAGCTGAAGGCAGATGCTTAACCAACTCAGCCACCCAGGCGTCCCTCTTTACTAATTTCTCTATGGATTACTATACATCTACCTAACCTCTCACAGTCTACTGAGAGTTATATCGTATTATTTCATATACAATGTATAACTTTGGCATCCACAGAGTTTCCTTTATTTCTTTCACCAGTGACATTTTTGCTCTACTTGTCCTATTTATTATGCTCACATATGTTGAAAATTCCAGAAGACAATGTGATAGTATTTGCTTTAAATAATTACATATATTTTAAAGTATTTAAGAGTAAAACCTCTCTTTTCTCTTTTTTCATTTCTCAAATATTCACTATTCCTATTGTTTCTATATTTGTAAAAATCCAGGTTTTCCCCTTCATCATTTTCCTTTAGCATGAAGAACTCACCTACTTGGTTTCTTACAGAATAATCTGTTGACAACACTTCTCTTAATTTTTCTTCATCTGAGAATATCTATCTTTTGCCTTCATTCCTGGAGAATATTTTTGTTGGACACAGAATTCTGTACTGATAGTTCTTTTATTTAAGCACTTTACTGATGTCTTCCATTATCTTCTGGTTTCTGTGATTTCTGTTCATCAAAGACATCATTAAATACAATGAATAGGCAAGCCACATACTGAGAGAAAATATTCACAACACTTATTTCTGAAAATGGACTTCTGTCCAGGTTATACAGAGAACTTTAACAACTCAATTATATAAATACAGTTCACTTAACTCAATAAAATTTGGTGAAAAGTCTTGAATACACTCTTTACAAATAAATATTACAAATAATAAATAAGCTCATGAAAAGTGCTCAAAATCATTAGTCATCAATTAACTACAAATTAAAACCACAATGATACCACTTTACACACAGCAGAATTGCTAAGACTGACACAACAAAATCCTGTATATATTGACAAAGGTATAGAACATAAAAATTCTTATACTTTGCTGATGTAGGTATAAAGTGGTATATCTACTTTGGAAAACTGTCAGTTTCTTTTAAAATTAAATATGTATCTTCCCGATGACCCTTCAATTTCACTGATAGGTATTTATCGGAGAGAAATAAAAACACAAGACCCCATATAACCTAGAATAAGAGTGTCCCCAGTAACTTTCTTGATAAAAGCCACATATTAGAAAAAAAACAAATGTTCACCATCAAGAAAATGATTAAAGAAATTATCATGTACTGAGAAAATGGAAAATTATTCAGCTATTCATACACAGAATATATTCTCAAAAATATAATGCTGAGCACTCTTTTGCTCTAATAAAAAGCTGTATATAGTTTATAACTCTATTTGTATGGAGTCCTAGATGAGGATGCTCTAGGGGGAAACTAAGGAAAGGGAGGAAACCTCCATATTGGTGTGGGTTACATGGTTGTATTTGCCATGACTGAGTAACTGTGTATTTTGGATTTGCACCTGTTAATTTAAATGACACTTAATTTTTAAGAGTGAAGGCATGAAAAAAAAGGGATCACAAAACATAACAAAGAAAAAAAGGAAGTTTCAAAAGTTGATGAGCTTTAATTTAGCAGTATCTGGAGTTAACGTGAAAGAAGACATACTCTGAAAATAAGCCTCTCACCTGCAGTAGTTACTCCAGATAAGTCATAATAAGCTTGGTTCCTTGAGTCATGGTATGCCCAAGTTCCCCGGACAAACTCTAGTCTAAGCAGACCTCATTCTATTCACAGCAGTACCACAACACCCCTAGCTGGCAGACAGCTTCTAGTTTTGGTCTTGCAGGTACAGAAAAAATAAGAGGAGACACAAAGAGTAAGCAGTCAGTGTCCCTCCAGGCTGCTAAGCACACAGGTGCAAATCTTTTCATTTGGGGCTCAGTAAGTGCAGAGTGCAGATATAGAAAAAAATGTAGCCAATTTCTCTAAGAATGAAAAATCTAAAAGCAGTAGAATTGTTTGCCATTTTAAGTTTACTTTTAAGTTGGGGTCCAAATTGTTTGATATCTATCTCTCTATCTCTCTATCTCTCTATTTCTCTATCTCTCTAGTTAGCTAGCTACCTAGGTACCTACCAACTTATCTATCTACCTAATACATGTGTACATATTTCATATATGTATTGTAATCCTACATGTTCAAAGAGACTAAGGGACAGAGTGGGTTAATACAATAGAAATATATAGACAGGCTATTATATACATTATCTCAATTAATAGCCTTCCATTCTCTCCCTCTACCCTATTTTCCAGTCAATCTCATCACACTATTTCATGTCTATTTCAATATGCCCTCTGCCATAGACACACGATGAAAACGGCTCTCGTGAAAGTACCAATGATATTCACTATATTCAATGGATACTTTTCCATCTCCAGTGATGACAACCTCTTTATTAGACAACTTAGTGTTTCATAATATCTCCTTCTTTCTCTAACTTCTTTTTGGGTTCATCTGCTTCTAACCTAACCTTTAAACTTTGGTAGTGTTCAAGCCTTGGTCCTACACTCTGCTCTTCTCATTCTATAATCTCTTCATGAGAAACATCCATCATTTATACCCTGATGCCACTCAAGGTTCTATTTCCTTCTAGATCTTTTTTTTTTTCCTCCCAAAGGTCAGACTGGCATGTCTATCTTCCATCTTAAATTTCAGTTTGGCTGTCTCACAAATGCCTCACTTTCAATATACTGACAACTGATCTCATCATCTTTGTGCTGGCAATCCCTCAGTTTACTCCTCCTCATTTCAATGTTACATCTTCCTAAGTTATCCAAGACACTTCTCTCTCACTCCACCATTGATAGACTTCATAAATTCCTGGGGCATCACTGCTCCTAGACTGTTGTGGGTTATCTTCTAATTGGTCACCAGTCTATTCTCTACAGAGTGCCAAGAGTGATCCTCTTTAAAAGTCAATCAGGTCTTGTCATTACCAATGCCTGAAACGTTTCCCCTCCCTTTGTCCCCTATTCCCATTTTCAAGTTAATTTCTCACTCATTTGTACTTTAAAATCCTTCAAGACTAAAATAAAATGTCAAAAAACAAAATCCTTTCCTGACCACCTAGTCTGGTTCTTCTTATAATCATTTTTTAGAAGACTCCACCCTTTCTTCATGGCCCTTACTTATCACAATTGCCTTGGAATAATTAATTTTGAAATCTCTCCAATTAAAATGCAAGTTTAATGAAGAAAATAAACGTGTTTGTTTACTTTTCTGTTCTGTTTCTAGCTTTTATTCCAGTACTTTGCACATGGTGTGTACCAGTCAATGTTTACTAAGTTACTTTGCTGTTCCCTCCAATCACTATCTTCCTCCATGCTCTGCCCTACTTCCCTTCACTTAGCCAGTCCTTGTCATCTTTTAAGACTCATCTCAAACATCATTCACTCAGAAAGCCTTCCCTTTTGTCCCCAGCCACCCCACCTCTGTGCTCCTATGGCTCCTTGTATATTCCCATTTTATCAATGTTATCATACTACCATATAATTTTTGTTTTTTCTGAGTACCTATATTCCTAACCTGTGAAATCCTTAAGGAAAAGAACTGTGTCTTTCATGTATACACTCAGGGATTGGCCATGCTAAGACTCAATAAATATTTAGGGCGCCTGGGTGGCTCAGTTGGTTAAGCGACTGCCTTCGGCTCAGGTCATGATCCTGGAGTCCCCGGATCGAGTCCCGCATCAGGCTCCCTGCTCAGCAGGGAGTCTGCTTCTCTCTTGGACCCTCCCCCCTCTCATGCTCTATCTCATTCTCTCTCTCAAATAAATAAATAAAATCTTTAAAAAAAAAAGACAATAAATATTTATTCAGTGGGGGAATAAATAAGTTGGTGAGTAAATTGGGGTCATGCTTCACTTTGGAGATAAAGAAATTTATGTTCAGGGAGGCGAGATGATTTTCAGAATATCTCATGTTAGAATCCACCATCTTTTCACTTACCTCACTCTTCTTCTTGGCCCTAGGCAGTGAAATTCTAGGTAATTCCCGAGGCTCCTAGCTCACAGAACCTCCCCTGTTCAACATCTTAGATGGTCACAGGCAAGAAAATGACCAGATTCAAGTTTTGTCTACTTTCTTTTACCTTTTTTTCCCACTTAGGGTAGAAATTCTAACACTATTTTTAGGATTAAAAGTGGGATGAAAAAGGAGAAGAGCAAAAATAGTCTTGCATAATTTGCTGATGGAATAGCAAGCCCGGCATAATTGAGAACAGCCTGGGTTTTTAACATGCTTCAAATCTCCATGAATCAGGAGGCATTTGCACTTGCATGAGTGAAAATGTCAGGGAATGATTTTGAAAGGCCCCGTTTGAGGGTGAAATGTTTCTGCATCTGAAATCCATTTTACTGAGCAAACTACAGTTGTCATAAAGGCTAAGAGGTTTTCATTTCCATAATTTTACCAATTTTTTTTCAGGAAAAAGTAGAAAAATCCAAGCTTATTAATTTGGGCCTTCATAGCTCAGCAAGAAATGTATTTTAAGTAAGAGTTCTGACTGCCCTGACAAAGAAAACTGACATCTCTGTGTGAGGCATCTCATGAAGCTTTGTCCAGTCTCTTGGCTAGATAATTCCAATACCTTGGAATTATGTCATGTTGCATACAATTTCTAACTTTGTAGTAAAAGCTCATTTTGCTTCCTGGATTCCTGAGAACAGCGAGTCCTTTCCCCAGTGAGTTCTTTCAACAAACATTTGTTGAACATCTTCCATGTGTGAAGGAATTCTTTAGAAACTAGGGAATGAGCAATGAACAAACCATATAGAAGTCTTTGCTTTCCTGGGGTCAATATTCTAGTAAAGGGAGAATGACCATACACAGAGAAGTAATTAAGAAGTAAAGAATATTTAATTTTCATTAGTTGAAGAAAGTAAAGCAGGAAATTATGGAAGAAAGCCTCTGGCATTGGAGCAAACTGAGTTATATTTTTAAATACGAAGGTCTGAAAAAACTTCACTGCGATACCATTTGAGCAAAGAGCCGAAGGAAGTGAAATAGTGAAAAGTAACTCTTATGAAATACCTAGTATGCACAATGGAGGTTACTTTACAAAATAGCTGGGCAGTACTTTCCCAATCTCAAGGTGTTCAGTGTGCCTGGGTAGCTCAAACAATTAAGAGCGCCCAGCTCTTGGTTTCAGCTCGGGTCATGATCTCAAGATTGTGAGATCAAGCCCCCCCCCCCCCCCCCCCGGCCCAGTCCCATGATGGGCATGGAGCCTGCTTAAGATTCTCCCTCCCTCTGCCCCTCCCCCTCAACACACGTGCATGCTCTCCTCTCTCTTTAAAAAAAAGAGAATAACAACAACAACAAAAAACTCAAGGTGTTGAAAGACACAAAAAGACAAAGGAATTGTTGCAGATTGGGGGAGACTAAGACATGGCAAATAAATGCAAGCTGGTTGGACCCTGGAACAGAAAATTGGGACTTAGTGGACAAACTGGTAAAATCTCAATCAAGTCTGCAGTTCAGTTACAGTATTATACCAATATTAATTTCTTAGTTTTGATTATTCTATCATGGTCATGTAAGATATTAATATTAAGGGAACCTGGGTGAAGGACAAATGGGAGCTCTGTACTATTTCTGTAACTCCTCTTCAAGTCTTAATTATCTCACACTAAGAAGGAAAACCAACTGTACATACCATGAGAAGAGACTTCTGAGGAGAAGGAATAGCTAGTGCAGAGGTTTCCAGCATGTTAGAAGAGTCAAGGACATAGTGTGGCTGAATCTGAGTGAGCCCTGGGACAGACTAGTGGGACATGTAGTGGGGGCAGGAGTGTGTAGGGCTCTTCAGGCCAGCTAAGGACTGTAACTTGCACTCTGAGTTACACAAAGGCTGTTGGAAATTTTTTGAACACAGAAATATCATGATCTGAGATTTTAAGAGAATCATTCTGGCTGCTGTGTGGATAAGCTAATGCAAAAAGTTGGGGGAGAAATCATGGTGGCTTGGACCAGGGTATAGCAATGGAGATAAATTAATGAATTGACAGACTATCGATTCTGTCTATTGAACTGAAAGTAGAGTTAACAGTTCTCTGTAACATTTAAAATTGGTGATTTTTTTCCTTTTCTCTGGCTTCCCATGTTCTTCCATCTTAACTATACACGCGTTATTTTTAATTTCTCAGTAAAATGGGGGAAGGACGATTTAGATGCATAGAATTCTTCTAATTCTAGGAAATAGGGCTCCAATACTCACAATATACCTTTTTCCTCTTATAATGGAGATAATATGAATGATTCATTTACTTAAGGTATTAGGAACTTCATGTGTCCCCCTTCATAGGAAATGTTTAAGAGGCTACCAGGAGAAGATAAATATGTATTTCGGGAAAGAATGAAGAACTGATTTTGGACTGACACATCAGAGGGAGAGAGAGATTTGGCCATTTGGCTTTTTAGGGTGCCTCTCCCCTGCCCTCCATTCCACCACATCTCCATGAGTTTACTCAGTGTGCACCCATGGGGGGGCACTGTTAGCCTATATTTGTTTTTTTAAAGATCCGGAACCCCCTCAGGCTCCACCACAGCTGCTGAGTGAAAGACATGCTCTTCCCCGAGAACTCCAGCAATGACTACGTATGGTGGTTAACCAGGTCCTCCAAAAGGTCATATTTACCAGGGGGCTCTTCTGTAGGCTGGCTGAGACTCATCCAGATGGCCTCGCAGTCCAAGGCAGTCCTGGCTCAATCTTGTTTCTTTTTCAGTTTCCCAAGAATCAGATATACATTTTAGTCTGGAAGCTGGGGACACAGTGCTCCCCTTTTACCTTTCACAAGCAACATCCCCCTAAACCTCTTGCACACCTACCTCTGTTTCAGTGTCTTCTTCCCAGAAGATCTAATGCAAATACTGGACTTATTCCAAAAATCTATCCTATCTTCCATCTACTTCATCTTTTTTTTTCACTATCTCATGTTCAGCATATGATATAATTTCTGGTACATACAGATACTCAATAAATGTTCGTTTTATAGCATCCAGAGAACTTAGGTCCCCCCCAGTCCAGATTTTCCCCAAGTATTGTGCGTGACTCACCACTAACTGTCTCACCACTATCATAAATGGGGGTGGAAGTAGATCTTTTGAGTATCTTGTCAGCCTGAAAACACCACATCCTCAGGGAAGAACTCATCTCCGTACATCCCTACACTCATCTCCTGAGGAGACCAAGCCGAGCACCTCCAGAAGCATAATCCGGTTTGATGAGAGACTGAACCCACTACGAAGCACATCAAGCTGCCAGCCTCCAGGGAAGAAATGTGGCAGCAGAGGCACTGCTGGCCGCATCACCATGAAATGGTCACTGCTGAGTTGGGCAATGGTAAAACAGAAGTCACAGCCAAGTCTTCCAGGGCAGGGGTTGGCCGAATTTCTCCATAAAGGGCCAGTTTGTAAGTATTTTAGGCATTTGGGGGCCACACATGGCTTCCATCACATATTCATTCTTAAGCTTGAAGACCATACAAAAACAGATGTGGGTCTCATGTGACCACTGGGCCCTAGTTTGCCAACTCCTTTTCTAGATGACCATCTTTTTTGTCTCATATAGAAAATGGAATAATAACAGTTTCTATCCCATTGACACATACCAGCCACAAAACAACATGGGTAAACACAAAAACGAATGGGTATTGTGTCCTCTCGACATTTCATACAAGCTCATGGCTCCACCTGTGCTCTTCCCTGAGCTGACAGGCGGGCAGTCTACAGGTAGCTTTCGTCCCCAAGGTGTCTCTCTCTTACTAGTTTCCAGACTAGCTCCTTGGGAACTTCCCACAAGTGCCTTAGAGGTTCATCAGGGAGGAATCAGATAAGAACCAAACCACTCTAACCCACAGCATCCAGAGGGCTGCTCCACATATTCACTATAGTGGATTTCCATGCCACAGAACTTTTCTTGAATCACGAGTGTGATCAAGGAGCGATTCCCTGAGGCATTAATGACTCGAAAAAAAGCAAAATGTAGGCCGAGTGGGTGGGCTCTGGAACGAGGCCCTCCTGGCTTCTAAGTAGAACCATGTCCCTTTTGCAGCTATAATAACTGACTTACTTTCCCCTAGGCTCAGCTTCATCTCCCCTTGGGGATTGCTGTTCTTCCCTCACAACCTTTACATGAGCATGAAATGCTCAATCCACGCGAATATGCTCATTCGAGTGTTTGGCACATACTGGGTGCCTCTGCATTCCTTTGGCGGCCTGGATGGTGCCCAGACAGAATGCTCTCCCCCAACAGCACATGCATGTTTTATGTGTAGGCCAAGCTAAGAACACAAGAAGTGAGACAAAGTGATGTGAAATCCTACAAAACCTCATCATCGACACACATTTTCTCATAACTCCCACAGATCCCATATTCTCATGATTAGAAAAACTTGCCCTTATCTGCTGTTTGTTGGAGGGGCAGGAGGACAGGTCCCTACACTTTGAAGCTCCTCTCTCCTGTCCTGTGATAAATCTACAAAAGATCCCCAGATTAAGGCATTTGACCTTCACAGTCCCCAGGCAGGTGTGAATCACCTCATGACGCTGGAAACATTCATCTGCGAGAGCCACTGCTATCTGTGCAGCCTTGCCCTTTGCATGACTCAACATGGGCCTCGTGTTTTTTACTCTTCTGATAAAGATAATAAAGTTCCTCATTTTCTGGCTTTAAATAGTTGTCCGACGAATGTGAAGGATACACAGGACTCACCAGTCTTCACTGAACTTGAACATCTGCTTGGATGCTTGGAGAATGCAGCCTGTTTGGTACACTATGTTAATCACACGGAAATACAAAACAAGAGGGACAGGAGGGTAACAGACTCTTAAAACACAGATAGCTGGCAGCAGGAGAGAGGGGAGGAGACCTGAGGATCAATGGAAGCTTCAGATTTTTAATTCAGAGAATCTTTCATTTTAGTAAAAATTATGCTAAGTGGCAGAAGGATGTTGGCGTATGTGACCTGGGAAGTCTCACAGGATAAGTCTTTTTCTCAGGGCGTCCCTTAGAACCCAAGGGGTGTTCTGTCACTAGATTTGGATAATGAAAGGATTCGCTGCCTTCTGATTTCACTTTTATCCACACTGCTTCTGAGAGATGGTAAATGAGCCAGCATCCCTAACTAAAGAAACTGTTCTCTGGCAACTGTTCAAACGGTGTGGTAACCATTTCTTACAGCATCCCAATGACTGACTGAGGATCCACTTGACTGAAGGAAACAATATGACTTCCGCAGTTACCTACTCCATTCTTAGTGGGGCAGAGAAGAGATGACCTGGGGCAGAAAGCCCAGAAGCAGAGACTGAGTCCACGGAGAATGGACTTTTGGCCAACAGTCAGGGTCAATCCCAAGTCACTCTTACTTCTTTTTGTCTTACGTTTACAGATGACCCTTATTCACTACAACATATTTGATACCCCAGAAATATTGATCATGTTCATTTTTACAAACAAATATAGGAAAGAGGATCAATATTTATATGATTTATCAACGGTGAGAGTTGAATCTAAGATGTTTTCAGTTTGAGCTCAAGGTAACTAGAATTCTATGAATTCCTTGAACACTGTCAATGATTGACATTTAGCTGCACAGTGGATGGGGAGCATCATGGTTGGAGTTGTTCCTCCAACATGACCCCTTTTCAGCCCTTCAACTGGGATTCTATGAGGATAATATGAGATAACTTACGTCAGGTGCTTAGCCCAGGACTGCACTCAATGAGGCACTTAAAAATTAGTCATTATCGGGCATGTGGGTGCCTCAGTCGGTTAAGCATCTGCCTTCAGCTCCGGTCATAATCCCAGGGTCCTGGGATTGAGTCCCTCATTGGACTCCCTGCTCAGCAGGGAGTCTGCTTCTCCCTCTCCTTCTGCCCCTCCCGCTGCTCATGCTCTCTCTCTCTCTCTCTCAGGCAAAAATAAATAAATAAAATCTTTTAACAAATTAGTCATTATTACTTTTTCTCAAATTCTTTCATTGCCACAAGTTTTCAGTTACCCATAATATCTACCAAACAAAACCACCATCCATACAAAGAGCCAAGATGACTACCCCCAAAATAATCTAGAATGTCATGAGACGTGAGTTTGTCAAGATTAAACACATTTTTATTTAAGATGTTTCTCTTAATGTTAGTATTTTGGTGCCATTTAGGTATGAGCATCACTGTTACATAAAAAATAAAATAAAATTGCAGAATGCCAAAGTTTCATAACTTTACAAATGTTCATTTCATAGGATGAATATTCTGATAAATTTCAGTGGAAAGGTGTGGGTAGCATTTGTTGCTTAAAGACACCAATCGTTTTAGACAAGGAAGAGCTACTGGCATCAGACAAGTCACCAGCAGCCATAAGGAGTTCAGCAACTTCTTGCTGACCACTGCAACATTTCTGTGCTTCTTATTTACCATTGAAGAGTTTTCTAAGTATATTTTCCTATCCATTTCTTTGTGTTTAATTTTTAATTTGCACCATTAAACCCCTGGGACAGAGGTTGAATCTTAAATACTGCATTTTAAACACCCTGTCCCATCTTTTCATGGTTAATTTCTCATTGCTGCCTGGGGCTCATTTGTGCTTTTATCTAGAATTAGCCCATTAAAACAGCATTGACTTTGGTAGTACTAATAACAAGCACAGATTATTCTGGTGTAGCTGTCCCTTTATAGAATTCTGATAGACAGTTGAACTTTTTAGTGCTTCTTTAGTGCCTCCTACAAAATGGGTTGTGTTTGCCTTTGCAGCCCTCATGTACAGCCTCTCAGCAATATGTCAGTTCTGCCTCTCTTGACATTCCTGACCTGTATTGTATCATGATAAATTGATGACCAACACATTTACTTTGACAACTGGAGTGAAACAGAGTCAAGAGACCCAAACCCATGTGCATGGCTGAGCTGATACTAACAAATTTTAATTTGTCTTGTTTATCTGCTTGTCACCTAGAGTTCTAGGTAGTATTTCTGAAGGAAGACATTTCTTATAAGAAATTTAAAAAATAAAGCCTACAAGCCATTGAAATTTCTTCTACCTAACCAAAATCTAATCTGAAATGAGCTCTTTCATCTACTCCAAGTTAAAACAAAACAGAAAACCAAACTTACATTAATATTACCTATTTAGAACTATAGTAATATTTCATGTCTACAAAAAAAAAAAAAACAAAAAACAAAAACCCAGAAACCTTTCTTATCTAAATAAATGGCAACCAGTTTCCAACTAACATTTTTTCCCTTCACTCCTTATCACTCCTATGAACAACTGCAGTCCTACTACCAACAAGACTTACTGGATCTGGCTACAAATGGCTACAAAACTCACTGCATCATCAGTACACTTCTCTTTATATCTAATATTACCATCTTAGTGTAAACACTATTGTCCTTTACCTAGAACATTGCAATAATCTCTAATTTTTCTCCCTGCTTCCTCTCTTGCCCCTAAGACTAACTTTCTATATAGCAGCCAATGTGATATCCTAAAAATATAATTCTTACCATTATCCTCCCCTGCTTAAATTACTCCAGTGGGCCCCATTATAATTTGAATAGAATTCAGCATTAATATGTGAACTACAAAGGTCTCAATGATTTGGCTTCTGCCTACATCTTTAATGTCTTCTATAACACTTTCTTGCTTTCCATGCTTGAACCACTCTGACCTTCCCATTGTCATCGAGCCCACTTGCTCATCTTAGACCTCGAGTCAAAAGGAGAAATAGACAAAACTGCTTAACTGATGCTCTGAAACCCACTGTTCTTTTTTTTTTTTAAAGATTTTATTTACTGGGGGGCTTGGGGGGTGAGTTGATTAAGTGACTGCCTTCAGCTCAGGGTCGTGATCCCAGGGTCCCGGGATCAAGCCCAGCATCTGGCTCCCTGCTCAGCGGGGAGCCTGCTTCTCCCTCTCCTTCTGCCTGCTACTCTGCCTTCTTGTGTGCTTTCTCTCCCTCTCTGCCAAATAAATACATTTTTAAAAATCTTTAAAAAAGGTTTTATTTATTTATTTGACACACAGAGTGAAAGAGCACAAGCAAGGGGAGCAGTAGAGCGAGAGGGAGAAGCAGACTCCCTGCTGAGCTGGAAGCCTGATGCAGGACTCAATCCCAAGACCCTGAGATCATGACCTGAGCTGACGGCAGACACTTAACCATCTGAGCCACCCAGGAGCCCTCATTGTTCTTCTTTCTTATTGTACTTTACTTTTTTTTTTTTAATTAACATATAATGTATTATTTGTTTCAGGGTACAGGTCTGTGATTCATCAGTCTTACACAGTTCACAGCACTCACCATAGCACATACCCTCCCCAATGTCCGTCACCCAGCCACCCCATCCCTCCCAACCCCCTCCACTCCAGTAACCCTGTTTGTTTCCTGAGATTAAGAGTCTCTTACAGTATGTCTGTCTCTTTGGTTTTGCCTTGTTTCATTTTTCCCTCCCTTCCTCATTGTACTTTCTTGAGGCATAGATGAAGACGTTTTGCAATGAAAAGAACATTCGAACCACCAGGCCAGAAAAGCCCTGATAGCAATGGAATGCCCAGAAGACCACATCCCACACTTCCTCTTCTCTGCCCACGATCATGGGCTGAACACATACTGACTCCCACCCATGATCATGTGCTCCCTGCCTGCTCTCTTGCCTGTATCTCCCCCAACCTCTCCCTATAACACTGTAGGTGTCCATCTTGCTGGTGGAGAGGTTGGTTGTTAAGGCTTGAGCCTGTCACCTCCCCCAGCTGGAACAAATTTCTCCCTTTCTCTTTTCCAAACCCTCCTCTCTTATTAGCTGTTCTTGCCATGAATTTATCTGAGTTTGTTGGGCAATGATGTTGGCAAACTCACCTAGGAGCTATGCTTCTGATTTGTCCAGACACCAGGGGATTCACGACTCAGAGCAGTTGGCCCCGACAGTGCCAGGACTCACCTGCTGTTTCCTGAGTTAGCAGCTCAGTGACAGATAGATCAGTAACACCATCATTTGGCAACTCTGGAACTATTCTTATTCCAGAGTCACAGACTACAAAAATGTTCTCCACTTATCTCTTCATGTGGCTCTTCATCATATCTCACCTCAGAGATGTCTTCATCTAAATACTCCACCTCAAGCAGTACCCTTCACTCCAGTCATTCTCCATCGTATAAGTGTGTGTGATAAACTGAATTATTGGCCCCAATTATACATCTTCCCTGAACATTTTCCTTTCCAAAGGTTCATCTTCAAGCAGTGTTTATCTCTGCTCCTTGACTTTGGCTTGTCCATATGGTTTTTTTGGCCAATAGTATATGGATGTAAGAGCTTGTCCTTTCCAAATACAAAACCTAAAAGACCTCCCTTGTTTTTACTTGGCATTGGAAGACAGAGCTATGCCAGTCCCTACAGCCTGAAGCCAAGCCATCTATCTGAACCCACTTTGAAGTACCTGAACCCCAGACCACTCCCAGATAAAAATAAAAATCTGCAAGCTACTCAGTTTTGGGTTGATTTGTTGCACGTTTTTATTGTTGCAACAGGTTACTAAGAAGTTATTTTTTTCATAGCACTTACATTTTAAAGTTACTTTCATTTACTTTTTTTTTTACCTATTTATATGTCTTTACCATTACTAGAAAATAAATTTCATAGAAGCAGGAATCTTATCCGACTTATTTTCCCTGAACCCATAATAAAATAAATAGTGCCTAGCACAAGAGTCATGTACTAGATGTTCAATAAATCTTTGCAGAAAGAAACAATGAATTGTTGAAACAGTTTTACCGAAGGGCCTAATTAGCAATGTAGAAATAAGGGGAAGCTGAAAAAAAAAATCATATGGCCATATGTTAAGAGAATAATTGGAGTATAATACTCTGAAAGAAAGGTTAAAATCTATTGATCCCAATTTTCCTATTAACAGTTAGGCTTAAAATATCAAATATATGAGGTTACATAGAAGCAAAAGGTACAAAGTTAGTAGAATGTAGAGATGATTTCCAAGTATCGTTAATGTCATATGATAAAAACCCTCAAACCTGAACTTGAACAAAATTGAATTCTCAAGGAATAACTGTCTACATCTAAATGTTCCTGGTGTCATCACATCTCCCAAATGATATATTCACTGAGTGTTTTGTGTAAGAACATACATCAGTTTCCAACTCAAACTGGCTTAAACAACAAAGAAAATGGAATTTTTCATATTTTAAAAATATCTGCAACAAGAGTAAATTTCAGGAGGAGTATGATTTAGCATTTCAAGAATAACAATGAGGCCCTATTTCATTTGTTCCTGTCTAGACTTCCCTTTCTATAGTTAGCGCCATCCTAAGACTGACTTTCCTCATTGTCATCAGGGGAATGCCAACAGCTCCTGAGACCACCTGATTCATGTTTCTTGGTCCATGTCAAACTTTTTCTCTTTTTCTCCAACCTTTGAACATAAGTTCTGGCTTCTACTCCAACTTAACCATCTTAGCCATATGACCACCCCCAAACGGATCACCATAGCCAAAGAAATGCTATGTACTAGTTGGCTTATTTTGGGTAGTATTATCATGCCTAGAGACAGAGGTAATTTAATTTCACTGAAAACATATAGCCTTTAGTGTGCGTGGTTGGGGGAGACAGTCATAGAGAGCTCCCAAGGTCCTGGCATCTTCCTCCTTTCTGATTGTATCTCCTCCTCTGTGAGCCTGAGCTGCTGCCCCACCCTACCTGGAACTCTACTCAGCCAGCTTCAGTTCCCATCCCATCGGCTCCAGAATGCACCCTGTCTATGTATGCTTTTTATGCTTATGTGACTTTGATATCTAAATTGCCTTTTTCCTTTAGATGGAAACTTTAGCCAGCAGAATAAAGACCCCTCCAAAGAAGTTCATGTCCTAATCTCTAGAAACTGTGAACTGTTAAATGATCAGCTGACCTTGAGATAGGGAGATTATTCTGGATTATCCAAGTGAGACCAATGAAATCACGAGTCCATAAAAGTAGAAGAGGGAGGCAGAAGAGTTAGAGAGACATTTGAAGATGCTATGCTGCTGGTTTTAGAAGTCAAGGAATGGGATGGCATCCAGGTGCTGGGAAAAGTAAACAGGTGGATTCTCCCCTAGAACCTCTAAAAGGAATAAGCCCTGCTGACACCTTGACTTTAGCCCACTGAGACCCATTTTGGACTTCTGGCCTCTAAAATTGTAAGATAATAAATCTGAGTTGTTTTATGCTAATTGTGGTAATTTATGACAGAAGCAATAGGAAACTAAAACAGAAACAAATATACTCTAATGTATTTTTCCTTTTGCCCTTGTAGGAAAACAGGCTTTAGAGGGAAGGTGACTACACCTAGAAGTAGAAGGTAACCAGCAAAAACAGAGACTCATTGGATCTTTGCTTCTGAACCTCTCCTAAAATCTTGCCAGGAAGTTACCACAATCTTCTCATCTGGTCAGACACTGGACTTCTGAATCTACTGCTCCGCTTCTTCTTCTTCTTGCTTCAAGGTCACATTTGGGCCGCTAATGGGCCTTTCCTACCTAATCTGAGCTCTTGCCAGACACATTGGTTGCAAATCATGCTTTACCTCTTGTGAGCTCAGTGTCCTTAGGTGAGTCACTTAACCATTCTGGTCTCAGTTTCTTCATCTTCAAAAGGGGGCTAATAATAGCGTTTATCTCAAGGAGGGTGTATTAGTTTGCTAGGGCTGCTGTAACAGAGCACCAAAGCCTAAATGGTTTAAACAAATGAAATTTATTTTCTCACAGTTCTGGAAGCTAGAAGTTCAAGATCAAGATGTCAGGAGGATTGTTTTCTTCTAAGGCTTTTCTCTTTGGCTTGTGGGATGGCTGTCTTCTCTGTGTGCCCTTATGGTCTTTCCTGTGTGTGTGTGTGTGTGTGTGTGTGTGTGTGTATTCCAGGTGACTGTGTGCCCCAGTTTTTTCATATAAGAATATCAGTCATAATGTCTTAGGGTCTACCCTAAAGAACTCATTTTAAATTAATCACATCTTTACACACTTTATCTCTGAATACAGTCACATTCTAAGGTACTGGTGGTGAGGACTTCAACCGATAAATTTTAAAAGGACACTATCAGCCCACAATAGTGGGATCTTGAGCGTGATGAGATACGATCAATCAGAATACCCTAGTGGAGTGGCTAGCTCACTGTAAATCTTAGCCTTTACATTATTATCTTTCTTTCATGGCAAGGCTTTTGTTTTTATTAAGCAACACAGTTATCGACCACAGTCTTTGAGCGGGAAACACTTGAAGTGTGAAAGATAGAACCTCTTAAAAACTGGGGGCCGGGGGGACAAAGTTCAATGGTCAGTAGGCTGGGACATAACACTTGTTTCTGGGATCCAATTTCACTGTCTTAGAAACACATCTGGTTTTTTATTTTATTTTATTATTCATGAATGAATGATGGAGAGAGAGAGGCAGAAGCAGAGGAAGAAGCCAGCTCTCCAAGGAGCAGGGAGCCCGATGAGAGACTCGATCCCAGGACCCCGGGACCATGACCTGAGCTGAAGGCAGATGCTTAACCCCCATCTGGTTTTTTAGCTGTCTTATGCAAAGGACGTGTGTGTTCAGCAAGCCCAACTCATTTACAGCACAGAGAGAGAAACGTCTTTCAGAAGCAGGTATGTGAAACATAGCTCATGGTGCATGGAAGATGCAGCTCCCAGCTCTACAAGCCACTCCCAGGTCCGAGAGATTTCCTAGACTTCAAGGTAGCCAAGCTGAAAATCTAACTACTCAGTTTTTGGTAAAGATGGATAAAACTGATGTACACCGATGTCTCAGAATCTGAATCCAGTTGACATTTAAGGAATTTAACGAAAAAAACTATTAATGATGATAACACTAATGATGCCACACTACCACTTGCAGTAGTCTTAAATCTAGACAATGTGTGTAGTGACTGATGTACATTATTTGATTCATTCATCCAATGCATATTTATTGAATGCTTATTATGTGCTATACTCTGTTCTGGTTCCTGGAGATACTGCAGTAAATAAGACAAATGAAATTCATTCCATCAGAGAGTTTATGTATTAGCAGGTAATGAAAGACATTATACATATTTAAATTTTATGTCTTTCATATGTATTCACATAAACGCATTTGAGTTATAAATATATTTAGTGTGTCAGTTGATGTGAAGTCAGGCAGAGAAAGTGGGTAGAGGGATGCTGTAATACTATAGAGGGTAGAGGAAGGAGGCTCACTGGGGAGACAACGTGCGGTAAGGACCTAAAGGAGGTAAGGGCATGAGCCATGATGATGCCTTGAAGGAGAACATTCCAGGGAGAAGAGAGAATATTTCAAAGGATCTGAGATGGTAATGTGCCTACTGTGCTCTGTAATTGGTACATATGTGGTATCTGAAAGGAAGAGTCTCTTACAGATTGTCTCCCTCTCTGGTTTCATCTTGTTTCATTTTTTCCTCTCTTTCATATTTTAAAATAACTTCAACAATTGTTTGAGGAGGACAAGAAGGACAGCTAAGCACCCACCACCAAAATCTGAGGACTGTTTTTGAAAACCACATAATCTCATGCTAGCTGTACTTGTATACATTTTGTCTACATACTTGACAATGGCCAAAAGCAAGGACTGGATGATAAAATTCTTCAGTGGAATTCTATTATCATTGACCACTTCCTACTGTGGCAATTTCCTCCTTCTCTTCCTCAATTTTAATCATTATGATGACACAGGGTTCACTTTCCTATAAACCCTCTTTAGGCAATCTTATTCCATACAAAGGTATTAAATATCACAAAGACCCAGTAACGCCCAAATGTGAGTCTCCAACTCCTATGTCTGGCTCAGATCACTGCTCTGAACTTTGTTTTGCAGTCATCTAATTACTTGACATTTTGTCATGCATGTTTAAGAGGCATCTCAAACACAGCACATCCAAAGGAGACTCTTGATTCCCAAATCTATTCTTCATCTGTGGGGATTCCATTTATCTCCTTGCCCCAGTTCCTCTTCTTCCCTCACAACTAATGTCTAATCCTTGGCAAGTCCTTTCACATCTACCTTCAACTTACATCCCGAGACTAGTGTTTCTTACTATCTCTGTCGGGGCCATCTTTATTCACAACCCTGTCAGCTATCATCTTGACTTCTGCAATAAAACTCCTCACTGTTTTTTTGTCTTCCATCCTTGCTTAATATAGTTATTTTCCATTCATCAACGAGAGTGACATGTTAAAAACAAATTCCGAAAGGCAACAACCAAAAAAAAAAGACAAAACCCTCTGTGGGTGAAACCGCAAAACACCTGGAACTCAGGTATTGCTCATGAGAATGCAAAATGGTGAAGCTACTCCTACATTTGCACATATACTCATCATACACGCTAGTGATCCTACTTCTTTGTATTTACGCAAGTGAAATGAAAGCATATGTTCACCCAAAAACCTGTATGAAGATCTTCACAGCAGATTACTTTGTAATGGGGGGGCAAAAACTCGGGAAAAACTGTGAAACAGATAAACAGATAAATTGTGGTACATGTATTTAACAGCATACAATTCAGTAATAAAACAAATTACCGATGCACTCAACAACACGGATGAATCTCATATGCATTATGCTAGGTGAAAGAAGTCAGACTCAAAGCCTACATACTATATAACTGCAATAATAGGATATTCTGGAAAAGGCCAAACAATAGTGACAATGAAAAGATTTCGGGGGGTGGAGGTTATGTCATTACTACAAAGGGAAACAGGTCCATTCTTTTGGGTGGCGGACCTACTACATATCTTGATTATGGTGATAATGACATGATCACCTGTGTATGTCAAAATAAGCGGAAACATACACTTTTCAAGAGGGTAAATCTGTGAGTAGACTGTACCTTAACAATTAAAATAGGAAAAAATGTTACATTCAATTCCCCGCTTTTTTTAATTCCCTGTTTCAAACACCTCAGTGAATTCCCATTAGAATCAGACTAAAATCCAAACTCCTTATGTACATAACCTGCTCAAACCTACTCTCAGACCATATCTTGTTCTGAGAAGATATGAAGCTAGTTCTCATTTCAGGACATTTACATTTTGTATCTTATATTGGGAAAGTCTTTCCCTGGATCTTCCCATGGCTCACAACTTACTGAATGTAGCTTTCCTACTCAAATGTCCACCCTTGCTTCTCAAGCTAAACAACATTCTCTGGCTTCTCACTCTATTTTTCTTTGTAGTACCTAACACAATTTAGTGTTTATCCTAATTAAGTTCTTTACTCGACTATAACGTAAGTCCCATTAAATCAGACTTTGTCTGGTTTGACTGATCACTGCTATTCCCCTGGCTCTGAGAGGTAAAGAAGTAAAACATATTGTTAACACATTTTGTTGAATATATGATGAATAATTTGATGACTATTTGGAGACCCTATAATCACACCAGAATATTTGCCTAGATACCTGTAAAATAACTGCTAAATTGATAAACACTGTCGTGTCTGTTTCCCGTGGTGCTGGCATAGAATCGAAGTGTACATGAAACCCTACTTTTCACACACAAGCTGACTGGTTATTTAGGAATATAGGAAGAGTTACCTGGGAAGTCTGCTGACTGAGTTCTCAGTACTTTAATGTTGGTTCTGTGTCTACCTTCCCGAGTGAATTCTAGGAACACAAGAAAAAGTAAAACCAATTTATCTCACAGGAATGTACAGAAGCATAATAAATTAGACTTTTTTTCTTTGCAAAAATGAAGCACTGTTTCAGTTTTTTCCGTTCAGTCTGATTTCACTGATTCTGTAATTAGCTTTCTCAGATTCAGTGATTGTGGTATAATTAGGCTATGGATAATACTGATTGTCATGTGCACATAGGCATGCAGTTAAAGAGTTTAAGCATTGCTAAGGTGGATAAGAATGTTATTTTGCTATATATTACAGCTAATACATACAGAGCAATTCTTACTCAACATTGCGGTTATAACCTTGATGAGATTCAGAGTCCCGCCACCCCCGCCTTTTTTTAAAGCTCTAGATTTCACAAATTCTAAACAAATCAAGAAAGCCAACCTGGAAAACACACATACAATTATATTAAAATTGGTAAGGAAATGAACAAAATAGTCTGTAATTGGTAATTCATATTGTTGGTGGGTAAATGATGCTACTAAGTGGGCAAGAATGCTAAAGATAAACTCTTCCTTTTTACTCTAGACAATTAAATTGCTTAGAAACTGTTTTATTCATCAAATGAAAAGAAACAAACTTTAGCTGATATGAATTATCTGAAGGTCTGAATTAACAGTGCAATGCCATAATTAGATTTTATTGAGGATGACGTCAGTAACTGAACATTGGTATACTACCCCTTCCGTCCAATCTGGGTGGAGGTAAAAAGGGGTGGAGGATAATTGGCTGAGCTCAGCTAACTTCTGGGAGAACCCCTAGGACATTAGAGAATAAAAATAATTCTGTGAATAGTTGTGTAAGACTGTTCTTTCCAAACTCAATGCTTAGCTAATATCTAATTAACTGGCAGGACTTTAGATCTCCAGGCATCCCCTCTGGATCAAGGGGAGGAAAAAAAGGAGAAATACTGACTTCATTTCTTTCTAATATTTATTCATTGCTGTAGCCAGGAATGTATTCATTTTTAAATAGGGTTATAGTCTGCTTGATTAGTCTCTACATGATGTCCAACATATGAATAAAACCTTGAAAATTACATCCAAAATAACCTTTATTTTCTGTGACCACTTGCAGATGAACATACTATTACTTGATAATTGAGGGCTATTTGAGCTTCTGGGTGTTATCCAATCTGGCTCTTTTCTCACCGGGGGGGGGGGGCAGTAAGTTTTAATTTACCTTATCATTGGCCCTCATTTGTACTTCTACCATCTTGGATAGTGGTACCAAAACAACTGCACTTCAGGTGCAGCTCAAACTCTCTCCTAACTCAAATCAAGTTTATTTCTTCTACTCTTGGGCTTGTTTTGAAATCTCTGTGAGGAAATTTTTCTCCCCCCATTAATCGACCTCTGTTAGATGCCAGGCACCTTAGCACTATAGAAATCACTTTATAGGCAATATCTCATTTAATCTTGACAATGTGGAATGGAAATTATTTAGAAATAGGGAAAGTGAGAATCACAGAGCTATATTTTCAGGGTGCTAAAGCCAAAGAAAAACAGAGAAGGGACACAAGTGCACTTCTGTCCACAGCCTCCCTTCATATCATGCTTTCATATGCCAAGTCTCAAGTCAGTCACCAAACTAATTAACCACCATTTAAGGAGCTCCAGCCTCTGGCTTAAGTAAAAATATTCAGGAACTGGATCTTTGGCTTTATTCAATTCTGCCTAATTCCATTCTTATTCACGTGCTCACCCACAGTTAATAAACCTACTTAAGAAGCTTTCAAACCATTCTGAAGCCTATTGCACTGGTTGATAATAAAGTCGCAAAAATGAAAAGCCATTGTTTTAAATGCATTGACTCAGTTGTTTAAATCTTTACCTTTCTTTGTCAGGCACATTGTTGGATTAGAACACAGGTGTTGAATTTCATTCACTTTGTATTTGCCTCAAAGGTCAACCATCTAGTTATATCTCAATTAGTTTCAGGAAGTTGGTTGGCATTCTAGCTCTGAAAATGCTAACTTAGATAAAAGCCGAAAAACTCCCTCAGGAACTAAGGGAAAAAATCGAGTCAGGGGGATTTAACGTGATGTAAAAGTAAATGCAGTCATCTTTACTATACTGGATTTTGTCCTCATACTCCTCAAATATTATAAAATCTTAAAGCTGCACAAAAATATATGACATAATCTAATCTAAACATCTCATTTTCCAGATAGGAAAACAAGATCAGGGTCCACGGATATGCTGTAGTACCGTTATTGCTCTCATTTCACACAGCTCACATGGCTGGCAAGTAAAGGACTCCAAAACTAGTATATATGGCAGGATTCTGCATTCACATGTTTCTGGAAGTGTCCTATCTTATGAAATTTTAAGTCAAAAATTAAGAAGACTAATTTTAATAATAAGGATTTAATCAAGAAAAAGAGAAACAACTATACATGAAAACTTCCTTTTCTCACTACCCATCTTTACCCACAGCCAACACCTTAGTTGCCCATGATTGTTTTTATGTGGAGCAATTCAAATCTTCATTCCTCAAGGGTCTCACCTATTGAAATTATGTCTCTGATAGGTCACTATGATCCTCTATTAACATTTACCACTCTACATGGAAGTAAACCTTGATAACTCTCTTGGTTCCAGTCATACTCAGACTTGTCTCCTTGTGAGGCAGTACCCTATTTCCCCTTGTTAACTGGAATTCTTTATTGCAGCTAATTCTCTGCCTACTGATTCAGTGGCAGAGGGAACTCACAACATCCAGGTGGCACTCTCAGCTTCAGGTTCATTAGAACTATTTTGTATTTCCTGGTCAAAGAGATTTTGTGTTTCTGGTTGTATTTTAACCTTGAAAAGTGAGACCTCACAGAGCTCAAAATGCACAGAAACAAAACGCAAAAGGTTTGCAAATGGGCCTCTAGGCAAAATAGTGAAAGGAATTTCTCTTATTTCAACCTCTAGGTTAGATGGAAAAGATAAGAGGCACTGGTCACTGGTTCAAAGCATATACTGGTTCAAAGTATATATCAGCATATACCAACTTACAGGGTCAGCTTTCCTTCCCTCCTAAGTGTCATTATCTAGTCAGCTCTACAACCGAGCCCTTAGTAACTTTTCCACGTTTTCTTCAGGTATGTTGCTTCTGGATGATGGGGTACATAGAGAAGAAAACACAAAGGATTGAACTTATTGTCTGACTTCTTTTTGCTGTAAAGTAAGTTCCCTTGTTAGAAGCAATGATGTTGTATGAGACCATAATGGTGAAAAGAGTGTTAATAAATCCATAAGTAGGGTGTTGGGAGAAACACTGTGAACAGTGAAGAAAAAGTCATATACTATGTGTTTATTTCAGTTGGGAAAAATCATTATGAAAGTGGTCTTGTGTGAGCAACCTACCACTAGATAAACGGTGATATATCAGTACTGGTCTCTGTTGTTGGCAGGCTAGGCCCTCAGCACTGTTGGCATCCAGTTCAGTCATGGTGAGGGAAATCCCAGGCAATGTCTCTGTCCATGTAGCCTGGGCCACTTTACTCATGAACCCTTTGATCAAGCACTAAGTCGTTGGGAAAAGACTATGTATGGTATCCAGAGACTGGGTCATCATCAACATCTTCAGAAGTACTGAGAATATTCCATGAAGGGGATAGCATTTGATAAGCATTCAGGTGAGATATATATATATATATATTTTCTCACACTCTATGCCCGTCTCAAGGGGTCTATCTACAAACTATTCTCAATCTTGTTTCTCCCAAGTCTCTGACCATCTTATCAAACTGTCAGCCACTGTCTATGTATCATTATAGACTGTATTTCAGCTTATCTCTCTTCCCAGAAAGAGTGCTCAACAAAATGCACTGTTCCATGTTCTGCTCCCTGGAAGTGTTTCCTTTCCATAGTATTTCTTAGGGCCACCACTGAGTGGGGTTTTAATGCTACAGCTGTGTGTTTCTAGCCAATGTCAGCATATCATGCAATATACTCAGTAATGGGGCTCCATTTTTTTTTTTTTTCTTAGTAATCTGATGGAGGAACATCTCTATGAGGCCATGGGTGTTAATGGAGAGGTGGCAATGTAGTACACATAAATGCAAAGAAAGTCAGAGTCAACAGTTCCCATAACTTGCTTGTACCTTAAGGACATACCAGAGCTGCTTCTTATACATGCTACTTCACAGTCATGAGAAATAGAGCTTCTCAAAAAAAAAAAAAAAATAGAGTTTCTCTGCACGCTTAAATTTATGAGCAGTAAACACCCAGTTAATGACTGGAAGGTCTGCTTTGGTTGCAGAATCAGTTACAAGCATTACCCAACTATTACACATTCCTTTCTACCAGTTCCAGTAACTGGCAGGAACTATGTCTCAAAAGAAAAACAGTTCTGTGATGTTTCTCTCCACACTCTGGGTATCCATGTTATGATTATCCTGTTGGGGTTTACCAGAAGCTCAGTAAAGCATCCTGATCAGTAACACACACTTGAGCACCTTAAGTGAGGTCATTAGCCTAAATAGAAAAATGACTTGAAATCCAGCCTGATCCAATTGAAGACACTCTTCTTTCCCCAGACTCCACTCTTTAAACAGCCAATCCTACTGACCATTTCATAAATGGGCTGAAAAAACACTTTCAAATATGGTGTCTCTTGATCTAGGATCTAAAGACACCTTCTGGGTATTGTGCCTCTATCTTATTAAAATGAACCAAAAAGTGTAGACGGTATTTCAGGTTGGAGGGAATACATAGACTAGACTCAGTGAACCTCTAAAAATCTCAGTGAGATCAAAGAACCCTGAATGTTTTTAGATTTTTATCTCTTACTCTGTGACACACATATATCTTACCATATTATTCCTGCTGAATAGACCTGATTGGCATTATATCATCCACTTGCAGACCAATATGATGCCATGTGGGATGGCAAAATGAGTAAGATTCCTGCATGTTAGATTTTGAAAGAAAGCCAGATAAGCCTGAACGAAGACAATGAAATAAACCATTACCCCTATCAAGTGGGAAAAAAAAAAACTATACCTGACTGACTTTGCTAATTGGTATAAAGCAAAAAAGCATTTGCCAGATCAATAGCTGCAAACCAGAGGCTAGAGTCTCTGTTAATTTACACTAATAAACAGACAATATTTAGAATGGCAGCTGAAGTTGAAGTCACTACCTGATTAAGTCTATGAGAATCCAATCTGATTCTCTAAGACATGTCTGCTGTAGAGGCCAAAGAGGTAAGCAAAATGTTGTAGGTATCACTACTCTGTATTTCACATCTTTGATACTGCCAATAATCTCTGTAATTTCTCAAGGAATGCAATATATTACTTTTGGCTTACTATCTTATGATCATATGTATGCATGTTTTCTGGGGGTGGTGGGGGCAGTTGTAAAGGTTTCCGATTGGTCATTTCTACCACACTAGGTTTCAACCCATAGGTCGGGAAGTGAAAGCAGGGATTCATATAACAATCAAGTATGTATGCCCCTACTATATGTTCAGAAACTGAGAAATGACCACAGTGTGGGTTCCTAAACCCATTTGGCCCTCTAGGAGATGGACTAAAGAAAAAAAGTTTATTATCCACCTTGATAGTACTCTTCTGGGTGGACCACAGTGGAGGTTTAATTCCTAAGGGATTAAAAGAATCTCAAAGCCCATATGTCATCATTCCTCAAATATGTGTTTCCCTTTCCCTTGGAATAGCTGTAGGTCCCTTTGATAAAGGATGGGTGAAATATTTGGGATACTGAGTCTTGGACTCCCTTTCATTCAAAGAATTCTGAATTTGTGAAATGGCTTATGTCTGAGAATTAGGTGAGGAAGGAGGTGATAACTTACATTAGTTTCAAAACCCTGCTTCCACAAGGGGAATAGAACACTTGAGTTAGTTTAAACAGCAGGATTTTTCTTCAATAGGCAAGTTACATGGGAAGCCAAGTGATCAAAGGTTGGTTGGAGGGATGGAGTCAGAACTGCCTCATGTTTAAAGCTTCTTGTAGTTATAGTGTGCAATGGTCCCCTCGTTCAATACAATTACTTCAAGGACAACCTTCACAAAAAAAGCCAGACATAGGTGTGAACTGCATGGATCCACTTATACATGGATTGTTTTCAATATATATACTGGAAAATTTTCTAGAGATTTAAGACAACTTGACAAAAGTCACAGACAGACTGCTAGCATAGAAATCTTTTTAAAATTAAGAAAAAGGTATGTCATGAATGAGTAAAATATATGTAGATACTAGTCATTTTTTATCATTTACTATCATTAAATATGCACAAATCTGGTATAAAAAGTTGAAATTATCAAAACTTACACATCAGCACAGACTGTAACTATATGGTACCATTCAAAGACAAGAAAAAGGTAAACAAATATACAGATATGGTATTAAATCATAAACATATAAGATTTACTATATATATTTACTACAACTGTAGTACTATTGTAATAATACTTGTGTACTTTGTAGGTACCTCCTGTTGCTACTGTGATTGGCTCAACTGTTGTGAGTATTCGCTTAAAGTGAATACTTCTCTGTCATAGAAGTTTGTCTCTCTAGTAAATGGCCTATCACCGTAAAAAGTGATTTCTCGTGCTTCTTGTATATTTTTCAACATGTTTAATGCAATAATATTATAGACTGTGAATAACACTAGGGGACCCATATGAAGTGCCCCTAGTGATGCTGGAGGTGCTCCCAAGAAGCAGAGAAAAGTTATGACATTACGATAACAAGTTGAATCATTTGCTATGTTCTGTACACTGAGGTCTGCTGTTACATTTGTCCACCTTTTCAAGATAAATGAATCAAGCCAAAGAACTGTTGTAAAAAAAAAAGAAAAAAATTTCTGAAGGTGTCACTGCAGCTACTTCAGCAAGTGCAAAATCCTTGCACTTTTTGCAAAATACCTTTTTATCTCATACTGAAAATGTAGCTTTTATGTGAGTGCAGGATTGCTACAAGAAAGGCGTACCTGTAGAGTCCAATACGATTAGAGAAAAAGCCAAGTCCTTATATGACAACTTAAATCAAAAGCAAAGGGCAGGATCTAAAGCTAGAGAATTAACGCCAGCAAAGGATGGTTTGATAATTTTAGAAAAAGGTTTGGCTTAAAAAAATGTCAAGATACCAGGAGAAGCAGCTTCTGCTGACCAAGAGGCAGCAAATTCCCAGATGCCATAAAGAAAATCATTGAGAAAGGATATCTGCCTGCAACAGGTTTTTAATGCATATGAAAGTGCCCTATTTGGGGAAAAAAATACCACAGAGGATATTTATTAGGAAGAGAAGCATAGGATTAAAGGCAGGAAAAGATAGGCTAACTCTATCATTTTGTGCAAATGCAGTTGGGTTTATGATCAGAACTGCCCTTGTTTATAAAGCTGCTAAGACTTTTGGTTGTACAATGGGAAGGCATAGACAAAAGACCTTTCTCTGCACTGCTTCCATTGATGCTTTGTCCCTAAGTCAGGAAGTACCTTGCCAGTAAGGAACCGCCTTTTATAGTTCTTTTTATATTGGACAATGCCCCTGACCAATCAGAATCCCATTAATTCAACACCAAAGGTGTTGGTTTGTTTGCCCCTAAACAGTATCTGTAATTTAGCATCTAGATCAGCAGATCACAAGAACCTTTAAGGCTTATTTACAGAGGTATTCTGTGGAAAGGATTGTCAACATTATGGGAGAGAACACTGATAGAGAGAACATCATGAAAGTCTGGGAGGACAACACCAACGAGGATGCCACCACTGTTACAGAAAAGCCATGAAAGCCATCAAGCACAAAACAATAATTTCCTGCTGGTGCAAATTTTGTACAGATGTTGTGCATGACTTTATAGTATTTTTGACAGACACAATCAAGGAGATTATAAAAGAGACTGGGGATATGGAAAAATAAAAGGTGGGGGCACTGAGTTTCACAATACGGATCCTGTAGAAGTTCAAGAGCTAATAGACACCACACTAGAGCAATTAACAAAAGATGAGTTGCTGGAGATGAGTGCTTGTGAACCAGTGCCAGACAATGAGGAAGAAGACATAGAAGAAGCAGCTGGGAAACAAACTGACAGTAGACAACAGGGGTAGAAGAATTCTGATTATTCAAACCGTTTTGGACTTTTTTTTTTTTTTTAAGACATGGACCCTTTTATGATATAGGCACTGAAGCAAAACAAACAGTGGAAGGAGGATTGGTACTGTATAGAAACATTTTGAGAGAAATGAAAAAGCAAAAGTCAGGCAGAAATTACAAGGTATTTCCATCACGTTACACTGAGTGTCTCTCCTGCCGCCTCTTCTCCATCCTCCACCTCTACCCCCCGAGACAGCAAGACCCACCCGTCTTCTCTCTCCGCCTCCGTGGCCTCCTGAACATAAAGGCAACAAGAACGAAGACCTTTATGATGATCCCCATCCACTTAACGAAGAGTGAATAATCACCATGCTGTACAGTTAATACACGTAGCTGCTGTGTCTGTGAGGGTCTTTGTGTGGAAATCTACTCACTGTACTGCAAGAACCGCAGCACACGCTTCTGTGTCCTCGTCACCGCCACCTAAGTATTCGGTGAGGGGGACACCAAGGGCAGGGCTTGGATGGAAGTGGATAGCCTGTCCGTACACAGGCAGAAGATGAGCGACATTCAATATAAAATTCATAATGTGTTACTTTTGTTACTGTTTTAGAACTTTGCTTTCAAAGAATTACATTACCATACGGTATGTGTCTCTCTGTCTTAACTGGAGAAACTGGGTATCAACTTATCATCACAAATGATTTTTAAAAATGTAACCATGTTCAGGGGGCGGAGCAAGATGGCGGAGGAGTAGGAGACCTGGCTTTCATCTGGTCTCAGGAATTCAGCTGAATAGGGATCAAACCGTTCTGAACACCTACGAACTCAACAGGAGATCGAAGAGAAGAATAGCAACAACTCTCTGAACAGAAAAGCGACCACTTACTGGAAGGTAGGACATGTGGAAAAGTGAATCCGAGGCGATATTCGGGAGGATAGGCGGCGGGGAGGGGGCCCCCGTCGGCCGCTTCTGGCAAGTGATAGAGCCGCGGAGCACAAAATCGGAACTTTTAGAAGTCGGCTCCGCTGAGGGACGTCGCTCCAGTGGCTAAGCAGGGGGTGGAACCCTCGCGGGACAGTGTGGTCTCAGGACCCTCGGGGTCACAGAAAGACCAGGGGTGCCTGAGTGCGGCAGAGCTCCCAGGTATCGGAGCAGGGAAGCCGGCCGCAGAGACGGAGCTGAGGCCTGGGCTCTCAGCTCGGGGTTGCCATAAACTATGATCCGTGACAGTCGGGCCACTGCTCCTCCAGCAGGGACCCAACAAGCGGCAGAGCTGGGGAGACTCCCCTTCCTCCCCTGGGGAAGAGCGGCGCGGGAGCACACCGCAGGGATCTGCTGGGTTTGGAGACTCCACACCGAGTCGGGTGCCAGAGATAGAAACACTGGGTCACAGTCTGGGTGAGCACGGAGTGCGACCAGAGACCGGGGACACGGGAGTGACTGCTTTTCTCTGGGGGCACACTGAGGAGCGGAGCCCCAAGTTCTCGGCTCCTCCGGGCGGAGACTGGGAGGCCACCATTTTCACTCTCGTCCTCCAAAGCTGTACAGAAAGCTTGCAGGGAACAAAAGCTCCTGAGAGCAAACCCGAGCAGCTTGCTTAGCCTGGACCAACAAGGGTGGGGCAATTCAGCCTCCGTCAAAGACATGTGGGAACCACGGCAACAGGCCCCTGCCCCAGAAGATCAGCACAAACAGCCAGCCAAGACCAAGTTTAACCGAACAAGGAGAACAGGAGAACTCCAGCGCTAGGGGAATACTGCACATAGCATTCATGGCTTTTTTACCATGATTCATTAGTCTTTCAAAGTTAATTTTTAACTGTTTTGTTTTAATTTTTCTTTTTCCCTTTTTCAACCAACATCTTATCAATCCCTTTTTGAAAAAAAATTTATTTTTGATTTTTAGAGTCATATTCTATCCCTTCATGGTAGATACACTTATTTTTGGCATATATATATATATATATATATATATAAGTTGTTCTCTCTTGTAAATTTTGAGATACAGTTTCTTCTAACAGATCAAAATATACCCTAAATCACTAGTGCATGGCTTTGTCCTAGTCTCCTGCCTGATCACATTCTCTCCCTTTCTCTTTTTTTAAATCTTCTTTCTTTTTTCAAACAAATTCTTACCAATTCGTTTTATAAAATCTTATAGATTTTTATCTTTACACTCATCTTCCATCCCTTCAATGTATCAACCCTTATTTTGTACATATATAAGTCTTTCTTTCCTTAAAATTTTGGGAGGCACTTTCTTCTAACACACCAAAATACACCCAAAATCTAGCGTGTGGCACTGATCTATACACTAGCCTGATCATATTTGATCATATTCTGTTTTTTTTATGTTTTATTCTGTTTTTGTTTTCATCTTTTTCTTTTTGTTTTTTTTTTTTTCTCTTTCTTTTTTCTTTCTTTCCCTTTCTTTTCCCCTGGTTTCAGGACTTTTCTGATTTCTATAGAGTATATTTGCTGGGGTCGTTGTTAACCTGTTAGCATTTTGTTCTCTCATTCATCTATTCTCCTCTGGACAAAATGACAAGATGAAAAAACTCACCTCAGCAAAAAGAACAAGCGGTAGTACCGTCTGCCAGGGACCTACTCAATATGGACATTAGTACGATGTCAGACCTAGAGTTCAGAATCATGATGTTAAAGATATTAGCTGGGCTTGAATAAAGCATGGAAGTTATTAGAGAAACCCTTTCTGGAGAAATAAAAGAACTAAAATCTAACCCAATCAAAAGCAAAAAGGCTATTAATGAAGTGCAATCAAAAATGGGGGCACTAACTGCTAGGATACATGAGGCAGAAGAGAGAATCAGCGATATATAAGAACAAATGATGGAAAATAAAGAAGCTGAGAAAAAGAGAGATAAACAACTACTGGATCACAAGGGCAGAATTCGAAGGATAAGCGATACGATAAGACAAAACAACATTAGAATAACTGAGATCCCAGAAAAAGAAGAAAGAGAGAGAGAGGTAGAAGGTAATTGGAGCAAATTATAGCAGACAGCTTCCCTAATGTGGGGAAGGAAACAGGCATCAAAATCCAGGAGGCATAGAGAACCCCTCTCAAAATCAATAAAAATAGTTCAACACCCTGACATCTAATAGTAAAACTTACGAGTCTCACAGACAAAGAGAAAATCTTGAAAGCAGCTCGGGAGAAGCGGTATGTAACCTGCAATGGTAGAAACATTAGATTGGCAACAGACCTATCCACAGAGACCTGGCAGGCCAGAAAGGACTGGCATGATAACTTCAGAGCACTAAACGAGAAAAATATGCAGCCAAGAATACTATATACAGCTAGGCTGTCATTGAAATTTTTTTTTCAAAGATTTTATTTATTTATTCATGAAGACAGAGAGAGAGAGAGAGAGAGAGAGGCAGAGGGAGAAGCAGGTTCACAAGGAGCAGGGAGCCCAACGTGGGACTCGATCCCAGGACCCTGGGATCATGACCTGAGCTGAAGGCAGACGCTTAACCATCTGAGCAACCCAGGCGCCCTGTCATTGAAAATTGAAGGAGAGATAAAAATCTTCCAGGACAAACAAAAACTGAAGGAATTTGCAAACGCAAAACCAGCCCTACAGGAAATATTGAAAGGGGTCCTCTAAACAAAGAGAGAGTCTAAAAGCAGCATAGACCAGAAAGGAACACAGACAATATAAAGTAACAGTCACCTTACAGGCAATACAATGGCACTAAATTCATACCTTTCAATAGTTACCCTGAATGTAAATGGGCTAAATGCCCCAATCAAAAGACAAAGACTATCAGATTGGATTAAAAAACAAGATCCATCAATATGCCATCCGCAAGAGACTCATTTTAGACCCAAAGACACCCCCAGATTGAAAGTGAGGGGGTGGAAAACCATTTACCATGCTAATGGATACCAAAAGAAAGCTGGGGTGGCAATTCCTATATCAGACAAATTAGATTTTAAAACAAAGACTGTA